>NC_081861.1:114084556-114697906 GCF_963259705.1 Myotis daubentonii
CCTCTCTTATAATCCATAACAATCTATTTTCCTTTTTTTCTTACTGCTCAGGATACTCATCTACTTTTAAATCCATAAAATAAATACTAACTCCTTAGCATATAACATTAGATGTTTTACCATTTCATTGCAGCATAATACACTCCATGACCATTGATGCTGTTGCAAATGGTAAGAGATATTCCTTTTTTACAGGTGCATAGTATTTCATTGTGTAAATGTACCACAGCTTTTTTATCCACTGATCTGCTGATGGGCAATTGGGCTGTTTAGAAATCTTAGTTACTATAAATTGCACGGCTATGAACCTTAGGGATGCCTATATTCTTTCTGATTGGTGCTTCTGATGTCTTAGGATATATTGCTAGGAGTGGGATCACTGGGTAAAATAGGAATTCCTTTTTTAACTTTTTGAGGTAACTCCATACTGTTTTCCACAGTGGCTACATCAGTCTGCATTCCCACCAGCACTGTACTGGGGTTCCCTTTTCTCCACATCCTCTTTAACAGTTTTAGTTTATTGATTTGTTGATGATAGCCATTCTGACAGGTGTGAGATGATAACTCATTGTCAATTTAATTTGCATCCCACTGATGATTAGTGACTGAGCATGTTTTGTATATCTCTTGGCCTTCTGTATGTTCAGTTTGGAGAAACGTCTATGTAGGTCCTTTGTCCTTTTTAAATTGGATTGTTTGTTTTCCTTTTGTCAAGCTATATGAGTTCCCCACATATTTTGGAAATTAACCCTTATTGAATGTATGATTGTCAAATATATTCTCCAATTAAGTGGGCTCTCTTTTCACTTTATTGATGGTTTCTTTTGCTGTGCAGAAACTTTTTATTTTGATGTAGTCCCAATTTATTTATTTTCTCCTTAGTTTCATTTGCCCTAGGGAATGTATTGGCAAACATATTGCTACAGGAGATGTCTGAGATTTTGCTGCCTATGGTTTCTCCTAAGATTGTTATGGCTTCATAATTTACTTTCAGTATTTTATCCATTTTGAGTTTATTCTTGTGTATGGTGTAAGTTGGTGGGATAGTTTTTTCTTCCTTCCCTCCCTCCCTCCCTCCCTCCCTCTCTCTCTCTCTCTCTTTCTTTCTTTCTTTCTTTCTTTCTTTCTTTCTTTCTTTCTTTCTTCCTTTCTTCCTTCCTTCCTTCCTTCCTTCCTCCCTCCCTCCCTCCCTCCCTCCCTCTCTCTTTCTTTCTTTCTTTCTTTCTTTCTTTTTTTCTTTCTTTCTTTCTTTCTTTCTTTCTTTCTTTCTTTCTTTCTTTCTTTCTTTCTTTCTTTCTTCCTTTCTTTCTTTCTTTCTTCCTTCCTTCCTTCCTTCCTTCCTTCCTTCCTTCCTTCCTTCCTTCCTTCCTCCCTCCCTCCCTCTCTCCCTCCCTCCCTCCCTCCCTTTCTTTCTTTCTTTCTTTCTTTCTTTCTTTCTTTCTTTCTTTCTTTCTTTTTCTTTCTTTCCTTCTATTTTCCAAACACCAATTATTAAAGAGTCTGTCTTTACTGCATTTATGTTCTTGCCTCCTTTGTCAAATATTAATTGAACATAATGGCTTGGGTCAATGTCTGGGTTCTCTGTTCTATTCCATTGTTCTATATCCCTGTTGTTTGTGTGTGGGTCTTTTTGTTGTTGTTGTTGCTGCTGCTGCTGTTTTTTGCCAGTACCAGGATGTTTTGAGTACAGTGGCTTTGTAGTATAACTTCATATCTGATAGTATTCTTTTTCCAACTTTGGTCTACATTTTCAAGATTGCTATGGCTATTCGAGGTCTTTTTTTATTCCATATATAGTTTTGAAGAGTTTGTTTTAGATCTGTGAAATATGCCATTGGTATTTTAATAGGAATTGCAATGAAGCTATAGATTGCTTTGGGTAGTATAGACATTTTAATGATATTGAGTCTACCAGTCCATGAACACTGTGTATTTTTCCACTTGTTTAAACCTTCTTCTATTACTTTTTTGAACATTCTACAGTTTTCCAATTGCAGATCTTTAATCTGCTTGGTTAGATTTATTCCTAAGTACCTAATTTTTTTTGTTATAATGGTAGATATGATTGTTTTCTTAGTTTCTTTTTCTGAGAATTCACTGTTGGTATAAAAAAATGCCATATATTTCTGGGTGTTAATTTTGTAACCTGCTATGTGGCTGAATTGATTTTTTATATCTAGTAGTTTTTTGGTGGAGTATTTATGGTTTCTATGTACAATATCATGTCATCGTCAAATAATGCAAGTTTTATATAATCTTTTCCAATTTGGTTACTTTTTAATATTTTCTTCTTGTCTGATTGCTATGGCTAGGACTTTCAGTACTATGTTGAACAAGAGTGGTGAAAATGGTAATCCTCAATTTATTCCTGGTCTGAGTGGAAATTGTTTTAGTTTTTGCCCATTTAGTATGATGTTGGCTGTATGTTTGTCATATATGGCTTTTATTATTTTGAGGTATGATCCCTCCATTCCCACTTTGCTGAGAGTTTTTTTTTTTTTTTATCAAAAAAGGGTGTCGTATTTTGTCAAATGCTCTTTCTGCAGCAATCGATATTTTCATGTGATTTTTGACCTGCCATCTGTTTATATGAGATATCACATTTACTGAATTGTGACTATTGTGCCAGCCTTGCAACCCCATACTAAATTCCATTGGTCATGGTGTATGATAGTTTTAACGTATTGCTGGATCTGATTTGCTAATATGTTTTGAGGAATTTAGCAAATAAATTCATCACGGATATTGGCCTATAAGTCTCTTTCTTTGTAGTGTCTTTATCTGGGTTTGGAATTGAGGTAATGTTGGCCTTATAGAAAGAGCTTGGAAATGTTCATTCTGCTTGAATTTTTGGGAATAGTTTGAGGAGGATAGGTGTTAGTTCTTTGAATGTTTAGTGAAACTCACCTATAAAGCCATCTGAACCAGCACTTTTGTTTGCGTGGATTTTTTATTTTTTATATTTTAACCTGGGGCCCGGTGCATGTAATTCGTGCACTGGGTGGGGGGCGGTGTCCCTCAGCCCAGCCTGCCCCCTCTCACATACTGGGAGTATCAGGCGTTGACCCCCATCACCCTCCAATCGCAGGATCGGCCCCTTTCCCAGGCCTGATGCCTCTTCCAGAGGTGTCAGGCCTGGGGAGGGGACCCTCATTTCCCCAGATCACTGGTTCTGCCCCCAGCCCAGGCCTGATGCCTCTGGCCCAGGCGTCAGGCCTGGGCAGGGGACCCCCAGACCCCTCCAATTGCTGGCTCTGCCCCTGGCCCAGGCCTGATGCCTCTGGCCCAGGATTCAGGCCCGGGCAGGGGACTCCCCTCTCCCCCACATCACTGGCTCCGTCCTTGCCCAGGCCTGATTTCTCGGCCAGAGGCCTCGACCCCCATCAACTTCCGATCGCCTGATCATCCCCTTGCCAGGCCTGACGCCTCCGCCAGAGGTGTCAGGCTTGGACAGGGGACCCCCATCTCCCCCCGATCAATGACTCTGACCCCCGCCCAGGCCTGATGCCTCTGGCCCAGGAATCATGCCTCGGCCGGGGACCCCCATCTCGCTCTGATCGCTTGCTCCACCTCCCCACTCAAGCCTGATGCCTCTGACCCTGGCTTCAGGCCTGGGCAAGGGGACCATCACATCCCCCCAATCCCTGGCTCTGCCCCCGCCCAGGCCTGATGCCTCGGCCAGAGGAGTTGACCCTCATCACCCTCCGATCGCCGATCACCGGATCGGCCCCTTGCCCAGGCCTGAGGCCTCAGGCAGAGCTGTCAGGCCTGGGCAGAGTACCCCTAGCTCCCCGAGGTTGCAGGCTCCGCCCCTGCCCAGGCCTAACTCCTATGGCCAAGGCATTAGGCCTGGGCACGGGACCCCCAGCTCCCCGCAATATCCTGCTCTTCCCCTGCCCAGGCCTCACACCTCAGTCCCAGGCATTAGGCCTGGGGAGGGCACCCCCAGCTCCCCGCGGTTGCAGGATCCGCCCCTGCCCAGGCCTAAGGCCTCTGGCCAAGGCATTAGGCCTGGACAGGGGACTCCCAGCTCCCTGCGATCTCCCACTCTGCCCCTACCCAGGCCTAACGCTTCTGGCAGAGGCATTAGTCCTGGGCAGGGGACCCCGAGCTCCCCGCAGTTGCAGGCTCTGCCGTGCCCAGGCCAAACGCCTCTGGCCAATGCGTCTGTTCCGGGCAGCGGGGACCCGCAGCTGCAGCGGCCCCACGATCGCGGGCTCCGCTTTAGGCCCAGGCAAGGGACCCCTAGCTCCCAGGACTGCCAGCTTCGACCATGCCCAGTTCCCATTGCTAGCTCCACCCCTATTTCCTGCTATCACTGGCCAGGGCGGCAAAGGCACCCGATTCTCCAATCATGGCTGGGGGGCAGGGAAAAGGCGGCCCCCAGGGCCGCCTTTCCCCTGCCCCTCGGCTCTTAGCTCCCCCCTGGGTTTCCGATCACTGTCACTGGCAGGGGGGTTTTCCTGCTTTCCCTTTCACCTCCCTGCATTGTGCCTACATGTGCAAATTAACCGCCATCTTTGTTGGTGGTTAACCGCCATCATAGTTGGCAGTTAATTTGCATATCGCCCTGATTAGCCAATGAAAAGGGTAGCGGTCGTATGCCAATTACCATATTTCTCTTTTATTAGTGTAGATCACAGTTTCAATTATATCAGTAGATATTGGCCCATTCAGGTTTTCTGATTCTTCTGGATTGATTTTTAGAAGATTATCTTTTTCTAAGAATATGTCCATTTTGTCCAGGTTGTTCAGTTTCTTTTGGAATATAGTCATTCATAGTATTTTTTTTTATGGTCCTTTGTATTTCTGTGGGGTCAATGGTTACTTCACCTATCTCATTTCTGATTTTTTTTTAAATTTTGGTCCTCTTTATTTCTTGATAAGTTTGCCTAGAGGTTCATCAATCTTGTTTATCTTTTCAAAGAACCAACTCTTGGTTTTATTGATCTTTTGTATAGTTTTTAGAATCTCTATTGCACTTATTTCTACTCTGATCTTTATCATTTCCTTCCTTCTACTTTTGTATTTTATTGTTGTTCTCTTTGTAATTCTTTAAGTTGTAGGGTTAGATAATTTATTAAACATTTTTTTAATAGACCTGTAATGCTGTGAACTTACCTGTCATGATTGCTTTCACTGCATGCGATAGGTTTGGTCTGTTGTGTTTTCATTTTCATTTGTTTCCAGGATTTTTTTTATTACTTCTTTGATCTTTTTGGTATACCCTTTATTGTTTAATAGCATGCTATTTAGCCTTCATGTGTTTGGAGGATTTTGAGTATTTTATTGTAGTTGATTTCTAATTTCATGCCATTGTGATCTGAAAAGATGCTTAATATGATTTCAATCTTCTTAATTGTAGAGAATTGTTTTGCGTCTAAACATGCAGTCTATCTTTGACAATACCCCATGTGCACTTGAGAAGAATGTATATTCTATAGTTTTTAGGTGAAATGTTCTGAAAATGTCAAATAATTCCATCTGATCTAGAGTTTCGTTTTGGATCACTGTTTCCTTGTTGAATTTTTGTCTAGAAGATCTATCCAATGGTGTCAGTGGGATATTAAATTCCCCCTCCTATGATTATAATGCTGTTGATCTCCCTTAAAATCCTTCAGATTTTTTCTTTATTGATTAAGGTATTACATATGTGTTCTTATCCCTCCATAGCCCCCCAAATCCCCACTCATACCCTCACCCCCCTGGTGTCTGTGTCCATTGGTTAGGCTTATATGAATGCATACAACTCCCAGATTTTTTTATATGTATTTGGATGCTATGGTATTGGGTGCATATATGTTTACCAGAATTATATCCTCCTGTTATATCAATCCATTTAGTAGTATAATGAAATGGCTTTCATTATCTCTTGTTATGGCTTTCACTTTGAAGTCCATTTTGTAAGATGGGAGCATTGCTACCCCAGCTTTTTTTTTTCATTTCTGCTTGCAGTTTATTAGCAAAGAACTGATAGGAAATTTTTTATGTGTGAGCCCTTAGTTCTGAGGTGGGTATCTTGTAGACAGATATGGGTCATATTTTCTTATCCATTCAGCTACCCTATGTATTTTTATTGGAGCACTGAAGCCATTTACATTTAAGGTTATTATTGATAGCTACCTATGTATTGTCATTCTTATTCTCTATGTCTGTGACTTTCTCTTTATCTCTATTTCTTCTTCTAACAACAGTCCCGTTAGCATTTCCTGCAGTGTTGGTTTGGTGATAATAAACTTTTTTAGCCACTTTTTTAAACTTCAAAGGTTTTTATTGCACTTTTGATTTTCAATGATAACTTTGCTGGATAGAGTAATCTTGGGTTCAGTCCCTTGATTTTCATTATTGTATATACTTCATGCCATCCCCTTCTGGCTATAAGTGTTTCTATTGAGAAGTCAGCTGACAATCTAATGGGAGCACCATATAGGTAACTTTCTCTCTCTCTCTCTCTCTCTCTCTCTCTCTCTCTCTCTCTCTCTCTATCTCAGCCTTTAAGATTCTTTCTGCATGTTTAATGTTTTCCATTTTAATAAGTATGTGCCTCAGTGTTGGTCTTTTGGGGTTCATCTTGATTCAGACTCTCTTGGTTTCCTGAACTTGAGTAATTTTTTCCTTTTACCAGGTTAGGGAAAATTTCTGCCATCATTTCTACAAAGAATTTCTCTATTCCTTTGTCAGATTCTACTCCTTCTGGTACCCCTATAATGCAAATGTTGTTACATTTCATGTTGTCCCAAAGCTCCCTTAGACTCTCCTCCTGCTTTTTAATTTTTTTCCTATTTGCTTCTCTGAATGGGTGTTTTCTTCTACCCGTCATCCAACTCGCTGATTCAGTCCTCAGCTTCTTCTAGTCTATGCTGAATCCGTCCAATGTGTTACTTATTTCAGATATGTCGTTCCTCATTTCCAGTTGATTCTTAAGTATTGTTTCAAGCTCTCTTTTCATGTTGGCGTAGGTCTCACTAAGCATTATAATTCTCATTAAATTGCTTGAAGTTCTCACTGAATTGTTTGAGCACCCTTATTACCATTACTCTGAATTGTTTATGTGACAAATTCTTTACTTCCATTTCATTTAGTTCATTTTCTGCTGATTCCACCTTTTCTTTCATTTGGGGCTTGTTGTTTTTTTGTCCCCCCATTTTTGCTGTCCCTTTGATTTTGTTTCTGTGTATTAGATCAAACTGCTATGCCTCCCAGATTTTGTGGGGTGGTCTTCTGTAGTAGGTGTTTGGGGAACCCAGTAGTGCAGTCTCTTAGATCTCCTGAGCTGGGTAATCTAGGCAAGCCCATTACTTGAGTTATTTGGGTTCTGCTGTTGTAGTTGGGTTTTGAATGTTATTGTCCATTTCATGGATGGAGTCTCCTCTTAGGCTGGCTGACTATGTGGCTCATCCCCAACCATTTCATGGGTGCTGTTGTGGAAGTGCTGAACGAACAGAACAAAATACAGCATAAAACACACACACACACACACATTGCCCTAACCCAGTGGTCGTTAAACTGCGGCTCTTTGGCCCCTTGAGTGTGGTGTGCACGTACAGTGCAATTGAAACTTCGTGGCCCATGCACAGAAGTCGGTATTTTGTGGAAGAGCCACACTCAAGTGGCCAAAGAGCCGCATGTGGCTCACGAGCCGCAGTTTGCGGACCACTGTCCTAACCGGTTTGGCTCAGTGGATAGAGAATCAGCCTGCAGACTCAAGGGTCCCAGGTTTGATTCCAGTCAAGGGCATGTACCTTGGTTGTGGGCACATCCCCAGTAGGGAGTGTGCAGGTGGCAGCTGATAAATGTTTCTTTCTCATCGATGTTTCTAATTCTCTGTCCCTCTCCCTTCCTCTCTGTAAAAAATCTCAATAAAATATATTTAAAAAAAAACAAAAACACACACACAAAAAAACAAACAAACAGAATAAACAAAAGAAAAATGTACACAAGACGCCTACACCACCAGAAAAAGCAAACATCAGAGAACAGATAATTAGGAAGGAGAAATAGAGTAAGAATGATCGATAAAGTGGTATAAAAGGGTATATCATATGATGAGAAAATAAAATGAAATAAATGAATAATAAAAAGAACAGATAAAAACAATAAGAAAAGGGGATCTGGAATATATAGATGCAGAGCTGTAATAAATAAAATCAGAATAAGGAATTAGAGTAATATGGGAAGTTAAATGGTTTAAAATATAGGAGGGAGAAAAGAAATTACAAGAAAGGACCATAAAAAAATCGAAATGGAAAATTGTGGAGAAATCAAATATATGTAAAATAAGAAAAAGAAATAAGATGAGAAAGCAGGAGAGAAAGAGAACAAATTGAGTAGTGAAAAAAAGAAAAAAGAAAAAATTGAGTAGGAAAGGGGAACTGGAAAATTAGATATATGAACAAAAGAACAGACTAGAATGTTAACAAATCAATAAAGCAGATAGATAATGAAAATTAATTTAGAAGAGAGAAAAGATAAAAAAGAAAAGAGAAGTAAAATTGGAGGAAAAAAGAGAATAGAGAAAAGCAAGGGAGAGAAAAAAAGTGAAGTGGTATTTGTTTCAGCTGAGTTTAGTGCCCCATGGGTGCTCGCTTTGGATCCCACTCTTCTGTCTGCCAATTCTGGGCTTCCTGTGATGTACTTAGGTATTAACCCCTATTAGGAACTGTCTTTCTATGGCTTTAAGCAACCTACTTGAAGCTCCAAGGGATTCACTGATCCATCCTTTGTCTCCACAGGACTTGGCTGCAAGTAGGAGGGGTAAATCTGCCCTCTAAAGTAGGTTTGTTAGCAGCATGGGGCTCTGGGATGGGCCAGCAAGTTTCCTCTGGTTCCCCGGACTGCACCTCTGCTCACCTTTGCCTGCTAGCTAGCTGTCAAACTTAATCACTCAAAAGTTTGTTTCTGAAAGGGCTTTAGGCAGGGGAGGTGCTGTTTTGCTTTCAGAGAATATGGTGGGTTTTCCTGTCCCAGATCTATTCCTCTATGAGTGGCCCAAAGTATTACTCTGCCCTCAGCTGGACAGAGATCCTTGTATGGAAACCAGTGGGGTTGGCTGGAAATCTGGAGGTTTTTTTTTTATCAGTTCTGTGTAGGGAAATTATCTGTCTGATTCCCATGATAGTGGGGCTGATGGCCCCTCCCCTAATGCAGTCACTGATGCTCCTGAGACTGTTCAAACCTGTAAGCTTGGCCTCTGCTTTTGTTTTCCCTGAAAAGCTCAAAATGCAGGGTGTGGCATGCAGGGCTTCTGTGTGTGGGGTGGGTTGTTAGAGTGTCTTTTTGTTTTTGTTTCTGTGTTTTTTTTTTGTTACCTGCCTTCTGGCTGCCATGAGCGGCCGGCCAGCTCCTCTCAGGAAAAACGACCATTTTGGTTTGGGGACTTAAAATCAAATGCTCCTGTCTGCTGCTTTTTCAAGTCTCCCCATAATGCTTTCCACCCCTGCCTCTCCTTAGGTATCTCAAGTCCACAGCTCCCTCCCTGCACCAAAGTCTAGGTTGAGTAGCTGCAAATGAGAACTCCTGTTCTCTGGGTTAAAACACACACACACACACACACACACACACACCCAAAATTAAACAAATCTATGGTTTTTCTCTCCAACCATCTAAAGCAGTGGTTCTCAACCTTGGCTGCCCATTAGAATCATCTGGGAATCTTTTTAAAATCCTGATTTCTGGGCCTCATCCTCCGGAAATTCTGTTTCTTTGTTACTAATGTTGTGGCCCCACCCCATAACAAAGAAACAGAATTTCCGGAGGATGAGGCCCAGAAATCAGGCTTTTAAAAAGATTCCCAGGTGATTCTAATGGGCAGCCAAAGTTGAGAACCACTGAAAAGGCTCCAGGATCTGCTGTGGCCAGCACCCCTGCTGGCTTTCATGGCTGGATGTTTCTTGGGCAGCGGTTCTTGGCTCTTATGCTCCTGGCTGTGTAGCCCAGCCTGGGTTCCAGGCCTCTATCTTCTGAGGGAAAAGATCCTCCCATAACCCAGCGCTCCCTCCACACTCTGAGCCTGCCACCCCTGGGAGCTCAGTCAGCTCCTCTCACAACATCACCCTTCCTATGTGTCTCCAGGTGTTTGCTGTCCTTCTTTGATATACGTCTCCTCCTGAGCTGGACCTCAGCTGGTAATTTCAGGTGAATGTTCTCCAACTTAGTTATATTTTCATTCAGGTCCTGGGAGAAGGTACACAACAAGTATGCCTATTTGGCCCTCATTTTTTCCTAGACCATATTTTATTCTTTTGATAAGGTATATTACATTAGTTGTATTTTGGATGTTAAAATAACTTTAACATTCCTGAGATATATCCCACATGGTCATGGTATATGTTCCTTTTAATATGTTGCAGAATGTGGTTTGCTAGTATTTTGTTAAGGACTTTCTTTTTTAGAATAGCCAATTAAATTCAAGAGCTTTTACAAGGGTAGTTTTTTCTTTTTTAATCCTCACCCAAAGATATATTTTTATTTATTTTAGAGAGAGAGAAAGGCAGGGGGAAAGAGAGGGAAACCTTCATGTGAGAGGGAAACATCAATCATTTTCCTCACACACACATCAGTTACCTCCTGTATGTACCACTACCAGGGATGAAACCCAATAGGTATGTGCCCTGACTGGGAATTGATCCTGCAACCTTTTGGTATATGGGATGATGCTCCAAGCAACTGAGACACACTGGCCAGGACTATAGGGGTAGTTTTTGAGGCAAGTATTTGAGAGCTTTTTTCTGGTTCTCTGGTAAACTAGCTGGCATATGGTTTGCTTGAGGTTTATTTTTGTTTGTTTGTTTTGTTTGTTTGTTTGTTAACCCAGAACATTTATTCCGTGACTTATCATTGAAATCATTAATATCAAGTGGCTGCTGCAACAGCTGCCTTCTTGGGTTTAGTTGTTGTTTCTTCACAGAATCCATGCCTGAATCTGTGGTATACAATTTTAGGAGCCTCATTTAACCAGTCTCAGTGATATTTCATCTTACAGGCTTGGCACAACTTTCTCTTCTGCTTACCACTTGCAACAGGTTGACTTCTAAGGGTAGTAAGCCTTTAAACCACAGCAGTGGCACATGTGTGTGTCTTACTGTGATGCTTTCCAAATGATGGTGTACCCTTCATCATCTCACTTCTGTGGCCAAGACCCTAGCTTGAAGTTTGCATAGAGCTGCCAGATTCTTTTTTATGCTTACCACCAGAACCTGCATTATTGTTAAGGTCAACATTAGGCTTAAACTGTCTCAATCTATGTTTCAAATAAAGTCAGTTTCTTCGGGAAGGACTTTACAAAAATCTATGTTCTTAAGAATGTCTCTTCCCAATATCCAAAGTCTCAGAGTTGGATACTGGCATGATAGCCCTGCTTTATAAGCAGGGTACTGGGTGTTCAGTAGCCTTTGATCACTCCCATTTGTTTCTCCTGTTGTGAATGAGCGAGCTGGGGCAGGGCTATTGGAACCCCAAGATTCTTAGCCTGCTATGCATAGGATAGAAACTCTGCTCTACAAATAAGTTTTTTTTATTAAAAAAATAAGTTTCACCAGTTATGATTGTTTTGTTGAATATCGGGTCTATTTTTCATATCACTATTTCATAAATACTAGTATAAGAATAATCTTGGGATTGATTATGACCATATCACTTTCTCCCTTGAGTAATATTGCTTTCATTACTCTATAAACAATTTATTGCCATTTTCTAAATATGATGGTGTGTTATCCACCTTTCAAGCCTTGTTTTCTATTTAATTCCCCTGATTAGCTAGGCACAAAGAATGATACACCATGTCCTGAAAACACTTGTAGGTTTTAGTATTTGTACCTTTCGAAATAATATTTCTATAAGAAACCATCAACAAAGTGAAAAGAAAGCCCACAGCATGGGAGAACTTATTTGTCAATAATACATCTGATAAGGAGTTAATTTCTAAAATATATAAAGAACTCATACAACTTAACAAAAGGAAGACAATCCAATTAAAAATGACCAAAGGACCTAAATAGACAGTTCTTCAAACTGGACATACAGAAGGACAAGAGACATGCAAAAATGCTCAAAGTCACTAATAATTAGAGAAAATCAAATTAAAATGACAATGAAGTATCAACTCATGCCTGTCAGAATGGTTATCATCAACAAATCAACAAACAACAAGTGTTGGCGAGAATGTAGAGAAAAGGGAACCCTAATACATTGCTGGTGGGAATGCACACTGGTACAGCCATTATGGAAAACAGTATGAAGTTTTATCAATAAATTAAATATAGAACTTCCATTTGATCCAGTGATCCCACTTCTAGGAATATATCCTAAGAAATCTGAAACACCAATCAGAAAGAATATATGCACCCCTATGTTCATAGAAGTGTTATTTACAATAGCTAAAATTTAGAAATAGTCTCAGTGCCCATCAGCATATGAGTGGATAAAAAAGCTGTGGTACAGGAGAAACCAAGATGGCAGCATAGGTAAACACCTGAAATTGCTGCCTTGAACAACCACTTCTAAAATACTAAAAGAAAAAACGGACATCATCCAGAACCACAAGAAGGCTGACTGAGTGGAAATTCTACAACTAGAAGTAAAGAGAAAAGCACACTGAGACTCAGAGGAGGTGCAGAAGTAAAGTGCAGAGGTACGGAGGCGTGCACGGAAAAGGGCTGGCAACTGAGGACATGGTTGTCTTTTTCAATCGGGAGGGAGACTCAAGCTCCTGACGGCCCGGACTCCAGTTCCGGGTGAGTCTCTGGGGACCCAGACTCATACAGGGAGAAAATGGACTGTCAGGCATCAGGCAGAACTGGAGGGTGGCTTTCTCTCAGAGGTGCTGGCAGTGATTACCTCGGGACACTGAGACTTGGGGCCTCTTAGGGCAGGACTGAGGATCAGCCATAGCGGTTTGCTCTGCCCTGTTGATTCCCTGAGATGCCGCCCCACCCAAACTGCCAGCAGAGGCTTTTGCATATGAATGACCTGGCCCTTTGCAATCTAGAATTACCTAACAAACTTCATCTGGGTCAGAGACCCAGATCATCCAAAAGAAGGCCTAAGGCCCCACAGCAGACTGCATTGCTTCACAGCTGGGCCTCATCTGGGGACCTCCAAATTTCAAACAAAGAAGAGGAATCTGAAGATCTCTCCATACCTCCTGCTAGGAAGCCTCAGGCAGAGACTGAATTAGCACCTCCTTAGAGATCCAAGAGCCAGTGTACCCAGTGGTCAGAGTGGGACCATCCAGATTACAACTCCTCAGATCCATAAGGGACACACTCAGGGGGCAGACTCAGTGAGCACCAAAGCCCCACTAAAACAAGTTTTTCCCCATAAGGGTGTCTCCAGCACAGAAGTTCTCCTACCGTAGACACAGCTGAATCTCACAGCCAATTGGCCTGGAGGTCAATTCCTCCCAGTGATACCTACAACACTCAAGGCTTAACTACAACAAGACTGTGCACACAGCCCACAAAGGGGTGCACCAAGAGTGTCCACCTCAGGTAATTGGGGAGGCTGAGCCACTGGGCCCTACAGGACACCTAGAACAGAAAACCACTCTATCAACACAGGAAAGCAGCCAAAATGTGGAGACAAAGAAACAAGTCAGAAATGACAGAAATGGAGGAAAGCAAACTACTGGATATAGAGTTCAAAACCACTGTTATAAGGTTTTTCAAGAATTTTCTAGAAACTGCCGATAAATTTAGTAAGACCGTCAATAAGTCTAGTGAGACCCCCGAGGATATGAAAAAGGACCAACTAGAAATTAAGCATACACTGACTGAAATAAAGAATATTATACAGAGATCTAACAGGAAACTAGAGGATCACAAGAATCAGGTCAAAGATTTGAAGTACGAAGAAGTAAAAAACACCCAACTGGAAAAGCAAAAAGAAAAAAGAATCCAAACATATGAAGATAGTGTAAGGAGCCTCTGGGACAACTTCAAGAATACCAACATCCAAATTATAGGGGTGCCAGAAGAAGAGAGAGAGCAAGATATTGAAAACCTATTTGAAGAAATAATGACAGAAAACTTCCCCTACCTGGTGAAAAAAATAGACTTACAAGTCCAGGAAGCGCAGAGAACCCCAAACAAAAGGAATCCAAAGAGGACCACACCAAGACACATCATAATTAAAATACCAAGAGCAAAAGACAAAGAGAGAGTCTTAAAAGCAGCAAGAAAAAAACAGCTATTACCTACAAGGGAGTACCCCTACGATTATCAGCTGATTTCTCAACAGAAACTAAGCAGGCCAGAAGGGAGTGGCAAGAAATATTCAAAGGGATAAATAGCAAGAACCTACAACCAAGATTAGTCTACCCAGCAAAGCTATAATTCAGAATTGCAGGTCAGATAAAGAGCTTCACAGATAAGAAAAAGCTAAAGGAATTCATCACCACCAAACCAGTATTATATGAAATGCTGAAAGGTATCCTTTAAGAGGAGGAAGAAGAAGAAAAAGGTAAAGATACAAATTATGAACAACAAATACATATCTATCAACAAGTGAATCTAAAAATGAAGTGAATAAAAAATCTGATGAACAGAATAAACTGGTGAATATAATAGAATCATAGAAAGGGAGTAGACTGACAATTCTCAGGGGGAAAGATGTGTGGGGGTGCTGGAAGAGACTGGACAAAAATCGTACACCTATGGATGAGGACAGTGGGGGGTATAAGGGCAGAGGGTACGGTGGGAACCAGGTGAAGGCGAGCTATGGGGGGAAAAAAGAGGAACAACTGTAATAATATGAACAATAAAGATTAAAAAAATGCTGTGGTACATTTACACAATGACATACTATGTGGCAGTAAAAAAGAAAGAACTCTTACCATTTGTAACAGCATGGATGGACCTGGAGAGTATTATGCTCAGTGAAATAAGCCAGCCAGGGAAAGGTAAGTATCACATGATCTCATTCATATGTGGAATCTAATGGGCAAAATAAAGATGAACAAAATAGATCCAGAGACAGAAGCATAGAAGTGACTGATGAATATCAGAGCAAAGGCTGGGGTGGGAGTGGGTGGGTGGGG
This sequence comes from Myotis daubentonii, assembly GCF_963259705.1. Lineage (NCBI taxonomy): Eukaryota > Metazoa > Chordata > Mammalia > Chiroptera > Vespertilionidae > Myotis > Myotis daubentonii. The sequence goes on from NC_081861.1 coordinate 114,099,591, forward strand.
AGAGATTAACTGGGGAACTTATGTGCATACTAGAAACCCAGCGTGTGAAATCATGTGGCCCCGCCCACCCGCCCACTGTCCTGTCACCCACCGGCCTCCAGCCTTGCTGCAATCACAGCCTCTGGGCCGAAATGGCTCAAGACCCCAGACCCACTGCACAAAGTGGGAACCCAGACCACAGACCCACCATGCGAGTTGGGACCCCAGACCCCAGACCTACCACATGAGGTGGGACTCCAGACCCCAGACCTGCCATGTGAGGCAGGACTCCAGACCTGCTGCCCTGGCAAGACCCATCAATGTACTCCTGGTGACCAGTTGTTTAGTCATTATGGCATTACAGCCATGGGCTTTTTATATATAGACTACTGGCCCAGTGTATGAAATTTGTGCACATTAAAAGGGAATTAATTAGTGGAAATATTTTAATATTGCTATTTGCCCTTTCTCTATAATAGAAGTGTGAGAGATGAAAGGAAATCAGTAAAATATATATGAAAATAATATATAAATTTATTAATGAATACACAGTAACAAAAGGATATAACAACAACAGAGGCATGATATAAAAACAACAAAAAGATGATATAAAAACAACAGTGATGCAAACGACTGATAAAGTGATTAAACTTATTCTAATATCTCCCTGTACACCACATTAAGAGTGAAAACACTTTCAGAGTGCTTGGCTAATTTCCCTTGTGATGAAATATTTAGAACTTTAATGTCACATGCTCTTTGAACTTGAGAGAAAGCAACATATAACTGATCATGTGCGAAAATGGGTTCAGGTAGGAATATGCTTACTCTGTCTAGAGTTTGTCCTTGTGATTTATTAATAGTCATCGCAAATGCTGGCATCATGGGAAACTGTCTTCAAATTAATTTAAATGTGAGGCCAGTGTCAGATGGGGACAAATCAATTCTTGGAATCAGGACAGCCTCTCCCTCTGCAGATCCTGTTAATACTTCAGTTTTGATAATGTTAGGTTGTAATCTTTTGGTAATAAATTTGGTACCATTACAAAGACCCCATTTACTATTAAGATTCCCCAATAGCATGATGATTGCACCCACTTTCAATTTTAATTCATGACATGGCATTCCTGAAGGAGTAATACTACTAAGAAATTCGATGTCAAAATTTTCCTTTTCAGCATCATCTGTTGAATCAATGGAATCATCACTCAAACATGTGTGAAAATCTCCTGCGAGTATATCCAAAATTTCTTCATTTAATTTTTGAACATGCTCATATTTTTGGGCAAAGAATTGCCTGTTTAGATATATTTTTAATATTATCTATAGATATACTATTTCCAAAGGTAGCTTCAATAATAGATCCATTACAAATCATTTCACAGGGGATTTCAATAATATCCATTCCTAAATGAAAACTGCTATCAAGTTTGCCATCTCCAAGTTTTACTAACCATTCACTATAAGCAGAATCCTCTGATCTCATATTTGTTGTAAGAGACAACTTTCTGAAACATCCTCAAACATTACAGTACTTTAAACTCATTTGTACTATGGCCGATTGCATAGCATGTGGCACAATACTGAGACGTTGTCAAAAATCCCCTATGAGAAGGAGAACTTTCCCACCAAATGCAACATTCAAATTCATAATTTCTCTTAGTAATCTGTCTATGGCATTTATAGCATGACTGTTTGCCATGATGCATTCATCAATAATGAGAAGTTGGGCCTTTTTAATAGTTTTAGCAACTTCACTGTTTATATTGAGTCTAGAAATTGAAGTTTCATTTAATGAAATTGGAAAATTACATTGGGAATGAAAGGTTCTTCCACCAAGAAGTAAATTTTGCAGCAATTTCTGTAGACGCTGTGGGTAAAACAGTACCACCACAACCTCTGATATAATGTATTAAAACTTTATAAAGATATGCCTCCACGCTCTGAGGGCCGGTTCCTCTCTCAAACCTCGCCCTTGCCGGAAACAGCTCTGGGAGAGCACAGCCATGGCCAAGGGGACCCCAGCAGGACTGACTTCCTTCTGGTTGGTCGAGCCTTGGTCATGAAGGGTGTTACAACCAGGGTTTTTATATAAATAGATATTCACAGACCATGGACACAGACAATAGTGTGGTGAAGGCTTGAGAGGGGCAGGTGCTGGGTGAAGTTAATCTATGGGGGAAAAAACAAACACAAAAAACTAAGGGGACATTTGTAATACTTTCAGCAATGATGATAAATTAAAAAAAAATCTTCCTACACTGTTCCTTTGTCCATCTCTTTTAAGATTTGTCAGTGTTTGAAAGATCCCTCAAATACCACCTTCTCTTTCATGAATACTTTTGTGATATCAGGAGGCAAAAGAGGTATTTCCATTATCACCTATATTAGCAATATGAAATTATTCCATAGCCTTTATTCCATTAAACTGTTTTTTAGAGTATTTTTATGTATACTTTTAAAATATTCTATTCTATGAGTTCTTTGTAAGCAAGATTTCTACTATTTATTGGTACACTTACAAAATATTTGAGCACAGTTCCTTGAATTGAATAAAACATTTCTGTTGAATCTAAGTGAATAAGTGTTTTGTCTCAAAGTACTATGCAGCTTTTGTGTCCTTTAAAGAATTCTAAAACATAATATATTCAGAATTTCTCTCCATTGATTATTTTACTGGACCACTAAAACACTATATTTCATCTTCTAATTAGGGTACCTAGCAAAATGAACAAAGCTGGCCTTTCAGGCTTCACTATGACTGCAACAATACCATGGGTTACAGTGTAGATTACATTGATTTACTGCTAAGTAAATGGAGATTTGTGGACTAGTCAACAGGGTATGATCTGCTCACTAGTAATATTAGGTCACAATGTTGCTTCTATTTGCAATGGATTTACTGAGTTAAGGGTGAAATAAAATCTTATACTCCTAGGGGCCCTAACAGATCATATTTACTTTTGGTTAAAATTATTATTTATGAAAAAGTAAAATTTCCAAGGAATGGCTAGCATTAATAAGCACTGATTTGCCTTGACTGGATAATTTAGGAGTATGAAATGTGGTTTGAGAAATCTTATGAACATTCATAGCCATTTAGAAATTTTTACCAGAGCTATTTGAAAATGTGAAATTGAAAACAGATGAAATTTTGACTTGATGGTAAACAGCACTTATATTTGCCATGAAACAATATAGGATCTGTTTTCTTCTTCATTACAAAAGATAAAGGACAATTTGAGTATTATTTTTGCACAATTTTGTAAACTTGTTTTTGACCTGTACACATTTTTCAATATATACAAATCATTATGGTGGACATCTGAAACTAATATAATGTTATATATCAATTATACCTCAATTTTTAGAAGTATAAACAAACAAACAAAAAATAACAACCTTAACCTTAGTACTCTGTCACCAAGTAAATTTTCTTTTTTTAAATGCTTTTGCATCCATGGAGTTGCTTTTTAAAGTGGCTGATGTTACTTACCCTACACAGTCTTGGAAAACTGATGGAGACACTCAGAATGCTGTGAAGAGAGGACGATGAAGTAAAAAACTGAGTAGACTGTGATACAATGGTCATGAAGTATACATCTACTAAAGAGGTGCTAGAAGAAAAGATTTAAAGTAAACCAACACCTTTCCTTAGCTTTCACAACAAGCTTCCCTCTTTCCTCAGCACTGAAAATAGATCTAGAGCAGATTGCTGTACACTCAGTACCTACTTATGAAGAGAAGAGGTCAATGTGCATGTTGATGTGTGAGAATATGGGTATTAAGCATTTAAAGAAGACTTTCAACAATTTCTTTATTGATTTTTGCTTAACAACAAATGGCATTGATGAAAATCTCTAAGCGTGTACACACACACACACACGCGCGCGCGCGCACTCAGAAGACCCTAAGAAGTAGGGTCATGTTCTTCTCTGTAAGAAGAACCAGATCTCAGGTTATTTTGAAGAGTTTAGTACTTAATCACAAAAAGTCAAACAATCGACTAGTCAAATATTTATTGAATGGCCACTAAATGCAAGGGGTTTATGATATAGCCTGGCTTGAATATTAAATTCCCATGCTTAAGCTTTCTTATTTTTCTTATATCATGTATTCATTATTCAAAAACTTAATCCTCTTATTGTTGCTCATACTTCAAGTTATCCTTATTAAAATTTTTCTTCACTTTTTTTTCTACCTCTAACCTACCTGCTCCTAATTTTCTTATTTTTCATTTTCTTTCCATTAATCTATTCTGCAAAGTCTTTGTCAGGAAGCAAAGTAGAGTTAAGAATCCTTGAGGTATATTTCAAAGTTATTATAATTTTACTAGAAGCCCTTTGCATGAAGAGATTTGTGCAATAGGCCTTCCCTTCCCCTGGCTGCTGGCACCGGTTTCCCTCCGGCACCCAGGACTCAGGCCTTCGCTCCGGATGGAGCATTCAGTCTTCGTGGCTCCAGATGGAGCCTTCATTCTTCACTCCACCGCTTCACCCCTACGTATGCAAATTAACTGCCATCTTTGTTGGGTTAATTTGCATAGTCTCCTGATTGGCTGGTGAGCATAGCAGAGGGATGGTTAATTTACATGTTTGTCTATTATTAGGTAAGATTACTATTTTTTGTGAGCTCATGCTATGTATCAGACACTAAAATATGCTTTAAATATATTAGTCATATCTATAATAATAAAAGCATAATATACTAATTAGACCAGACAGCCAAACAACCTTCCAGACATCATTCTGGATGAAGCTGTGGCAGTGAGGGCCAAGGCAGAGGCAGTTAAGAGCGATCAGGCAGGCAGAGGTGGGTAGGGGTGATTAGGCAGGCAGGCGAGCAGTTAGAAGCAATCAGGCAGACAGGCAAGTTGTTAGGGGTGATCAGGCAGGCAAGCAGGGGCAGTTAGGGGCTATCAGGTAGGCAGGCAGAGTGGTTAAGGATGACCAGGTAGGCAGGCAGGTGAGCTGTTAGGAGCCAGCGGTTCTGGATTGTGAGAGGGATGTTCAACTGCCAGTTTAGGACATCCCCCAAGGGGTCGTGGATTACGAGAGGATGCAGGCTGGACTGAGGGACCCCCTCCCACCATGCACGAATTTTGTGCACTGGGCTTCTAATAATCCCAATAAGGGAAAATTATTAAAGCAGAGTTATTGGCATTTTATCATCGGTCACATAAATATACTTCTCAGATCTTTATTTATCAATTTAGGAAACAAATAGTTTGTTGTGTGTATTCTGTACCATGCAATGTATAAACTACTATTGTTACACAGTGATTAGCCTATTGAACTTTTTCTTAATAAGGACAACAAATAAGCAAAAAATATAATAGTAGGTAATAAGTGCAGTGGTAGAGATACACCCTTGGCATCTCATAAGATAAAGAAAAGGATGTCAGGAGAAAGTTTTGAAGAACTTAACACACATTCCTTTTTGAAATGGAGTTATCCAGATGAATAAGGTTGGTGTGGACATGGTCATGTGTAGAGTATCCCAGGAGGATGAAAAAATATGAAATATGTAGAAAGCATAAAACATGATATTTTCAGGAAATTCAAAGGAAGTCAATAAAAGGAAGGTCAGAAAGAACAGTAAGTACCAGATATTGAGAGCTGGCTAACAGCAGAATTTCTTTGTTCCCCTCAGCTTTATTGAGTTATAATTGACAAAAAGCTTTGTATAAATTTAAGATGTACAATGTGATGATTTGTTATACATATACTAGGGGCCCGGTGCACGAAATTCGTGCACTGGGTGTGTGTGTGGGGGGGGAGTGTCCCTCAGCCCAGCCTGCCCCCTGTCACATACTGGGAGCCCTCAGGCGTTGACCCCCATCACCCTCCAATCGCAGGATCGGCCCCTTGCCCAGGCCTGACGCCTCTGACAGAGGCGTCAGGCCTGGCCAGGGGACCCTCATTTCCCCCCATCACTGGTTCTTCCCCCAGCCCCCACCGATTGCTGGCTCTGCCCCTTGCCCAGGCCTGATGCCTCAGCCAGAGGCGTAGACCCCCATCACCCTCTGATCACCTGATCGGCCCCTTGCCCAGGCCTGACGCCTCCACCAGAGGTGTCAGGCTTGGACAGGGGACCCACATCTCCCCCTGATCACTGGCTCTGGCCCCCACCCAGGCCTGAGGTCTCTGGCCCAGGAATCATGCCTGGGCAGGGGACCCCCATCTCCCTCTGATCGCTTGCTCCACCCCCTGCCCAAGCCTTACGCCTCTGACCCAGGCTTCAGGCCTGGGCAAGGGGACCATCATATCCCCCCAATCCCCGGCTCTGCCCTCCACCCAGGCCTGATGCCTCAGCCAGAGGAGTTGACCCTCATCGCCCTCCGATCACCAATCACCGGATCGGCCCCTTGACCAGTCCTGAGGCCTCTGGCAGAGGTGTCAGGCCTCGGCAGGGGACCCCCAGATCCCTGCAGTTGCAGTCTCCGCCCCTGCCCAGGCATAATGCCTCTGGCCTAGGCGTCCGGCCCGGGCAGCGGGGACCCGCAGCTGCAGCGGCCCCGCGATCGTGGGCTCTGCTTTAGGCCCAGGCAAGGGACCCCTAGCTCCCGGGACTGCCAGCTTCGACCGTGCCCAGCTCCCATTGCTGGCTCCACCCCTACTTCCTGCTATCACTGGCCAGGGTGGCAAAGGCGCCTGATTCTCCGATCATGGCTGGGGGGCAGGGCAAAGGCGGCCCCAGGGCCGCCTTTGCCCTGCCCCCCAGCTCTTAGCTTCCCCCTGGGTTTCTGATCACTGTCAGTGGCAGGGGGCTTCTTCCTGCTTTCCCTTTCGCCTCCCTGCATTGTGCCTACATATGCAAATTAACCGCCATCTTGTTGGCAGTTAACTGCCAACCTTAGTTGGCAGTTAACTGCCAATCATAGTTGGCAGTTAATTGCCAATCATAGTTGGCAGTTAACTGCCAATCATAGTTGGCAGTTAATTTGCATAGAGCCCTGATTAGCCAATGAAAAGGGTATCGTCGTACGCCAATTACCATTTTTCTCTTTTATTAGTGTAGATATTGTGAATTGATTGCCACAATAAAGTTAGTAATTCATTTCTGGATTCCTACAGCCTCGGTTCAAATCCAAGTTCTACCCATTGTTGCCCGTTATTTAATCTTTTTGTAACCCAGATTTATACCTGTATGATGGAGATAATTTTAATTTTATCATTATAAAGTTTTGTTAAGGATTAATAGCTTCAAATATTTTACAATATCCTCTATCATGTAACAAATACTATATGAGTATTGCCTGTTATTATGCTCTGCTGAAGAAACTGAAGGGACAGGAATAAGTTTTGATCTTATTTGAATAGAATCCCTGTGGAGAACTGAGAAGAATGGACAGTGGGGTGCATAACTACCCACAGGGAGACCAGACTAGTGTAGTATGTGGCTTACAAATGTTACACACACCAACTCAGATGGTAGATGTATATGGGGGAAAAGGCATATCTACTTTGTGCCTAACTCAGGAAATTTACCATGTGGAGAAGGAGAAATCTATTCTGAAAAGCTGGCTGTATTGTAGTTCTGCCTAAGAAATAGGAAGAGTAGGAATAGGGTTTTCATTTGAACATCTTGACTTTAGTTGCTTATGGTACATAGTAATAGAGATATCTGGTAAGTAGTTGAAAATGTATGCCTGGAGCTCAAGAGCTACTAATAAATCTAATTAGGACAATTTGATTAGGAAGAGACTCAGCATAAAAAAATGGAAATATTTTTGAACTATAGTTTACAGAAACATGTAAGAATCAGAATTGTACAGTTCAATGAATTTTCACAGAAACACCCATCTCATCACTATACTTTAATCTGCAGATAACTCAATTGAATACATGAAACCTATATTCTATACAGAGAGTAGGGTTTTAGTATAAGAAACACAGATCATAAATTAAATGACCTTCAAAATAATTGGAGTTCTTTACTAGTGTTTATAAAAGATTGGCAAAGATATTGGAGTTTAGAAAAACCCTTATTAAAATGCCATTTTCTTTCCCTTACACTTCCTTTTATCCATAAAATCCTCAAATTATCTATTCCAGACTATTTATTAGAACTCCAACCCTCTCTGCAATGCTCTTTACAAATTTTGCCAAAATAAGTATTTCTTAAGCAATAATATATTTCTCTTAATTGTTTACTTATTCTTCTCCTGATTTAGTGTTTCCCAAAACCTAAAAAATTAGTCTGTGAATGTCCAAACCCTTTCAGAGAATGAATATCATCAAAAACACTGATAAAGAAGAGTCAGAACCTTTTTTATAGGGAGAGAGAAACATTTGGGGGTACTCACAGAACAATATTTTCCAAATACACATATATTTTAAAAGCATTGAGAAGGGGATTCTGGAAAACAGCAAAAGAAGATATTGCAGAAGGATATAGATAAGCAGTGACATCTGGAAATGAGTTATAGAAATCAAGGGAGAAAGAAATTTCAGGGAAATGGAGGTGTTCATTAGTATAGGAGGTTTCAGGGGTGATATAAGATGATTTCAAAAATGTGCCTGTTGGATTTCACGAATTGAAAGCTTTTGGTGATTTTAGTGATTGCTTCTAGTGGAGAGACTAGAGAAAACGCTAAATTCCAGTGAGTTGGAAAATGCATGGGGATTAAGAAGTAGAGGTAGAGAATTGAGATAACTTTTCAAAAGAAACTTAGATATGAGGGTTATGAAAGGAATTGTAAGATCTATCATGATATTATTGGCAGGGTCAGGAAGATGCAGAATAGATGGAGAGTTTCTTTTGAAAATTTGAGTAGCTTAAATGAGTATTTTCTTAAATGCTGAGGGTGAAACAGCTTAGAGAGGGGAAGAATATAATGATATATAAATCAGAAGAAACAAGGTACTTGAAGAAATGGAAACATATCAAATCCAGAGCCTACATGGAAGGATTGTCACAGTCATGAGAAAGAATACTTCCTTCAGTGGGACAGGAAGGAGAAGCGGGTGTGATCGAGATATAAGGAAGGTGAACCCTGCCTCCAAATGCTTCTTGCTCAAAAACCATCTGCTTGAAGTCAGGTATGCTGCTTCCATGAGAAGTAATTCAAGGCCACTCGCTTTTTGATCCTTTCCTAATTCCTCATATACTTCCAAAGGGAGGAAGATAGTTTATGAATTGGTTAGAATGAATAAGACTTGATTACTTTTGGAAGTGGATGATGTGTTAAAATTGTTTTTTTTAAAAATATATATTTTTATTGATTTCAGAGAGGGAGAGGAAGAGAGAGATAGAAACGTCAATGATGAGAAGGAATCATTGATTGGCTGCCTCCTGCATGTTGGACCAAGCCCACAACCCAGGCATGTGCCCCAGACTGGGACCCTTTGATCTGCAGGCCAACGCTCTACCCATTGAGACAAACTGGCTAGGACTAAAATTGTGGTTTATCAGAGTGGTTCTTTCTTTTTTACCCAAAGGTCTAGAAAATTAAGCAAACCAATGACCTACTCTGTCAGGCCCATTTCCTTTTTGTTTTTTCTTCTGCCTCTTCTTACCACTCAGCTATAATGTAGACAGTAAAGAGGCTTAGTTTGGATACATGTCATATCATCTAGCTTCTTGCTTACCTGTTCTCCTCTGGTAGCTTCCTCTGGATAATACCTGTTGTGAAATTGTCCACTCTTGATAGAGGTCATCTCCAGCATTACATCTGAATCATGATAGGTGTTATATTTATGTGTGTCACAATAGCCAATTTTTTAAATATACCAAACAATTGTCAATATATGTGATTGCACGTTTGTAGTATCACTGTTGTGTCAATGTTGCTTTGGAGACAGGGCTCACCTTCCTGATCTCTCCAGACTGTAATATTGGAAAGGTAGATGCAAAGGATATTTTTTAAAAAGAAATATTTGACTTATAGAATAGAAAGTCACATTTTAAATTTTCAGTAAAAATTGTGTTGAATAAGTTATAGAAGGATTAAAGCAGAGTATGGTCTGTTTTGACACAAAGATATTTAAGCCTAAGTACTTTAGAAAAAAATGAAGTATTTTTATGTGTTCCATTTTAAGTATGCCAGAGCTCATTGCATTAGAAAAATTGGGCCAGAAATTCAAGTTGATAAAAATTCTTATTGTAACTTTAACTTCCCAGTATTCCTTTTACATTGATCTATTTAAAGAACAACCATCCCCCAACCTCACCCCCAAGGAGAGATATGGTTCTTGTTCACAGCAGGATTAAGATATTTTTTATTCTTCTTTTTATGATTTTGCCAATAAGCACTATAATAACACTGTGGCTTCAAAGCCAGTTGTGGGAGGGGGCAATTGATTATTAATGATCTGACTGACATAATGGAAAACACACTCATTAAACTGTAAGAGGACACTGGCAATGTCTGGATGGGCATTTTAAATGACTTTGATAAGTTCCTAGTGTATTTTTTTCTATTTAATTGGATACTCTCATCATTACTCAATGCCATTTGTTTCTTTTTTGTTCTCTCACTTGATTTACTGTTTCTTAGTTAAAAAGAATGCAAGCATCTGATTACAGTCAGCCTAACCAGCTGAATACCAGACCAAACAGGAAAAGAAATGAGAAACAGATTAAAATTAATTTTTGATGTCTAGCACTTCATTAGTCAGCAGGCACATAAGCAAATGATTACTTTCTTAGTTAACTAAGAAGTGCTAGCCCAAAGAGTTAAGAAAAAAACCCCTCTTTCATTTGTTCATTTTCATATTTAAACCTTTCATAGCCTGCTAGTAAGTGAACCTCAACAGTGGCAAGCAATTTGGCTCAGAGGCATAAGCCCTACTAGAATTAAGCCTAAAGTTACTGTGAATCTTTTAATAAAATTATACTGTGTTTTTAAAAGCACTTCCCCTTTATGAATAAGGAATAACTCAGAAGGCATAACAAGTTTTATTTAAATAAAACATAATGCCCTAACTGGTTTGGCTCAATGGATAGAGCGTCTGCCTGGGGACTCAAGGGTCCCAGGTTCGATTCCGGTCAAGGGCATGTACCTTGGTTGCAGGCGCATACCAAATAGGGAGTGTGCAGGAGGCAGCTGATCGATGTTTCTCTCTCATCAATGTTTCTAACTCTCTATCCCTCTCCCTTCCTCTCTGTAAGAAATCAATAAAATATATTTTTTTTAAAAATAAAACATAAAATAATTTCAAATATACATAGATTGTTTCTGACCTCTGAGTTTCTATAGCATAATAGCAGCTCTTAAATCCTAATATCTGCACACATGATCTAAAACTCATAGAGATTAACAAGGAGAGAAATAAAACCACACAAAATTCATGCCAACAGCATAACTATTCAAAGACTATTACAAGTTGAGTTTACGTCTACAGTTGTACATTGCTTAGTGAAGGGGATATGTTTTGAGAAATACATTATTAGGTGAATTTGTGGTGCAAGCATCATAGAGTGCACATATACAAACTTAGATTGTATACTATTAGCCTACTATACACCTAGGTTATATGGTACTAGAGGCCCAGTGCACAAAAATTTGTGCACTCAGGGGGCATCTCTCAGCCCAGCCTGCCCCCTCTAACAGTCTGGGAGCCCTCACAGTATGTCCTACTGATGTCCCTGTGGGGAGCGGGCCTAAGCTGCAATCTGGCCTCCCTCTGTGGAAGGCAACTGACCGATCAGGTATATAGATACTTTCTGAAGGCAGCACAGACTCCTTCCTTATTTCTTTCCTCTGTGGTTGGAGAATAGGGGACTAAAAGGTGGAGACAGAACTGAGGCTGGGCCTGGGGCTCTTGTAGGCAGCAGAAAGAAGGAGAGGGCTGGGGAAAGTCTAGACATGGTTTTCTTCAATTGTCCTCCCTTCCTCCGGGCCCCTCACTCTGTTCTTTCCTTGTCGTAGTGGATGCTTGGGCCTCAGACTGACAGGAGCCCAGTGACGGTGGAGTTCAGCCCCCGCACTTCTCAGCTGAACATACAACTGCCTCACATTCCAAGTGGAGCTGTTTTCAAGTGGCTAAAGTGCTGGCAATTCATGCCTCCCGGCCTTTCACCTCTCAGGTTTCCTCCTTGGGTCAGTTGCAAACTTCACCGAGACACCGAAGCAACTCTGCCCTGGTAGTTCTGCACCGGCCCCTGCCCAGGCCCGGCCAGGTACTCTTCCTTGAAGTCTCTGGGTCCACAGTATGAACTCAGGGAGGTCAAAAGAGCCCATTCCCCCGGACAGGTGGGGCAAGGGGGCTAGCTTGAAGAGCTGGAAGAAGATGGCAGAGTAAGAGTTGGTATGAACCAGCACCTGCTTAGCCAGACTTCCTAAGCTCCCCACTGGGCCCAGGCTGGGCCCCTTCCCCACACCAGGAGGATCCCAGCTGAGGTCCCCTCCTTGCACCCAGTGCTCTCCTCCCTGTTCTACCACTGGGGGAAGGGAGCAACTCACCTGCTCTGGACCCTGCCAACCTGGCAGGCTGAGGCACAGGCGGTGCAGCCTAGGGTGCTGGTGGCTGCGAGCCTTCTTCCCATCCCTGAAGCATGGGGCGGGGTTGCAGCAGCTCACAGCTACCCCTGGGCACCATGCATGGAGACACCGCTATCCACTGAGCCACTGTCCACCTGAGACCTGTGGGGGTTGGGGTGGCCTCGGGCTCCCACTGGCCCCACTGAAGCCAGACTCGGCTTGGCCGGCCACTCCCACCGCCCGAGGGCTGCGCATGCCCCACGGGCCAAATTGACCTCATGAATTGCCGTGGTCCAGCCATCCCATCCCAGGAAGTGGCCATTCTGATAGCCATGGCTCACTTCTTGGTGCAGTTGGGCCTACCCAGCAAGCATGTAGGCAGGAGCTGGGCCACTGAGGGGAAGAAGGAGGGATGCGTGGGCCAGGGCAGAAGTGGGGAACTTGGCGGTGTAAACACAGCCCCCCATGTCGTGCCAGCCCCCTGCACTGCATTCCCAAACCCCTGGGTGCCCCTGCCCAGCACTGTGCTCTCGGGCCTGGAGTGGGGGTGAGGGACCTAGAGCTGCTACCTGAAGGCAGCCCTCCCTGGCTTGGAATCGCAGTGGTCAATCAGGGAGGGATGCGGGGTGCCAAATTCCATCTCTCTCTCTCTCTCTCTCTCAGAGAAGGCCCCGTGTCTCCAGCTGACAGGTAGGGGCTCAGGTGAGGTGATTGGCATCGCTTGCCTTCACCTGAGCCCCTGCCTGAGCCCCCACCCGCCCTCAGGTCACACACGGGAGTGGGCCCCATGTCCCCAGCAGGCGGGTGGGGCTCAGGCAAAGGCAAGCGATGCTGATCGCCTTGCCTGAGCCCTGCCCGCCCCCGGGTCGCACACTGGAGTGGGCCGCATCCCTGGTGGGAGAGCAGGGCTCAGGCCAAGCAATCGGGGATTGCTTGGCCTGAGCCCCTGCCCCCAGGTTGCACAGGGGGACCTGGATGGTGGCTCGTGCTATCACGCCCTGCCTGCAGTATGCAAATTAGCCGCCATCTTTGTTGGCAGTTAATTTGCATATCACTCTGATCAGCCAATGGGGGGGCATAGTGAAGGTATGGTCAATTACCATGTTTGTCTATTATTAGTGTAGATAGTCTATTGCTCCAAGGTCCAAACCTATACAGCATGTTACTGTACAAAACCACATGAGATTAAATCAAGCACAAGAGAAAATGATGCAATTAAGAGATGCAGTAATCATGAGATGTATGAGGCTGCTGCTGGTGTAACACAGCATAGTGTTTTTCAGCAAACTTTTTTTTATAATTAGAAAGAGTACATCCTATATAATAAAGAGGTAATATGCAAATTAACCCTCATGCCCTCATAAGATGGCTACCTACAACCAGGCTGGGAGGGGGGGTTAGTGAGGGATGACCAAATGACTGAATAGCAGGCTGTGTGGGGTGATCAGGCTGGTAGGGGGGCCATGAGGGGTAAGCAGGCTGGCAGGGGGGCAGTTAGGGGCAACCAGGCTGGTGGGGAGGTGCAGTTGGGGGTGACCAGGTCAGCAGGGGGGGCAGTTGGGGATGATTAGGCTGGCAGGGGGGACAGTGAGGGGCAACTAGACCAGCAGGGGGCGCAGTTGGGGGCAACCAGGCTGGCAGAGGGGGAAGTTAGGGGCAACCAGGCCAGCATGGGGGGCAGTTAAGGGCAATCAGGCTGGCATGCAGAGGCAGTGATAGGTGATCAGGCCAGCAGGGGGGCCAGTTAGGGGCTACCAGACAGGCAGGCAGGTGAGCGATTAGGAGCCAGCAGTCCAGGATTGTGAGAGGAATTTCCAACTGCCAGTTTAGGCCCAATCCTCAAGGGGTCCCGGATTGGAGAGGGTGCAGGCTGGGCTGAGGGGATTCCCCCCCCCATGCATTAATTTCATGCACTGGGCCTCTAGTTCTAAAATAATACTAAAATATAGTATAGTAAATATATAAAACAGTAACATAGTCATTCATCTACTATACATAATAGTATGTGCTATATTTTTATATGACTATTATAGTGGTAGGTTTGTTTATACCAGTATCACCACAAACATGTGAGTGATGCATTGCTATAAAATGTTACAATAGTTGAGAAGTCACTAAGTGATAGGAATTTTTTAGATTCATTATAATCTTATGGGACTACCATTGTAGACGTAGCCCATTGAAACATTGTTATGTGGCACAGGAAAACGTCTAAAACCAACATAACCTGCTTTAGGGCCCAGGCTAAATATGAGAGCTAGATAAGACTGCTTGAAAATCAAGAACATGAAGCAGGATAGTACCAGTTTTAGAACAGATAAATTTCTCTTAGAAAAATGAGGTCTTACTGTGAGTGGGGAAAATACCAAGAACACATATAAGACATTATGAATCTGACCACTGGCTATTGAAAATTCAAAGGAAGGGACCTAAAAGTGTGGTACCCGAGGTAACAATCATAGGAAGACAGTGGTTCTGTGGGTAAGGGAACAACTTAGAATGGTATGAGCATCCCCTGTACTTTTAAAAATGAAGAGAAAGAATAAAGTAAATAGAGGACCCTAAAGGTCCTACAGAAACAAATTAATGTTATAGAATAAGAATGTACAACCCTCCTTTAAATGTGTCAATTATTAAAGAAAATAGACTTTACTGTAGCAATTAATATTCTGACTAGAAAAGAATTAGAAGAAAAAAAGAGACATAATTTTGGGGTTTTGACATATTTATCTGTCAGTATA
Organism: Myotis daubentonii; assembly: GCF_963259705.1. Taxonomy (NCBI): domain Eukaryota; kingdom Metazoa; phylum Chordata; class Mammalia; order Chiroptera; family Vespertilionidae; genus Myotis; species Myotis daubentonii. Next base: position 114,114,738 of record NC_081861.1, read on the forward strand.
AATAACACTGAGATCTTGGTTTCTTAAAATCATTTCTTGCTAAAAGAAGCCAGGGCTCCTTTGAGATATGGCTTAATATTTGAAGGTCAGAGAAAGTATAAGGTTAACCAGAAAGCAAAGAAGTGCTCTAACAAAATGAGGCCATATCAAAAGGATTCAGGAGCTTGCTTAAAAGTGGGTCCAATGGATAAATTTGGTGCAACCTGAACATTAAAGAGAATAATAACAGTAGTGAGTTATAATACATTAAAAATAATAAATATCCATGAATAAGAAATATTGATAATTTAAAAAGAGAGGAAATACAAAAATAAGAAATTATCTCCTAAAAATAAGAATTGAAATAATAACTAATGATCTCAGCAAATAATTATTAAAAGAAGTTCAGAGTTAGAATCACTGTTTTGTAATGCCTGATCTATAGCCTATCTAATAAAAGAGAAACATGGTAAATGGCATACGAACACTACCCTTCCCATTGGCTAATCAGGGAGATATGCAAGTTAACTGCCAGCCAAGATGGCGGCCAGCAGCCAGGCAGCTTGAAACTAACATGAGGCTTGCTTGCTTCAGTGACCAAGGACTCCAACGTTCCCCGCCTGCTTTGCTGGCCTCTGAGCCTGCAGTTTAAAAAACATTGTAACAAATATAGAAGCTAAACAAAACCCCAGAAACCTGCTTTCAGCGATCCCGGATCTCAGAGCTGGAGTTGATACATTGTTTTGAGATTATAGAACCCAAACAAACCAGATACCTGATTTCAGCAGCAGAGGCCTCAGAACTGGAGCCTCAGAGCTAGAGCTGGCCCAGAATAAAAAAAAAGAAAAAGGAAAAAAAGGAGCAGTTGGGAACTTCAGCCCTCAGCCCCTCACCCAGAATGGTCAGGAACCCCAGTGGGGACCCCCACACTGAAGGGTGTGTGACCAGCTGCAAACAGCCATCATACCCTCACTCAGACTGGCCAGGCACCCCAGTGGGGACGCCCACCCTGATCCAGAACACCCTTCAGAGCAAACCAGCCAGCTCCACCCATGCACCAGGCCTCTATCCTATATAGTAAAAGGGTAATATGCCTCCCAGCACCGGGATCAGCGGAGCCACGAGGCCTCCCGGCACAGGGATCAGCGTGACAGGGGGCAGCACCCAAACCCCCTGATTGCCCTGTGGCTCTGTGTGTGACAGGGGGCGGGGCCACAACCTCCCTATCCGCCCTGCTCTTTTCGTGACAGGGGAATGCGCCCCAACCCCCTGATCAGCCCTGCTCTGTGCCTGATAGGGGGGAGCTCCCCAACCCCCTGATCACCCTGCGGCTATGTGTGTGACAGGGTGCGGCGCCTCACCCCCCCCCACCCATGGGCCCTGCTCTGTGTGTGATGGGGTAGAGCCATAACCTCCCCATCGGCCCTGCCCTGAGTGTGACAGTGGCGGCACCCCAACCCCCTGATTGGCCCCGCTCTGTGGGTGATAGAGGGCGGCACCCCAATCCCCTGATCTGCCCTGCCCTGAGTGTGACAGGGGGCAGTGCCCCAACTCCCCTATCGGCCCTACTCTGTGAGTGACAGGGGGGAGCTCCTCAACCCCCTGATTGGCCCTGCTCTGTGCATGACGGGGGGTGGTGCATCAACCTCCCCATCGACCCTGCCTTGAGTGTGACAGGGGGCGGTGCCCCAACCCCCAATATGCCCTACCCTGAGCGTGACTGAGGGTGGCATCACAACTTCCCAATCCACCCTTCTCTGTGCATGACAGGGGCAGCGCCCCAACTCCCCAATCGGCCCTGCTCTGAGCCTGACCAGGGGCTGCACCTAGGGATTGGACCTGCCCTCTGCCACCCGGGAGCAGGCCTAAGCCAGCAGGTCGTTATCTCCCGAGGGGTCCGAGACTGCGAGAGGGCACAGGCCAGGCTGAGGGACCCCCCCTTCCCCCGCTAGTGCAAAAATTTTTGTGCACCGTGCCTCTAGTATATATATAAAACCCTAATATACAAATAGACTGAACTGCAGAACAATGGAACAACCAGTAGCTACTATGCATGCAGACCACCAGGGGGTGCACATGGAACATGGTGGGCATCGGCTGCTGCTGGATGGTCTAGCAGGTGAGTGGAGGCATCAGACCAAGGCAGGGCACTGGTCACTGTCCTCTGGATGAGCCTCTGATGGTTACTGAGAATTCTTTGCTCCCATGCACCATGGTCTTGCCTGGTGCTTGCACCCACTGCTGGCACCAGAGCTGCTGCTCACACCTTCTGCCAGTGCCCAGTACCATCCCTGATCGCTTGGCACTGTCAGCAGGTGCAAGCTGCGGCTGCCAGGCCTGATTGCACCTGAGGGCTTCTTCACCTCCCCCTGCTCCTGGGGGGTGAGCAGGGCAGCGGCCGCCACTTGCACCCACTGCTGGCACTGGCCCCAATTGCTCTGCGCTGTCAGTGCGTGGGAGTGGGCTGAGTGGAAGGGGCTGGCAGACAGGGGGCTGGGGGCTACAGTGGGAGGGGCCAGGTGAGGGTACAGGGGATGGACTGAGACCTGCCCCTGTGCCTACCACAGGTTCATGGCCCACAGTTCCTTTCAAGGTGCATGAATTCGTGCACTGGGCCCCTAGTATAATATATTCAGTTAAGGATCAATTACTGAAACCACAAGGTAAAAAACTGTGAACAGAATATTCAAAATCCCTCGGATTACTTATTATTTAGAAATGGAAAATATGCCTTTACAACAATGATATTAATGGTCACCTCCTACATCAGTAATAATGTAATAACCTGATATTATGTGCCTATTGATCAGATGCAGAGGAAGTTACACATTATCTATGTGGTATTCTTGCCAGAAATATTTTGTCTGAATCTAAACATGGGAACACATTCAGATGAATTCTGAATATGAAACATACTAAAGAACAACTGGCATTGACTCTGCAGTAGATCCAATGCTATTAAATGTAGAGGACAGTAACTAACAAAGTAGAAACTGAGGCATGGACACAGGGAACAGACTGATAGCTGTCAGAGGGAAGGGGTGTGTGGGAACTGGATGAAAGAAATGAAGGGATTAAGCAATATATATAACAATATATATAAACAATATATATAAAACACAAAGACACAGACAATGTGTGGTGATAGCCAACGGGAAAGGGAGTGGGAGTAGGTGGAGATGGAGGTGGGCAAAGGTGGGGGAGAATGGGAATTGGAAAAGACTTTGCTTGGTGCAATGAGTGTACCATGCAGTGTGCAGATGATGTTTTATTGAGTTCTACATTTAAAACCTGTATAGTTTTGTGAACCAATATCACCTGAATAAATTCAATTAAAAAAATAGAGGACAGTAGATCAACTCCTTCAGATCATGGAAGACTCAAGAACCATCATAGCAAAATATGATGGTTGGATTGAATCTTGGGGAAAGACAACAGCTAAATAGCATATTTTGAGTAAAATGAGGGAAGTTTTAGTATTGTAGGAAAGAAAAAATAAATTTTCCTTTACCCTTCTAGGTCTTGGCTAAGATGCCACCCTCCGTCCTGGTAATAAAAGACAGATAAAAGAGATAAACAGAATCTTAATCACATTTATGTCTACTGTACACATGGGAGAGACCCAGGAAAACTGAGTACTGGAAATGGCCCAAGCCATCACCTTAAATATTATCTCCAGCTAAAGACAAAATAAGATGCTGGGTGTGGGAAGTCACTTATGGGAACTTATCAGAAAGAGAACAGTAAACAAGTCTATGTTTGACCGTGGCAGGTTAGCTCAGTTCATAGATGGAGCATCGTCCTGATATGCTAAGGTTGTAGGTTTGATCCCTGGTAAGAGCACATAACAGAAGCAACCATTGAATGCATAAATAAGTGGTACAATAAATTGATGTTTCTCTCTTTTTCTCTTCATTTCCCTTCCTCCTTTCTTAATTTCCTCCTTCTCTCCCTCTCTCTCTCCCTCCCCCCTACCTTTTGTTCTCTAAAAGATCAATAAAGCCATAACCGGATTGGCTCAGTAGATAGAGCATCATCCTATGGACTGAAGGGTCCCAGTCTCGATTCTGGTCAAGGGCATGTACCTTGGTTGCAGGCACATCTCCAATAGGGGTGTGCAGAAGGCAGCTGATCTATGTTTCTTTCTCATCGATGTTTCTAACTCTATACCTCTCCCTTCCTCTGTATAAAAAAAAATCAATAAAATATATTTTTAAAAAATCAATAAAAAACAAACAATATTGGCCTGTAATCTCAGTGGTTAGAGCATTGGCCAGCACACCAAAGGGTCTAGGGTTCTATTTTCAGTCAAGGGCACATACTTGGTTTGTGCCCTGCCTCCAGTTGGGGCACATGTGGGAGGCAACCAGTTGATGTATCTCTTTCACATCAATGTTTCTCTTAATCTCTCCTCCTTACTCCCTCCTTCCCTCCCTTCTACTCTTTCCCTTCCATTCTCTCTGGAAAGTAATGGAAAAAATATCCTCTTGTGAGGATTAAAATAACAAAGCAAACAAACATAAAACATGACTAAGCTTGTTATACAGATTTAAGTCATTGGCTTCTCTATTGATAAGAGTTTCTAGAGATTTAGAGTCATTCTCCTCTTCCTGGTATAGAGGGGGAGACACCCTTACAAATGGAGATTTGTCTTATAAATGAAAATGTATACACCTTATTGCTCCCAAGCCAAATGACTGAGAGAGAGGCATTTACCCACACATTACCAATCATTTCTTATAAAACTAGAGTTTTTTTCTTTAAAGAAATAGAATACTGTCTCCAGGGTGAACTGCAGCAGCCAGTATGATTGTTACTCATCCAGATCAAAGCCTCATTCTTTCAAAATTCATAGGTCTTCAGAATAGTGGCATGTCAACAGCTTCCACAGATGTCTCTCCTATACAAACTAGTGTGGACTGGACAGAGCTGTGTGGTTATTGAGACTTCAAGATCCCCTTCCATGATAACCATTAGGAAATGTGGAAGAAAAAAATATTTATTACTTACAGACCTGGAGCTTTCTAGGCCAGCCGGGAGCCACAGAGTGAGGTGGCAAGAAAATAGTAAGTGGAGTTCAAGAAACAAAATAGCAGAGGAATAGATGGACATGTCCCAAGTCTTGTCCTGGAGAAAATAGAATGAGCAGCTGAAATGAATAACATCCAACCCAAATTGGTGAAGGAGACTCAACTGGGAGACAGTTTGCAGCTGGGAAGGGTAGAGGATCCCTGGAGAAAGGAGTTGTGTGAGCAGCCCATTCCCCTGTCCAAGGAGCAGCAACCACGTGAGCAGCCCACCCCACCTGAGGAGCAGCAGCCTCACTAGCAGCCTGCCCATGATTGAGGAGTGGGAACCCCATGCAGCCCACCCCCATCAAAGGAGCAGCAGCTGTGCAAGCAACCTGACCCCGTCCGAAGAGAAGCAGCCACATGAGCAGCCTGCACCCATCCGAGGATCAGTAGCTTTGTGAGCAGCCCACCCCATATGAGGAACAGCAGAGCCAAGAGCAGCCCGCCCCCATTCGAAGAGCAGCAGTCACCTGAGAATCATGCCTTGGTCCAAGGAGCAGCAACCACACGAGCAGACCACCCATGCTGGAGGAGTGGCAACCCTGAGCAGGCCACACTGATCCGAGGAGCAGCAGCCCTGCAAGCAACCTGCCCCTGTCCAAGAAGTGGCAGCCTCACAAGCAGACTGCTCCATCTGAGGAACAACAACAGCATGCATCCAGCCCCAATCCAAGGAGCAGCAACCATGTGAACAGCCCACGCCATCAAAGGAGAAGCAGCCACGCTCAGCCCACCCCCATCTGAGGAGCAGCAGTCTCCTGATCAGCTCACCCTTGTCCAAAGAACAGCAGCTGTGTAAGCAGCCTCCCCCACCAGCCAGAGGAGATACCACTGCTGCAAACAGCACCCACCAAAGGAGCCGCTGACAACTGAGGAGCAGCCCCTGCAGAAGTCCACATCTAGATCAGTAGGTGAGACCAAAAATGCGTAGACAAAGAAACCCCCAAAGGAAAGAAAAGAGGGGAATCACCAGAAAAGGAGGAAGCTAGATGAAACAGAGGCATGCAATATGTCAGAAAAAGAATTCAGACTAAGGGTCATACAGTTCATAAACCAGATGGATGAAAAAAATCAAGAACTTATATAAGAATCAAGAAGAAATGGATGAAAAAAAATCAATAAGTTATGTAAGAATCAAGAAGAAATGAAGAGTGATATAGCTGCAATAAAAAACACCATTGAAAGTTTCAACAGTAGACTAGGAGAAGCGGAGGACCGAATTAGCGAATTAGGAGACAGGGAAGCAAAACACACCCAAACTGAACTGTAATTGGAGGAAAAAGAAATTAAAAGACAGGAGGAGAGCCTATGGGAGCTATGGGGCAACATTAAATGAAGCAACATATGAATAATAGGGGGGCCAGAACAACAGGAAGAGGAACAAGGGCTAGAAAACCTATTTGAAGAAATAATGTCAGAAACCTTCTCTGAGGTGGGGAAGAAAAAAAGTCACACAAGCACAGAGAGTCCCCAACTAGATGAACCTAAAAGGACGCACACCAAGACACATCATAATTATGATGGCAAATGTACAGAACAAACAGAGAATCTTAAAGGCTGCAAGAGAGAGACAGAAAGTTACATACAAGGGATCTCCCATTAGATTATCAAATAATTTCTCAGCAGAAACACATCAGGCCAAAAAAGAATGGACAGAAATTTACAAAGTGATGCAAAGCAAGGAATTGAATCCAAGAATACTCTATCCAGCAAGGCTATTATTCAAAATTGAAGGGGAAATAAGAAGCTTCACAGACAAAAAAAAAGGCTAGGGGAGTTTATAACTGCCAAGCCAGCAATGCAAGAAATGCTAAAAGGACTAGCATAAAAAGAAGAAATAAAAAGCTAAGAAAGAAAACAGGCACAAAAACTAAAGATGGCTATAAACAAGTATCTTTCAATAATAACTTTAAATGTAAATGGACTAAGTGATCCAATAAAAAGACATTGAGTGGCTGAATGTATAAAAAAATGACCCATATAAACTGAGTGGCCAGATTATTATGACCACCTGACGTTTATAGGCAAATTAGCTGTGCACTGCATCGTATGGGATATGGAAGCTGAAGGCTTGTTCGAACACTTTTGCTGTCTGCAGTTACCAAGATAAAATGTGTCCAATTCACATAGGAACACAAGGATTGGACAGTCGAGCATTGGAAAAAAGTCATGTGGTCCAATAAATCACATTTCCAGTTGCATTATGCAGATGGCAGAGTGAGAATTTGGCGGAAAAAGCATACACCCTACATGCATGAGTACAACCCTTCAAACTGGTGGGGGCAGTGTTTTGGTTTGGGGCATGTTTTCCTGGTATTATTTCGGCCCTTTAATTCGTGTGGAACAATGTCTGAATAACACAACATACCTAAGTATCATTGCTGATCAAGTTCATCCTATCATGTTGATGGCGTATCCCAATGGAGATGGCTTCTTCCAACAAGACAATGCACCATGCCACTGTGATCCTATTGTGCAGGAGTGGTTTCAAGAACATGAGGGAGACTTTACCTTGCTTAGGTGGCCCCCACAATCACCAGATCTCAATCCAATTGAGAATTTGTGGGACAAAGTTAAAATAGCCATCAGGCAACTGGTTCCACAACCATCAGATCTCACAGAACTGGACAGTGCTATTCATCAGGCATGGTGACAGATTTCTTGCATCATATTTCAACATCTCGTGGAGTCAATGCCAAGAAAATCACCACAGTATTGAAGGCAAACGTGGCCCAACGAAGTACTGATGGGGTGGTCATAACAATCTGGCCACTCAGTGTACATGCTGTCTACATGAGACCCACCTCAGAATAAGGGACTCAACAGACCGAAAGTGAAGGGATGGAAAAATAACTTTCAGGCAAATGGAAATGAAAAAAAAAAAAAAGGTGGGGCAGCAATACTTATATCTGACAAAATAGACCTCAAAGTGAAGGCCATAACAAGAGATAAGGAAGGCCACTTCATAATACTAAAGGGATCGATACAACAAGAAGATATAACCATGATAAACATAGATACACCCAATGCAGGAGCACCCAAATACATTAAAAAAAAAAACAACTCCTGGAAGATATCAAGAGAGAGATTGATAACAATACAACCATAGTAGGGAACTTTAATACATCACTGACATCACCGGATAAATCCTCTAGACAAAAAAATAAGCAAGGAAACAGCAATCCTAAATGACTCATTAGATCAGATGGACTTAATTCACATCTTCAGGACATTTCACCCCAAAGCCAAGGAATATACATTACTAGAGGCCCGGTGCACAAAAATGTGTGCACTCGGGGGGGATCCCACAGCCTGGCCAGTGCCCTCTCACAGTCTGGGACCCCTCGGGGGATGTCCACCTGCTGGCTTAGGCCCATCCTCCAGGGGATCGGGCCTAAGCTGGCAGTAAGACATCCCTCTGGCAGCCCAGGAACCCTCAGGGGATGGCCACTTGCAAGCAGGGAACAGGCCTGAGCTGCAGTTGGACATCCTTAGTGCTGCTGAGGAGGTGGGAGAGGCTCTCACCACCACCGCTCTGCTGGCAGCCTTCAGGCTGGCTTGTGGCTGAGCAGAGCTCCTCCTGTGGGAGCGCACTGACCACCAGGGGGAAGCTCCTGCATTGAGCATCTGCTCCCTGGTGGTTAGTGCTCATCATAGAGACTGGTCATTCCAGTTGTTCTGTCATAATGGTTGCTTAGGCCTTTATATATATAGATAGTCACAAAGATTTTTTTTTTTAGTGTTACCAAATAAAACAAATATATGAATACATTTTTACCGTTAAATAGTATTCTATTTTCTAATTAATTATATTTATTAGCCATATACTATAGTATTGAGCTTTTATTTAAAATCATGCTTTTATGTAGGATATTTTAATTTTTTAAAATGTAATTACTTTTGAGCTATATAACTTTTTTCAAGTGGACTCTTGACATTCTCTTCTTCTGGAAATATTCTATTTTCCTGGCTTTTGTCACATCATACATTTATGATTATCTTTTTACCTGTCTTTTTAAAGTCTTAATTGTCTTTGCTATCTTTTTTTTCTAGGCAATATCTTGTACTTCTTTGACTTCAATTAGCATCTTTGTTCTAATTTTAGAAGCTCCCTTGATATTCCATGACAGCTAAACATTGCCACTAATATACATATACAATGACTCTGACATCTCAAATCTCAGAGATCCCAGCTGAATTGTCATCTATACCTCTACCATGACAAAGTGTTATATTTCTTTTCTCTTAATAGTGGAACCTCCCATAAGCCAGCCACTCAGCCACCTAAACCAGCAATTTGAGGTCCTCTTTAAAGTATCCCTACAGCTACCAAGTCTGTGCTTTTTTAAGTACTACAGCCACATCTCACTAATATTTCAGAACCTTATACATTTTTTCAAGCAATTAATGCCACAACTCCGTAAGTGGGACAGTCTAAATTTTCTACCATCTATTCTGCTCATATCTGCTAATATTACCATTCTAAAAATTGAAAAATTCTATTCCTATTATTAAAATTACATTGACTGTGCATCACTTTAGAAGATCTAGTTCACCTGTTCAACGTAAGAGTTGTTACCACTTTGGCCACATCTTTTTTTTTTTTTTTTAATCCTCAGCTGAAGATATTTTTCCATTGATTTTTAGAGAGTGTGAAAGAGAGAGGGAAAGGCAGAGAGAAATATCGATGAGAGAGAAGCAGATTGATTGGTTGCCTCCTGCTCACACCCTGACCAGGACAGAGAGGAGCTTGCAACCCAGGTATGTGTCCTTGACCAGAATTGAACCCAGTTCCCTTTGGTCCGTAGGCTGACACTCTATCCAGTGAGCCAAACCGGCTAGGGTTGGCCTCATCTTTTATGTTTTGCTAATGTAATCAGACCGCTTCCTCTTCTATTCCATGATGATTTAGTTGCAGTGTACTGCCTACTGATCCCTGAATTTCCAATGCTCTGTTATGCATCTGAACTGTTGCATTCAGTGTTTGTTTTGCTTAGGATAAAATTAATGACAACATTTCATTAGCTAATTACTACTAGTCCTGCAATATACAACTCAGATATTACTTAACTTTGGGGAGGTTTGACTTATTAGTGTAGATTACTCCTCCTAGATCATTCCATTATACCTTGTAAAGGGTGTCCCAAAATTCACGCAAGTAATTTTGATAGAAAACACAGGTTTATAATTAAAAATTGTAATTTTTTTATTGATTTATAAAGTATACAGTATAAGGTTATGTATGCAATAGCATATTGGGTAAATGGCCTCCACGGCTTTGCTGGCACATACCCACTCTTTTGTTGAAATTTTCCATGACCGTTTTGCATAAATGTGGTTGAATTTTGGTGAGGCTCATTTTCATCTTGATGGCTTGGTTAATCGACAAAATTGTCGCATTTGGGGTTCAGAAAATCCACAAGTGATTGTGAGAAACAAATGCATCCACAACGTGTCACTGTTTGGTGAGGATTTTGGGCTGGAGGCATCATCGGACCATTCTTGGAAAATGCGGCTGCTCAGGCAATAACAAAAGAGTGCATATGTGCCAGCAAAGCCGTGGAGGCCATTTACCCGATATGCTATTCCATACATAACCCTATACTGTATAGTTTATGAATCAAAAAATTACAATTTTTAATTATAAACCTGTGTTTTCTATCAAAATTACTTGCGTGAATTTTGGGACACCCTTTATCTGAATCTCTATCAGAGCATCTATCACATAGAGTGTTAACATGTGTTTATTCATCTTCTTTATTTAGAATTCGGTATACTTATTTTAAGTTTTTATTGTTGACAGTATTATAGATGTCCCCCATTACACCGCTTTTTCCGACCTCTTAATGATAAGAGCTGAACTTCTTAACTATAACCATAGAACCCAGCATTAAGCTTGATACATTCTGGGTAAATATACAGATGCTCCTTGACTCCCAGATTTGAAGTATAGTTTCAATTGAATGCATATGGCTTTGCACCGTTGTAAAACCAAATAAATTGTAAGTTGAACTGTTGTAAGTCAAGGACAGTCTGTATATGTGCTCAATGCATGGACTAATGATTGGGGAAAGATTTGGCAGATGTTATAACTCAATGGACAAGAAATACTATACAAATATGTTAACTAAGTGGGAGAGGTCTAGGCAGAAATAGATCAAATCCAGGATGCTCAGTAATAATATTATAAGTTTTCTTTGGAGAATAAAGGGTGAAAAATAAGTTTGGGATGCTGATATTGGCCAAAAGTTCTAAAACAGAGCCAAGAAAGGTCTTTGAGGGTGAGAGAATATAATATATATGCCAGCAACTGTTCTTGTCTTTAGAAATGTAGTAGTAATTTAAAAAAAGGAAATATATTTTGGAGCTTCTATTTTGAGGTAGGAATGGGGAAGAAAACAAGGACAAAATAACTAAGAAATAGTTTAGATAACCACAACTGCTATGGAAGAAAAAAATCCACTCCAAAATAGAAGATATATCCGGGAATGGTGGAAAGCTGTGATGTCAGAAGGAGTAACTCATAACCCAGAGTTGGATAATTAGTGTCTGTTCTGTATGAATGGTGGATGAAAGAAAAAGGTATTTCCAGAAAATCCTTTTCCAAGTCCCCACATTTTTTCAATCATGTTGGAGATGCTGGTTTAATGGCTGAAAGTGGGGAGTTTCAAATATTACACGAAGGAGAGTTTCTTATTATTTCGTAGTGAAAAAGCCTGAGTTTGGATGGGAAAGAATGTTCAAATCTTAAGTGAAATTTCAGGAGAGAAATATAGTTCAGATTTCCATTGAAATTTCTCACACCAGAACACTTCTCATAGAAGGGACTACATACTCACATCTCAAATAATCAAAAGATGTAAACTGTTCGCTTAATTGTAAAGGAGATACTGCAGATGAATATACTGAAGATCTCATAATATATTGCTAACAGGTAACGTTATTCAACAGAAAAATCCTATTTCTTTGTGAAACTTCTAGTACATGCAGTGTTTTGATATTTATTTATATTGTTAGGAGCTCAAGCTTAGTTGTGCTTACAGAAGGATCTTTACATTGATTCTTCATGCAAGTTGAGAGCACATGGCTAGCCAAAAATTTCAACTTTTATATAGCTATCAAAGACCTATCTGTCAGCTATAACTTTTTTCAAAAGAATATATTATATAAGGTTAATTTATTTGGAAATAGGCCAGAATAAATAAATATTTTTAAAAGCTAGAAAGAAAATACAGAGAAAATTCTCAAGATGGAACTATTTATGCTCACAGTCACACAGCTTTGTTTGATTCTGTGGATCTACACTGATAGATTGTAATGTAAAAAACAGAAATCAGGTGGAGCTTGGAAGGTTCAGGTTCAGATCTTCCCAACTTCGATACTTAGCAGGGCAGATACAGAGGAATGTGATTACGGAGATCAATATAATACAGCAAGCTGCTTTGAGATAAAAATAAGTGGCTACATAGTTTAAAAGTAGTAAACTGGGTTTCTGATATAAGCAACATACACTGGTAAAGTGGGCAACTTGATATGAAGCAATTACATTGATAAGATAATGGTGGTTGTTCAAATAAGAAGGGTATTATCCTATTGGAGCTTCAACAGCAATAATTAGGTAGGGCTTCCATTCTAGGGAAAAATGGTGTTCCTAGGTTAAGAATTGCATTTTCTGCAGGACCAAGAATATAATAAGGTCACAGTAGGCCTAGAACCAGGACATTGAGCCATTTAGTTGTCTAGGACTCATTATCATCTTTTTATGGGTACGGGATAGATCCTAGATGAAAAGTTGTATTAATTTTCTATTGCTATATTAATAGCACAAATATAGTGGCTTAAAACATTCCTTTATGAGCTTACAGTTAGGTTGGAATACTGGCATGGGGTGACTGGGTCCTCTGTTCAATGATTTAAAGGCCTGAAATCAATATTAAGACCCTTGTCAGATAATTCTAGTATCTAATTCATCTTGGGGATAGCATGATTTGTCATTTCTCTTTCAAGTTGTCCTGTATCTGGTTCTTGGTGTAAATGTGATATTTTATTGTCTATTTTACATATTGGCTATTATGTTAAGATACGTTGGTTCTTATTTCCAGTTTTGTTTTTTTGTTTTTTACTTTTAGTAGGCATTCCTTCTCTTTAGATTTGGCACACAATTCCTCCTCTACTTTTGTGGACTGTGGTTTCATGACACTATAGTTTTCAGAACATTTGTGGTACTATTTTAGTCTTTTAAAATTTTTTTATTTACCACTAGTCCCTGCTCATGCTGCTATAGGGTGCAGAAGAAGCTTTCCAGGACAGGGTACCTGGTGCTTCTAGGTAGGAGAAAGGGATCACAGGTCCATATGAATTAAGAATACTTCCTAGGCCAGGGATTTGGTGCTTACCAGGTTGAGAGCTTTTTGTGTTGGCATCCTTGTTGCTGGTTCCAGCAAGTTGCCTGGTGTCTCTGGGTAGGGGAGAGGGGTCTCAGGCCTGGCTAAGAAGAAAATAATTTTCCAGGTGGACTTTTTGTGGTAGAATCACTTTCACTGGTGCCCTTGGCCACTGGTATGTCTGGGTGGAGAAGGAGAGTCTCAGGCCCAGTGGGGAAGGAGAATATATTTCTCTGGTCACATATAGTCAGCAGGGTTTCTAATTGTTCTTCCTTGCAGCTTTTACAGGGGTCATTCAGTAGGATTCACATTTTATCTTGTAGAAGAACCTATTTGAGATACTTCCTGTTACTAAATTGGTAATTAGGAAATGCTGGGCCTAAGTCATTTTTTCCTGTTAAGAGTGGGTGGGAGGGATAAAGTTGTTCATCAATTCCAAGGGTCCATAGCCAACTCACCTTCTTCTTTAGACCTTTCAGAGATCTCCTTTGGTTGTCTTACGTTATTTCTAGGATATATAGTTGCACTTATAGAGGGAGAGAAGTATAAACTATCTTATCTGGACTGGAAGTCTTCTCTGTGCCATTTAAGGGCTCACCTAATTAAATCAGGCCCAGTCTGGATAATCTCCTAACCAATTATGCCATATGTCATCACCTAATAATGGGAATGATATTTCATTACATTCACAGGTTTCATACTCAAGGGGTGGAACTACTACAAGGGTTATTAGTGTTCATTTTAGAATTCTGTCTACTACAGAAGGCATATATGAATGTACTGATGCAATAATTAGGCAGTTATCCTTTTGAAGGTCAGAATATATTAAGATATTGATAAAGCTAACTACTTTTCTAATTATTCTACTTAATTTAAATGAAGCAGATCTGGCATCAGAAATACTTAATAAAAACCAGAATATTTGTACAATTTTCATAATTTAATGTGAAATTTTATAGGATTGATCTAAGTCTACATTTCTGTCTATGCAAATATCTTCTGTGTGAAAAATATGCTAGCTCAAAGATGTATTAATAGACTTTGCCACCACTCCCCATTTATATTTTATAGTTCTGTGCAATTATTGTGGCTGCCAACAATTCACATAGGAAATAAAGGTCAGTGATGATTCTGACTTTAAATGTTTAGAGCAGGTTTAAACTTAACACTGTTCACATTTATATAGATTGTATACTACACAAAATGTATGACTATTGTGATTTTGGTTTTATATTTTAATGCAATGTATTCTCACCTAAACCAGAATTGAAAATTTTAAGAAAAATTTGCTGGACTGGCCAATATATCCCCCCCCCCCCAAAAAAAAGGAGGCGTGTTTTTAGGCTACATTAGGAGAAATCACTATGCTTGGATGGAAAGGAAGCATAATCTAAATTTGATTTTAAATAGTCATGATTTGAGGCAATATTTTTATTTGTACTGGGGACAATTAGAACTGAATTAGTAGACATGTTTTAACTGCAGTGTTACATTAACTCTTTCAGATTGCAACTTGGGAAGCTCCAAGCAGCAACTAGGTACTTTGGATCATCTGCTCTTTTTCTTTCGTTGTCTCTAATCACAGCAAACCAAATATACATGTTTAAGAGAAAGAATGAATTTCTAAGTCATCTCATCACTTCTAAAGATGAAATGTACTTATTTCTACTTTATCATACAAGATCTGAGTATTTAAGAGGGTTGTTAAAGAGCTGAGTCAAGTAGCCAAAAAATGAAGAACAAGAGGAAGAGGCAAGAAAGCATAGATAGACTGGATTTGAAGATAATTGGGAATTCTGGTGATGGTAGATGGTCTCTAATTTGCTCTTCAGATACCCTTACCATCCTCTCTACCCTGATCTATGATCTAGGAGGCTTATCTTTAAAATATACACATATTTTAAAGAATATATGTATTCTTTAAACAGAGAGGGAGAGAGAGGTAGAAACACACTCCACACTGGGGATGGAGCTTGCAACCTGGGCATGTGCCCTGATGAGGAATTGAACCATGGCCTCTTGGTTTATAGGTCAAAGCTCAACCACTAGCCACACCAGCCAGGCCAGGAGGCTGACCTTTAATAGCTTTATCAACAAGTCTCTCTTGCTCTCTGTCTTCAGATTGGGTTTGACTAATGTGACCTACCACTAGGAAATTAAAGTCAGGAGGAAAGCGAGGTAAGGGTATATATTTCCATGAACCCTCTCAAACTGTGGGTTGGCAGTGGCTACCATTTGTCTATTTAAGGTCACAGCTCTTGTTGGGTGGCCTTCTGTTACAATTATAGGACATTCTGTGTTGCAGCCTCTATGCCCCTTCAAGCCTAGTGGTGATAATACTGGCTTCTCACAATTGTTAGCCTCAGGGTACTCCATCATATCTTGGTTCCTTCATTCCTTATGCATTTTAGTAATTAGTCTCTTCATTAAATCCTATTCCATCACCTTTTTCAATTGTGTCATTTATTTTCAGCCAGGACTCTGACCAATACATTGGTAGTGCGGAATGGGAGAAACTTCAAGGTAGTATTAGGGTATGATAAACTGCTGGCTCCTATTTCTTTGCATACATGTCCAAGATAGGACATGGCTATGAGATAGATATATGGGATATACATGACTAGATAAGACTACCAGGATCTATGTTGGTTGATTAGATCATATTAAGACATTTCTCTTATGGAATGAGGATCAACTCAACCCAGTGTACCTGCTAAGTTTTTAAAATTCAGTGATTTGCTATAGTGTCACATTTATTTTTACTGTCAGGTAGATCAATATTATTTGACTTTTAATATTTCCTTTTATTCTCAAACAGAAACTAGGGAAAGTACAATAATTCCTTCAAGAACCAATTATTTGGCCCATATTGTTACATTTACATTCATAATTAGATTAGATTCATGTTGTTCTATTTAAGCATCACTCCAAAAGTGGATATAAGAAGGATGACTGTTGTTTGTCCATCACTATAACAGTTTATATAGGTGAGAATTCAGATCTCAGTTAGAATTTTCTCTCTCATGAAAATCCATTATTTTCCTGCGATGAATATAATAAGTATAGTTGTCAGACTGCCAGCGATCAGTGCAGTGGGCATGATATTCATGGGAGCAAGGTAGGATGCAAAGTTTGTTATCTTCTGTGTACTCTGTAATGCAAATGCTACAGAATTCTAATGTATCATTTTCAACAAAAGATCATATAACGAAGTTGTCAATCTGTGCTTTGCTGAGTCCCGTAGGATGGTTATGATTATCATTTAAGAGAAAAAACTGATCAAGGGAGGGCCAAAAGTAACTTTAATCAAATATTACTGGGGTCATAGGTTCACTGTCTCTTCTGGTTTCTGATCATGAGTTTGGTGATCTTCTTTCATCATTACAATCTGAGAACAGTATTCAAATTTCTGAATTTTCATCACTGGAGCTAGAACTGGACATCGAATTAGAACTGGAACTAGACATGTATTTAGAGTTTGAACTAGAAGTCAATGTGGAACATGAACAGGAAGCATAGTTAGAATTTGAATTGGAACTAGAATTCCTATTACCATGAGAACTATTTTTTCCATTTGGTGACTGCCCTTTCTATGTTTTGACTTGGGGCTGAGAGACTAGGCTCTAAATCACTGTCACTATTTGCCTTAGCGTGCTTTGAATTGCAGCAGATGTTGTATCACTTAAACCAGTATTTAAAATTCTATGAATGGGAATTCCAATGATACTGGCATAAGCTCTCATGTCTGCCTGTTCATAATGTGAAAACATATGCCTAGGTTCTCCTTGTTCACTTTCTAAAGTGACAGTGTTATTTGGTGTCAGATGTTATCTGAGTTCTAATAATTATGCTGTCTGTATCAGAATATGCTACAGAATGAACTCACCCTATTTTAGTATCAAAGGATATGGTTGAATTTATCTGTCTCAGTTCACAAGATTCACCATAACTTGTTTTGTCTGAAGAAGATTCTCCTTGAATGGCATTCCTTGGTCCAGAACTTGCAAAAAGATCCCTATTTTCCAATTCAAGTCAAATTATTTGCTGTCTCAGTGTTTCTTGGTGCTGAGGTTTAAAAAATCTTTGTCCCATTTACACAAAGGCTGCTTAAAAGTTGGAGATTATACACTGTGATGGAATCTTTGTAAAAGTTCACGCAGTAAATGTAGAGGTGACTTACTTTCAGTCCTTGCTGTGTTTCCATATGGTCTGGGCTTCTGCTTCTTGCTGACTTCTTATAGGTGAGACTTCCATTAGTGCTCCAGTTGTACTTGGTTTTGATCTAGATTGTCTTATAAATCTTGTTTCAGATTGTGGATTTTCCACATGACTTTGGCTGATGTCCATATTTTGTCCCCTGGGAAGTCTTGTAGATGGTGCATATTAATTCTTTGCATTTGGACTCCCATTATTAAGGTTAAAATTTATTTCTGAACTGAATCTGAAATCATTGTGTGGATTAACCTGGCTAACTTCTCTCAAAGGTTGGTGTTCTCTTTGCCCACTTGTCACATTTTCAGTTTGTTGAAAGAGATAAGCCATTCTATTAAAGGGTCGTCTCTACACACCTCTGAAGAGTCTTTTGCATCCATTAACAAAGAAAAAGGGGGGACTCAGAAAGAAACTACCAAGATCAGAGCTATCATAAAATAGCACTCTGAAACTTTGTTTCAAAACACATAAAAAATGATGACAAATATTCAGATGTTGTAAACAGTTTTCACAGTTATAAAATTAAGTAGGGGCCCAGTGCATGAATTTGTGCACCTTGAAAGCAGCCGTGGGCCACGAGGCTGCAGTGGGCACAGGGGCAGGTCTCAGCCCATCATCTGTGCCCCCGCCTGGCCTCTCCCGCCGTGGCCCCTGGTCCTCTGTCTGCTGGTAGCCCCTCTCCTGCTGCCACCACTCTCATGCCCTGACAGCGCCAGCCCCACTCACACCTGCTGACAGTGCAGAGTGATTGGGGCCAGCGCCAGCAGCCAGTGTGAATGGCAGCTGCTACCCCAATCACCCCTCAGGAGCAGGGAGAAGTGGAGAAGTCCTCAGGGTCAATTGGGGCTGGCAGCCACCACTCGCACCCACTGATGGCACCAAGTGATCAGGACCAGCACCAGGCAGTGGCAGCAGATGCGAGTGATGGCTCCAGCACCAGCTGCAGGTACAAGCAGGGCCAGTGCTGGCAGCAGGTGCGAGTGGCGGCTCCAGTACTGTCAGCGGGTACAAGTGCTGGGCAGGACTACAGTGCATGGGAGCAAAGAATTTTCAGTAACCACCAGCGGCTCGCTTCGATGACTGCGACTTGCAACCCACTTTGGTCTGGTGCCTTCTGCTCACCTGCTCCACCATTCACCACAGCTGATGCCTTCCATGTTCTGCGCACGCCCCCTAGTGGTTAGCGCATGTCATAGCAACTGGTTGTTTGGTTGTTCTGCCGTTCTATCTATTTGCATATAAGCCTTTTATTATATAGGATATTTTGTAAACTACACTGTAAATTGACAAGCAGAGGCAAGAAAGTTCCTATTCCATATGAAGAGAATGAGATAATCCTAGATAAATTTAGAGGGTTTTTGTTTTGTTTTGTTTTTTAAAAAAGGAATCTGGAGAAAGTCTATTTTCAACATTTCATCATATACACAGCCTGTGTACCACTGTGGGAAGAATGTCAAAAGACAACATTTTTTTTCACTCTACTGTCAAAATACGAATGCAGTTAAGCAAGGCAAACACCAGTTAAACTATGTTGCTTGTTATTTTAGTTCAGTTAACATTATTTTGTAATTCTCAGTTTACAATGTAACTTTTAAGCTTTTGACTTAAATGCTTTTGATAATATATAAAGTTGTTTTTAAAATATAAGACTATTGTAGCCATTACCCAAAATATAATGAAGATTTATAGGTTTAAAAGTTTTTGAATACTTCTTGATGTTACCAAGATTTTAATTGACATGAAATTGAAGGTTAGATCAAATGAATAGACTGAACCTAGCAGAGTACATAGAAGACCATATTCAAGAACCAGACTATTTTAGTATCTTCTTCATTACATAGTAAAAAAAAAAAAAAAAAAAAAAAAAAAACTAGGAGAGAAACACCAGACCTGAGGTTTGAGCAGGGTTTCTCAAGCTTAACACTATTGGCATTTTGGCACTATACAATTCTTTGTTTGGGGGGCTATCCTGTAGATTATGAAATGTTTGGCAGCATTTTTAGCCTCTGTCTACTGGTTTCCAGGAACACCCACCCCCTACCTGTGACAAACAAAAATATATTTAGACATTGTCAAATGCCCCAAGTTAAAAACTACTTGATTAAAATATGAAACATTTATTTTTGCTGGTGAGAAAGCCAAATATCCATACAGAAAAAAAATTAGGACGTAGGAGGAACCTTTTTTCCCCCTTTTTATTGAATTTATTGATGTGACACTGGTTAAGAAAATTATCCAGGTTTCAGATACACAATTCTACAACACATCATCTGTTCACTGTATTGTACATCCACCTCCACAAGTCAAGTCTCCAACTATCACCATTTATTCCCCCTATACCCTCTTCTACCTCCCACCTCCCCAAACCCCAGGAGTCACTACACTGTTGTCCATGTTTATGAGTTTTTTTTCTCTTTTTTGTTCAATCCCTCCACATCTCCGATTCACCCCCCACAACACACACGCACACCTGTCAGCCTGCTCTTTACCAGTCTGTCTCTATTTTTCTTGTTAGTTCACTATGTTCATTAGATTCCACATATGAGTGAAATTATATGGTACTTCTGTTTCTCTGACTAGCTTATTTCACTTAGCATAATGCACTCCAGGTCTATCCATGCTGTCACAAAGGGTAAGATTTCCTTCTTTTTAATGGCTGAATACTATTCTATTGTGTAAATGTATCACCACATCTTTATCCAATCATCTGCTTCCAAATCTTGCCTATTGTAAATAATGCTGCAGTGAACATGGGGGTGCATATATTCTTTCAAATAAGTGTTTTGGGTTTCTTCAGATAAATTCCCAGAAGTGGAATCTCTGGGTCATAGTCAGTTTCATTTTTAATTTTTTGAGGTAACTTCATACTGCTCCCAACACTGGCTGTACCAATCTGCATTCCCAACAGCAGTGCATGATGGTTCAGTTTTCTCCACATCCTCGCCAGCACTTGTTGCTTTATTGATGGTAGCCATTCTGACAGGTATGAGGTGGTATCTCATTGTGGTCTGAATTTGCATCTCTAATTAGTGATGTTGAGCATCTTTTCATATGTCCATTGGCCATCTCTATTTCCTTTTTGGAAAAGTGCCTATTCAAGGTTCTTTGCCCGTTCTTTAATTAAATTGTTTGTTGTTGTTTTTGGTGTTGAGTTTTATGATTCTTTATAAATTTTGGATATTAGCCCCTTACTAGATGTATTGGCAAATATGTTCTCCTATTCAGTAGGTTGTCTTTTCACTTTTTTGATGATGTACCTTGCTGTGCAAAATTTTTTAGTTTGATGTAATCCCATGTGTTTATTTTTTTCTTTTGTTTCCCTTGCCCTTGGAGACATATCAGAAAAAAAGTATTGCTACTAGAAATATCTGAGATTTTACTGCCTATGTTTTCTTCTGGAATTTTTATGGGTTTTAGTATAACATTTAAATCTGTAATCCATTTTGAGTTTATTCTTGTGTATGGTGTAATAAAGTGATCTGATTTATTTTTTTGCATGTATCTGTCCAATATTCCTCACACCATTTATTGAATAGGCAATCTTTACTCAGTTGTATGTTTTTGCCTTATTTGCAAAATATTAATTGACTATAAAGGCATGAATTTATTTCTTAGCTCCCTATTCTGTTCCATTGATATATATGCCTGTTTGTATGCCAGTATCATGCTGTTTTGATTATCATGGCTTTGCAGTTTATAGTTTGATATGAAGTAGCACGATTCCTCAAACTTTGCTCTCCTTTCCCAAGATTACTATGGCTATTTGGGGGTCTTTTATAGTTCCATATAAATGTTTGGATGCCGGGGTCCAACCCCAGCAGGTCCAGGGGTCCCCAAAGGTGTGGACGGAGTCGGCGAAGGAGGAATGACACGGAGACAGCATTCAGTTGATCAGCAGCCTAGCCAGGATCTCCAGCCAGGATCTCCAGCCAAGTTCTGGTCTGGATCTCTAGAGAGGTTCTGCTTTGGATCTCCAGGGAAGTTCTGTGGCCATGTTCCCTCGCTAGGCTCTCCAGCCAGGCTCCGTCCAGGCTCTCCAGCCAGGCTCAGTCACCAGGTTCTAGTCAGGTTCTCTTGTCATGTTCTATAGTCAGGTTCTGTCTTCTGAATTCTCTTCTAAGCTCTGTCTCTCTCTGTCTTGTTACATCTGTATTTATACCAGTTGATTCAATCCTATCAATCTCTATTACAAAGGTTAGGGCGTTTCTTATCTCCATTCCAGGGAGTAAAGATTATGTAGCTTAAGCATGATTGTTTGTAGTTAAATTGATTAACTGCCCGCCTGGCACTTAGTTAAGGAGTTTCATCCCCTCCCTAACTTCAGGGAAAAATCCCTACCTGGGGATTCAACCTTTCTCGGAGAGGTGACCTTGGTTAAAACACAGCGCCAAGAAGGTGAGCAAACATATTAAGAACTGTATGCCATATATGCCAGGTCCCTTGAAACAGCAAGGATGGACCGGCTCCCGGCATTTGGAATACTTGGTCTAGTTCTGTGAAATATGCCACTGGTGTCTTGATAAGAATTGCATTGAATTGGTAGATAGTTTTGGATAGTATAGATATTTGAATGATGTTAATTCTTCCTATCCATGAACATAGTATATGCTTCTACTTATTTTTATCTTTTTAAATTTCTTTCTTCAGTATTTTATAATTTTCTGAACACAGGTATTTTACATCCTCGGTTAAATTTATTCCTATGTATTTTATTCTTTTGAAGCAATTGTGAATGGGAATGTTTTCTTAGTGTCTCTTTCTGGTAGTTCATTATTACTCTATAAAAATGAAACTGATTTCTGATTATTTCTTTTTATCCTGCTACTTTCCTGAATTAATTTATTGGTACTTGTAGTGGCCAGATATCTCAGTTGGTTAGAATGTTGTTGTCCTGTTATACTAAGAAGGAAATTTCAATTGAGGTGGAAAACCAAGTGAAATATCAATATGTTATTTCACTCTGTTTCCCAATTAAAGCAGCCCTAATGTGAATCCGGAAGAAAATGTACCTCAACATTCTCACCAAAACTCAAGTAAATTTCAGTTCCTTTTTTAAAATGAGAAGTTACTTAGCACCAGATTAATTTGTGCCACTCTGTGTGATCTCTGGCTGATATTTACTGTCATGAAGTTCCTTATCCACCCCATTCTATTTCCCTTATAGGAAAAATATACCTGTACTAGAGGCCCAATGCACGAAATTTGCGCAAGGGGCTCAGCCTGTGCAGACCTGGCTTTGTCTGGATGGTACTCAGGAAGGTTGTTTGGCTGTCTGGTCTAATTAGCATGTTATGCTTTTATTATTATAGATTTTTATCTGAGTTTTCCAGTGGGTTTTCTTTAATTGGTTGAAGTCTTTTCTGTAACTCTTCTGTACTTTCACCTAGGTTGCCTATCAAATTGTCATCCATCATAATCTTGCGATCTTCACTCAGGTTATTTACAAAACAATAGATACCTTCTTTCTGAACCAATTCGTCCATCTGACTTCCACACTGAGACACAGATTCATCTTCTTGATCACCAGAATCTGAGCTTTCCATCTTGATTAACAAATGGAAAATTATCTGACTTTTATAAAATGGCTTTGAAATACAAGCAAATATTTTCTGCTTCAGTGTCAGGGCACACCTCAGTCAGACCCACCTCGCTTATGTTTCTCTCGCCTCTCCTGCCACAGCAGCTTCTGGTGAGTCCATTGTTGAAATCCACCTTTATACCAAGCATGCTAGTCATTGTTGCCTAGGCAACCATGATCTTCTCCATGGGTAACAAATAGGGACCACATTCAGGTTAGGTTTCAATTTATTCCAAACCAGCAAATATTGAAGAGGGCTTCTTGTATACCAAGCGCAGTCCTTTATCTCCTTTAACCCACATGAGCTTATTCTCCGGCTTCCAGGAAGCTTTTTCAGGCTCTTATATGCTCTAGTTATTTGTATGTTAAATTACAGAACCCAAATGCAGCTAGTTACATTACATATGACTGCCTTCTTCAATATGCCATGCCAAAGTCATAGTTAAATGCAACAATTCCCATTTTCAGGTGCCCAGGTACCTCTGTCTTTTCTCCTAATAATTCCTTAAATCATAGAGACTCACTAAGGAAGCCCACAATTTTTGGTAATTTACTTGGACCATAGCTAAATCTGCTTAACTAAGTCCTCTCCTTTTTTTAACTCTTAGTGGCCTCATATTTCATTACATAATCTATCAAGCTCCTGTTTTAAAAAATAAATTAAATAAATACATTAGTTAAAATTTTGGCAGGTTTTCTCTCACCTAGAGAATCCCTTTTGGCAGGGGTGGGGAACCGTTTTTCTGTCAAGGGCCATCTGGATATTTATGACATCATTCTTGGACCAAACAAAATTACCAACTTAAAAATTAGCTTACTATATTTGGTCAAACATTTAATTAACTCACCCCTAATGCCTTGGTAGGGTCAAACCAAATGATTTTATAGGCCTTATAGGCCCACGGACTGGGTGTTCTCACCCCCGCCTTAAGGAATTCTTCATAAATGCATTGCATTTCATTTTTGTTTTCCTTTCTCATAAGTATTATAAATATCAATTAAACAAAGCTAGCCAGAACATCACAGTCACTTTTTAAACAGATCCGTAATAATTATGTTGCCTATTGTAATGAGTGTTAACTTTGCTGATTTTGTTTCAGGTATGTTAGTGCAGCCAAGAGGGCTTGGTAAAAATAATGCTCATTTGAATACTATCTGAAGGACACCTCTGAGAGCTTCTGGACTCATTAATGTTAACAATATCACTTAACACACGCTTAGAAATCCTTCATTTAAGTTATTCATGATAATATTTGCCTGCTAAATTTGAGATATTATTCCATTTCACTTATTTAGTACATTGAGCATAAATTGAGTCAGTTACTGCCCTAGCCAGTACAGATATGTTAACTGTTGCAGCAGTCTATACTCCCAAGTGACTCACACTCCAGGTGAGAGAAACATCACATAGAAAATATCAAAATAAAATATATTAATGCTGTAATAGATTTATATATGTAGCATTGTGTAAGTGTGAGGACGGTGTGATGATTAATAGGATTTGGAAAATGTCTCACAGAGGTATTGTATTTAAATATGATTCTTTAACTATTATTATGAGTTTCCACAGATGGAAACTGGCAGTTGGGTAAGTGTTGGTAAAGAGAGATTATGTCAGGCAGAAGGAATATACTTAAAAGTGTTTGGCTTGTTTGGGCAACTGTGGCCAGAATTCTGAGGTTGGGTGGAAATGTTGTGAAATTAATTGCAGAAGGAATAAGGGACACAAAGTATAAATTGACCTTTGATTTTTGTGTGTGAATGTGTGTGTGTGTGTGTGTGTGTTTGTGTGAAATAGAACACTGCTGAAAAAAAATTTGTATTATTTTTAAATCCTCACCCAGAGATATGTTTAAAAAGAGGGGGGGGGGAGGGAGGGAGAGAGAGAGAGAGAGAGAGAGAGAGAGAGAGAGAGAGAGAGAGATTGGTTGTCCTCCCATACTTGCCCTGACCAGGGATTGGACCTGAAACCTAGGTATGTGCCCTAACCAGGAATCAAACCTGCAACCTCTTGGTACATGGACAATACTCCAACCAACTGAGTCACACAAGCAGGACAAAATGTTTGTTATTTTTTTATTTTTATTTATTTATTTTTTTAATATATTTTGTTGACTTTTTACAGAGAGGAGGGGAGAGGGATAGAGAGTTAGAAACATCGATGAGAGAGAAACATCGATCAGCTGCCTCCTGCACATCTCCTACTGGGGATGTGCCCGCAACCCAGGTACATGCCCTTGACCAGAATCGAACCTGGGACCTTTCAGTCCGCAGGCCGACGCTCTATCCACTGAGCCAAACTGGTTTCAGCATTTTTTTAGAATAAGCAGTGGATTTTGTTTTTAGCTGCTTAGCATCAACCTAATATACTTATAATGATAACAACCTGATTTTCCTGGGGAAAAACCTATTCCCTAACCTTAGTTCAGTTGGTTTAAGTTTAACTGAATTCACTGTCATTGATTGGCTAAAGGAAAGGACATATGATGCATCTATGTCCAATTAACATATCTGAAATTGCTGGTTATGGTAATTGTTTTAAGCATGTACATGTGACCAAACATGCATTTATGAGTTAAATTTGAGTTTAGCTAAAACTAAAGAAAATGAGAAATTATTTTCCACTGTAGTTGCTAAGCTGGTAGGATATAAACCTAAAGATGCTCATGGCTATTTTGTGTTTATGAACATGAAGAAAATCAACATAAAGAGACAGAGGGAAACAAAGATGGTGAAAGAGCCATATACCCAAGAAAAAAAATTGAGAAATATGTGGTTATTTGTGTCATAGGATTTTTAGATCTATAAACCAGTGTGTTTTATTTTTTTAAATTTAAGCTTGTGAAGGATTTCTGTCAATTACCATGGAAGGATCCTTATAATTGCAACAGGAAAGTAATATGATCAGCGATCTAATCAGATGTCAAAAAAGTAATTCTTAATAAATTTTCCATGTAAGACTCATTGGCTATTGTCCAGTCTATAAATTTAACATGTTTATATAACTTAAGTTTAATTGAGTTTAGTCTTTTATGAAAAAAGTAAGAAAACAGATTTTTCTGTCATTTATTTTTTAACTAAGTATTAGGCACCAAGCTTGTGTATAATTGAATTGAAAGAAATGAAGAATCACTTCCATTTGATTATGAATTAAATGTGATTGTTTCCTATTTCTCTTTACTATGAGGTTCTTTCAAAATAACTCTATTTTTGTATGTGTTACATATATTTACTATTCATTATATTCTGATACCTTAGCCCAATAATACTCATTTAATTCTCTGATGAAGAGAAAATATCCTGAAGTAAAGTACCACTGAACATTTGTTTTACATTAAGAAACAAAATGGTCCTGGTGGGAAGTAAAATGTCTTTCACTGTTACCTTAATAAAGAGGGAGATAATGTAACCCATTAGCTCCCTGGTGAGATTATTAGCATAAGTTTAGCAGTCTTCATGAGTGTGAGTAGGTGTGCGTGCACAAGCACATATATGCGTGGTGCATTTAAAAAGTTTAAACAGATATTTGGTTAGCTTAGTAACCATTGGCTTAAGAGTAGTTTCTAAATACTAGTAAGAGGTCAATTGCACTTAATTTTTGAAGTTTCCTGTGCAATGTGAATGTATGTACTTCATTTCAAACATCTAATTCCTACAACATTATAGTTATTGTCTACTTTAAAGGCTTTAAAAACATTTTTCCCAAACATCACAATTGATGCTCCCAAACAACATTTCAATTCAATGTATTTAAATATAATATACTGTGGGAATTCAGTATATAGGAAAGATGATTGGATTGAGAATTTAGAGACCCAGGTTGAAGTCTAATCATTTGTCCACTGTGTGTCCAATCATTTAATCTCTCTAGACTATTTTTTGAAACTCAGAATGTTGAATCTCTTTTTTTAAAAGTTTGATTTAGTCAGTTGCTCAGACAAAGAGAATTGGGCAGTGGAAATAAAAATAGTGCCTGAACCAGACTGGGGGGTTGGCAGTCATGAAATAAAGAGAAAAAGGTTGAGTGGGGCTAAAGTACCAGCAATGCTGAGCTAAAAGACAGGCACATGAATCAGAGCAGGTACAAATTCCAAAGTGAGGGTAGGGATCACTGTCTCTCAAAACATCAATTCAAAGCCAATAAGTTGAAATGGAGTATTGAGCCATAGCAGGCAATTCAAGAAGATTTGGAGCAGAGCTATGTAAGGTCATGACAAGTGTGGGGATCAGAGCTGTGTAGTAGTAGCAGATGTATGTAACTGATTTTAGCTTAGGTTGCTACCCAGTTGTCTTAATGTTTTTATTCATAAAATATTTGAGACAAATGACCTCAATATCTTTTGTTTCAAATTTTTATTAATGAGAATATCATCACAACAATTGTAGTTTTTAAAACTCCAGGAAAATTGTTTTAATTAAATTTCAGAAAGTGGTTACAGTATAGTATAAGAAAAAAGATACAGTATGTTATTGGTACTTACAAAGGTAAAAATAATTCGCTTCTTAACATTTTATATACTTAAATGCATAGATGATCAGCATTACCACTTTGGGGATAAGAGGAAAAAATAAAGGTGTCTTTATCATCTACTAAATGTGCTTACTGTATGCTCTGTTACATATATGCAAGGCATGGGTACAGGAAATGCAATTGTCAGAATTTTAAATAAACTTGATAGCTATTTGTTTCTGCACAGCACATAACCCTCACATAGGGGCAATCAGGGTAAAACATGAGATTTCCAAGCATTCAGAACTATGAAACACCATTTAAACAGTTAGCCACCATTACTCAATTGCTATACTACTATGTCTAGTGCACAAAAGTACAAAAGAGGTTACAACTGTGTTGATAAATATCCCCTGAAAAATAAATTATTTTCATCTGAAATGTTTTTATAGAAATGCAGGTCCAGATTACCATTTGGATCCAAAAGTAAACTCCACATGTAAATAAATTTACAGCAATTTTAGTGAGTATTTTTATAAGGATGATGCAACTGTCAATCACTAGACAGTTTCTGACTATTGAAGAAGGGGGCTGCTTGCATTTTCTTAAATCAAGAGGCTCTAAATTAGATTATCTGTTTACTTTCAAAGAAAAAATATGTAACAAAAAATGAAATTGCACCTAAAATATCTGAACCAACAACAACTTGAAGTTGTCCAGCTCACAAACTTAGAAGATACTTTAATAACAGCAACAAAATACCAAGTAAAATGTTTACCACTTGACACAAAATTAAAACAAATAAAAACTTAGACATGTTAAAGATTAACCATTTCAACAGCTAGTAGCTTGTTCCAAGGACTCTAATTTAGTTGTTCTCCTCCCCTCTCCCAAGTCCTCAGTCAGAGTACTTGCTAAGGGCTCATTATCCTAGTAAGGTGCTGCTCCTTCCTCTCCAAGAGACTTGAAGGGATTCTTGGGTGGCGATCTGGACTTCTCTTCTGGAAGGATTCTGGATCCCAGTCTGAATGTTGTTAGTGAGGAAGATCCCAACGTCCAGGAGAAGTTGGGCTTGAAACAGCTGGTTGATGTTGATTCAGAGGTTGATGGAGATGCATCAGGAAAGCGAGATGGAGACTTCTCATGGCTGTAGAGATATGTGCCTTGAGATTGGAATTGGCTTTGCCCCATTGGGCTGTGACTCCAGCTTTCGTAACTGTGCGCAGGATTTTCCCCATGGCTGCCATGGTGGGTATCTGGGAGGCGACTGCAGCGTGCCATATTTACCCGCAGTACATGGCCATCCAGTACATGCTGAGAATAGCATTCTCAGCATGGCGCTTGTTGAGGAAACGAACAAAAGCAAAGCCCCACGTTCTTTAGTAAAGCGGTCTCATGGGATGTACACATCTCCAATCTCCCCATACTTCTGGAAGATATTCCGCAGGCTGTTGGTTGTAGTACACGGGTTCAGGTTGTCCACTTTAACACAGGTCATGCTGAACACATTGAGAGGAGGGCACGGGTAACTCATGGCCTTTGAGAATTCAGCTTGAGCCCCCACAAACTGAGCACCGAGAAACTGACAATCTGGGAAGGTGGCAAGTATGGCGCCAACGGCTGTAACGGTTGTTTCCTCCTCTGTTTCACTGCCTTCCACACAGGCGCATGGATACCTTAGTGAGAACAGAATGTTCTACACAGTCCCGCCTATCTCCAGAGCTGAGACCACGTGAGAAAGAGCTACATACAATTATTTTTTAAAATGAATTTTCATAACCTATCATTTTATGACTTTTCTAGTATATAGCTAAACACACAGTTATAATTATATATATATATATATATATATATATATATATATATATATATAATCTAGACTAATAAAAGAGAAAAATGGTAATTGGCATATGACGCTACCCTTTTCATTGGCTAATCAGGGCTATATGCAAATTAACTGCCAACTAAGATTGGCAGTTAACTGCCAACAAGATGGCGGCTAATTTGCATATGTAGGCACAATGCAGGGAGGCGAAAGGGAAAGCAGGAAGAAGCCCCCTGCCACTGACAGTGATCGGAAACCCAGGGGGGAGCTAAGAGCTGGGGGGCAGGACAGAGGCGGCTCTGGGGCCGCCTTTGCCCTGCCCCCCAGCCATGGTCAGAGAATCAGGAGCCTTTGCCGCCCTGGCCAGTGATAGCAGGAAGTAGGGGTGGAGCCAGCGATGGGAGCTGGACACGGTCGAAGCTGGCAGTCCCGGGAGCTAGGGGTCCCTTGCCTGGGCCTAAAGCGGAGCCCACGATGGCGGGGCCGCTGCAGCTGTGGGTCCCCGCTGCCCGGGCCGGACGCCTAGGCCAGAGGCATTAGGCCTGGGCAGGGGCGGAGACTGCAACTGCTGGGAGCTGGGGGTCCCCTGCCTAGGCCTGACACCTCTGCCAGAGACCTCAGGCCTGGTCAAGGGGCCGATCCGGTGATTGGTGATCGGAGGGTGATGAGGATCAACTCCTCTGGCCAAGGCATCAGGCCTGGGCCAGAGGCATCAGGCTTGGGTGGGGGGTGGAGCCCGGGATTGGGGGGATATGATGGCCCCCTTGCCCAAGCCTGAAGCCTGGGTCAGAGGCATCAGGCTTGGGCGGGGGGTGGAGCAAGCGATCAGAGGGAGATGGGGGTCCCCTGCCCAGGCGTGATTCCTGGGCCAGAGGCCTCAGGCCTGGGCAGGGGCCAGAGCCAGTGATCGGGGGGAGATGGGGGTCCCCTGTCCAAGCCTGACACCTCTGGTGGAGGCGTCAGGCCTGGGCAAGGGGCTGATCAGGCGATCGGAGGGTGATGGGGGTCTACGCCTCTGGCCGAGGCATCAGGCCTGGGCAAGGGGCAGAGACAGCAATCGGAGGGGTCTGGGGGTCCCCTGCCCAGACCTGATGCCTGGGTCAGAGGCATCAGGCCTGGGCTGGGGGCAGAACCAGTGATGGGGGGAAATGAGGGTCCCCTGCCCAGGCCTGACACCTCTGTCCGAGGCGTCAGGCCTGGGCAAGGGGCCGATCCTGCGATTGGAGGGTGATGGGGGTCAACGCCTGAGGGCTCCCAGTATGTGACAGGGGTCAGGCTGGGCTGAGGGACACTCCCCCACACACACACCCAGTGCACGAATTTCGTGCACCGGGCCCCTAGTATATATATATATATATATATATATATATATATATGTAATTTGAAATAAATTGCAATGCTGATTCATATAAGCTAGAAACATTTCTCTACTTGGAGACAAAAACAAACAAAATAGCAAAAAAACAAACACACCTATGAACAAGCAGGGTATTAATAATACTAACAATAATACTGACAGGCAAAGAGAGATTGGCAGTGACCAGCAAGGCTTGAATTATAATCAGAAACTGAATATGAGTCTCCTTATCTGCTTGAAAAAAATAATTGAATTATATTTACTCAAATTGTTGACATCTTTTCTGATGAATCATACCCACTGCACTCCAATAAATGAGCTTGACAATGATAGGGAATATAAAATATTATTTAAGTACTTCTGACCTTCAGTGAGCATTTTGTGCTCTTTGCAAGCCACAATATCTTCTCTCTATAATTAATATGGGCTCTGGTTATCCATTGTTGCATCAAAACTTAATGGCTTAGACTAACAATTTATCATACTTTTATCTCAAAATTTTAAGCCACTGGGATTAATATAGGGGGAAGTAGGGTTTGCTTCTTCTCCATTACATCAGCTGAATTAGCTAGGTGATATATGACTCCTCTGGAACTGCTGGGTGTCAGCTGATTCCAATCATACCCCTTTTTCCAGAGTCACTTCATGTCATTAGCTTGGCAGATTTCTAGTCTAGTTATATTTCTTACATAGCTGCTTAGGTTTATAACAGACCACAGTAGAAGCACCATTCCTGTTAAAGTCTAGGCTCAGGCCAGTATATAGTATCAATTCTGCATCACTTCTAGGATATCCCATTGGTCAAAGTAATCATAGGCCAGATCAGGTTCAAAGAGAGGGAAAAAAAAGAATCTCTCAATTAAATTGTGAAGGATTTACAACCGTTTTTAATCTAGCATAGTCATTCCTCTGAACAGGTAATATTTGTACTTTTTTTTCCACATGAAAAATACATTAACCCCCTTCACCAAAATCTTATCCTCTTATGGCAGTGTATGAACATCTAGGACCTTATCATTTTAATTAGGCCTAGGTACAAAAGAGAGACTTCAGGTACAGTTCCTCCAGTTTTATTCCTCTTAATCAGAAGTCTTGTGGCATAAAGAAACAGATTATGTGCCTTTCTCACATCTAACATACAATATCGAGATACTTATAGGAGAGCCTTAATGGAAAATTCTATTCAAGAGGGGGAATCGTCCACAGTAATTCTAAAATTCAACTGGGCACATGCTTGCAGCTCCTTGGTGGTTAGGGCCCATTCTCATTCCACGAGTCACCAATTGGTCCTCTGTTACCGTGGTTCAGCCTTCCGAGTTATCTTGCCTTCCTTAAAATAATGGTCCATGTGTGTAGCTGATTAGCTTTCTTAGTGTGCTTCCTGTGTGCAAAGGTTGAGGGTACCAAGACTTCTAATTCTAAACTGTTCTTGTCCTTTTTAGTCTAAACTCATGGTGCTTCTAATAGCACAAATTCTCTCTGTCTGTCAGGTTGTTTATGATTCTTATTCGGTCTTCACTCCATTAAACAAAAGACACACCCTCACTTCTTTCCATGACAAGTTCTACCTTGGGCCACCTGTGAGGCTAATGTGGGGTTGCTTGCAAATCAAGTTAGTGAGGAATGCTCTGAAATATTTCTGAGATCTTAAAAAAGGATCACATAGCTATACCATAGCTATACCCTTTCCTTGTTTACCTTGAGACTGCATTTTCCTATCCAGGTTTTGTTCTTTGCTCTGAGGCCACTGTTCATCTTTGAATCTTCTTAAAAATAAAGGAAACCTTACTTAAAATGGAGTCAGGAAGTCCTGAAGGGGGTACTCTCATGCACCGCCACTGAGATCCCAAACAGTAAGACAAATAGCGGGAGGAAAGAAGAATTTCTCCTTGCTCAGAAAAATACCTTAATTGTCACCTGAACCTCTTTAGCTAGTTGCCTTCAGGTTTGGGCTCCTGGTCATAGTCCAGCCAATGAGAATCTGCCACACTCAGCCAATGAGTAGCCATTATCGCCCTGAATTCTTCCAAAACAGCCCCTCCTAACTTCCTCTTTTTCCCTTATGAAAGCAACTCCTCTCCTCTGTTCTTCAGACTTGCCCATGGCTCTCCTCTATTGGATTGTCCCAGATTATCATTCCTTTGCCATTCTCAAATAAACCCATTTTGCTGGTAAAACAAATGGCCCTTTTGCTTTTTAAGGTTAATCTTTCCTTGGTTGGAAAGGCTGTCATGGGCACTCTATTCTTTTGTCTACATTCTGTTCTAAAACAAAACAATTCCTTTTTACTTATTTTTTGAAATATATTTTTATTGAACTCAGAAAGAGGAAGGGGGAAGGAGAGATAGAAACATCAATGATGAGAGAGAATCATTGATTGGCTGCCTCCCATATGTCCCCTACTGGGGATTGAGCCCGCAACCCGCAACCCGGGCATGTGACCTTGACTGGAATCAAACCCAGGACCTTTCAGTCTGCAGTCCGACACTCTATCCACTGAGCCAAACCAGCTAAGGCAACAATTCATTTTTAAATTAATTTTTCTATTTTCATGTATTATCAGAGACATTTAAATAAATCAATTAAATTATTCTTTTTAAAATATATTTCTTTTTATTGATTTCAGAGAGGAAAGGAGAAGGAGAGAAAGATAAAACATCAATGTTGAGAGAGAATCATTGATCGGCTGCCTCCTGCATGCTCCCTACTGGGGATGGAGCCCACAACCCAGGCATGTGCCCTTGCCAGAATCAAACCCAGGACCCTTCAGTTCATAGGCCAATGCTCTATCCATTGAGCAAAACCAGCAAGGACTAAATTATTCTTTCTAGATATCTCCTTAGCCAGATGTATGAATTTATTAGGTACACTTGCTATTTTCTGCAATACTCCAAATGATAGTTTTGCTAATCATTTTGTAGCAGATAACTTAGGTGTCTGTTTATCTATGTTCTTACTTTCAGTTATTTCGGATTTTAGCAGAATTATGTCATGGCCTACTAAGGGACAAAAAAATATGCATTTTAAAATTTTTGAGCTCTTAAATCACTTTCTCAATAAAAAAAGATATTGGCTCTTAATTACATGAGTTTTTTTGTTTGTTTGTTTTTTTAAAGAGAAGTCATTCTAAGGTAAAGGTGAAATGATGGATACTTTGTACCAAGGAAGAAAAATAGCGGTATACTTGGCAGAAGTGTTAAAAATGATATGGGCTTTTATCCATTCAAAGAACTCTATGCCTTTGTATTATAAATTAGTTTCATGAGAAAAAAAATCATATAGTAACATGAAAATCAAGTTTGATTTATGTCAGAGACGATAGTGCATTGAATCAACTTCTGGGTACTTAGATTTGTATCCTGGCTCCACTACAAATAAACCACAATACTTGAGATAGTCAACTCCTGGGCTTAGGTTATGATATCACTTAAATGAGGGAGTTAGAGCAGTTGATCTTGTTCAGCTGTAAACACCACTTACGTAAATTGTTGAAATGTTCATTTTTAAAACTTTGACAATTGAAACAAATTATTAAAACATATTATATTATAATATTAAAAGTCTTTTTCCCAAATGTTAGTTTGCAAGCTTTGTTGGATTCAGCTCTATGGCAACGTTTTACCTATTTATTTTTCTTTACTCACTTAACATTATCATCACTATTTGATTTGGATCAAGAATAACTTCAGGAACTTTAGAGGTTTGTTATTTAAGGAACTTACCCCTGATTTAAAAATGAGGAAACATGTGATTCTATTTTACTTTTTCCTTTCACTGTCAATGATTTAGGGCAATAATTCTTCACAAATCTTCCTTCCTGTTGTGATAAAGAAGGTTATATATATTGGGAGGTAATTTGAGAATTTCTAAGTATGGCATTAACTTTGTCCTTTCAACTCAAATAATTTGAAGTATAATGGGAACATCTCTTCATGGAATTTATCCTCCTTGTTCAATATTCACATTTCTTTATCTTCCACAAATATCTGTAGACTTACTATTATGTGTATAGACCTGTTCTAGATGCTATATTTTTCTTAGTTTACATATTTACTACATGAAAATATTAAAATTAATGCTGTGCTGTGCATTGTAGTTATCTTCACAAGTAGATATGTCTCCTGGGAAGAAATGTGCTGATCCATATGTACAAGTCTTTGAAATCCATTATAATGTAGTAATATAAATAAATGTAACACAATACATTTATTTTTTAGTTCCATTTCCAAATTTCCTGAATTTCTAATAATTTTATGACTTTAGAGTTGTGAACCAGAATTACAAAACTAGTAAGTTCTGATTTAGTAACTAATAAGCAATATAGCCTAAAAACACCACATGTAATCTTGGGAAATGGTGACCCCTCAAGGTCTTTTCACTTCCTAGTCCTGTGTGAAATGGGAGATGCAGTGTGAGAGGCCTGTCAGACTTCCCCAGTTTGAGCTCCCATACCTTATTGTCCTACTGCCATCCTCCAACTGCAATATGTGGCATAAAGATATTAATAATCTTAGGGCATGGCTGTAATTTACTTGAGTCCAGACTCTTCAGTTCTGAAACAAGTGTATGTCTCACCATGAAATATTATTCAGCCTTAAAAAATAAGGAAATCCTGCCATTAGTGACAACATGGATAAACCTGAAGGCCATTATGTTAAGTGAAATAACCCAATCACAGAGGGACAAATATTACATTCCATTTATGTGAGCCATCTAAAATAATGAAACTCATAGAAGCAGAGAATGGAATGATGGTTGCTAAGGACTGAGGAAAGGGTGAAAATGGGAGGTCAACAGGTATAAGTTTTCAGTTATGCAAGATGAATATGTTTTAGAGACCCACAGTGCAACATAGTGCCTATAGTTAACAAGACTTTTTACATTTAGAAATATGTATTGTACATTAAAAATATGTTAACAGGGTAGATCTCATGTTAAGTTTTCTTATCATGAAACAAAATGGAAAAAAGCAAAAAATCCAAAGAGATGCAAAGAAACTTTTGGAAGTGATGGCTATGTCTACTACCTTGATTGTGATGATGGTTTCATAGCTGTATGTATATGTACCAATTCATCAAATTGTATACATTAAACATATATCAAATATATAGTAACTTCCTAGAATCCTGAATACCTTGAGTCAGGCACACAACTATTTTACACTACATATCCACAATAAGAGGCTACAAGTAACTTCTTGCATTTGTTTGTTTGATAAAATAAGTGCTTCATTTTGTAAGAGGGTTCTTTCAGAATATTTTTGTTCTTGATTTTTGCTTTGTTTGATTTTATGCCCTTGAAGTCACATTTTCTTATAGAATTAACTGTCCACCCTATAAGTCAACTGTGTTTATGGTGTTATTTTAACGAGTTATTAAGTGGAGAAAAAATTTTAGGACAAATCTGGTGAGTGGCGTTATAATAATGCAATCTTGAGGTTCTTCTCAATCCTTTTTTTTGGGGGGGGAGGGGTGACATTGGTGTGCAGAACCATACAAGTTTCAAATGTATAACTCAATAAAACATCATCTTGCACACTGCATCATGTGCCCATCATCCCAAATAAAGTCTCTTTCCATCCCCATTGCCCCCACTTTTGCCCACTTCCACCTATCCACACACCACTTTCCCTATGGCTATCACTACACTATTGTCTGTGTCTATGGGTTACGTATATATGTTTTTTGTTTAATCCCTTCACCTTCCTTTGTCTAGTCCCCCAACTAGCCTCTCCTCTGACAACTGTCAGTCTGTTCCATGTATCCATGCCTCCTTTCTATTTTGTTCCTCAGTTTATTTTGTTTGTTAGATTCCACATATAGGTGAGATCATATGGTATTTGTCTTTCTTTGACTTCTCGGTCCTTTTGGAATCCTGATTCTGTTCTGGTTTGTACTTTGTAAATTAATCCTCATGTTGAAATGAATTTAGGCCTTGCCTTACTGAATCCTGTTGGTGAATAAGATGAATTTGCTCATTTATCAGGGTCAGCTCCTTGGCCAGTGTTGATTTTGGTCTTGTGTACCTTGACTTTGAACTGCAATTTATGACTTACTCTGCTATCATCTCTCAAGAGCTTCCCTGAGAAGAAATATAAATCTCTTCCAATAAGGCAGAAAAATGGGTTGGATTTAATGTTCCTTATGTTTTCCTAAGTCTCTTTTCATGAGAAACTAGATATTAAGCAAAAACTTAAATCATAATTTAGTTCAAAGTGTGACCAAAATAGCATGGAGCTGACATCTGCATTCTTTGGCCTGATTCAACAATCAGTGGTGTAATTATGGGAGAGGTACTCTACTCCCCAATATCTCAGAGGCTGCATCAATAAAATATGAGAATTGAACTGGTTTATGGTTAATATTACATTCAGCTTCTAACATAATTAATCAGGAGGTGAACTAAAGTTTACTGAAGGCCTTTTTCCATAGTCAATACTCTATAGTATGAACAATGAAAAAAATAAAGGAGGTAACATTGTATTATAAAATGATTTTATTTCCAGATAGAAAGTTGTTGATTCCTTCTGTTCAAACACTATACTCTTACCTGATTTAAAAACAACAACAACAAATAAATAAGATGTGCTGAGCAAAAAGACTCATCAAACATGTGATATTCCCTTTCCCTGGACTGAAAAGTAATTTCTTAAAATTTGTTAATGCTCCCAGGTTAGCTGACCCAAGTGAATTTATTACCTCTTTCAGCTAAGCACCAACATTTCATTGCAGTGACTGTGATGATCACAATATCTTGAATTTGACTAATGCACTTATTATAAATGATGGTATAAATATCCACCAAGAGTTCAGGAATGAAGAAAAAAACTTTTTGTGCCACTTGGTATCAAGAGATATTGAAAGCAGATCAAGTACTGTGATCGGGAAAAAATGGCAACAAAAAAAGGGAAGAGAATGGAGAATGACAGATAAGAGATACTAAAGAAACAATTGGATTTTACTTTTTAAAATAAATTGATATGAAAGAAAAAAATCCATAGTCCACTATATATAACTGTCCATTATTTTTCTGAATAATTAGAACTATTTATGTTATAGTAACAAAATTTTAAAAAATCCTATCTAATAAAAGAGAAACATGGTAATTAGCCATATGACCGCTACCCTTCTCATTGGCTAATCAGGGCAATATGCAAATTAACTGCCAGCCAAGATGGAGGCCGGCAGCCAGGCAGCTTGAAGCGAACAGGAGGCTTGCTTGCTTCAGTGACGGAGGACTCCAACGTTCCCCGCCTGCCACTGCCGGCCTCTGAGCTTGCAGTTTGAAACATTGTTACAAATATAGAAGCTAAACAAAACACCAGAAACCTGCTTTCAGCCAGCCGGGATCTCAGAGCTGGAGTTGAAACAGTGTTTCGATTATAGAACCCAAACAAACCAGATACCTGCTTTCAGCAGCAGAGGCCTAAGAGCTGGAGCCAAGCCTCAGAGCTAAAGCTGGCCCAGATTTAAAAAAAAAGAAAAAAAGGAGTGGTTGGGAGCTTCAGTCACCCGCCAGCCTGAAAACAGCCCTCAGCCCCTCACCCAGACTGGCCAGGCACCCCAGTGGGGACCCCCACCCTGAAGGGTGTGTGACCAGCTGCAAACAGCCATCATCCCCTCATCCAGGCTGGGCAGGCACCCCAGTGGGGACCTCCACCCTGATCCAAGACACCCTTCAGGGCAAACCAGCTGGCCCCCACCCATGCACCAGGCCTCTATCCTATATAGTAAATGGGTAATATGCCTCCCAGCACTGGGATCAGCATGACGGGGGGAGCTCCCAAACCCCCTGATCACCCTGCGGCTCTGTGTGTGACAGGGGGTGGGGCCACAACCCCCTGATCGCCCTGCTCTGTGTGTGACAGGGTGCGGCACACCAACCTCCCCCCCCCCACTGTCCCTGCTCTGTGTGTGACGGGCTAGAGCCATAACCTCCCCATCAGCCCTGCCCTTAGTGTGACAGTGGCAGCGCCCCAACCCCCTGATCAGCCCTGCTCTGTGGGTGATAGACGGCGGTGCTCCAACCCCCCCATGGGCCCTGTTCTGTGTGTAACGGAGTAGAGCCATAACCTCCCCATTGGCCCTGCCCTGAGTGTGACAGGGTGCAGCGCCCCAATCCCCTGATGCACCCTGCTCTGTGTGGGACAAGAGGTGGTGCCCCAACTCCCCTATCGGCCCTACTTTGTGAGTGACGGGGGGAGCTCCTCATCCCCCGGATCGGCCTTGCTCTGTGCGTGACAGGGGGGAGCTCCCCAACCCCCTGATGAGCCCTGCTCTGTGCATGACAGGGGGTGGCACCGCAACCTCGCCATCGACCCTGCCTTGAGTGTGACAGGGGGCGGTGCCCCAACCCCCCAATCGGCCCTACCCCGAGCATGACTGAGGGTGGCATCGCAACCTCCCAATCTTCCCTGCTCCGTGCATGACAGGGGCGGCGCCCCAACTCCCCAATCAGCCTTTCTCTGAGCCCGACCAGGGGCTGCACCTAGGGATTGGGCCTGCCCTCTGCCACCCGGGAGCAGGCCTAAGCCAGCAGGTCGTTATCTCCCGAGGGGTCCCAGACTGTGAGAGGGCACAGGCGGGGCTGAGGGACCCACCCCTCCCCGCCGAGTGCACAAATTTTTGTGCACCGGGCCTCTAGTAATATTATATTTTTGTATACATTTCTCATTGAAAGAATCTTATTTGGTCATTAAGTTTTTATGCATTTCATAAATAAACCTAAATACTTTAAATAATAAAGAATTTTTTTAAAAAAGAAATAAACTTAAATCACAACCAGGCAGGGCCAAGTGAAACTGATCCTAATAAATTATTATAGAATTTAGTCTAAAGAGTGATTTTAAACTCTATTTTGCTTTTTTTCTCTTCAGGTTCATTAAGGAACTTCCTAAGTGCTATGGGACATGTCTCCCTATAATCTCTATTCATTCTTTACAAAATTTCAATTTATTTCTTTATATTCTTTGCTATTTATTTATCTTTATTGTTGAAAGTATTACAGATGTCCCTTTTTATGTTTGTGGGTTTTTTCCCCCCATTGACCCCTCCAACCCATAACTGCCTCTCCGAGGCCTTCACCACTCTATTGTCTGTGTCCAGGGGTTCTGCATATCTATAGATATAAAACCTCAAGTGACCGGTCGACTGGCCGACCATTGACCAGTCACTATAATGCACATTGTCCACCAGGGGGCAGATGCTCAATGCAGGAGCTACCCCTGGTTGTCAGTGTGCTCCTACAGCGGGAGCACTGCTCAGCTGACCCAGGGGCGCTGGACTGTGGGCTCATGGCTGGCAAGTGCAGCTGTGGCAGCGCGAGCCTCTCCCACCTCCACTGCAGTGCTACCTAGCAGTGGTGGCAAGAGCAGTGGGGCCAGGATGAGTGGGAGAGGTGTGGTGCCCGGCCCAAGCTCATCTCCAGCCACCTGCCACTTCACGCACTACTACACCCCCTGATTTCAAGAAGGTGCAGGCCAGGATGAGGGACCCCACCAGTGCACAGCACTATATATATATATATATAAATGCCTAAGCAACCAGATTACTGAATCACCAGATAACTGGCTGGTGGCTATGATGCACACTGACCACCAGGGGGAAGACACTCAATGCAGGAGCTGCCCCCTGGTGGTCAGTGTGCTCCCACAGTGGGAGTACCACTCAGCTCACAGCTGTTGAGTGCAGCTGTGGCAGCATGAGCCTCTCCCATGGACACTCCCCTGCACACCCAAGCAGTGGCTGGGATGAGTGGGAGTGGCCAGCGCCCAGCCTGGGCTTGGGCTCCTCTTCAGCCGCTTGCCACTTCCCGCACTACTTAGTGCTGGGCGGACCAAAGTGGACAGGGGACTAGAGCACGATGAGCTGGCAGGTAAGGCCAGGCTGTGGCAATGCGGAGGTCCACTGATCCCCACAGGCCAGGCCGAGGGACCCCACCAGTGCACAGATTCATGCACTAGGTCTCTAGTATGCATATAAGTCCCTTGGTTAATCATTTACCTCCCATTCCCAACCCCCACCTTCCCTGTGAAATTCGTCATTCTATTCCATGCTTCTATGTCTCTGATTCTATTCTATTCATCAGTTTGTTTTGTTCATTAGATTCCACATATAAGTGATATCATGTCATACTTGTCTTTCTCTGACTAACTTATTTCACTTAGCATAATATTCTCCAGATCCTTCCATGTGTCGCACAGGGAAAGAGATCCTTCTTTTTTTACAGCTGCATAGTATTTCATTGTGTAAATGTACCACAGCTTTTTTATCCACTCATCTGCTGATGGGTACTTGGGCTGTTTCTAAATCTTAGCTATTGTAAATAACGCTATTATGAGCATAGGATGCATATATTCTTTCTGAATGGTGTTTCGGGTTCCTTAGGATATATTCCTAGAAGTGAGATCAGTGGGTCAAATGGGAGTTCCATTTTTAATTTTTTGAGGAAACTCCATACAGTTTTCTGCAGTGGCTGACCAGTATGCAGTACCACCAGCAGTGCACGAGGGCTTCCTCTTCTCCACATCCTCACCTACACTTGTCATATGTGGATATTGTAATGTTGTGTATTCACTTGCCTTCGTTTCCAGGACGTTTATGTTTTATTCCTTTATTTCATTGATAATCTATTTATTGTATAGTCACATGCTATTTAGCCTCCATGTGCTTGAATGTTTTGGGGTGTTTTTATTATGTTTGATCTTCAATTTCATGCCATTGTTATCCGAGTAGATACTTGATATGATTTCAATCTTCTTGAATTTGTAGAGACTTATTTTTTATCCTAATATGTGGTCTATCTTTGAAAATGTCCCATGTGGACTTGAAAACATGTATATTCTGCAGCTTTGAGGTGAAATGTTTTGTAAATGTAAATTAAATCCATTTGATCTAGTGTGTCATATACAGTCACTCTTTTCTTGTTGATTTTTTGTCTGGAAGGTTCATCCATTGAAGTCAATAGGATAATAAAGTCCCCTGCTACGACTATATTGCTGGTAATCTCTCTCTTAAAGTCCTCCAGAGGGTTTTTTTAATATATATGTAAAAAATTAATATATTTAGGTGCTCCTATATTGGGTGCATATATGTTTAGCAGGGTTATATCCTCTTGTTGTATTGATCCCTTTAGTATTATGAAGTGGCCTTTGTGGTCTCTTGTTTTGGCCTTCGTTTTGAAGTCTATTTTGTCAGATATTAGTATTGCTACCCCAGCTATTTTTTTCTTTTTTTCATTTCCTTTTGCATGGATAATTTTTTCCATCCCTTCACTTTCATTCTGTGTGTGTCTTTTGTTTTGAAGTGGGTCTCTTGTAGACAGCTTATAGTTTTTGTATGCATCCAGCTACCCTATACCTTTTGATTTGGAGCATTTAATCCATTTACATTTAGGGTTATTATTGAGAGGTACTTATCTATAACCATTTTAATTCTGTATGACTAAGTTTCTCTGTTTTTTTCTTCTTAGCAATCCCTTACAGCAATCCCTTTAACATTTCTTGTAATGCTGGCTTAGTGGTGATGAACTCCTTTAGCCTTTTTTTTTTTTTTTTTTTTTTTTTTTTGGTCTGGGAAGCTCTTTATTTCACCATCTGTTTTGAATGATAGCCTTGCTGGATATAGTAATCTTGGTCTCAGGTACTTGCTTTCCATTACCTTGAATACTTCATGCCATTCCCTTCTGGCCTGTAGAGTTTCTGAGAGAAATCAGGTGTCAGCCTTGTGGGAACTCCTTTTGTAGGTAATAGTTTTCTTTTCTCTTGCTGTCTTTAATTTTTGGCATTTTAATTATGATGTGTCTGGGCATAGGTCTGTCTGAGTTCTTCTAGTTTAGGGTTCTCTGTGCCTCCTGAACTTGTGTGACTTTTTCCTTTACCAGGTTAGGGAAGTTTTCTGCCATTATTTCTTTAAACACCTTTTCTATTCTTTTCTCCCTTTCTGCCTTTTCTGGCACACCTGCTATTGTAATATGGTTACATTTGATGTTGTCCCACAGCTCCCTTAAGCTGCCCTCCTGTTTTTTAATTGTTTTTTCTTTTTCCTTTTTGGTTCTCTGTTTGAGTGATATTTTCAACTCTGTCTTTTAATTCACTGATCCGATCTTCAGCTTCCCCTAATTTGCTGTGCATTCTTTCCAATGTGTTATTTATTTGTGTTATGTCATTCTTTATCTCAGAATGTTTTTTTATAGTTACTATATTTTTACATACTGTTGAGCATTTTTACCATCATTACTCTGAACTCTGTTACAGATAAATGTCTTATCTCTGTTTCATTTATCTCTTCTTCTGGATAATTCTCTAGTTCTTTCATTTGGGGATTGCTTCTTTGTCTTCTCACTTTGGATGTCTGTTTGGGTTTGTGACTAAATTTTAGGTAGATCCTCTACACCTCTCAGTCTCTAGTGCAGGACAGTGTCAAATGTTGTTTCTGACTAATTAGATCAGGCAAAGACTCATAGCCTCCAGAGACAGCCTCTGCCAACATACTGATAGGATTCCAAAGTGAATTTTCCCCCAGGCAATCATCCTCAGGTGTAGGAAGAGTGTTTTTCAACAGGGTTGGGCAGTTACTCTGCCTGGAGGGTGTTATTTTTAATCTCTTAAGTGTCCTCAGGGCAAGATGTTTTCCAATAAGGTGTGTCAACTGTCTTCTCCACAAGGCAAGGCAGATGTTTATGTGGGAAAGATGTCCTTGGCCGCATGAGGGAATAACTCAGCCCAGGAAACTTGGGGTGTCTGCTCTCTGAGCTCTATCCCCCAAGTTCCCAGTCCTGAGTTCTGCTCTCACAGCTCCAGTCCACTTCACCCTCCCTCTGCCAGAGCACAAGGTGGGTGGCTCCACAGGGAATTGTTGTGCTTTGGCCCTTCAAGAGGGTGCCCGAACTTTCAGCTGCCACTCCCTGGAAGACAGCACCCTGCTGCTTTTCATAGCTAGATGTTATGTGGGTACCCTCCTCAGATTTGATACTCTCTGATGGGGAGCCCTGATTGGGGATTAAATCCCAGAATTTTCAGTGGCACCTCCCTCCCCACAGCTGAGATATCTCTCAGGGACTTCAGTTGCTGTCTATGGGTGCCCAGCCAGCCCTTTCCTACTTCCGCCCCTCCTACCACTCTCTATGTGGTCTCCACCTTCGGTTCTTGGGTGTTAGGATTCGCTCCTGTGAGTTTTCCATTGATTATTCAGGAAGCCTTTCTGTATTTTAGTTGAAATTCCAGCTTGTTCCTGAGAGCCTATCTGTGCAGCATTCACTTAGTCTGCCACCATTTTTAATCTGCCTCAAACTTTAAGGTACTTAAAACTCACCCTGAGCACTGCTTTTTTCTCTCTCTTTTTCAAATCCTCATGTTTTTAGAGAGAGGGTGATAGGGAGGAGTGAGAGAGAACTAGAGAGAGATGTAGAGAGAGAGAAACATCAGTGTGAGACTGAAACATCCATTTGTTGCCTCCCGTTCCCACCCTGAGTAGGAATCAAACCCATAACCTAGGTATGTGCCCTGTCCAAAACCCACAAGTTTTTGGTGTATAGG
The DNA here is from genome assembly GCF_963259705.1 of Myotis daubentonii. Classification (NCBI taxonomy): domain Eukaryota; kingdom Metazoa; phylum Chordata; class Mammalia; order Chiroptera; family Vespertilionidae; genus Myotis; species Myotis daubentonii. Next base: position 114,159,129 of record NC_081861.1, read on the forward strand.
ATGATGGTCCAACAAATTGAGCCACCCAGCGAGGCATGGATTTTTTCTTCTTTTTAATTTTTATTTTTTTCCTGTGATAAGAACTTCAAGATTTACTCTCTTAACAACTTTCAAATACACAATAGAATATTTTAAACTATAGTCACATTTTACATCCTAATGACTTACTTATTTTATAACTGAAGCTTGTACTTTAGTTATGCAGTTTATATCATTGACCCATTTCACACCATGCCCACCTTATAACCAGCAATCTGTTCTCTATATATATGAGCTTGTGCATGTGTGTGTACATGTGCATGACTGTGTGTGTGCGTGTGTGTGTGTGTGTGTGGGTTTAAGATTCCACTTTAAGTGAGACCATATGGTATTTGTCTTTCTCTTTCTGACTTATTTCACTTAGCATAACACCCTCAGGCTTTATTCATGTTATTGCAAATGGCATGATTTCATTCTTTTTTAACACCGAATAAAATTCTATTGTATATATACAGGCACATCTCAGATATATTGTGGACTCAGTTCCACACCACTGAAATAAAGCAAATATGCCGGAAGCCAGTCCATCCTTGCTGCTTGACACAGTCGCTGCAGGAAAGAAACATCTGCACAGCATATGTTTCAAGGGACCTGGCATATATAGCATACTGTTCTTAATATGTTTGCTCCCCTTAGCGCTGTGTGTTTTAACCAAGGTCACCTCTCCGAGAAAGGTTGTTTCCCCAGGTAGGGATTTTTCCCTGAAGTTAGGGAGGGGATGAAACTCCTTAACTAAGTGCCAGGCGGGTAGTTAATCACTTTAACTACAAACAATCATGCTTAAGCTACATAATCTTTACTCGCTGGAATGGAGATAAGAAACACCCTAACCTTTGTAATAGAAATTGACAGGATTAAAATCAACTGGTATAAATACGGATGTAATAAGACAATAAACAGCAGAACCTCTCTGGAGATCCTGATCAGAACTTGGCTGGAGATCCTGGCTACAGATCCTGGCTAGGCTGCTGATCAACTGAATGCTGTCTCCATGTCATTCCTTCTTCGCCGACTCCGTCCACACCTTTGGGGACCCCTGGACCTGATGGGGTTGGACCCCAGCACAAATATAGCAATAAAGCAAGCCACAATTTTTTGGTTTCCCAATGCATATACAAATTTGGGGTTATACTATAGTCTATTAAGTGTAATATATATATATATATATATATATATATATATATATATATATATATATATATATTAGGGTATAGGCCTCGTTCACAAGAATTTGTGCACTTTGGGGGTCCCTCAGCCGGGCCTGTGCCCTCTCACAGTCTGGGACCCTCGGGGCATGACCACCTGCTGGCTCAGGCCCACTCCCCAGGGAATTGGGCCTAAGCTGGCAGTCAGACATCCCTCTGGCAGCCCGGGAGCCCTTGGGGGATGTCCACTTGCCAGTGGGGAGCAGGCCTAAGCTGCAGTCGGACATCCTTAGCACTGCTGAGGAGGCGGGAGAGGCTCCCACCACCACCACTGTACTGGCAGCGGTCAGCCTGCCTTGTGGCTGAGCAGAGCTCCTCCTGTGGGAGTGCAGTGACCACCAGGGGGCAGCTCCTACATTGAGCGTCTGGCCCCTGGTGGTCAGTGTGTGTCATAGTAACCAGTCATTCCCAGTTATTCTGCTGTTAGGGTCAATTTTCTCATTACCCTTTTATTATATAGAATAGAGGCCTGGTGCATGGGTGGGAGCCAGCTGGTTTGCCCTGAAGGGAGTCCTGGATCAGGGTGGGGGTCCTGCTGGGGTTCCTGGCCAGTCTGGGTGAGGGGCTGAGGGCCGTTTTTAGGTGGACAAGCCCCCTCAGCGACGGAAGCTCCCAGCCTCTCCTTTTATCTTTTTTTTTTTTATTCTGGGATTTATTTACCTTCTATAATTGAAACTTTGTAGCCTGGCATAGAGCTCAGAGCCATCCAGGGTGGGTGGGAGGAAAGCTTGGCTTCCTACATTGCCAGGGGCAACCCAAGGCTCAGCTCCGTGGCCAAGGCCCGCTGAAAACAGGTATCTGGGGTTTATTTATCTTCTATCATTGAAACTTTGTTGCTTTGAGTGGAGCTCAAAGCCGGCAGCAGCAGGCAGTTGGGAAGCTTGGCTTCCTCCATCATTGGGGCAACCAAGCCTCCTGCTTGCTCCAGCTCCATGGCTGCCGGCTGCCATTTTGGTTGGGTTAATTTGCATATAGTCACTCTGATTGGCTGGTGGGCATGGCTTAAGGTGTAAAGAAGGTATGCTCAATTTGTCTTTTATTAGCGTAGACTAGTAGCCCGGTGCACGAAATTCGTGCACTGGGGTTGGGGGGGGGGGAAGGCCCCTCAGTCTGGCCTTCACCCTCTCCAATCTGAGACCACTCAGGGAATGTCCAACTACCTGTTTGTGCCCACACTTTTAACAGATAACAGCTCCATTGTTGTTTCTTTCTTATGCTTAAAACCATTGGAATTAGTAGGTATTCAAAGTGTGTAAACATTTTAGGGGGACACCCTGTATATCTCTAGTCAGCGGTGAAAGGAACCAACAGCAGATTTGGAACCCCCAGACAGGGAACCTCGCTCACTCCCCACATGTCTCCCCACTTCACTTTCCACCTTCGTGGGAAGCAGGAGAATCAATGTTTTCTCTCATTAATTTGGAAAAGCAAGCCCTGTCACCCACTGCCTGGCAGCAGTGCGCTAGGCCCCAAGCAAGCCAGGCTCAGTCAGGGTAGCCTTCGCTCATGGGTGCTGGCACCCAAAGTGGACATCCCCCACTACAGTCGCCCCGACTATCCCACTGTTTCACTGAGAGGATGGAATTCCTCTCCACCTCTGGGTTCTTGATCTTGAACGCTGACCGAAGGCACCTCAGTGAGGGCCGCCCGCACCCACCAGGTGTGTCTGTCTGCACCTGCTCCTGCCTCAGCACCTGCATTAACCCCCCCCCCCCAGAGGTGATCTCGTAGCTGCACTGGCCTCCGTGGGAACAGGGCATCACCACTCTGCCCTCTCACTGTCATCTCACAGGCGCCCACTTCAGCACCCAGAACGCCCAGACACTCTCCACCAAAGGACATGAGCGCATCAGAGGGGATGTGTGCACATCCTGTGGGGGTGTTAGGCATGCCGGGTTGATGGAAGTGCGGTGGAGAGGCGGGGGGAACTTGTGCACGCCTTGGTTTGCAACTGTTGCAGGCACGGGAGGGTGACAGTGTGCTGGGGGAGGTTCGCATGCCAGGGGGGAATGTGCACACCAGAGGCCTCTGACTTTGCAGATCCACAAATCCCTGTGGTGCAGCCAGGAGGATGTCAGTCTGGCCCGCCACGGTGGCTGTCCCTGCGATCCTGCACCTTCTGGGCCAGGAGGCGGATCTTGCGCAGCCACTCCTGGGCGCTGATAGCATGCAGGTGCTACTTCAGCTCAGCTTGCAGGCTCCGCTTGGCGTGCTCACAGCTGTCACCACCCCCATTGGGGAGTACAGGCTGCCCTCCGGCGGCCTGCCTCCCCTGTCCAGAGGCTCTCTGTGCTGCTCACCTGCCCAGAGTGACTGGGGCTGGGTGGAAGCCAGGCATCCTGCCCTGCCCAACCCCGGCCGATCAGCCCCTTTGCGAGCTGCCACCCCTCCAGGAAGGGTCACAGATCCAGGTCCTGGGACCGCGGACATCCTCAAGCACTGCCCCCTGCCCGGCAGGGTCACAGATCCATGTCTTGGTTCCGTGGACAGCCTCAAGCACTGCCCCCTGCCTGCCAGGTCACGGATCCAAGTCCCAGACCGTGGAGATCCTCAAGCGCTGCCCCCCGCCTGCCAGGTCATGGGTTCAGTTCCCAGACCGCGGACAGCCTCAAGCACTGCCCCCACCTGCCAGGTCATGGATCCGGGTCCCAGATTAGTTTATAAGAAATCTGATATATATATATATATATATATATATATATATATATATATATATATATATATATATATATATATATATTCACACATGCATACACAGCAGGTCCTTGAATCACATCGATTCAATCAATACTTGTTTGTTGATAGTCATTCTGATAAGTGTAAGGTAATTTCCTATTGTCATTTTGATTTGCATTATCCTGATGATTAATGATGCTGAGCATCTTTTCATGTACCTGTTGGCCATCTGTATGCCATCTTTGGAAAAATGTCTATTCAGTCATTCTGCTCATTTTTAAATTCGATTTTTGGGTGTTTTGTTGTTGTTGTTGTTTTTCTATTAGATTCTGACAGGGGACTTGTTAAAATGAATTCTCTGATTGAGAAGTTTTGAGTGGGGTCAGATACCCTATATTCCTTACATACTCCCAGGTGAGATTAATAAGATTGCACCTACAAACATATTTACAGTAATAAAAGGTTATTGCTTAGGATATGGTGTTAGGCATATCAGAATTTGAATCAAAGCTTATCTATTTATTGACATTTCATTTTGATAAATTGAAGTTTCTATGTTTCAGTTTCCTAATCGGTAAAACTGAAATAAAAATACCTCTCTTGTGGCAATTTTGTGTCTATTAAATAAAATATTAAATATTATTGACACTAAATGAAATACTTAGAACATGTATGTATGTATGTATGTTTGAATGTATGTATGTTTGTCCTTATTAATGTGACTAGTATGTGGTAAGTTCTTTTTAAATGTAGTTACTTTTATTTTTAGGTAAAATATCTGCTTATATTTAACATAGATTTCTGTCTACATTTTAGAATGCCAGATAGTATAACGAGCTATTTTTTTCTGACAGGATTTCACACCTTATAATATATTCATTTTTATTCTGTTATCTAAAGCAAAGAAGATAGAAAGTGATAGAAATTCCTCATAAAATGGATGAGTGCCCTTGAAACAATCAGCTCTCAGAAATGGTCTGTTTTCATCCTATCAAGTAACATTAAGCTTGTAAGATTTAAAAAAGTGCAGAGACATAGCAAAGATGGAAAAATGCTGATACCAAGAAAATACAGTTGCACTTTATTACTATTACTACTACTACCACTACTACTACTACTGTGACTATTACTATTATTTTAAAAAAGAACTACAAAAACTTAGAGGGTGAAGTGTTAATGAAATAATCCTATATCACAATTTGGAAACTTAGAGGAGTGCTCATTATTTCCTACAGCAATATGCCCTGTCAGCCAAAATGTGTTTTTGTTGTTGTTTTCCTTCCTCTGTTTGATTTATCTTTTCAAATCTCATAGCTCCCTCTTGTGTTTACAAAGGGACTAGGCTTTTTTTTTAATGCTGTATGCATTTTCAAGTCATCAAGTTGAAATGAATATATTTTATAGTCCCTAACAAGTGGCAGGAGAACATTGGGAAAGCATTTTTGGGAATAAAAGTGTCAGTACTTATTCAAAATAAAGTGTGTATCTATTCATTTTTCTCTGTTTTTTTTTTTTTTTAGTCTGTTTTCATTTATAAAACTACTTGTAAAAATAGTATGATTTTTATTTACCTATTTGGAAGCTATGGACATAGAGTCTGCAGTCTATCCCTAAAAGTAATTCATCACACATTTTTCAAGTGGTTATGTGCAATTTATTATGAAAATATCACAGGTGTGGGGGGAGCCAAAGACCCAGTTCCTCTCTATAAGACTCGTTATCTTGGATGGGATAGGTAGGTCTTCGAAAGAGCATGTTACTTTAGCACTGGTCTTGATCTTGCTTGTGATCTCTGAGCAAGGTGCTTATCTTCAGACAAAGGAGTTCAGTTACTCCACTTATGTATCAGGGGATTAAACTTTGCAAATTTTCCCCAAATTTGAGTCGTGATGAACTCACCTGGAACATTGTTATAGGTAGAAATCCCCAGATCCTGAAGATTCTTATTATGTAGAACTAGAGGCCCGGTGCACAAAAATTTGTGCACTCGGGGTTGGGAGAGGAGGTCCCTCAGCCTGGCCTGTGCCCTCTCACAGTCTGGGACCCCTCAGGAGATAAGGACCTGCTGGTTTAGGCCTGCTCCCGGGTGTCAGAGGGCAGGCCTAATCCTAGGTGTAACCCCTGGTAGGGCTCAGAGCAGGGCCCATTGGGGAGTTGGGGCCCCGCCTCCTGTCATGCACAGAGCAGGGCAGATTGGGAGGTTGCGATGCCACCCTCAGTCACGCTCAGGGTAGGGCCGATTGGGGGGTTGGGGCACCACCCCCTGTCACACTCAAGGCAGGGTCCATAGGGAGGTTGCAGCGCCACTCCTGTCACACACAGAGCAGGGCCGATCAGAGGGTTGGGGCTCCGCACCCTGTCACACTGATCCCGGTGCTGGGAAGCCTCACTGCTCCGCTGATCCCAGGGCCAGGATGCCTCTCGGCTCCCCTGATCCCTGGCCCGGAGGCCTCTCGGCTCCGCTGATCTCGGGGCCGGGAGGCCTCTCGGCTCCGCTGATCCCAGGCTCTGAGGCCTCTCTGCCCTGCTGCTTCAGGGCTGTTAGGCTTCGCTCTGCTTGGAGCCTGAGTATGCAAATTAACCGCCATCTTTTAGCTTCTATAATTGAAACATTGTATCTTTTGGAGTTGTTGCTTCAGGAGCTCAGAGCCCCGCAGCTGTGGGGATCCTTGACTTTCTCCATTGCTGGGGCAACCAAGCCTCCTATTCTCAGCTGCCTGGCTGCCAGCCGCCATCTTGGTTGACAGTTAATTTGCATATCTTGCTGATTAGCCAATGAAAAAGGTATCGGTTGTACGCCAATTACCATTTTTCTCTTTTATTAGTATAGGATTAGGGTGGCACTCAGGACTCTGGCTTTTCCATGAACACCTTTCCTAGTAATTCTTTTTATGAAGCAAGTGTCACAGTGGGAGAAATTTCCCCATACTTCTCTTGAGTTCTTGTTGCCTAACTAATAATAAAATTGATGTAAGACAGATTAACAGGTGAAAAACCAAATAAATACTTGCACACAGGAGTTCATAAATAATGCTCAGAGAAATTATTGAAGCAGGGAGTCTGTTTTTGCTTTTTAGACAAAGAAATAAATTTGTGAAGATTTAATAGAACAAAGAAACATGGGTTTAGGTGCTCATTAGTGAGGAATCTAAGAGAAGTTTTGGCTTGAGTAGTAAATAAGTTAAAAAAAATTACAAGGTTTGTTTTCTTGCATTACTCAGCCCGGGATTCCCTAACTCTTGTGATACCGCTGTTTCTCTTGTTAGCTTCTAGGTGGAGGGAGGGCTTCTTTCACATGGGAGATTTATCTCCTGCTTTCAGGGGGAACCTAGAAAGAAATAGAGGTCAGAGTGTTCTTGAACTGGCCGTTTCTTAAGTAACTTTAATTCAAAATAATACCATCTTGGGAGATTTTGGGGTGGTCTGCTCTGGGATCCTACACAAGCTGTGCATATATAGAGACATGCATTTCCTAAGTTTATTCCATCTAACACATTCTATGAGATTATAAGTTCAAAAATAACTATAATTTAATTAAATGTATAGTGTCAAATGAATTATAAGCAAATGCCACTGGAATTTAGTAAAGAAGGGACTAATTTTATCTTGAATGATCAGGGAAGGGTGTCAGCCTTAAAATATAGATATAACTTGAATACATAGAAAATAATGAGACTATATAGCAGGTGAATGTACAGAACAAAATAAAGATTAATAAAATAAAATGCAAATTAAGTTTGACAGTACATTATTTATTTAGAGCATATGGATTATTTAACAAACTAGTGAGAGATAAAGCTGTAAAGGTAGATTAGTTTATAAGAAATCTGGTATATATATATATATACACACACACAGCAGGTCCTTGAATCACATTGATTCAATCAACACTTTTTTGTTATAATGTTGATAAGGAAAAAAATCAATTCCTGACCTAGGCCACTGACTGTGTGGATGTGTGGAGGTAGCACTTTTCTGGAAAAAAATCATTTCCTGACCTAGGCCACTGACTGTTTGGAGGTAGCATGGGTTTTCTCTGAGTGCTCTGATTTCCTCCCACATCATAAAGGTATACAGATAAGATGGACTGGCGTGTCTAAATTATTCTAGTTTGGATGAGTGTAGGTGTATGTGTGATATACCCTTCCATCACAAGGATGGGCTCTGGCCACCCCAACCCTAAACTGGAATAGGTGAGTTGAAAAATAATTATCTTACTTAGCTTTAAATGGATTGCACAGTGTGGGGGGAAATTAGGTTTATAGTTCCTATGCAAAAATGCAATAATAAATAATACAAGAATAAGCACTATGTTTCATGTACTCACAACTGAAAATGTACTTTTGCTCAACCCTCTAATATATATATATATATGGCCCGGTGCATGGATTTGTGCACCAGTGGGGTCCCCTTGGCCTGGCCTGTGCCCTCTCGCAATCCGGGACCCTTCAGGGGATGTCGGGCTGGCTGAGGGACCACACCAGTGCACTAGGCCTCTAGCATGCATATAAGATATTTGATTAATCTCTTCCTACCCTCCCCCTTCCCTTCATTCCCTCTGAGATTCATCAGTCTGTTCCATGTTTCCCTGCCTGTGCCTTGAGCTTCTTCGCCCTGGTGGTCAGTGCACGTCATAGCTACTGGTCAAACGGTTGAACAGTGGAACGGTTGGCTGGTCGCTTAGGCTTTTATATACTAAGGTATATAGATATATGCAGTCCATTCAAAGCTTTAAAAAATTTATGTTACTGTTAAAAGTATTAGAGATGTCCCCATTTTTCTGCCCCTGCACCCCTCCACAGGTCTTCACCACACTATTATCTGTGTCCATGGGTTATGCATATATGCATATGTTAGTTGTTTAATCTTTTCCCACCCACCCACCCCAAATTCCCTCTGAGATTCATCAGTCTGTTCCATGTATCTATCTCTGGACTTATTGTGTTCATCAGTTTATTTTTGTTCTTTAGATTCCACATATGAGTGAGATCTCTGACTGGCTTATTTTGCTTAGCATAATACTCTCCAGATCCCTCCATGTTGTCTCAGAGGTTAAAAGATCTTTCTTTTCTACAGCTGCATAGTATTCCATGGTGTAAATCTACCACAGCTTTTTTACCCACTCATCTGCTGATGGGCACTTGGGCTGTTACCAGATTTTAGATAGTAAAATATGCTGCTATGAACATAGGGGTGCATATATTTTCTTTTCTGATAGCTGTTTCTGATTACTTATGATATATTCCTAGAAGTGGGATCACTGGGTCATATGGCAGTTCCATATTTAAGTTTTTAGGAAACTCCATAATGTTCTCCATAGTGAGTGCACTAGTCTGCATTCCTACCAACTAGGGTTCCTTTTTCTCCACACCCTCCCCAGCACTTGCCATTTGTTGATTTCTTGATGGTAGCCATTCTAACAGGGGTGAGGTGATACCTCATTGTGATTTTAATTTGCACCTCTTGGATGATTAGTTACTTTGAATATTTTTAAATATGTCTCTTGGTCATCTGTATGACAACTTTGGAGAGTGCCTATTTAGGTACTTTGTCCATTTAAAAAATTGGATTGTTTTTTCTTCCTTTTGTTAAGTTGTATAACTTCCTTATATATTTTAGATATTAACCACATGTATTATTGGCAAATATGTTCTCCTATACACTGGGTTCATTTTGGTGATGGTTTCTTCTGCTGTTCAGAGGCTTTTTACTTTGATGTAGTCCCTTTTGTTTATTTTCTCCTTAGTTTCCCTTGCCCTAGGAGATGTATCAGCAAACATATTGCTGCATGATATGTCTGAGATTTTGCTGCCTATGGTTTCTTCTAAGATTTGTGTGACTTCATGGCTTACATTTAAGTCTTTTATCCATTTTGAGTTTATTATTGTATGTTTTGTAAGTTAATTATTGGGTATGATGTAAATTCATTTTTTTGCAAGTACCTGTTCAATTTTCCCAATACCATTTATTGAAGAGACTGTCTTTACTCCACTGTATGCTCTTGACTCTTTTTTTCAAATATTAACTGAGCATAATGGCTTAGTTGATTTCTGGGTTCTCTGTTCTGTTCCATTTATCTATATGCTTATTCTTGTGCCAGTACCAGGCTGTTTTGATTATAGTGGCTTTGTAGTATAGCTTGATATCTGGTATTGTGATACCTCCAACTACGTTCTTCTTTCTCAAGATTGCTGTGGCTATTGGGTCTTTGTTGGTTTCATATAAATGTTTGGAGTGTTTGTTCTAGATCTGTAAAATATGCCATTGGTATTTTAATAAGGATCACATTGAATCTATAGATTGCTTTGGGAGCATGGATATTTTAATGATGTAGCATTTTCTCCTTCCTTTCTGACTTGGTCAGTAATATTTATGCCTTAAGTGTGGTGAAAGTCTTTCATAGGTAGTTTTTATCCCTCTGTTTTAACCTTGCTCTGACTAGGAATTCTCCTTCTTGTGTCTGTTTCCTCCTCTGTATCTTGACCTATTGCATATTTTAGGAAGTGCTTGGATATAAAGACTACAACCACTGCAACTGCCAACCCATCCCATAACTCTTGGTTCTCATTTCAGTCCTGAAATGTCTCTGGCAGGCATGAATAGGACCATTTATGACAGGGGTCCTCAAACTTTTTAAACAGGGCGCCAGTTCACTGTCCCTCAGACCATTGGAGGGATGGACTGTAGTTTAAAAAAAATTATGAACAAATTCCTATGCACACTGCACATATCTTATTTTGAAGTAAAAAAGAAAGGGAACAAATACAATATTTGTATTTGCATGTGGCCCACGTGCCGTAGTTTGAAGACCCCTGATTTATGATCTGTCATTAAGTAGCACCAGCCAAGAGTCACCTTGAGCCTGGTGATTCCAATGCATCCACAATGACAGAAAAGGGCATACTGGAAACAAGGCCAGAGGAGTCAGTGGTCTATTGCAGGGGAACAGAATTTGTCACCCCAAAATATGTCTCTTTCTGAATATTGATTATTTTTGGCTGGTTAACTTTAAAAAATAGCAGGTGGGTGAGAAGCTCTTAAAACTCAGTAGAAGTTACCCTTTATAAAATACACTTAAATTTATAAGGGACATCTCCACTTGGTATTTCCCTCTATACTAGGAAGAGGGGGATGACTTTATCTCCAGAAATTCTTATTAATGCATAAGGCAATTTAAATCTGCATAAGAACCTTATCCATGTTTGCTGTGCTTTTCCTGGCAATCTCCATTAACTGACAACCCCCAATATTTTTTATCTTCAGCTGAAGATGTTATTTCAGGTGGTGGTGGTGGCTACAGTTATTTGAGAGAGTTACTCAGTTTTCCTAGTCTCTCCCGTGTTTATATGAGGTATATGTATTATTAAACTTCTGATTATTATTTTTTCCTGTTAATTTGTCTTTGATTATAGAAATGTTTCAGCCTAGAGCCCAGAAGTGTAGAAGGAAAAAATGATTTTGCTTTTTTACATTATTCATTCTGGAATACCTTTTTTGTTGTTGTTGATCCTCACCAGAGGATATTTTTTTTCATTGCTTCTCAGAGAAAGTGGGAGGGAGGGAGAGGAAGAGAGACAGAGACACATTAATTGGTTGCCTCCCACTCCTGCACCAACCACAGTCTGGGGAGTTTACCCCACAACTCAGGTATGTGCCCTTGATCTGGAAGCAAGCACAAGACACTTCACTGCACGGGCCAAATGCTAACCATTAAGAAACACCAGTTAGGACTGGAATACTCCATTAAGGGTGATATTTATTGCTTTGCCTATTGCAGGTTTTAGGATTTTGTAAAATGTGTATAATTCACTAACAGATTTTGCTACTGAGTTTATGAGATAAATTTGAAGTCCAATTTTTCTTTTTTTTTTAAAGGGGAGAATGATGATTTTTATTTTTATTTTTTAAAAAATATATTTTATTGAGGAGAAACTAAGATGGCTGCATAGATAAACACCGGGAAATTGTCGCCTCACACAACAATTGAAGAATGCCGCAAGGGTCAGAGCAAACATCGTCCAGAACAACAGGAAGGCTGGCTGAGTGTAATTTCTACAACTAGAAGAAAAGAGGGGCACGCTGAGAGCCAGAGGAGCTGCAGAGGTGAAGTGCAGAGGTAAGGCGGTGGCTCGCGCGCGCAGAAAGGGGGTGGCACCTGAGGACGCGGCTGTCTTTTTGAATCACAAGCTCCCAACTGCTCTGAACTCCGGTTCCAGCGGGTCTCTGGGGACCCAGGGCTCATACGGGGAGAGGCTGGTCTGTCAGGCGGCAGCGGGCGAACTTGAGGGCGGCTTTCCCTCAGAGGTGCTTGCAGCCATTACCCGGACACTGAGATGCGCGGCTCCGGGCGCGGAGAATCACCATAGCTGCTTTCACCGACCTTTGACTCCCTGAGACCCCGCCCCACCCAGGCTGCGGCAGAGGCTTTTGCATGTGAATGTACCTAACTACAGCCCAGCCAGGCAGACCCGGAACTTCCAAGAGAAGGCCCAAGGCCCCGCAGCGGCTTGCATTGCTTCACAGCTGAGCCTCTTCGTGGCTCCTGCTGTGTGGCCTCAGGCAGAGGCTGAATTAGCACCTCCTTAGATCCAGGAGCCGCTGTACCCAGTGGTCAGAGGGGGACCATTCTCCCACTTCAGACACAGCTGATTCCCACAGCCAATTGGCCTGGAGGTCAATTCCTCCCAGTGATCCTACAACAACCAAGGCACCAAGAGTGCACCAAGAGTGTCTACCCCAGGTAACTGGGGAGGCTGAGCCACTGGGCCCTACAGGACACCTGGCACGCAGGGCCACTCTATCAACACAGGGAAGCAGCCAAAATGCGGGGACAAAGAAAAAGGTCACAAATGGCAGAAACGGAGGAAAGCAAACGACTGGATATAGAGTTCAAGGCCACGTTTATAAGGTTTTTCAAGAATTTTATGGAAACCGCCGATAAATTTAATGAATCCCTCAAGGAGTATAGTGAGACCATGGAGGACATGAAAAAGGACCAACTAGAAATTAAGCATACACTGACTGAAATAAAGAATAATTTACAGAGATCCAACAGCAGACAAGAGGATCCCAAGAATCAAGTCAAAGATTTGAAATACAAAGAAACAAAAAATACCCAACCGAAAAAGAAAAAAGAAAAGAGATTCAAAAAATATGAAGATAGTGTAAGGAACCTCTGGGACAACTTCAAGCGTACCAACATCAGAATTATAGGGGTACCAGAAGAAGAGAGGGCAAGATATTGAAAACCTTTTTGAAGAAATAATGACAGAAAACTTCCCCTACCTGGTGAAAGAAATGGACTTACAAGTCCAGGAAGCGCAGAGAACCCCAAACAAAAGGAATCCAAAGAGGACCACACCAAGACACATCATAATTAAAATGCCAAGAGCAAAAGATAAAGAGAGAATCTTAAAAGCAGCAAGGGAAAGACAGTCAGTTACCTACAAGGGAGTACCCATTCGACTGTCAGCTGATTTCTCAACAGAAACCATGCAGGCCAGAAGAGAGTGGCAAGAAATATTCAAAGAGATGAATAGCAAGAACCTGCAACCAAGATTACTTTATCCAGCAAAGCTATCATTCAGAATGGAAGGTCAGATAAAGAGCTTCACGGATAAGAAAAAGCTAAAGGAGTTCATCACCACCAAACCAGCATTATATGAAATGCTGAAAGGTATTCTTTAAGAAGAGGAAGAAGAAAAAGGAACTCTTACCATTTGCCACAGCATGGATGGAACTGGAGAGCGGATAAATACCACAGGATCTCACTCATTTGTGGAATATAATGAACAACATAAACTGATGAACAAGGACTGATCCAGAGACGGAGAGGCATTGATTGGACTGTCGGGCCTTGGAGGGAAGGTAGGGGAGGGTGGGGGCAAGGGGGAAAGATCAACCAAAGGACTTATATGCAAGCATATAGGCCTAACCAATGGACATGGACAACGGGGGGGGGGGGGTGAGGGGATGAGCGGGGGGGGGGGGGTAGAGGGTACACATATGTAATATCTTAATCAATAAAAAATATTAAAAAAATATATTTTATTGATTTTCCACAGAGAGGAAGGGAGAGGGATAGAGAGTTAGAAAGATCAATGAGAGAGAAACATCGATCAGCTGCCTCCTGCACACTCCCTACTGGGGATGTGCCCGCAACCAAGGTACATGCCCTTTACCGGAATCGAACCTGGGACCCTTTGGTCCGCAGGCTGACGCTCTATCCACTGAGCCAAACCAGTTAGGACAAGTCCAATTTTTCTTGGTATTTGTATTAATTTCCTAGAGCTGACATAAATTATCACAAATGTAGAGGCTTGAAACAACAGCAATTTTGTATTTCATAATTGAAGATCAAAAGTCTGAAATCAAATTGTTGGTATGGTTGGGTTGTTGCTTTCTGGAAGCCCCGAGAAACCATCCCATGACCTTTTCTTAGTTCCTGGTGGTTGTCTGAAATCATTTGGTGTCCCATAGTTTGTGGAAGCAAAGGTTTGTGTAACTCACTCTGTTGCTGGTAAAAGTGGGTTCTTGTAGTGTCATGAGGAAAAGCATTTTCTAGGACCCAAAAGGGAGGATGATGATGTCTAGTGGTAATATTTATTTGTGATGCAAAATCAAAAGGATGTCCCTCTGATGTCTCATCTCCACCTTTCCCACAATGGAAAATCAGGGCCAGAAATAGGCAAATGTTCAGACATCCTGTTCAATATTAAAGCTTAGTTCAGTCCAGCATTTAGTGAGCTTAACTTATGTTCTCAGCTGCAATCTGTCGCTTTGCTAGTGGACCCAGGCTCCCACCTGGAGCCTGCATTTGGAGTCCACAAGGCCATTGGCCATGAGGCTGCTAAGGCCACATGGCTACTATGGAGAGAACAAGGAAGCACATGGGGTAGGTCACAAGCAAGAGAGAGCTTCTTTGTTCCCCTGGAGTTTTTACCAGGAGATTTTTCAAAATAATCACTCAGCTTCTCAAGTGAAACTCATTTCAAGTTTTCACGGGCTTCAGATGAGTCCAATGATCCCTTTCTCAGGTTAGACTGACAGGACTGTATGGTCTAGCAGGGGTGGGCAAACTTTTGACTCGAGGGCCACAATGGGTTCTTAAACTGGACCGGAGGGCCGGAACAAAAGCATGGATGGAGTGTTTGTGTGAACTAATATAAATTCAAAGTAAACATCTACACTAATAAAAGAGAAACATGGTAATTGGCGTACAACCGCTACCCTTTTCATTGGCTAATCAGCGAGATATGCAAATTAACTGTCAGCCAAGATGGCGGCCGGCAGCCAGGCAGCTTGAAACTAACATGAGGCTTGGTTGCTTCAGTGGCGGAGGAAATCAACGTTCCCTACCTGCGGCTGAAGGCCTCTGAGCCTGCAGTTTCAAACATTGTAACAGATACTGCGGGACTTCAGCCAGCAGATTCGCAACATTGTATGCAAAGGCCAGAAACCTACTTTCAGCAGTGGAGGCCTAAGAGCTGGAGCCAAGCCTCAAGCTAAAGCTGGCCCAGAATAAAAAAAAAAAAGAAAAAAAGGAGCGGTTGGGAACTTCAGTCACTCCCAGCCTGAAAACAGCCCTCAGCCCTTCACCCAGACTGGCCAGGCACCCCAGTGGGGACCCCCACCCTGAAGGGTGTGTGACCAGTTGCAAACAGCCATCATCCCCTCATCCAGGCTGGCCAGGCACCCCAGTGGGGACCCCCACCCTTATCCAGGACACCCTTCAGGGAAAACCAGCTGCTCCCCAACCATGCACCAGGCCTCTACCCTATATAGTAAAAGGGTTATATGCCTCCCAGCACCGGGATCAGCGGAGCCATGAGGCCTCCCGGCACCGGGATAAGCGTGACAGGGGGCAGCGCCCAAACCCCCTGATCACCCTGCGGCTCTGTGGGTGACAGGGTGTGGCGCCCCAACCCCCCTGCCCCCCACGGGCCCTGCTCTGTGTGTGACGGGGTAGAGCCATAACCTCCCCATCGGCCCTGCCCTGAGTGTGACAGTGGCAGCACCCCAACCCCCTGATCCTCCCTGCTCTGTGTGTGACAGGGGGCGGTGCCCAAACTCCCCTATCGGCCCTGCTCTGTGCATGATAGGGGGGAGCTCCCCAACCCCCTGATAGACCCTGCTCTGTGCGTGACAGGGGGCAGCGCCCCAACCCCCTGATGGGCCCTGCTCTGTGCCTGACAGTGGGTGGTGCTGCAACCTCCCCATCGACCCTGCCTTGAGTGTGACAGGGGGCGGTGTCCCAACCCCCAAATCGGCCCTACCCTGAGCGTGACTGAGGGTGGCATCGCAACCTCCCGATCTGCCCTGCTCTGTGCATGACAGGGGGTGGCGCCCCAACTCCCCAATTGGCCCTGCTCTGAGCCCGACCAGGGGCTGCACCTAGGGATTGGGCCTGCCCTCTGCCACCCGGGAGCAGGCCTAAGCCAGTAGGTCGTTATCTCCCGAGGGGTCCCAGACTGCGAGAGGGCACAGGCCGGGCTGAGGGATCCCCCCTCCCCCCTGAGTGCACAAATTTTTGTGCACCGGGCCTCTAGTCATTACATAAAAGGGTACGGTCTTTTTTTTTTTTAGTTTTATTCATTTCAAACGGGCCGGATCCGGCCTGCAGGCCGTAGTTTGCCCACGGCTGGTAGCACCTCCCCTTGTGCTATTTTGATTTCTTTTTCACATGTCCTTATCTCCCCTTGCTCCCCCAACAACCCAGGAGGGGGAAGGGAGGGTTGTTAATCACTTGGTGGGACAATGCTATTATCCCCTGGAATGTGTATGCAGCTGTAGCTTCCTGGCGAAGCAAACAAGCCTCTGCTTCCCGATTAAATATGCTCAACAATGTCTGATTATCCTGCTCTCTTTTCCTATCCAATAATTAGCTAACTATGATAACAACTCTACATCTTCACATGGCCTTTTTCTCTGTCCACAGTCTGTGTTCAAATCTACTTTACTTTATATTATGCAGACATCAGTCATTGAATTTAGCACCTACTCTAAATCCAGGATGATTTTATCTTGAGTTTAAACTAATTATAGCTAAAGAGTTTATTTCAGACAGTGGCAAGATGATGAGACCTTGATTCTTATCTTCTTGAAGGAGTGATTTCAATCAAGCGACAAAATGCAGCAAAGCAAGCAATAATTTATTGACTGCAGTAAAAACACACTCAGCGCAGTGAAACAAGGAAGGGCATAGAAGAGGCAACAAGAGAGACTAGGCTGAGCTGCTGTGGCTCACTGGGAAGTCAGAGAAAGGAGGGTCTTGGAGACAGGTTCAGAGGCTTAGCCTGGGATGAGCTGCTGCTGCCCATTGCTCCCCTGGTTGCAAGTCTTTTGGTTTCCCTGGGAGTTTAGGAGGTATGTGCCTGTGGGAGAAGAAGAGAGGGAAAGGAATTGCATGGATGTGCTGCCCAGATGAAGAGTAGGTGCTTGTTCCTTTGCATTGAGGGTATTTATCTCTCTCTCATAGGTGGAAATCTTAGGGGAAGTCTCAGGGGAAGGTGTTAATAGAATATACTTCAGCTTTCTAGTTGTATCCTTTTAGGGTTGTACACTCTGCTGATTGGTTAGCACCAGGGTAGGGGCTCATCAGTCAATGCAGCTGGTCCTGAGGCAGCCATGGCTTCATTTGTCTAGTTTTGCTGTTTTTCTTGGTCTGGAGCTGAAATTATGGAAAGGGTCTTGTAAACTTATTCCTTTGATGACAAAAAATCCATTTCTGAATCATAACTGAAAATGAATCCCATTTCCCTTTAAACATATAATTCAGATATATGAATTCTAGCCTGGCTGGCATAGCTCAGTGGTTGAGCATTGACCTATAAACCAGGAGGTCAATGTTCAATTCCCGGTCAGAGCACATGCCTGGGTTTTGGGCTCGATCCCCAGTGTGAGCATGCAGGAGGCAGCCAATCAATGATTCTCTCTCATTATTGATCTCTCTCTCTCTCTCTCTCTCTCTCTCTCTGTCTCTCTCTCTCTCTCTGTCTCTCTCTCTCTCTCTTCTCTCTCTCTCTCTCTCTCTCTCTCTCTCTCTCTCTCTCTCTCCCTTCCTCTCTGAAATCAATAAACAAATAATACTAATGAATAAAAAAGTTATATGAATTCTATGTAGCACTATTAAATGCACTAGCTAGTAATAGTTTAGTTTAGAGATGTTATAAGTTAACCATTTTACTCATAAATCTATGTGGACTATACCAGTAAAAATAACATCCCAGCCCAGCTAGTGCGGTTAAGTGGTTGAGCATTGACCTATGCACCAATAGGTCACCAGTTAGATTCCCGGTCAGGGCACATGCCCTAGTTGTAGTATCATTCCCAGTAGGGGATGTGCAAGAGCCAGCTGATTGATGTTGATTCCCTCCAATTGATGTTTCTATCTCTCTCTCTCCCTCTCCCTTTATCTTTCTCTAAAATCAATAAAAACGCATTTTAAAAAAAAAACATCCCAAAGACACAACCCTTATTTATATTTCTTGTACCACCAACCCAATTCTTTTTGTATGTGTGATATGTGGGACCCTTACCTCTTCAATATGAGTGGTACTGAACCTCCAACATCATAGCTAATATTATACTCAAGTTTAATTTTTCTCATATTAATAGCCCCCACCACTATCCCTCCCACCAGTTCCTTCTGAGAAATTGTCAAATTCTATGTAATTTCTAGAGAAATTTTGATCTTCAGTAGGACAGTCAGTGAAATACAAGATATCTAATGTATACTCAGCACCACCTAGTGGCAAAAGCATATATCTGAAATGATGTTTGTATTCTTTTGAGATTGGCTGTCATGAAGGTTAGAGGAAGAAAAAAATGAGCTGTTGAAATCTATATGGTATTTTTTGTTTTTGTTTTTTAAAATATATTTTTATTGATTTTACAGAGGAAGAAAGAGGGAGAGAGAGATTGAAACATCAATGATGAGAGAGAATCATAGATTGGCTGCCTCCTGCATGTCCTCTACTGGCTGTCCAGCCCACAATCTGGGCATGTACCCTTGACCAGAATTGAACCAGGACTCTTCAGTCCTCAGGCTGATGCTCTATCCACTGGGAAACCCGGCTAGGGCTTGTTTTGTTTTTATAGATTTTTCAATTGATGTTTTAGGAAGAGAAAGAGAAATGTAGAAAGAGAAAAATTGATCAGTTGCCTCCTGCACACTCTCTACCAGAGATCGAGCCCACAACCTGGGCATATGCTCTCAATGGGAATTGAACCAGCAACTTTTCGGTGCACAGGATGATGCCTAACCAACTGATCCAGGTCAAAATCCACCTGGGGCTAAAATTGTCACAGAGTACATGAAAACAAGCTCTCAAAGTCTATATTAAGTTCCATCAGTGAGGTGGAACTTTAGCAAAGAGACATGGTAAAAACAAAGGAAGATAAATTGAAGAGGAAGGTAAAAAAAAAAAAGAATTAAAGTGCATGGGGAAGGCCTTAAGTGAGGCAAAGGAAAAAAAAAGAGAAAAAAAGAAGATAAAATAAATGTAATGGATCCAGTGTCGTGAGTGGTAGTATAAATGTGTAGAGAAAAGAAAAGTAACTAGATTTTTTTTTTTAAATCCCCACCTGAGGATATTTTTTTTCCACAGAGATAGTGGAAGGGAAGGAGGGAGGGAGAGAGACCAGGAGAGAAACATCAACATGAGTGAAACACATCGATTGGTTGCCTCCCGCACGCACCCCAGTACCCATGCCCTTGGTGGGGAATTGAACCTGTGATTCTTCCATCCACGGGCCGACACTCTAACCAGAGCTACATCCTATCTAATAAAGAGGGAATATGCAAATTAACCATCATCACAGTGGAGGCAGGGAACATAAGATGTCTGCACCCACAGCGGAAGCCAAGTTCCCATAACGAGCCTTAATGAGCAATCAGCAGGGACCTGAGGTTGCATGGCGCTGGGCCCCCTACCTGGTGGGGCTTGACAGGGGATCTCAGGCCATGCCCCCCACCCCAGGTCAGGGCTGGGGGGCCTCAGGACACCCCCCCTGCCCAGCAGGGCTTGACGGGGGACCTCAGGCCACACCGCCCACCCCGGCACCAGGCCAGGGGACCTGAGGGTGCACTGGGGGTCCTGAGGGTGCACCCCCCCACCCGGCGGGGCTTGACAAGGGTGGTGCCGGCTGGGTCTGAATCTTGCCCAATGGGAATGGGGCCAGCCAGGTCTAGGTGTTGCACAATTTTGAGGTGCCGTGGGTGGGCAGGGACTTGACTCTGGGTCCCTTGGCACACCCCAGACTCTGACAGGAGGAAGATTTTCATATACATTTTACTAATCTTCTTTCATCTCTGACACTTCTATTATAGAGAAAGGGCAAAAGCAATATTAAAATATTTCTTCTAGCCCTGACCAGTTTGGCTCAGTGGACAGAGCATCGGCCTGCGGACCTAAAGGTCTCAGGTTCGATTCTGGTCAAGGGCATGTACCTTGGTTGCGGGCACATCCCCAGTAGGAGGCATGCAGGAGGCAGCTGATCGATGTTTCTCTCTCATTGATGTTTCTAACTCTCTATCCCTCTCCCTTCCTCTATGTAAAAAAAAAAAATCAATAAAATATATTAAAAAAAATATATCCTCTAATTAATCTCCTTTTAATGTGCACGAATTTCGTGCACCAGGCCACTAGTTTCTTAATAACTTTCTTTTTTCAAATTACTTAAGCTTAATAAGTCTCACAGATACCTAATGGGGTATGGATCATTATCCTCACTTAAAAGATAAATAAGAAATAAGTAGGAATTAGGAAAGATGCTTAACTCAGTTTGATCTGTTTCTAAAACAACTCATTCTTTAATCTGTACCAGAAAATCACTAAAAGAAACTCTATTTACTCTACTAAAACACTGGTTCCCAAACTCAGTAGTTCATTAGAATCATGTGGGAAGTTCTAAAATATACTAATGCCTGAGTCTAACTGGAAGATGTTTTGATTAAATTAGTTTGGGGAGAATGGACTGATAATCTAGATTTTTAAAGCTTCTTGTGTGATTCCAATGTGTACCAGAATTTAAGGATGATTCTACACAAATCTTTTAACTTTCTTGCCAGTTATATAGTTCAGTAGATTTCTAAGAACTTTTAATAATGTTATCAACACTAGATATTTTAATTTAATATTTCAAATGCAAGTCATTTAATAGTTTTATGAAACAAAATGTTCTGCTCTTGCTCATTCATGTCAAAGAGTTTTTATTGTTTTGAATTAGCAGGAATTAACATGGCTAGCAATTCCCTCTCCTTTTTCTTATATCTGGAGGCCACTTCTGTTCTCAATTTTCTGGTAAAGTGATCTTTATCCCTATCATCACAAGGGGCAGACAACACCACCTATGTTTCTCTTAGGACTATTTTATCTTTCAGTGACATGGCATATAGCCACAGTTGCCACCATGATAACAGTTCCCCCTTCTTCAAATGCCCAGGCCTTGGTAGTCTTTCTATCAGAGTACAATTGCCCCCTTCTGTTGAAATGTAAGGTGAAAAAGTTTCTCCCACCATTCCCTATATACAGCTATTTTATATCAAATCTGTTTTGTCCTCAGAAGGTTTATTAATTGTGATTAAAAACAGAGGAGGATTATTTAGAAACTGTAGCCTATTTTCAGAGTGCCATACTCTCATAAGCTATTTAATGTCAAACATGTGTGTGTGTGTGCTTTTTTTAGGACCAAATGTGGTCAAGCTGTTTGTCAAGTATACATCTGTATCTACTTATGTTTGGTTTTTGGTCTCTTAAGCCAGTTTGTGTTGCATACATGCAAGACCTCAAGTGCTGTACTTTCAGTTAGGATTGCCACTTATGCTCTGCTGTCTGCTGCTACATCCCACTGAGAGTATTGCATATAGCAAAATGATTGCATAGAAAAATAAAAATATTTTTCAAAATGTCAAGATCAGGAATCAAAGAGTTTCTGTATATCTGCAAAATATTATGTGAGCTGATGTATTCCTAAAAATTATCAAATTAATAATGAAAATGTTACAGTGTAATATTTAGAATGTACTACACTTTTAGTAGTATCTTCTACAGAGTTTTAATAATGTTATGGTCAAGGAGTAAGTAAAGATAAGTCCCATTATAAAGTAAAAACTGAATACCCTTAAATCCCATTTTCTAATAATCACTATTTCACAATGTTCTTTTTTATTTCAAGTATGTAATAAAACATTGAAGATATATGTACTAATTATCTTTGTATTTATTTTACTTCAATTAGATGCAAATTGAATACCATACAAAGTAGTATGTGTATGCCTTGGTACAATCACGACTATTATGGGAAAATGTACACACACAGACACACACACACACACACACACAGGAAAGCCAGAAAAAGAGCTATTAATGTGTTCATGAGGGGGACCATACTATCATGATATTGTCATTAAGCTAATAGCTAACATTTATAAGCATACTCTACACACCAAAATATACTTCATTTTTCCCTAAATGGAAGGGTAACTTTTCTCTTAGAATTGGAATATTATTTGCTGTACTTAACCAATGACATAATATTGAGCAGTTACTTCACTGCTCCATTCATTATATACTTATTACTTTGTAATTTATTTCCCCCCTCCTTAAATAAAGGTTTTTACATAAATGTACATTTTTAGATAAATTCAGATGCATGAATATTTTTTAAAGAGTAGTTTGGGAAGTAATATTGATTTGAAGGGATAATGGGAAGGATGGGAAAGAAACTAAAAGCATGTTAAAGAAAAAAGTTTGTTGAAGATGAGTAAATAAATGCCTTTTAGTTAATAAAATAAGAAACAAGTCTAAAGAAAGTAAAAATTGCCAATGTCTACATTCCAATCTCATGGTGGTTCATATGAAGCATTATTGTACTACTAGAGGCCTGGTGAACAAAATTCATGCACTCGGGGGTGGGGGGTCCCTCAGCCCAGCCTGCACCCTTTTGCAGTCCGATAGCCCTCAGGGGATGTCCAACTGACAGCTTAGGACTGCTCCCCAGGAAGTGGGCCTAAGCCGCAGTTGGACATCCTTAGCGCTGCCATGGAGGCGGGAGAGGCTCCTGCCACCACTGCTGTGCTCCCCAGCCTTGAGTCCGACTTCTGGCTGAGCGACGATCCCTCTGTTGGAGCGCACTGACTACTAGGGAGCGGCTCCTGAATTGAGTATTTGCTCTCTGGTGGTCAGTGCGCGTCATAGTGACTGGTCACTCTGCCATTTGGACGATTTAGCCTTTTATTATATAGGAAGAGTTCCCAAATTGGGTTTTAGGTCTAATTCTGCTACCTTATTGCACCTGTGACTTTGGGAAAGTCACCAAACCTCTCTTGTCCTTGCTTTCCCCTTAGATATAATGTATTTCTGTTAAATAAGTGACATTGAAACTGAAGAAGTAACATCCTCTAAATGGGCAATCCCAGGAGTAGAAGGCCTAGGTTTGAATCTCATCCCTGCCATTTGCTATTGGGTGAATTTGGGCTTCTGTTTTATCATCTATAAAATGGAGTTAGTAATAATACTTTCCTCATGCATTTCTAGCAGAGATTGAGTATGCTGAGATGTGTTAGGTTCCTGGGGTAGTGTTGAGTGCCTAATAAAGGCTGCCTATCATTGTTATTTCAAATTGTGCTCAAGTCAGCCAACTGGCTCCTGAGAGATCTTTCAGGGGTTCCATTGGATGAGCTGGGGAGACAAAAAAGGTTCTATTAAGAAGATGACTATATAAAATTAAAAAAAGTGTGATAATATTAGCATAAATTATATTCTAAAAATCTGTTGTCATCAGTGATTCTCATATTTTGAATACAAGGATCAGTTTTCAACGTCTTAAATTTTAAAATGAAATTCTCTACAAGAAACTAGCTACATTTTTAGCATATTGAAACAATACAATCTTTATTGAAACAATACAATGATTTCAGTAAAAACTTTCAATACATTTGCATGTATTAAGAAAACTGATAGGAGTTTATTATTTTCTGAAGAGGGTATAATAAATTATCTTTTTTAAAAAAATATATTTTATTGATTTTTTACAGAGAGGAAGGGAGAGAGATAGAGAGTTAGCAACATCGATGAGAGAGAAACATCGATCAGCTGCCTCCTGCACATCCCCCACTAGGGATGTGCCCGCAACCCAAGTACATGCCCTTGACCGGAATCGAACCTGGGACCTTTCAGTCCGCAGGCCAACCCTCTATCCACCGAGCCAAACCGGTTTCGGCAATTTATTTTTAAAAATTACTGTTTAAAGTATTACATATAGTATTACATATGTGCCTTTTTTCCCCATTAATCTCCCCCCAGCCACCCCCCCGCCCCCCGCCGCACATGCCTTCACTCCCCTAGTGTCTATGTCCATTGGTTATTATATGCATGCATTCCCTCTAATGTTTGATAATCTGTTTGATGCTTCTCTGTATCTTGATCTATTTTTGTTCATCAATTTATGTTGTTCATTATATTCTACAAATGAGTGAGATCATGTGATATTTATCTTTCTCCAACTGGCTTATTTCGCTTAGCATAATACTCTCCATGTCCATCCATGGTGTTGTGAATGGAAAAAGTTCTTTCTTTTTCACAGCAGCATAGTATTCCATTGTGTAGATGTACCAATGTTTTTTAATTCACTCATCTGATGATAGGCACTTAGGCTATTTCTAAATCATAGCTATGGTAAATTGTGCTGTTATGAACATAGGAGTGCATATGTCCTTTCTGATTGGTGTTTCTTATTTCTTGGGATATATTCCTAGAAATGGGATTACTGGGTCAAATGGAAGTTACATTTATAATTTTTCAAGGAAACTCCATACTGTTTTCCACCAGTATGCATTCCCTCCAGCAGTGCACGAGAGTTCCTTTTTATCCACATCCTCGCCAGCACTTGTTGCTTGTCAATTTGTTGATGATAGCCATTCTGACAGGTGTGAGATGATATTTCATTGTAGTTTTGATTTGCATCTCTCAGATGATTAGAAACTTTGAGCATGTTTTCATATGTCTCTTGGCCTTCTGTATGTCCACTTTAGAAAAGGTTTTATTTAAGTTCCTTGCATTTTTTATTGGATTTTTTATCTTCCTTATATTAAGATGTATGAGTTCCCTATAAATTTTGGAGATTAAGCCCTTATCAGATATAACATTGGCAAATATGTTCTCCCATGCAGTGGGTTTTCTTGTTGTTTTGTTGATGGTTTATTTTTCTGTGCAGAAGATTTTTATTTTGATGTAGTTCCATTTGTATATTTTCTCCTTAGTTTTTATTGCCTTAGCTTCCATCACCCTACAACATATGTCTGATATTTTGCTGCCTATGGATTCTTCTAAGATTTTTATGGTTTCCCATTTACATGTAAGTCCTTTATTTATTTTGAGGTAATTTTTGTGTATGGTGTAAGTTGGTGGTCTAGTTTCATTTTTTTTTTTGCATGTATCTGTCCAATTTTCCCAACACCATTTATTGAAGAAACTCTCTTGACACCATTGTATGCTCTTGCCTCCTTTGTCAAATATTAATTGAGCATGATGGCTTGGGTTGATTTCTGGTTTCTCTGTTCTGTCTATTGGTCTATATATCTGTTCTTGTGCCAGTACCAGGCAGATTTGAGAACAGTGGCTTTGTAATATGGCTTGATATCTGGTATTGGGATCCCTCCAACTTTGTTCTTCTTTCTCAAGATTGCTGTGGCTATTCGGGGTCTTTTTTTATTCCAGATGAATTTTTGGAGAGTTTGTTCTAGGTGTGTGAAATATGCCATTGGTATTTTAATGGGATTGCATTGAATCTATAGATTGCTTTGGGTAGTATGGACATTTTAGTGATATTGATTCTACCAATCCATGAATAAGATATATTCTTCCACTTGTTTATGTCTTCTTCTATCTCTTTTTTTCAACATATTTTAGTTTTCTGAGCACTGGTCTTTTACTTCCTTAGTTAAGTTTATCCCTAGATATTTTGATTTTATTTGGTACAATAGTAAATGGGATTTTTTTGTTTGTTTGTTTCTCTTTCTGTGAGTTCATTATTGGTGTAGAAAAAAGCCATATATTTCTGGGTTTTAATTTTGTATCCTGAGATATTGCCTAATTAATTTATTAAATCTAGTAGTTTTTTATGGAGTCTTTAGGGTTTTATATGTACAATATCATGTCATCTGTGAATAATGACAGTTTTACTTCTCCTTTTCCAATTTTGATGCATTTTATTTCTTCTTCTTGCCTAATTGCTATGGCTAGCACTTACAGTACTATGTCAAACAGGAGAGGGCATTCCTGTCTTGTTCCTGTTCTTAGGGGAAATTGTTTTAGTTTTTGCCCATTGAATATGATGTTGGCTGTAGGTTTACCATATAAGGCTTTTATTATGTTGTGGTATGATACCTCTATTCAGGCTTTGCTGAAAGTTTTTATCAAGAAAGGATGTTGGATTTTGTCAAATGATTTTTCTGCTTCAATTGATAGGGTTATGTGATTTTTATCTCTCAATTTGTTTATGTGATGTATCACGTTTATTGATTTGTGGATATTGTACCAGCCTTGGATCTCTGGAATAAATCCCATTTGGTCATGGTGTATGATCTTTCTAATGTAATGCTGGATCTAATTTGCTAGGATTTTGTTGAGGATTTTAGCATATATGTTCATCAGAGATATTGGCCTGTAGTTCTCTTTCTTTATACTATCTTTATCTGATTTTGGGATTAGGGTAATGCTGGCTTCATAGAAAGAGCTTGGAAGTGTGCTTTCCTCTTGAATTTTTTGGAATAATCTGAGGAGAATAGATTTTAGTTCTTCTTTGAATATTTGATAAAACTCCCCTGTAAAGCTGTTTGGCCCAGGGCTTTTGTTTGCTGGAAGTTTTTTGATGACTGCTTCACTTTCCTCCATAGTTATCAGCCTATTCAAATTTTTTGATTCCTCCTAATTGAGTTTTGGAAGGTTGTCTTTTTTTAGGAATTTGTCCATTTCTTCTAGGTTGACTAGTTTGCTGAAATAGAGTTCTCCATAGTATTTTTTTTACAATCCTTTATATTTCTGTGGGGTCTATTGTTATTTCACCTCTTTCATTTCTGATTTTGTTTATTTGGGTCCTGTCCTTTTGCCTCTTGGTGATCCTGGCTAGAAGTTCATCAATCATATATATCCTTTCAAAGAACAAGCTCTTAGTTTTATTGATCTTTTGTATTTTTTTGGCTTTGATTTCTGCTCTGATATTTATTATTTTCTTCCTTCTTCTAACTTTGGGCTTCTCTTATTGCTCTCTTTATAATTCTTTAAATTGTAGAGTTAGAGAATTTATTACTAGTTTTTTGTTTGTTTGTTTTTGTTTTGTTTTGTTTTGTTTTTGAGGTAGTCCTGTAATGCTGGGAACTTCCCTCTCAGGACTACTTTCACTGTGTCCCATAGGTTTTGGATTGTTGTGTTTTCATTTTCATTTGTTTCCAGAATGTTTTTTATATCTTCTTTCATCTCTTTGGTAACCCAATAATTGTTTAATAGCATGCTATTTAGCCTCCAAGTGTTTGAATTTTTTGAATTGTTTTTATTGTAGTTGATTTCTAATATTATGCCATCGTGGTCAGAGAAGATGCTTCATATGATTTCAATCTTCTTGAATTTGAAGAGACTTTGCCTGTGTCCCAATATGTGGTCTATCTTTGAAAATGTCCCATGTGCACTTGAGAAGAATGCATATTCTGTAGCTTTGGGTTGAAATGTTCTGAAGATGTTGATTAAGTCCATCTGATATAGTGAGTTGTTTAGAATTGCTATTTCTTTGCTGATTTTTTCATATAGAGGATTTATCCAGTAATGCCAATGGGGTATTAAAATCCCCTACTATGACTGTATTGCTGTCAATCTCTCCCTTAATATCTTACAGAAGATTTTTATTTATTTGGGAGCATCTGTATTGGGTGCATATATGTTTACCAGAGTTGTATCCTCTTGTATCAATCCCTTTAGTATTATGAAGTGGCCTTCCTTATCCTATCTAATAAGAGAGAAACATGGTAATTGGCATACGACCGTTACCCTTCCCATTGGCTAATCAGCTAGATATGCAAATTAACTGCCAGGCAAGATGGTGGCCGGCAGCCAAGCAGCATGGAACTAACATGAGGCTTGCTTGCTTCAGTGACAGAGGACTCCAACGTTCCCCGCCTGCCTTGCTGGACTCTGAGCTTGCAGTTTAAGAAACATTGTAACAAATATAGAAGCTAAATAAAACCCCAGAAACCTGCTTTCAGCGAGCCCAGGATTTCAGAGCGGGAGTTATACATTGTTTCGATTATAGAACCGAAACAAACCAGATACCTGCTCCAGCCTAAGAGCTGAAGCCTCAGAGCTATAGCTGGCCCAGAATAAAAAAAGAAAAGAAAAAAAGGAGCAGTTAGGAGCTTCAGTCAGCCTGAAAACAGCCCTCAGCCACTCACCCAGACTGGCCAGGCACACCAGTGGGAACCCCCACCCTGATCCAGGACACCCTTCAGGGCAAACCAGCCAGCCCCACCCATGCACCAGGCCTCTATCCTATATAGAAAAAGGGTAATATGCTTCCCAGCACAGGGATCAGCGGAGCTGAGAGGCCTCGAGGCAGCGGGATCAGCGTGACAGGGGGCAGCGCCCAAACGCCCTGATCGCCCTGCAGCTCTGTGTGTGACAGGGGGCAGGGCCACAACCTCCCTATCTACCCTGCTCTGTTCATGACAGGGGAAGGCGCCCCAACCCCCTGATCATCCCTGCTCTGTGCCTGGTAGTGGGGAGCTCCCCAACCCCCTGATTGGCCCTGCTCTGTGTGTGACAAGGTGTGGCGCCTCAACCCCCTGATTGGCACTGCTCTGTGTGTGACAGGGTGCGGCGCCCAAACGCTCCCCCTCCCCCCGCACGGGCCCTGCTCTGTGAGTGATGGAGTAGAGCCATAATGTACCCATTGGCCCTGCCCTGAGTGTGAGAGTGGCAGCGCCCCAACCCCCTGATCAGCCCTGCTCTGTGGGTGATAGAGGGCGGCGCCCCAACCCCCTGATCGCACTGCCGCTCTGTGTGTGAGAGGGGGCGGTGCCCCAACCCCCCTATCAGCCCTACTCTGTGAGTGAGAGGGGGGAGCTCCTCAACCCCCTGATTGGCCCTGCTCTGTGCGTGACAGGGTACAGATCCCCAACCCCCTTGATGGGCCCTGCTCTGTGCATGAGAGGGAGTGGTGCCACAACCTCCCCATCAACCCTGCCTTGAGTGTGACAGGGGGAGGTGCCCCAACCCCCCAATCGGCCTACCCTGAGCATGACGGAGGGTGGCATCGCAACCTCCCAATCTGCCCTGCTCTGTGCATGACAGGGGAAGGCGCCCCAACTCCCCAATCGGCCCTGCTCTGAGCCCAACCAGGGGCTGCACCTAGGGAGTGGGCCTGCCCTCTGCCACCCGGGAGCAGGCCTAAGCCAGGTCGTTATCTCCCGAGGGGTCCCAGACTGCGAGAGGGCACAGGCCAGGCTGAGGGATCCCCCCCCACTGAGTGCACAAATTTTTGTGCACCGGGCCTCTAGTCCTATCTAATAAAAGATAAACATGGTAATTAGCGTACTACCGCTACCCTTCCCATTGGCTAATCAGGGAGATAGGCAAATTAACTGCCAGCCAAGATGACGGCTGGCAGCCAGGCAGCTTGAAACTAACATGAGGCTTGCTTGCTTCAGTGATGGAGGACTCCAACATCCCCCGCCTGCCGCTGCAGGCATCTGAGCTACAACTCTAAGCAACTATGTAACAAATATGGAAGCTAAACAAAACCCCAGGAACCTGCTTTAGTTGCCAGGCTTCAGCCAGCAGGATCGCAACATTGTAAGCAAAGGCCAGAAACCTACTTTCAGCAGTGGAGGCCTAAGAGCTGGAGCCAAGCCTCAAAGCTAAAGCTGGCCCAGAATAAAAAAAAAGAAAAAGAAAAAAAGGAGCGGTTGGGAGCTTCAGTCACCCCCAGCCTGAAAACAGCCCTCAGCCTCTCACCCAGGCTGGCCAGGCACCCCAGTGGGGACCCCCACCCTTATCCAGGACACCCTTCAGGGAAAACCAGCTGCTCCCCAACCATGCACCAGGCCTCTACGCTATATAGTAAAAGGGTTATATGCCTCCCAGCACCAGGATCAGTGGAGCTGCGAGGCCTCCCGGCACCGGGATCAGCGTGACAGGGGGCAGCACACAAACCCCCTGATTGCCCTGCGGCTCTGTGTGTGAAAGGGGGTGGGGCCACAACCTCCCTATGCACCCTGCTCTGTTCGTGACAGGGGAAGGCGCCCCAACCCCCTGATCAGCCCTGTTCTGTGCCTGATAGGGGGGAGCTCCCCAACCCCCTGATTGGCCCTGCTCTGTGTGTAACAGGGTGCGGTGCCCCAACCCCACCCCCTAAGGGCCCTGCCCTGAGTGTGAGAGTGGCGGCGCCCCAACCTCCTGATTGGCCCTGCCCTGTGCGTGACAGGGTACAGAGCCCCAACCCCCCTGATGGGCCCTGCTCTGTGCGTGACAGGGGGTGGCGCCGCAACCTCCCCATCAACCCTGCCTTGAGTGTGACAGGGGACAGTGTCCCAACCCCTCAATCAGCCCTACCCTGAGCATGACTGAGGGTGGCATCATAACCTCCGGATCACCCTGCTCTGTGCATGACAGGGGGCGGCGCCCCATCTCCCCAATCAGCCTTGCTCTGAGCCTGACCAGGGGCTGCACCTAGGGATTGGGCCTGCCCTCTGCCACCCAGGAGCAGGCCTAAGCCAGCAGGTCGTTATCTCCCGAGGGGTCCCAGACTGTGAGAGGGCACAGGCCCGGCTGAGGGATCCCCCTCCCCCCCGAGTGCACAAATTTTTGTGCACCAGGCCTCCAGTCTCTTATAATTGCCTTCACTTTGAGATCTATTTTGTCAGATATAAGTATTGCTATCCCTGCTATTTTTTTTCATTTCCATTTGCCTGAAAAATATTTTCCATCCCTTCATTTTCAGTCTATGTGAGTACCTTGCTCTGAGGTGAGTCCCTTTTAGATAGCATATATATGTGACATGTTTGCTTATCCATTCAGCCATTCTTTGTGTTTTGATTAGAGCACTTAGTCCATTTATGTTCAAGGTTATTATTGATAGGTACTTGTTTGTAATCACTTTTATTTTTTATGCCTGTGTTCCTTCTTCCCTTTCTATTTCTTCTTTTTACAACAGTCCCTTCAGCATTTCTTGCATTGCTGGCTTATTACTGGTAAACTCCCTTAGCTGTTTTTTTGTTTGTTTGTCTTTTGTTTTTTGTCTGTGAAGCTCCTGATTTTCCCTTCAATATTGAGATAGCCTTGCTGGATAGAGTTTTCTTGGATTCAATCCTTTGCTTTGCATCACTTTGTATACTTCATTCCATTCTTTTCTGGCCTGGCGTGTTTTTGTTAAGAAATCATTTGATAATCTAATGGGAACTTCTTTGTAGTTAATGGTTTGTCTCTCTCTTGTAGGCTTTAAAATTTTCTTTTTGTTGTTAATGTTTGCCATTGTAATTACAATGTGTCTTGGTGTGGGTCTTTTTTGGTTCATCTTGTTTGGGACTGTGTGCTTGTGTGTCTTTTTCTTCCACAAATCAGGGAAGTTTTCTGTCATTATTTCTTCAAATAGGCTTTCTAATCCTTGCTCCTCTTCTTGTCTTTCTTGCACCCCTATCTATACTAATAAAAGAGAAAAATGGTAATTGGGGTACGACGCTACCCTTTTCATTGGCTAATCAGGGCTATATGCAAATTAACTGCCAACTAAGATTGGCAGTTAACTGCCAACAAGATGGTGGTTAATTTGCATATGTAGGCACAATGCAGGGAGGCGAAAGGGAAAGCAGGAAGAAGCCCCCTGCCACTGACAGTGATTGGAAACCCAGGGGGGAGCTAAGAGCTGGGGGCAGGGCAAAGGCAACTGCCGGGAGCCGGTCCATCCTTGCTGTTTCAAGGGACCTGGCATATATGGCATACGGTTCTTAATATGTTTGCTCACCTTCTTGGCGCTGTGTTTTAACCAAGGTCACCTCTCCGAGAAAGGTTGAATCCCCAGGTAGGGATTTTCCCCTGAAGTTAGGGAGGGAATAAAACCCCTCAACTAAGTGCCAGGCGGGTAATTAATCACTTTAACTATAAACAATCATGCTTAAGCTACATAATCTTTACTCCCTGGAATGGAGATAAGAAACGCCCTAACCTTTGGAATAGAGATTGATAGGATTGGAATCAACTGGTATAAATACAGATGTAACAAAACAGAAAGAGACAGAACTTAGGAGACAGGGCTTGGAAGACAGGACCAAGAGAGACAGAGCCTAGGCACAGAACCTACACAGAACGTTCTCTAGAGACAGAAGAACTTCGCTGGAGAGAGCATGCCGGAGGATCCTGGACAGGGACTGGCCTCGGAGCCTGGAGGCGGAGCCTGGAGAGAGCATGGCTGGGGATCCTGGACTGAACCTGACTGCGGAGATTGGCAGGAGAGCCTGACTGGAATCTGGTGACTGAGCCTGGCTGGAGAGCCTGGACGGAGCCTGGCTGGAGAACCTAGCAAGACAACATGGACACAGAACCTGGCTGGAGATCTGAAGCAGAACCTCTCTGGAGATCCAGACCAGAACTTGGCTGGAGATCCAGGCTAGAGATCCTGGCTAGGCTGCTGATCAACTGAACGCTGTCTCCGTGTCATTCCTTCTTCGCTGACTCCGCCCACACCTTTGAGGACCCCTGGACCCGCTGGGGCTGGACCCCGGCAGGCAGCCCTGAGGCCAACTTTGCCCTGCCCCCCCAGCCATGATCAGAGAATCAGGTGCCTTTTCCACCCTGGCCAGTGATAGCAGGAAGTAGGGGTGGAGCCAGCGATGGGAGCTGGGCACGGTCGAAGCTGGCAGTCCCAGGAGCTAGGGGTCCCTTGCCTGGGCCTAAAGTGAAGCCCACGATCACGGGGCCACTGCAGCTGCGGGTCCCCACTGCCCGGGCCGGATGCCTCAGCCAGAGGCGTCCTGCAGTGGCAGGGGCGGACCCCGCGTGATCGCGGCACCCCCCACTGCCACTTCGGGTCCCCGCTGCCCGGGCCGGATGCCTAGGCCAGAGGCGTTAGGCCTGGGCAGGGGTGGAGCTTGCAAGCGCAGGGAGCTGGCCGTCCCCTGCCCAGGCCTGACACCTCTGCCGGAGGCCTCAGGCCTGGTCTAGGGGCCGATCCGGTGATTGGTGATCGGAGGGTGATGAGGGTCAACTCCTCTGGCCGAGGCATCAGGCCTGGGTGGGGGGCGGAGCCGGGGATTGGGGGGATATGATGGTCCCCTTGCCCAGGCCTGAAGCCTGGGTCAGAGGCGTCAGGCTTGGGTGGGGGGTGGAGCAAGCGATCAGAGGGAGATGGGGGTCCCCTGCCCAGGCATGATTCCTGGGCCAGAGGCCTCAGGCCTGGGCTGGGGTCAGAGCCAGTGATTGGGGGGGAGATGGGGGTCCCCTGTCCAAGCCTGACACCTCTGGCGGAGGTGTCAGGCCTGGGCAAGGGGCAGATCCTGCGATTGGAGGGTGATGGGGGTCAACGCCTGAGGGCTCCCAGTATGTGAGAGAGGGCAGGCTGGGCTGAGGGACACTCCCCCCCACACACACACCCAGTGCACGAATTTCGTGCACCGGGCCCCTAGTTATACATATGTTTCTTCACTTCTTGTTGTCCCAAGGCTTTCTTAGGCCCTCCTCCTGCTTTCTTTTTTTTTTTTTTTCTCCAATTGCTGTTCAGTTTGGGTGTGTTTTTTTGCCCTATCTTCTCATTCACTAATTCGGTCCTCTGCTTCCTCTAGTCTACTTTTGAAATCTTCCATTGTGTTTTTTATTGTAGCAATATCATTTTTTATTTCCTCTTGATTCTTACCTAAGTTGTTGATTTTCTTATCCATCCAGTTTATGAATTGTATGACCCTTACTCTGAATTCTTTTTTTCACATATTTCATGCTTCTGTTTCACTTAGCTCATTTTCTGGTGATTCCTCCTTTTCTTTCCTTGAGGGTTGTTTCTTTGTCTCTCCGTTTTTGCTGTCTCTCTGTGGCCCTGGGCACCCTTCTTGGGGTTTGAAGGTTGAAGACCCTATCAGGGCAATGGTCCAGAAATCATTAGCCCAGAGGCTGGATCTGCCTTGAGGCTCATGCCTTTATTGTCTCTGCTCTGAGTTATATCTCCCTCTCCCAATGATCTGGTCCCTCAGTTGTCTGCTTCAGGTGCTCAGGGTGGTGGGAGTGCATGCACAGTTGCTCTTATGTGTGACTCCCTATGAGGACCTAGAGCCATTTGACATGCAATTCGCTGTGTGGCCCCAGAACCCATGATAGGGTAGTACCCTAGGTCCCTCTGGCAGCACACTTGCAGTGTGGTCCTGTGGCCCCTGGCTGGGCACATGGGCTTTCTCTGGGTCATCCCAACAGTGTTTACCAATGGCCCAGAGTGAGGTGTGTGCTGGGCTGCTCTGGGTAGCCCCTGCACGACTGTCACAGGGGTGGGGAGAAAAGGGCTCAGGTTGCTCTGGGTCTGCATAGTCAGACCTCCCTTGTGGCCTGAATGGGGAATGTACTGGGTTACTCCAGGTTGCCCTTGCAGCAAGACCCTGGGCTGGGGTAGAGTGGACATGGTTTGCTCTGGGTCACATGGTCCTTGCTTTCTTGTAGTCTGGAGTGAGATGTGTGCTGCGTTGGGTTGCTCAGGATGGCCCCAATAGGGCTGTCCTGGGGGCTGAGGTGGAGTGGGCCTGTGTTGCTCTGAGTCACACAGTCAGAGCTCCCTTGTTGCCCGATCTGGGGTGTGCTCTGGGTTGCTCTGGGTTGCCCTGTCAACAGGTCCCAGTGCTGGGGGTGGAGAGGGTGCTGGGTGGCTTGCAGCCCTGTTCTGGGTCCAGGGTGAGGGTGGGGCACAGGGTTCCACCTGGCTTGCATTCACTGTGGGTTCTTGGATCTGGATTCTAGGATGCTGGGTCCCAGCAGGCTGGTGAGGAGGCACGGTGTGGGAGCTCACTCCAGCAGCATGCACTCCTTGCAGACATTTGGGAGCCTACTGGAGGTACTGTGCCACTCACTGCTGGGGCATGGTGGTGGTTCCACATGGGTTATGGCTGGCAAGTGGACTTATCTAGGAATCCTATGCCCTTCCTTATTGAACATTGTCTCTTCAGCTGTGTCTAATTTGTTAATTCAAGGTGAATGTTCTCTGATTTAGTTGCTTTTCTGGCCTGGCCCCTGGGAGGAGGTGCACAACATTGCTGCCTATTCAGCTGCTATTTTCTATCCTCTCTATATGTTTCCTATAGGTATTTTGTGGTAATATGGAAGAATGTGAGTTATTGATTAATGAAGGGATAGAAAGTGTTCCATCTTAGATCACCTAGGGGAAAAGATTTCAGTCTGTTAAAAGGGTTATGAGTTCATTCAGAGAGCTGAGACTTTGGATACCAATGTAAATTTTGGTGTGGAATACCCCATGGCTGAGCATATAATCAATGAGGCTAGACTTGAATAAACTTGGAAGGCTAAGCAAGTGATGATGTAGAAAACAGGCTTAGGGCAAAGGAATCCTTTGCATCTCCCAGATGTTCACTGGACTATAAGGCCTCCCTCTGGGTAACCAACTGCCAGTGGTGGTCACAGAGTGTTCCTGTAACATCTGAGTTTCTACTCTAATAATGGGCAAGAGCCACCAATAGTTACCTTTTGATATGAATCATAGCTCTCTGGAAATGTTTTGGCTTTATCATGGTGCATAGGGTGAAGAAAAAAAAAAACACATTCTTGTAATATTGAGATGGGATGTTGAGCTGCTTAGTGGGAATTTGAATGATTACATGATTTTATTTTATTTTTTCCTGCTTTGGGCAAAGTAGGACATATGAGATGCACTTATTTTATTAATCACAAAATCATCTGCAGATATTTGGATGTGGTAGGAGCAGATAGGGGCTAACATACACATTGCACTCATTCCAAGGCACTCATGGATTTCTTGGGATCAGAAATTATTGGGATGGTAAAGTCCTATTAAATCATGTCCTGGTTCCTGTGTGTAAGAATTTTTCTGGTAAGATAGAAATGCATAAAGTTGTGATGAAAGCAGGTGAGAAAACAATAATTAAATACTGTGATTGAAATGTTTTTTTTTTCTAATTTTCACTCATGAAAAGCTAGTTCAGGTCAAACCAAATATGAAAAGTGTAGATAAAGACCCATTTCTTGAGGGATTAAAAATGGCAACAAAGTAGGAAGATGCTGCATGGACAGGCTTGCAGGAACAAGCTGGAATTACAACTGAAATATGGAAAAGCTTCCAGAATAATCAACGAAAAACTCACAAAAGAGAACCCTGATACCCAAGGACTGAAGGTGGAGACTGAATAGAGAATGGTAAGAGGGGTGGAGGCGTGAAAGGGCTGGCTGGGAACCCACAGACAGCAACTGAAGTTCCAGAGAGATATCTCAGCTATTGGGGGATACAACTGAGAATTCTGGGATCTAATCCTGAAGTGGGCTCCTCAACAGAGAACACAAATCTGAGGAAGGTGCCCACATAACATCTAGCTGAGAAAAGTAGTGGGGTGCTGTCTGCCAGGGAGAGGTAGCTTAAAGTTCGGGCACCCTCTTAAAGAGCCAAAGCACAAAAATTCCTTGTGGAGCTTCCCACCTTGTGCTCTGGCAGAGGGAGGGTGAAGTGGATTGGAGCTGTGGGAGAAAAACACAGGACTGAGGACTCGGGGGAGAGAACTCAGAAGGCAGACACCCCAAGTTTCCTGGACTGAGTCATTCCCTCATGCAGCCAAGGACATCTTTCCCACATAGACATCTGCCTTGCCTTGTGGGGAAGACAGTTGACACACCCTATTGGAAAACACCTTGCCCTGAGGCCACTAAAAAGCTTAAAAGTAACAATTAGCCTCCAGGAAGAAGCAACTGCCCCACCCTGTTGAAATATTCTAACCACACCTAAGGATGATTGCCTAGGGGCAATTCAAGTCAAAATCCTATTAGTCTGTAGACAGAGGTGGTCTCTGGAGGCTTTGAGTTTTTGCCTGACCCAATTAGTCTGAAACAGCTTTTAACACTCTCCTGCACTAGAGATTGGGAGGTGTAGAGGATCTACCTAAAACATAGTCACAAACCCAGACAACCAAAATAAGGAAACAAAGAAGCAATCCCCAAATGAAAGAACTAGTGAATTCTCCAGAAGAAGAGATAAATGAAGCAGAGATAAGAGATTTATCTGAAACATAGTTCAGAGCAATGATGTTAAAAATGCTCAACAATATGAGGAAAGATATAATAACTATGAAAAAAGAATAGTCTGAGATAAAGAATGACATAACACAAATAAAGAACCCATTGGAAGGAATACACAGCAGATTAGGGGAAGCTGAGGATTGAATCAGTGAATTAGAAGACAGAGTTGAGAATATCACTCAATTAGAGAACCAAAAAGAAAAAAAACAATTTAAAAATAGTAGGACAGCTTAAGGGAGCTGTGAGATAATGTGAAACATAGCAATATTAGAATAGTAGGTGTGCCAGAAGAGGCAGAAAGGGAGAAAGGAATAGAGAAAGTGTTTGGAGAAATAATGGTAGAAGACTTCCCTAACCTGGTAAAGGAAAAAGTCACACAAGTTCAAGAGGCACAGAGAACTCCAAACAAGAAGAACTCAAACAGACCTATGCCCAGACACATAGTAATTAAAATGCCAAAAATTAAAGGCAGCAAGAGAAAAGAAAACTATTACCTACAAATGAGTTCCCACAAGGCTGACACCTGATTTCTCATCAGGAACTCTACAGGCCAGAAGGGAATGGCATGAAGTAATCAAGGTAATGGTAAGCAAGGATCTGATACCAAGATTACTATATCCAGCAAGGCTATCATTCAAAATAGATGGTCAAATAAACAGTTTCCCAGACCAAAAAAAAAAGGGGGGGGGGCGCTAAAGGAGTTCATTACCACTAAGCCAGCATTACAAGAAATGCTAAAGGGATTGCTGAGAAGAAGAAAGAGAGAAAGAAACCTAGCCACACAGAATTAAAATGGCTATAAATAAGTACCTCTCAATAATATCCCTAAATGTAAATGGATTAAATTCTCTAATGAAAAGGCATAAGGTAGCTGAATGGATAAAAAAAAACATGACCCAGCTTTAAGATGTCTACAGGAGACCCACCTCAAAACAAAAGACACACACAGGATGAAAGTGAAGGGATAGAAAAAATTTTTCCATGCAAATGAAAAAAAAAAAAAAGCTGGAGTAGCAATACTCATATTCAACAAAATAGATTTTAAAAGCATCATGCTAAGTGAAATAATTCAGTCAGAGAAAGATAAATATCATATGATCTCACTCATTTGAGGAATATAATGAACAACATAAGCTGATGATCAAAAATAGAGCCAGAGGGGGAAAATATTCTAGAATATAATAGTAGTAATCCTGTTATTTGCATATTTTTAATATTTCCTACAACTTTTGTGATATTATACTATGTTAGTACAATTTTGGCAATATTATTATACTTAAAATCATTTTATTCTTGAAATATTAATGTTTTTTGTATGTAATATTATTATATGTAAGATCATCTTTCTTGAATAATTGGTGTTTATTGCATGTAACAACATCATATTCCAGATCATTTTTCTTGAAATATTAAGGTTTATTGTATGTAACATTATTATATTAAAAATCATTTTTTCTTGAAATTAAAAAAAATACACTTGATAAAAAGAAGGAACTCTTGCCATTTGCAACAGCATGGATATACCTGGAGAGCATTTTGCTAAGTGAAATAATCCAGTTGGAGAAAGATAAATAAATATCACATGATCTCACTCATTTGTGGAATATAATGAACAACATAAACTGATGAACCAAAATAGAGCCAGAGGAAAAAAATATTTTAGAATAGAAGTAATCCTGT
The DNA here is from genome assembly GCF_963259705.1 of Myotis daubentonii. NCBI lineage: Eukaryota > Metazoa > Chordata > Mammalia > Chiroptera > Vespertilionidae > Myotis > Myotis daubentonii. Next base: position 114,198,001 of record NC_081861.1, read on the forward strand.
TATTTGCAGATTGTTAATATATCCTACACTTTTGTGATATTATACTATGTTCCTGCAGATTTGGTAATATTATTATATTTAAAATCGTTTTTTCCTGAAAAAAAACACACAGACACACACACACACACACACACACACACACACACAATAAAACAAAATACCCATTTCTTCATCCCATCTCTCACCAACATTTTGTATTGTCCAGCTTTTTTCTTAACCAATATGATGATTGTAAATGGTATTGCTGTACTTTTGTTTGTATTTCTCTAATTACTAGTGAGGTTGGTCATTTTTTATGATTATTGGCCATTTGTAATTTTTTAAAACACAAAACAAGTATTATCTTAAATGCTGGTGCATAACCAACAACAAGAGAACACAGAGGGAAACTTCAGATACTGAGGTGGATTCTGAGAAAGTTTAAAACCTTTAAAGGTTGGAGGTATAATTGCTCATTTATAAATGTAGGGCCCCCTTTTACTTGACAATTTCACTTAACAGTTCTTACATTATGAAGTTCAACCAGTCTTTTGCCTGTAATGTTAAATGAAAACAGAGAGCAAGTAAAATAAAAGTTCTCAAGTATATGAGAGTGTTAGAAATAGTTTGTTTTCTTTGTACTTTCACATACATTTTAATGTTTCAATTTGAAAATTTAGTAAGGACTTCTTCATTTTTGAGTTTTAAAAATGATCAAGATAATAACTTTTCTTAAAATACAGATCACAGTAGTTGTATAAATGACCACGGCACATGTAAAACAAAATTTCAGATGCTCTTGGAAACATTTTAATGTATAGCACACATGATACATAATTCTTTGTAGGTTTGTTTATCCCTCTGGGATACTAAGAATATGAAATGTATTGTATACCTAAAATTTAGTCTTTGATAACTATGGCTTGGATAGATCACAAAGTGGAATCTTCAAAGTTTTCTCAATAACCGTGCAGTCCAAATCACTCAGACATCTCGTGTCCTAGGTTGGATACATTACTTATTCCTATGGAATTAATATCAGTGGGCAGTTTGTCTTGCTCATGAATTACTCTTTCAAAACCATTCCTTACAGTGAAATATGAAAGTGATTTCCCCAATGAAAAGAATAATAATAATAATCTGGATCAATAGCAAAGTCAAAGCCATAGGTGTTTCAGGACATTCTTGACAACAGGTTTCAATAGTCCTAATATCCATTTTATTTAACAGTCGTTTTTCCCTTTCTCACAACTCAGCAGTCACTGTCCCATTCTATTCTGCACAATGAAAAACTTTTTTTTTGAAGATGGACTTTTTCATTGGCACAGAACTATTTGGAATAAACCCAAGACAATAGAATGCTGGGTCTCTCTCAAGTAGTTTCCTTCTCTCCTAACTGCCTTGAACTAGTCCCTATCAATAATCACAGTTGAGTTCTTCCTTCAGATGAATGACAACCATAGAAGATGCCTATGTGAGAGAGAGCTTGGCAGAACTAGTTCCTACAATAATCACAGTCCAGTTCTTCGTCTGGCTGGTGTGGCTCAGCGGTTGAGCATGTACCATTGTACCAAGAGGTTGCTGGTTGAATTCCAGCTTGGGACATGTGTCCAGGTTGCAGGCTCTATCCCCACTAGAGGGCATGCAGGAGTCAGCTGATTCTCTCTCATCATTGATGTTTCTAACTCTTTTCCTCTCCCTGCCTCTCTCTGAAATCAATAAAATATATATACTATTTTTTTTCTTAATCCTTACCCGAGAATATTTCTCCGTTGATATTTAGAGAGTGAAAGAGACAGGGAAAGGCAGAGAGAAATATCAATGTGAGAGAAACACATCGATTGGTTGCCTCCTGCATGAGCCTTGACCAGGGCCCTGGGCCAGGGAGGAGCCTGCAGCTGAGATACATATCCTTGACTGGAATTGACCCCAGGACAGTTAGGCCTGCAGGCTGATGTTATATCTGCTGAGCCAAACTGGCTAGAGATATATATATATGCCCAGTGCACAAAAATTTGTGCACTCGGGGAGGGTTCCCTCAGCCCGGCCTGTTCCCTCTCGCAGTCTGGGACCCCTCAGGGGATGACCACCTCCTGGCTTAGGCCTGCTCCCTGGGGGATTGGGCCTAAGCTGGCAGTCAGACATCCATCTGGCAGCCCTGGAGCCTGCAGGGGATGTCTACTTGCCAGTGGGGAGCAGGCTTAAGCTGCAGTTGGACATCCTTAGCACTGCTGATGAGGCAGGAGAGGCTCCCACCACAGCTGTACTGGCAGCTGTCAGCCTGGCTTGTGGCTGAGCAGAGCTCCCCCTGTGGGAGCACACTGACCACCAGGGGGCAGCTCCCGCAGTGAGCATCTGCCCCCTGGTGGTCAGTGTGTGTCATAGTGACCAGTCATTCCCAGTCATTCTGCTGTTAGGGTCAATTTGCATATTACCCTTTTATTATATAAGAGTGCCTGGCCAGCCTGGGTGAGGAGCTGATGGCTATTTGCAGGCTTGCCACAGCCCCTTCAGGGTGGGGTCCCCCCTGGGGTGCCTGGCCAGCCTGGGTGAGGGACTGAGGGCCATTTTCAGGCTGGCCACAGACACTTCAGGTTGGGAGGTCCTGCTTGGGTGCCTGGCAAGCCTTGGTGAGGGGCTGAGGGCCTTTTTCAGACTGGCTAAGCCCCACAGCAGGGACCCTTACTACATGAGACTGTGGCCAGCCTGGGTGAGGGGTTGATGGCTGTTTGCAGTCTGGCCAAGCTACCTGCAGGGACCCTCACCCCATGAGGGTGTGACCATCCTGGGTGAGTGGCTGATGGCTGTTTGCAGGCTGGCCATAGCCCCTTCAGGGTGGGGGTCCCCTCTGGGGTGCCTCGCCAGCCTGAGTGAGGGACTGAGGGCTGTTTTCAGGCTGTCCATACACCCTTCCAGGTGGGGGGCGGTACTGGTGGGGTGCCTGGCCAGCCTGGGTGAGGGGCTGAGGGTCTTTTGCAGGCTGGCTACAGCCTCTTCAGGGTTGGGGGTCCTGCTGGGGTGCCTGGCCAGCCTGGGTGGGTGGCTGATGGCTGTTTGCAGGCTGGCCAAGCCCCCCAGCAGAGACTCTCACCCCATGAGGGTGTGGCCAGCCTGGATGAGGGGCTGATGGCTGTTTGCAGGCTGGCCACAACCCCCAGCCACCCAAGCTCCCAGTGGAGGCTAGCTGGAAGCAGGTATCTGGGATTTATTTAGCTTCTATAATTGAAATTTTGTTGCCTTTTGCAGAGGCCACAGCCAGCTCAGAGCAGTCGGGAAGCTTGGCTTCCTTCATCGCCCAGGCAGCCAAGCCTCCTGCTTGCTTCAGCTCCGTGGCTGCCGGCCACCCTCTTGGTTGGGTTAATTTTCATATAGTCACTCTGTTTGGCTGGTGGGCGTGGCTTATGGCATAGCAAAGGTACAGTCAATTAGCATTTTTGTCTTATATTAGTATATATATATATATATATATATATATATATATATATATATATATAATTTTTTTTTTTTTAAAGCTAAAGCTCTTCTATAAAAATCAACTGATCAAACCAGGTCTTCTCTGGAGGCATCTGAAAAATCGTCATCCTGGAATGCTTGGCAATCTTGCCCTGGCTGTTCTCCTGTTTTCAGAAGCGTGTTGGCTTCTTGGAGGACAGGTGACCCTCTGCAGCCTGCACACTCAGCTGCTCCTCCTCCAGTCATCAAATTCCCCGTTCTCCTCCTGACTTTCCAGTCAGGGCTGCTCCCCAGGGCTGGGCACTTAGCAAGGTCTCTTCCCCCTCTGGCTGCCCCATTGGCTGGACCCCCTCCTGTTCCATCCGACCTTCCTCCTGGGGCTGTGGTGGGCCCATTTTGGATGGCTCAGGTTTCCACTTACCTCAATCTGCCAAGCTCTCCTGCCAGGTGTGCAGTCCATCTGCAGGCCCATTGCTTCCTTACTGCAGCTCCCACAGCTCCTGTGTTGCTGACATTGATTGACTGGCTCAGCCTTTTTCAGGGCATGTTCCAGCCATTTGTAATTTCTATGCTATGAGTTGATTGTTCATAGCTCGTGCTTCCTTTTTCTACTGAATTGTGCCTTTTTCTTGATTTGTGGGAGTCTATATATTCTGTACACTTAACCTTTGTTACATCTGTTAACCATATACTCACTCATTCATTCTATTACATGTCTTTTAATTTTGTTTTCTTTTGTCATGTTAGAGTTGTTCATTTTGACATCAAATTTATCAATTTAGCCCAGCCGTCTTGGCTCAGTGGTTGAGCCTCAACCTATGAACCAGGAGGACACCTTTGGATTCCCAGTCAGGGCACATGCCCGGGTTTTGGACTGGATTCTCAGTAGGGAGCGTACAGAGGCAGCCAGCCAATCAATGGTTCTCTCTTATCATTGATGTTTCCATCTCTCCCTCTCCTTTCCTCTCTGAAATCCATCAATCAATCTATCTATCTCCTATCTATCACTCCAACACACAAGATGGCTGCCCCCATGTGGTCAAAGATGGTTGCCCCCATGTGGACACAAGATGGCCACCACAAGATGGCCGGCAGGGGAGGGCAGTTGTGAGCAATCAGGCCTGCAAGGAAGGGCAGTTGGGAGCGACTGGGTCAGCAAGGGAGGACAGTTAGGGGCAATTGGGCCAGCAGGGAAGCAGTTAGGCATTGATCAGACTGGCAGAGGAGTGGTTAGGGGGCAATCAGGCTGGCAGGCAGAAGTAGTTATGAGCAATCAGGCAGGCAGGCAGACGAGTGGTTGGGAGCCAGCAGTCCTGGATTGTGAGAGGGATGTCCAACTGCCTGTTTAGTCCAGATCCTGGTGGGCAGTCAGACATCCTTCGAGGGGTCCCAGATTGGAGAGGGTGCAGGTTGGGCTGAGGGACACACACACCCCCTGTGCACAAATTTCATGCATTGGGCCTCTAATCCTATCTAATAAAAAGGGGATATGCTAATTGACTGCCCCACCCTCAAAGATGGCGGTGCCCACAGCCACAAGATGGCAGCACCCACTCCCCTGTCACTGGGGCAGCAGGTGCTCCACATGCCTGCCTCTGGAGACCCCCAGTCCCCTCAGCTCCTCAGCTTCCCAGGGCTGGCCCGAGGTGCAGGCAAGCCTCAGATGGTGTCTGCCCAGCCACCCAGGGCTGGCCCACGGTGCAAGCAAACCTCGGATGGTGGCTTCTCAGCCACCCAGGGCTGCCCGAGGCTCAGGTAACCAGGGCCGGCCAAGGCTTGTGCTGCCAGCAGTGGCAGCAGCAGAGGTGTGATGGGGCATTGTCTTCCCCTGATCTCTGGGTTGCCTCCTGCCCCTGAAGGCTCCCAAACTGTGAGAGGGGGCGGGCCGGGCTGAGGGACCCCTTCCTCCAGTGCATGAATTTTCATGCACTGGGATATATATATATATATATATATATATATATATATATATATATCCTAATGAGGCCAATTTGAGCATTTGAGCAATTTTAAGAGGTTTCTGTAGGTCTCTGGCACAATGGATTTCAAGGAGAAACTGGCAATATTTTAGGTACTTTTGGAAAATTAGACACCTCTGTAACTGCATCAGGTTGTTTTAGCCCCAAACCCTCCAAAGCGTCAACTGCTTTTCTGGTTCCTGAGATGGCCTAACCTCTACAGAATCTTTAAACTTATGGATAATTTAAAGGTGTCCTTGTGTCCTAAGACTAAGATGACTATATAGTTTATCTCCAAGCCAGGAAAGTTTTCAGAGAAAAAAGTAGATTCTATTAATCACTACACAGGGCAATAAAAATAAAGTAGATGTATTCTGTGAAAACCAGGATCTAAAAATTTCCCAATTAAGGCAGAGTTTCTCCAAGTACTGTGTGAGGAATTTACTCTCCCCAACAGAATTCATGAAATGCAGATTCCTGGTTTCTAACCTCTACCAACTAATTAAGAATCTGGAAACAGGAGCCAGAAATATGCACTTTCGGAAGCTTCCCAACTTTCAACTCATGTGTTTCTTATGCATGTTAACAAATTTCAGGGCCTCAGATAGCAAAACTAGTGGGAACAATGTTGAAATGAATCTGTCTCATACAATTGAAATACACAGTAGTATTTGTAAATGGATTTCAACCAGAATTATAGAGATTTGTTGTTAAAAAAAAGTTTTATTCTTTAACTGTTTTCCTTATTTCAATCTTAAATTATGTATAATAGACTGTTACCTTCACTGATACAACGCTAGAATGAAGATTTCATAGAAAGATAAATGTTTTGTGATCTCACTTATATGTGGAATCTTTTTTTTTTGTAAATTTATTTTAGTGTTCAAAGTGTTACAAATAGTAATACATATGTCTCCTTTTTTACCCCATTGACCTTCTCCCAGCCTCCCCTACCCCACGGCACATGCCCTCCCCAGCCCCACCCCCCACCCAGTGTCTTGAGTCCATTGGTTACGCTTATATGCATGCATACAAGTCCTTCAGTTGATCTCTTGCTTCCCCCCACCCAACCCTCCCAGCATTCCCACTGTAGTTTGACAGTCTGTTTGATGCTTCTCTGCTTCTGTATCTATTATTGTTCATCAGTTTATAATGTTCTTTATTATCCATAATTGAGTGAGCTCATGAGGTATTTCTCTTTATCTGACTGGCTTATTTCACTTAGCATAATGCTCTCCAGTTCCATCAATGCTGTTGAAAATGGTAAGAATTGATTCTTTTTTACATTCATATTCCATTGTGTAGATGTACCACAGTTTTCTAATCCATTCATCTGCTGATGGGCATTTAGGCTGTTTCCAAATCTTAGCTATTATAAATTGTGCTGCTATGAACATAGGGGTGCATATATCCTTTCTGATTGTGAATCTTGAAGAGTCAACCTCATAGAATCAGAGTAGAATGGTGGTTGCCAGGAGCTAGGGGAGCGGAAAATAGGGAGGTGATGGCCAAGACTATAAAGTTTCAATTATGTAAGATAAATAGTTCTGGAGATCCATGATATAGCACAGTGCCCATAGCTAACAATAATGTATTGAATACTTAAAACTTGAAAAGAGGGTAGGTCTTATGTTAAGTGTTCTTATCATGCACACCCAAAATTATAATAACAGAGGCAAGAGAAAACCTTGGGAGGTGATGAATATGTTTATATTTATGGTGGTGATGGTTTTGCAGGTTTATACCTATCCCCAAACTCATTGAGTTATATAATTAAATATATTTATCATTTTACATGTCAATTTTACCTTAATAAAGTAGTTTTTCATTGAAATATATTTCACATAACTTTTAAATTTTGTGCCATAATTCTCATTTTTCTCTCTGTAGTCCTAGAAGTTTAATCGAGTGATATTAATATATCCCTTTAACTTTTCAAATAGGGTTACCTTAGTACTATAATTTTATGCTTTCTAATCTTATATCAGTCTTAATAATGAAATGTTAATATTTAAACATCTTTCAGGTACAAGGCATTGCGTCTGAATTCCATAGTGAAAAACAATACCTCTCAGAAAAAAGTAAGACTCTATAACCCATGGGGGGAAAACACTATGTCTATATGTGTCTATTTAATCATGGGCATAAAAATACTATCAGCACACAGTTTGGAAATTTGAGGAGTCATGAAAATTCACAGTTGCTGTTTTGTTCAGGGCCCACAGCAGGCTTTCTTGTATTTGTTCTAGAAGGGTTAGAAAGCTGGTAACTTTATTGGTGTGACAGTGAAGAATCTAAGTATATGTCATGCTTCTGACATTTATTTAATGCTTCGTTTAAGTCAAGCTAGAAAATCAATCTTTCCCCTCTGAATCAAATTGCAGTAAGTCTGTGGATGAGAACAGAATCACCAGACCACCCTGTCTTCTTTATAGACTTCTGAGTGTATTTTTTATCTTTTACTGGAGGTTTTTTTTTTTTTTTTTTTTTTTTTTTTTTCCCCCTAGGAGAACTCTGTTGTAAACTCGATAGTTGCCATGCTTCAATCAAAACTAGCAGTATTATGAAAATTCAGCATGAATTTGTACTATCCATTTAGGAAACTCTAGCAAGTGTTAGTGTTCTTGAGAGTAGTTAGTTCAATTCAATCAATTTAATTCAAGTGTCAATTCAACTCTTTGGTGTTTATTAAATACCAAGAATATTTTTAGATGTCAAAGATACATAGATTAATGTATTTTAAAGAATCTGTTGTGATTAGAGTATTATAAACAACTGAGCTACACATGGTAATTTACATGTCTAGTTATAGTTTTGAGGAAAAAGTTATTTGAGTGGAAAAGAAAATAGACTTTACTGATGAGGTCATTTATGTATTTGGGTTTAAGGGATGATTAGGAGTTTTCTAAATGAATGAAAGGGGAAAATATTTTTGATAGCATGAACAGAAACTACTTACAGTTTTAAAACAAGAAGCATACAAGGTTTTAATCACTGGCATATAGTGTGAAAAAGAGATTAGCTAAATTGGCAGATCAAGGCAAGAAAATAGAGGCTTTTATGCTATGTTCAGAAGCTGAACTTTATCTTCAGTGCAATGGAAATATATTGAAGTTTTTAGGCAGATATTTGATGAAAAAAATTGCAATTTATGAATAATAATATTGGTAGCAGTGTTGAAGATGAATAGGAGGGGCAGCAGATGAAATGGAAAGGGCAGGTATGGATTGAGGGCAACCTATGCTAGTGATAGCAAGGATCTGAATCAGGCAATGGATTTGATTAAAATAAGGGGCTTAAGAGACATATAGGAAGTAGAATGCCTAACCCTGATGATATATTAGACTAGAGGCCCGGGGCATGATATTCATGAATGGGTGGGTTCCCTAGGCCTGGCCAGCGGTCAGGGAAGATTGGGGACAGGCTGATTAGAGCCAGGCTGATCAGGACCTGAAGGCCCTGGTGGGGTCAAGATAGGAGGAGAAGGTCACCTGGCTGGGCACAGAAGGAATGGACATCAGATGCCAACACCACCTTTGGCGTCCCACCACTGCACGGTTCCCCACATCCCCCTCTCCTCCTTCCCTTGCTGCCACACTGTCCCCCGAACCTGCCGGCCTGAGGAGGGAGCCAGCCCTGGGCCCCCTCAGGAAAGGGGCCACATAAGCTGCCACCCACCCTCATCTTTTACTATACCACTTTTTGTCAATGGTTTCATTCTTTGACTTCACCAGACAAGGCCCTGGGAATCATCCTGCCCATAGGAACATCATGCGTTCCAGAAAATTTTCATGTTTCAATAGTTAGTAGTTATCTTTGTATATACATTTGAACCATTTGTATAGTTTATTTGTAAGTTTCTTATCAGACAATCATAGCAACATAGAAAGTAATTGTATACAAACTTGATTCCAACTGTAGAGGTTCTATACTCCCCCAAACCCTTACTCATAGACTGAAAAGTTATCAGAGAAGAACTTGTCTTTGGGATGTAGATGAGTACAAAACAGAGAAAGGAAGGAAATCGTGGAACTAATTCAGTTGGTGATGAAGGAGTGGTAAGGCCCTTTTCTTGGGAAAAAGATGGATGCCCTACTAGAAATTGCTTTAACATGTTTAGCTGTGCTAGTGATGAACTCTATTGCAAATTTAGTTGCATTAGTAAGGTACTGCAAGAACCTCATATATTGTAATGAAACATTATGATAGAGCCCTAGCTGGTTTGGCTCAGTGTACAGATCATCAACCTGCAGACTGACTGGTCCTAGGTTCGATTCCGATCAAGGGCACATGCCCAGGTTGTGGGCTTGATCCCCAGTGTGGGGCTTGCAAGAGGCAGCTTATCAATGATTCTTTCATCATTGATGTTTCTATATTCCTCTTCCTTTCCTTTCCTCTCTGAAATCAATAAAAATGTATTTAAAAATGATGGTAGACAGAAATAATATTCCATTTATCCAGTTTTTAAAAGAGCCTGAAAATATAATTTGTATATGTGTCAACAAAGCTGCCTTTGATATTTATATCCATTTTCTCTAACTATAAAACAGTAGTTTAATAGAAAATTGTAGCTGAAATAACTGATTGATATCTGACAGGAAGTTCTCCTAATAATGATTACATATAAAAATGCCTAAGAGGAAATAGGATTGACAGTAACCATCAGTAAATTTCAAAATTCAAGTGAGAACCTTATTGATAGTAAGGTGTTCAGTACAGAAAGTAATTTTAGCTCTAACACTATGTCCTAAGGTTCATTATGTATTTATCTATATACCAAATACATGTGCAAACACAGTGTAATGTGGTGGAATGAAAACTGAGTTTGTAATCAAGACACATAGATTAGGTTCCAGCTCAATTCTTACTACTGGTACTGTCTTGGAGAGTTAAAGCTCTAGGAATAACAGTCTTTATCTTTAAATCATTTCTTTCTTTGATTTTAAATTATTTATTTTTAAAGGTATATGTTTATTATTGATTTCATAGAGGAAGAGAGATGGAGAGAGAGATAGAAACATCAGTGATGAGAGAGAATCATTGATTACCTGCCTCCTGCATGCCCCACACTGGGGATCAAGCCTGAAATCTGGGCATGTGCCCTGACCAGGAAATGAACCATGACCTCCTGGTTCATAGGTCAATACTCAACAACTGACCATGCCAACCAGGCTTTAAATTATTTCTAAGTACCTTTGAATTCTAAATTTCTATGGTATTCTGATCCTATTTTATCACTGTAGAGATAATTTATGTAGGAAGATAGCTAGATAGATTTATGGATGTATGTATGGGTGGTTGGAAAGATGAGTGGATTTATACATATGTATGCACTTTATATATATATATGTATGTGCATATATATTCACACATACATGTTATTTTCACACACATGTGTGTATATATAGAGTGACATCATAAATTTTTCTGGCGATAGATTTCCTTCATAAATACAAAACTTTTTGGCTTGCAAATATGACAATAAATCACCTATCATCTATTATTAAAAACAGAGGACTCATAAAAGAAATGGGAGTTGAAACATACTTCTGGGTTATGAAGAATACTATTAAAATAACCCACAAATAGTCATATGCATGTATTGTGAAAATGTCTCTTAGTAGATACAAACATAAAAGACTAGAGGCCTGGTACATGAAATTCATGCATTGCGGGGGGGTCCCCTCAGCCCAGCCTGCACCCTCTCCAATCCAGGATAGGGCCTAAACCAGCAGTCAGACATCCCTCTCACAATCCAGAATGGCTGGCTCCTAACTGCTCACATGCCTGCCTACCTGATCATCCCTTAACTGCCCTCCTACCAGCCTGATCACCCCTAACCACCTCTGCCTGCCAGCCTGATCACACCTAACTGTCTCTGCCTTCCAGCCTGATAGTCCCTAACTGCCCCCCCCTCCCGCCAGCCTGGTCACCCCCAACTGCCCCCCCCACTGGCCTGGTCGCTCCTTAATGCCCCCCTGCCATCCTGGTTGCCCACAACTGCCTCCCTCTGCCCGCCTGGTCACCCCACACAGCCTGCTGTTCAGTCATTTGGTCGTCCCTCACTAACCCCTTGCCAGCCTTGTCGCCCCATGCAGCCTGCTGTTTGGTCATTACTGTGATGGAGTCCTGATCAATTTGCATATTCCTCTATTATTAGTATAGATGAATTATAATAGTATCAGGAATATATCCAGAAATACTTTCAGTGTTGAAAATATATTGGACACCTAGCTGGTTTGGCTCAGTGGATAGAATGTCAGCCAGTGGACTGAAGGGTCCCAGATTTGATTCCAGTCAAGGGCATATCCAGTCAAGGGGCCTGGGTTGCTGGCTCAGTCCCCAATGGGGGGTGATCAAGAGGCATCTGATCAATGACTCTCTCTCATCATTGATGTTTATATCTCTCTTCCCTCTCCCTTTCTCTCATAAATATATATATATATATATATATATATATATATATATATATATATCAAGAAAATGTATTGGGCAATGCTGACTATCAGAAATCTGACGTTTTTAAAAAAATTATCTTTATTGTTGAAAATATTACAGATGTCCCCTTTGTGTGTTTTTTTCAAAATAACTTTCACTTTTGATATTTGGTACATATAAAATTAGTAAAAACATATTTTTCTAGCAATGACCTTAATAAGAATAAAACTCATGCCAATGACATATAAATAGTGAAATCTACATATTACTCCTTTAATCAAAAAGGTTATTGTCTTGAGATACTAAAGACCTCAGTCATCAATCTTACAGAGCATCTTATTAAATATCCTATCTAATAAAAGAGTAATATGCCAATTGACCATCACTCCAACACACAAGATGGCCTCCCCCATGTGGACACAAGATGGCCGCCACAAAATGGCTGGCAGGGGAGGGCAGTTGGGGAAATCAGGCCTGTAGGGGAGGACAGTTGGGGGGACCCAAGCCTGCAGGTGAGGGCAGTTGGGGGGTACCAGACTTGCAGGGGAGGGCAGCTGGGGGGAACCAGCCCTGCAGGGGAGGGCAGTTGGGGGTGACCGGGACAGAGGGGAGGACAGTTAGGGGTGACTATGCTGGCAGGGGAGGGCAGTTAGGGGCAATCGGGCTGTCAGGGGAGTGGTTAGGGGCAATCAGTCAGGCAGGCAGGTGAGCAGTTGGGAGCCAGCAGTCCTGGATTGTGAGAGGGATGTCTGGTGGGATCGGGACTAAATGGGCAGTTAGACATCCCTCGAGGGGTTCAAGATTGGAGAGGGTGCAGGCTGGGCTGAGAGACACACACCCTCCCCCCATGCACGAATTTCGTGTACCAGGCCTCTAGTATATCATAACACGGTGAGTGGAGAGACATTTATATTTGTCTTCTGGACAGAATGAATCTATTTCTGTGGAGTAGAAAGAAGCTTTATTTGAGTGGAATAGGCCTATCAGTGAGATGTCACCTGTTATCAGATATCTATATATATTTGGGAATTTAAAAGTACCTAAGAGTTTAGATTGCTAGTCTTAAAAAACTGAAACTAAAAATGACATTATAATCATAAAGCTTCAAAGCTGGACAAACCTCATTTTTAAATATAAAAAACAGTAGGTGAGTAATTAAAATATTTTTTTAGTTTCATGGCAAAAGAATGATAGAAATATTACTTAAGTTCAGGTCTCTGCGGCCAATGCCCTTTCCAACACCATGTTTCTCTCCAACATTTATTAAATCAAAGCACACACAAATGTAGACACATATTACTTCTGCCCTTTGAAGTTCTGGTTGGACTAATAATAAAATTAAAATGAGACAGATTAACAGGATAAATGACCAAACTTATTACATGTGTACATATAAGTGTTCCAAAAGAATATGAAACAGGAGGACAGATTATGTATTTAAGCCTTATACATGATATTTTGAGCAAAGGTTGGGGGAAAGGTAGGAAGGAAATTCACAAGGAGATAGAAAAGCAAATATTTGGTAAATGATTGCTTGATGGGCTATCTTTAACAATGGGACACAGATAGGACTTTGATCAAAGGGGCCTTGTTGGATTCTTCCCTATCTATCACACCTGGTTTATATCCTTTATAATAAAAGCCTTATATGCAAATTGCCCCCTCCACCGAGAGTTCAACCAGAAGTTTGACTGATTGCTATGACATGTTCTGACCACCAGGGGTCATGTCAGCGATGCTGCGCTGGCAGCAGGCAATAGAGGAGGCACGGTTGGCCCCAATGGGCCCTGAGAAGAATGGGACTGCAGCAGGATGGTGGAGCAGGTGATCAGGCGGCACCAGGCCAAGCAATGGTGGTGGGGGGCAAGGCCACTGTCCGGCTCCTAGGCACTGAGGGAGCCATTTGGGGGCCTGGCCCAGATCAATTGCCCTGCAGACAGTGACCAGTGGCTGGCAGGTCTTGATTGCCCAATTGAGACCAGGCCATGGGCTGGGACTGGAAACTGGGAGTGGGTGGCAGTGACCAACCTCCTGTGGCACCCAGGCAGGGGGCTGTGACCTCTTGCTGGCTACCTGAGGGTGGGGGTGACAGGGATGGAGGTGTGGTAAGAATGCGGGGTATTCGCCAAGTTTGCTCTCACTCACCTTGCTACCCTCCCCCAGGACACCAGAGATCGTGTGCCAGAGAAGCCCCAGCGCTCAGGTGCCAGGTGCCTGTGAGGAGCCTGCCCTCACCTGTGTGGCCTCTTTCAGGTCAGCCGGGCCACAGCCACTAGGACTGATTGGGCTGGTCAGGCTTCCCATGGGTTCATGCAGGAGCCCATCTGCAAGGCCAGCTAGGAGAGAATGCACTGTCTGCCCAGCTTTCATGTGGTACCACTGGGCGGCCCAGAGGCCCACGGTGCACCCTGGCCCATGGTGTCTGGCCATGCTCACCGCATCTCCGCATGGGAACTTGGGCACTGTGACTCAGGCAGAGGGGGGCGTGTGAGGGCCTGGGGGCCCAGGTGCTGCCCATGGCCCAGAGGTCAGCTGGAACCTTCCCTTCCACATCAGATACTCACACTTCAATCACCGGTCAAGGACCGCACCAGTGCATGAATTTTGTGCATGGGGCCTCTAGTTAAACTATACTTGTCTATGATGATAGCTCACTTCCTGGGACAGGTCTTTCATCTAAATTTCTTTAAGCAGTTAAGGGTAGGTCAAGGGTTCTTTCTGAGTATTTTATTTCTTTTTTTAAAAATATGTTTTTTTAATTGATTTCAGAGAGACAAAGGGAGAAGGAGAGCTAGAAACATCAATGATGAGAGAGTATCATTGATCAACTGCTTCCTGCATGCCCACTACTGGGGGACGAGCCCACAACTTGGAAAATGTGTCCAACTGGGAATTGAATCATGACCTCCTGGTTCATGGGTTCATGCTCTAACACTAAGCCACACCAATCAGGCTTATTAATTTCTACTTTTTTTTTTTACATTATAAACAAACAAACACAACCTTTATTGTTCAGAGTATTACAGCCCTCTCCCTTTCACTCCCATTGCATCCCTCCACCCTGTTCCCACCCCACTGCAGGCATTCACCACCCTATTATCTGTGTCCATATTTATTTAATATATACATATAAATTCTTTGCTTAATTTCTTCCCATTCCCACCCCCCCTTCCCTCTGAGATTCATCAATCTGTTCCATGTTTCCATGCCTCTGGTTCTATTTTATTCATCAGTGTATTTTGTTCATTAGATTCCTTGTTTACTCATTTGGATTTTTAGATAAAGTTGTGTTCTAAATGATAGCTTTGCTGGGTAGAGTAATCTTGGTTGTATGTCCTTGATAGTCATAATTTTTAATATTTCTTTCCACTCCCTTTCTGGCCTGCAAAGATTCTGTTGAGAAATCAGCTGACAGTCATATGGGTGCTCCCTTGTAGGTAACTGTTTTCTCTTTGTGCTTTTAGGATTCTATTTTTGTTTTTAACCTTTGTCATTTTAATTATCATCTGTCTTGGTGTGAGCCTCTTTAGATTTCTCTTGTTTGGAACTCTCTATGCTTCCTAGACTTGCAAGTCTATTTATTTTACCAGGTAGGGGAAGTTTTCCGTCAGTATTTCTTCAAGTAGTTTTTCAACTTCTTGCTCCTTCTCTTATCCTTCTGGCACAACCATAATGTGAATGTTGATATACTTGAAATTGTCCCAGAGGCTCCTTACATTATGTTCATATTTTGGATTCTTTTTTCTTGTTGCTCTTCTGATTGCATATTTTCTGCTTCCTCATATTCCAAATCGTTGACTTGAATCTCAGAATCCTCAACTCTACTGCCGAATCCCTGTAAATGTTTATTTATTTAAGTTAACATATGCTTAATTTCTGACTGGTCCTTTGAAATTCTCACTAAGATCCTTGAAAGTCTCACTTAGTCCTTTGAAGCTATCACTAAGGTCCTTGAGCATCCATATAAGAATTGTTTTGAACTCTGTATCTAATAGTTTATTTGCTTCTGTTTCATTTAGGTTTTCTGCTGTTCTTTCATTTGTGACATATTTCTTTGTCTCCACATTTTGTTTGCTTCCCTGTGTTTGTTTCTATGTATTAGGTAGAGCTTCTATGTCTCCTGTGTTTCCTGGAGTTGGTAGAGTGGCCTTGTGTAGTAAGTGTCCCGTAGGGCCCAGTGGCTCCCTAGTAACCTGAACTGGGCACTCTAGGCTTGACTCTGTGTGGGCTGTGTTCACAGTGTTATTGTGTTGATCCTTGATTGCTATTGGCTTCATAGAAAGGAACTGACCTCCAGGCCAATTGGCTGTGAGGACCAGCTGTGACTACAGTGGAAGATATGCTGTGTAGGAGACATCATTATGGAACAGAACTTTATCCAGAGTGGCTTTGGTGCTCACTGAGTCTGTCCCTTGAGTGTGTCACAAATTGATGTGTAGAGTTGTAATCTGGTATGGTTTGAAGCTGTCCACCGGGTGCGCTGGCTCTCAGCCTTTTGCGAGGTGCAATGTCAGCCACTGCCTAGGATCACCTGACAGGAGATACAAAGTGATCTGCTATTTGTGTTGGGCTTTGAATTGCCCAGGTGAGGGCAAGCTGTGAAGCAAGGCAGGCTGCTGCTAGAGCTGGATCCTGCACTTCTTATTGATAGGTATGGGGCATGCTGGCACCAGCTGCTGCTTATTTAAGGGATTTTAGGAAAGTCTGAAGCCTGGGCCAGGATAGGCCATTCATCTGGAAAAGCCACTGAAAATAGCTTGTGTGGTATTGAAAATTGTCATGTGGGGTCTCAGGAAATCACCAAGGTGGAGCAAACAGTGTGAGCCAGGCTGATGGGAACTCACATATGGCTGTCAGTAGGCTATATGATGGGGGTAGGTCTCAACATAGGAACAATGACCACTGGGAGCACCCCTGTCTGAGAGAAAGCTGTCCCTGTGTTCTTGCTCTGATTCCAGACAATCCAGTTCTTACCCATATGTCCATGGATTCCCCCAAGATGCTGCCCCATCATTGGAGCAAGAGGGAACAAGACTGTATAAGCCCATGAACCAGCCCATTAAGAACTGCCTGGGTCTCCAGCAGCTTCAATGTCACTCAGCCACAATCCTCACTGGTGTTTTTATCCAAAAGTTACAGGGACTTCTCTTCCCAGCTCTGGAACCCTTTACTAGGGGTTTGGAATAGGGCTGGGACTCCTTGCTCCTCATGGGAGTCCTCCACAGCTGAGATACCACTCCTGATTAAAAACAGACCACACATTGGTGTCAGGCCAGCCCATTTCATGCCTCTGCCCCTCGTACCAGTTTCAATGTGCTTTCTTTTTAACTTCTCTAGTTGTAGGACTTCCATTCAGCCAGATTTGAAGTGGTTCCAAATGACGTCTATTCTGTAATTTAATTGTAATTTTGATTTTGGAAGGCAGTGAGTGCCAGTGTTTACCTACATCACCATCTTGGTTCTCTTCTATTTATTTATCTATATTGTGAAACTATTACAGATGTCCCTTTTTATCCCCAGTGACCCGCCTCCACCCCTCATCTGCCCCCCCCCAGGCCTTCACCACACTATTGCCTATGTCCATGTGTTATGCCTATATGCATATAAGTTCTTTGATTAATCTCTTCCCACTCCCCCCTTCCCTCTGAAATTCATTAGTTTGTTCCATGCCTCTATGTCTATTGAACTATTTTGTTGATTAGATGCCACATATGAGTGAGATACTGTGATACTTGTCTTTCTCTGACTGGCTTATTTCACTTAGCATAATAGATTGCAGGTCCCTCCATGTTGTCTCAAAGTATAAGCTATCCTTTTCTACAGCTGCATAATATTCCACTATATAAATGTATCACAGCTTTTTTTTTTTTTAATCCACACATCTACTAATGGGCACTTGGGCTATTTCCAAATCTTAGCTATTGTATATAGTGTTGCTATGAATATAGGGGTGCATATATTCTTTCTGATTGGTGTTTCTGGTTTTGTAGGACATATTCATAGAAGTGGGGTCACTGGGTCAAATGGAAGTTCCATATTTAATTTTTTGAAGGAACTCCATACTGTTTTCCATAGTGGCTGTACAAGTCTGCATTCCCACCACCATACTAGGGTTCCCTTTTTGCCATATCCTCAACAGCACTTGCCATTTGTTGATTTGTTGATAGTAGCCCTTCTGACATGTATAAGGTGGTACCTCATTGTTGTTTTGATTTGCATCTCTCAGATGATTCGTGACTTTGAGCATGTTTTCATATGCCTCTTGGCCAATTGTACGTTATCTTTGGAAAAGTGTCTATTTAGGTCCTTTGCCCATTTTTTAATTGGATTGTTTTGTTTTCCTTTTGTTAAGTTGTCTGAGTCTTTTAATTCTTAATAACTAGCTTAAAATCAATATCTCAAAAGGCATATTTTTGGGGTGATAAACTCTGGTCCCCTTTAAAGACCATTCTTCAAATCTATACCCCTTACTCAATTTTCTTGTACCCCACAGTGTTGCAGAATTTCTCATGCAGAAACCCCAATTATATCTGGCAGTATTACCCATTTGGCTTTTTTACTTCCTCTTTACTATAAACTCTCCATTAATTTCTTATGACTATATATTCATGTTTTTCCTCCCAAGTATTTCATTTATATTTCAAAAAAGGAAGAGATGTGACAAGTTGTATCTGAAATTATACAACTTTTGTAGCAATTTTAGAAAGAGGGAGCACATCCAAATTAATTCTTTATCGTGTTCTATAAAGTCTTTTGATTAGGTTTTATCTTTGCATTGTTCTTTTATTGATGATAGGGTATAAGACTTGTTTTATTTAGCATGATAAGATGTGCATTCTTCTGCTATTCCTCGTGAACTTTGTGCCAGTACAACAGCTGGTCCTTGTGGGAAGCTGCCTGCCTCAGTGAAGCCCAAGTGAGAGGCCTTTGTCTTCTTCACCTGTGGGAGGTGGGTTCCCTTCATGTCTGTGTGCAAGAGGACCTGTGGCCAAGGCTTCTGCACCATTTCCTCTTCCTAAAGAAGTTGTTGTCTTCTCCCTGATTTGTTTTTGGGGCACATGGGTCTTGCTTCCCTTTCCTGGTCATCTCCCCCACAGCTACATCCATGATAGATGTGGAAGGCACCTTGCCAGATCTCTTGGCCATATCCCACAGGTACCTGACTCTTAGAGCCTTGAGAAGATCCAGGTTGGGAGGCTACCTTCAGGAGTCACTTCACATCCACTTTGGCAACTAGTAGATTCCACTGTTATGAAGAATCATTTTCTCTAGAATTTGGCTAAAAATGATGGTTATTCTCCTTTCACCAAAAAAGAAGTGATCTGTTTATCAGGCATAACAAAGACTTGAGATCCTTCAAAACCTTCACATCCCTTAGAATGGGGTCTTTGGCAAACTAAAACTATTAGGCTGGCCATCTATTTTATAAATAAAGTTTTATTAGAACACAGTCAAACACATTGATTTAATATTGTGCATGGCTGCTTTCAAAGGCAGAGTTGAAATAGTTTCCATAGTGATCATATTGCTAGAAGCCTAAAATGTTTACTGTCTGGCCATTTAAGAAAAAGTTTGTCAACCCCTGTTTTAGAAAACAAAATCTAAACTGCCAAGCTTTTAATATATATATATATATATATATATATATATATATATATATATATATATATATATATATATATATATTTGGCTGTCTAGGATCTAATTCCTCCACTCCTCCTTACTTGTTTGGGATAATCTCATTGTGTGTTGTTTCTAATGAGAAGAGCCAAGCTTACACTTGATCAAAGCTTCTCACCTAGAAGACTGAATATAAAGCAAAGTGCTTCAGCAATGAGACATGGCTAGAATTATTTCATAGCAGTTATGTTGGTAGTATCCTGAACATTAGTCAGAGGCATTTTGGCAAAATTATTCCTGTTAGAGGAAGGCTTTCTAACTTCCTGTCTGTGATCTGCCAAAATGTTTCAGTTCTTCTCCAGCCCAATAGCAGTACTATGAGCCCCTGATGTTATTCCAAAAATCCTCTGGAAGTTAGGGACAGATTTGGTTTCTATTATTTGCTACCAAAAACATCCTAACATACATATAGCTTAAAAATGCTCTACTAATTTGGTAACTGTTCAGAGCTATTGCTCAGGTCTGTACACAACTCCAGGAGATGTCATTTACATCAGTATACAGCATTGTGCAGTGCCCCAATCTTTATAGTAGTAAAAGGCTGCTATGTGTATTCACATCTTTCTAGCTCCCCTTCAATTATTTTACATTCATGCTCTATAACTGAGTCAATTACAACTACTTTTCCTATCTAGACAAGCCATGGTATTACAGTCTTTTGTGATCACATTGAAAGGAATTCTAGGGACAAAATAGGCAGGCTTAGGGAATAAAGAGGGTCCATGGAGGAGGAATGCAAATTTGAAGGACAGAGGTATTTCTGGCCTGAGCAATTAAAGCAATTATAAGGTAGATCAAAAGCAGCCCAGAGCAGCTTGGAGATACCAAAATGTTTATCTTGTAAAAAGGATAGAGAATGGTCTCTATTGTCCACGAATGAGTGAGATCATGTGGTATTTTTCCTTTATATATACCATTATAAACTTTTGAACAACAATAGATACAGAGGCAGAGCTGCCTCAAACAGATTGTCGAGCTGCAGCGGGAAGGCCGGGGAGGGTTGGGGGGCAGGAGGTACGGGGGTAAGAGATCAACTAAAGGACTTGTATGCATGCATATAAGCATAACCAATGGACATAAGACACTGGGTAATAGGGGAGGCTAGGGGACTGTCTAGGGCGGGGGGATAAAATGGATACATATGTAATACCCTTTGTAATACTTTAAGCAATAAAAATAAATAAATAAATAAATAAATAAATAAATAAATAAATAAATAAAAAGAAAAAAAAAAGGATAGAGAAATGTCATAGGATAAGGGGATAGGAAGACATAGATTCACAGAGGATAAAGAAAAATCACAGGATGATGGGAAAAAGGAAACATTTTCACAGAGAATTAGAGGAATGTTTCATGATAAGGGGAGAGAAAGAGGGGGGAACCAGGTGGGCTTTGGCCTTTGAAACTGATACTATGTAACAAAATAACCAATGAGGAGAGCATGGGGGTCTTAAATTAATGAAAGGTTCACTTATAAAGGGTCAGGCTCAAACAAAGAACTGCAGCATATATAAACTGGAGAGAAAGCAACACAAGGCAAGATTTGAGAGAGAGAGAGAGAGAGAGAGAGAGAGAGAGAGAAGACTTTTCCCACCTCTGCCCAGATGAAGTTTTTATATGTGTCCAATAAACTTCTACATTTTTATTTTAAAATATGTTAGTCTATGAATTTATTCTTCATCATCATCAGACAAAACCCATGAGAAGGAATCTGTACCCCGATCCCCACATTTCAACATTGTGCCCAATGCCAAATGCATACTTTTCAGTTTGTTCATCTGACAAAGTCCTGTTCATCCTTTAATACTCTTCTCAGGTGGCACCTCTACTGTAAGACTTTCCTGTCACATCATTCTCCTGCCACCCACCCTAGATGTTCATAATAAATGACTTTATCAAAAGTATACATAGCACTGTGTACATTTCTGTTAGCTCATCTCATGATGGTTTTGTTAGTCTTATATAATAACTTGTGTGCTTTCTGAGAAAACAGATTTTTCTAATTATGGTCTAGTGGAGGAGACCCTCATACATAGCTGCTTAAATGCCTATCTCTTTGTGGGTTCTACTGTATTCTTTAACACTCATAATTCACTGAATGAATCAAATTATTTAATGCTTGAGAGTTCTCAATCCCCCATTATTACATATATCCAAGTGCAGCAATATTTATTTCTTTTGACCACTTGTCAACTACAACACATATCCCAGCTCTGTAAAAAGAGGCTTTATTCAAAAGGGTAATTTCACAAAATGATTTTTTGCAATAAAGGGAGGAGGACTATTGCAATAGGGAGAACACTGTGACTACATGACTTGCAAACCTCTCAAAGGTTAGGCAAAAAGGGCTTTTCTTCTATTGGGGAATTAAACTAGGTTAGAAAGTATAGGACGTGAGGAAGTGGGATCAAAGAGTGGCTTGATTGGATAGCAGATCAGAATATATTATACCCTGAAGTCAGCCTATTCTCAAGAGAGATTTTATATTGACTGAGGCTGACAGTGATTCAGAGTTCTGGAGCCTGGGAGAAGGAGTAAAACTTTAACTATAGTTTGATTATTAAGCATTTTGTTTCAATTGATTAATAGGAAAAATAGTTCATCTGATAATTTATGAGGATAAAATAGGAATTTGGAGGATCTTTGGCTGGCTTTGCCGTAGATAAGGAGGCATCTGTAAGTTGTGTGTGTGTGTGTGTGTGTGTGTGTGTGTGTGTGTGTTATTTAAATAATATGGGTAAGGGTGGTTCTTTGCAATAAGTTGTTTTCCATGACATAGAGAAAGGCTTCAGAACAGGCCTTCCCAAGATGTGCCACTTTTGAATGTAAATTATTTTGAGCTGAAGGCAATTGAGACCCTGCAGGCTCAAGAGAACTTTTATCTTGTCCTTAAGAATTTAAATTTGGGGTCTTCCCTTAATAGGAATTATCATCAGAAGCAAGGTTTTATGACCCATCTATAGCGCAGGGCAAACTTCTAATTACTGAACATCTGCTTTTATTATGTCCTTCGAATGACCTCCCTACCCTCTGAAGCCCCAGGGTGCCTTACCTCATCCTCACCTCAGAATGTCATATATAACTCATTTTAACTTTCTGTCTTTGAATATCTCATGTATGTGGGGTTCCAAAGTAGATATATAATTAATTATGCTTATTTTCTCTTGTTAATCTGTCTCATGTCAATTTGATTATTTGACCAGCTGAAAGAAACTAACAGAGTAGAGGAAATTTTCTTGTCCACACAGGGCTCCATTAAAATTCAACATTTTCACCAATAATAAAGTTTTCAGTATTGAAGGAGAAAATTAGATCTACATAAAACTTTATTTTCTTTTTCAGTGGTAGTTACACAGTCAATAATGTGTCTACTTGTTAAATTTAGTTATCTTTTATCTCAAAGAGTTCTTCAAATCAAATAGGTCACGCACATTTTTATAAAGAACCAAATATTGCTTTCCTGCCTAAATCAGAGTATGAACTGAATATCATTGATGTATCATATTTCTTTCAAGCTACAAAGTCACCTTCATTCACTTGATAAGACTGTAGAGGGCACAATTCTACTTCAACAAACTTGAGTGAGAGACTAAGAACTTTATTAAAACACACCTAGTTAATATCTAAATGTATGCTATCAGTGATTCATATCTACCTTTCAGAACAAAGGTTTTTTTTTATCTTTTTAAAAGAGGTATTTCTTATTTGTCACTTTGCTTTCTTTTTCAATTAATCCTAACTGCATTTCATGTGGGAAAAATGTGTTTGAAAAGATGGAATTATAAATGAGTCCAGCATTATTGTTATATTCCTCTTGCATTAAAATCTTATTGTAAGGCTAAGGCAAGAAAGGAAAAGATAGTAAGTTGAGAGAAAACTGCTGAGGAAATGAGCAAGCATTGTTAAAAATATGTAACAGAGGAAAAAAAAGTTTTTGTTACTCTCTTGAAAGTCACATATAGTACTGGAAAGACTAAGGAACTATTTGGGGTATCCACAAGCTATTTGAAACACAGCTTTTTAAAAACTAAGCAAAATTTACTGTAACCATGAACTTATTTGTGGTATTAAAATCTTTTAGTGTTCTTGATGCCATTACTACCAAGATGAAGGAGGCCCTTCGTCCTATTTGTTTACCACTTCCCTTCCTTGTACTATGATATGTGCAATTTTACCTTCTCTTTTCACCCTTCTTTCATTCCACTTTTCATCAATATCTTACTTTCAACATCATTAATAGCTTTATAATTCTCAGATTCCAAGGTTTTTCTTCTGTCTCATTTACTTTAAAATCTCAATTGCTTTTGATATTTTGCTGCCCACAGTTTACTATTACCTTTTCCCTTGAATTGTATGATTATATACTACCTTATTACTCTTCTTAGATATTAAGCGAATAAGTTTATAACCTTAAGTGTTTCCTTTTAATTTTTCCTATGGTATTATTTTGGGAATTCACCAAACTTCTATATTTTGTGTGCCATCTTTCCTTCTCCATCAACTGAATATTCATTCAATTTTATGGGTTTTTTTTTTTATTGCTTAAAGTATTACAAAGGGTATTACATATGTGTCCTTTTTACCCCCCCGCCCTTGACAATCCCCTGGCCTCTCCTACCGCCCAGTGTCTTATGTCCATTGGTTATGCTTATATGCATGCATACTAGTCCTTCAGTTGATCTCTTACCCCCCTCCCTCCTGCCCCCCAACCCTGCCCGGCCTTCCCGCTGCAGTTTGACAATCTGTTTGAGACAGCTCTGCCTCTGTATCTATTATTGTTCAAAAGTTTATAATGGTCTCTATTATCCATGAATGAGTGAGATAATGTGGTATTTTTCCTTCATTGACTGGCCTGCTATTGGATTGGTTGGTACCTTGATTGCAAATAGCTCTGGTATTTATATCATTTACTCTCGCTAAAGGTTCAGCTTTGTGTTGCTAACTGCCTTCTAATATATAAAAATGGATGTCTAGCTGTTCCTTCAAAGACAGCTATTGAAAACAATCACAATGAGCTTAAGAAAATCAAAATTTTAACTGTACTTTCATAGTTTCTTGTACATGTATATAGTGTGACACCCATCACATTTCCCCCCACAGGCATATGTACTAGCAGACTCTGTGCCCCATTTATTTAGTTTCCTCTAAGGTCAGATAAGGACAATTGAAGATGCTCACTAACTGATAATTGAGTATATGAGACAGAATCTTAGTTTTAAGCAACATAATTTGATTTTGCTAATTCTAAGAAGAAAATAAATATATTATAATGCTATAGAGTAGCTCACAGAATTGCTTGGAGAATCAGAGAACTTTGGGCCAGGAAAAAATGTCTCAACTCATTTTGCAGTCTGATCTGGTAGAAATAAAATTGCCACTTCTGCTGGATCACTTGATTACTCTGGAGATCATAATGCTGAGCTCACAACACAGAATGTTAGATGCTGATGCTTTTGGAAATCGGATGTTGCTTCCACTACTGTTCTTTTGTGTGACCAGAATAGATTCTACAATTGCCATTTTTTACTCAGAAGCTTCTAATTCCAAATCTGGAACATATGCATTCAACTGATAGAATCCAGTCCCTGTGTCACTGCCCTACTTTTTAACCACTGAGCTACCAATACAAGTTACACTGCCCTACTTTCAAAGGAGGCTGAGAAAAGAAGTACTCAAGATTTTCAGCTTCTATAGTGGTAGGTTGATTTGCCTTATAAAGTGAAATATTCAAAAACAGGGAATGGATATTGTTCATGGGACTTATCTCTGACTTTTTGGTACACCTGGGTCTTGCCAATATACTTATGATAAATTCTATGTACTGATCTCTAGGTCCTCTGAGCATGATGCCATCAAAAGAGATTGAGTGTGATGTCAGATGGTTAAGGTCTCTATGAGCTAAGCTGGAACACAGAGTAAAAAGGTTGAGGCAACACAGAAAAATATTGTTGTCTTTTGAGTTGCAAGCAAATTGTCCTGATGTTCTTAGGTTTTTAGAGTAAAGAAATCAAAACATGTGCCTAATTAATAGCTATTGTTTTCTTAGAAATCAAAGCAGTCTCTTTAGACCCATATTGATTTGTCCTAGTACAGAGATCACATACAGAACAAAGGCCTTGATTTACTGTATCTACCTTATCAAACTTATAACAATCCTTTGTTATATTCTGGAGTACTCTGACCTCTGCAGTAGACAAACTGAAAAGGTAAAAATAAATATGATAAACATCATCAACCCTGAATCTGTCAAATCTTTCATAGTAACTAATCATTGTGATTCTTTTTGGGATGTAGTCATGCTTTTGACATATGTTATAGTAGATAGAAGAAGCTCTAGACCAGTGGTTCTCAACCTTCCTAATGCAGCGACCCTTTAATACAGTTCCTCATGTTGTGGTGACCCCCAACCATAAATTTTTTTTCGTTGCTACTCCATAACTGTAATTTTGCTACTGTTATGAATCATAATGTAAATATCTGATATGCAGGATGTATTTTCATTGTTACAAATTGAACATAATTAAAGCATAGTGATTAATCACAAAAACAATATGTAATTATATATGAGTTTTCTGATGGTCTTAGGCGACCCCTGTGAAAGGGTCATTCGACCTTCAAAGGGGTCGCGACCCACAGGTTGAGAACCGCTGCTCTAGGGACTTTCAGCAAGCCCTTTCTAATAATAAACATTATTCTCTCAGAATGCAGCCAAGATGGTGATCCTGCTTGTGGTTGAGTGTACCACTTTAATGATATACTAAGACACTAATAAAATATCTATGAAATTTTTGGGATCCCAATAATACTACTGTGAGACCAGGTTAAATCAAAATGCTATTTATTATCTCATCTTCTCAAGTATTTACGGTGATCAGTGGGCAAAAGTGTTATTGAATGTACCAAGAGTCCATATAATGCAGGCTGAAGCAGTTGGGATGAGAAATTGTTTTCTACTTTCTAAGTAATTCTTGGCAGTCATTGCATGTCTTGAAATATGGTGAAAGATAATCTCAATGTATATGTTGTAAAAAGGAATGTTCACCCTTACACAAGTAGCTAAATGAGGGTAGGAGTTTCAGATGTTCCTTCTTTTTCAAACAGTTCCCTGTTTTAAGATTCCAATTAAGCTCTCATAATGAGGCAGTCAGTCTTCAAAGTTAAACACTGGGAGTTATGTCACACACTATGGATGCAAGAATTAAGACTTTTCCCACATTCATAGAAAGTCAATAGTACATATTTTGGCATTGCCCTGAACTAAGAATTTAAGGACTTGGCATATCCCAGTATCCTTATTTTAAAATTTATGTATTAGAAAATTTTTATTGCAGTAATAAAACACTATGAAATGGACTCTCTTAACAAAATTTTAAATGTATAGTGTTAGAGACACCACGTCGTACAATGGACCTCTAGAACTTATTCATCTTGCATAACTGAAAATGTATGCCTATTGATCAGAAATTCCCCATTTTCCCCTCTTGCTAGCACCTGGCAACTATTATTCTACTTTTTGTTTCTATGAGTTTCGCTATTTTAAATATAGGTGGAATCATGCAGCATTTGTCCTTCAGTGACTGGCTTATTTCACTTAGCATAATTTTCCAGATATATCTATTTATTGCATATGGAAGAATTTCCTTTTCTAAGGCTGAATAATATTCCATTCTCTGTATATACCACATTTTCTTTATCCATTTATCTATCGATGGAAATTTATATTGTTTTCATATCTGGTTATTGTGAATAAGGCTACAATGAACAGGAGAGTGTAGATATCTCTTTGAGATTTCTATTTAAAATCTTTAGAATATATACCTAGAGGTAGGATTGCTGTATCATGTGGTAATTCTGTTTTTAATTATTTAAAGACATTTAACAGTGTTTTCCATAGTAGCTGAATCATTTTACATTCCCACCATGATTCCAAAAGTTCTAATTTCCCCACATCCTTACCAAAACCTTCTCTCCTCATTCTCCTCCTCCTTTCTCCTTCTCCTTCTCCTTGTCCTTGTCCTTGTCCTTGTCCTTGTCCTTCTCCTTATCCCTTCTCCTTCTTCTAACAGCAATCCTAACAAGTTTTAAATGACATCTCATTGTGGTTTGGATTTACATTTCCTTGATGATTAGTGATGTTGAGCACCTTTTCATATACCTGTTGGCCATTTGGATGTAATCTTTGGAGAAGTGTCTATTCAAACCTTTTTCCCAATTTTAAGTTGGGTTATTTGTATTTTTGGATATTAAGACATAGGAATTGCCTGTATATTTTCTATATTAACCCATTGCCAAGTTCAATGTCAAGGAGCTTTTCTTCTATGTTTTCTTCTAGAAGTTTTATGGTTTCAGGCCTTACATAAAAGTCTTAACCCATTTTAAGTTAACTTTTGTGTATGATGAGAAGTGCCTATTAATGACTTTACTAAGAAAAATTATATAGACCTGACAGATATATAGACCAAGCCAAAAATTAAATCTATGCATATATAGTCAATTCGTGTAGAGGGCCACCTGGGAGGCACCTAGGCATTTTCTTATAATTATTGTCAGCTGAACTCAGAGCATAGGCAGAGCCACGCCCTGGGGAACATGCTTCCCCAATAAGGGTGGACATGTTAATCAGGCAGGGGCGGAACTAGATATGTAAATCTAGGCCTTTAAAATAAACCTGCTGTGTGGCTCAGTCTGCTTTTTTCCGCCTCTCCATCAGAGAGGATGGCGCCCACCTGGCCCCAGCTTAAACTCTATTTCTGCATCTTGATCTTTCTTTAATTTCTTAATCCCCAGCTCCTCCACTCAGCAAATGGACTGTTTCCTTTTCCATGCGGGACATGGAGAAGAGAGAAACAGCCCCCCACAAATTCGTCTTTGTCAAAGGAGTCAAGAATACACAACGAGAAAGGATAATATCACAGTGCCTTTGGAATCAACCATGTCACCCAACAGATTTGGAGTATTCATGGCTTCATACCTTTATATGTAAGTTACTATTTGATTTTCCCTCGTGAGGTCATTAATGAACTCTACATTCCAGGAGGTTACAAAAATGAGTTTTTGAATTACTTTCTCATTCAAGACTGTGGGAAATCAGAGTCTTGTTCCTATTGCCAAATGGAGATTTATTGTCGTCAGTGACAACCAGACTAGATAAGTGATGGTAACTTTCCCTATTTTCTCAATGATCTGTTGTCTCTGGTATCTCCTGAGATCAATTTTTATGATAGGGCAACCATGAATTATTCTAGCTTAAATGGCAACATGCAGTATTAAAAATATATTGGGCAGTTTATGGAATCTCTGGAAATTTCAAGAACCAAAATCAACACTAATAAAAGAGAAAAATGGTAATTGGCGTACGAGCTACCCTTTTCATTGGCTAATCAGGGCTATATGCAAATTAACTGCCAACTAAGATTGGCAGTTAACTGCCAGCTAAGATTGGCAGTTAACTGCCAACAAGATGGCGGTTAATTTGCATATGTAGGCACAATGCAGGGAGGCAAAAGGGAAAGCAGGAAGAAGCCCCCTGCCACTGACAGTGATCGGAAACCCAGGGGGGAGCTAAGAGCTGGGGCCGCCTTTGCCCTGCCCCCCAGCCATGATCGGAGAATCAGGTGCCTTTTCCGCCCTGGCCAGTGATAGCAGGAAGTAGGGGTGGAGCCAGCGATGGGACCTGGGCATGGACGAAGCTGGCAGTCCCAGGAGCTAGGGGCCCCTTGCCTGGGCCTAAAGCGAAGCCCACGATCGCGGGGCCGCTGCAGCTGTGGGTCCCTGCTGCCCGGGCCGGATGCCTCAGCCAGAGGCATCCTGCAGGGGCAGGGGCGGAGCCCGCGCAATCCCGCCCCCCCCCCCCCCCCGCCACTGCAGGTCCCCACTGCCTGGGCCGGACGCCTAGGCCAGAGGCGTCAGGCCTGGGCAAGAGGCCGATCCTGTGATTGGAGGTGATGGGGGTCAATGCCTGAGGGCTCCCAGTATGTGAGAGGGGGCAGACTGGGCTGAGGGACACTCCCCCCCACACACCCAGTGCACGAATTTTGTGCACCGGGCCCCTAGTTAGAATATAAAGCTTAAAACTATACCCAAGAATTGGTCTAGGGAACAACCTATTGCTAGAGTCAGTGGCCAGAGACAATGTAGTTGGAACTACAAATATTCATGGAATGCTAAATATTATCATATGAGTCACTGATATGCTTCTGGATATTGAAAGTAGTTTCTTCTTCCCATTTCCAGAATAGATTCTAACCAATCTTTTCTTCTTGTCAATAGCTTCCAGTCCAAACTCCAGAGGAGATATGACTGATTGGAGAAAACAAGGTCATATTCTAACCCATAGTCTTAAGGGATGCTCAGAGAACAAGCATTATAATCTTCAATCTCTATAATGAAAGGCCGGTTCTTCTTCATTAGATGGAGATTTTTATCACTTATGTGTGGAGTTCATACAAAAATTAGGAGTGAGAAATATTCATTAAATTTTATTCATGAATGAAAACCATGTATTAGTTTTCTCTATATTATTTTGAAACAAACAGTAAGAAAGGAACACACACACACATATATTATATATATATATGTGTTTAAATATATGTGTGTGGTGTTTTAAAAGTAATTTGTGGTTTTATGTAAAGTAGGCCTTTGATTTTATTTCTGTTACTGTTTTGAATACAGAATGGAAATTCGTCTAGCTACAAAAAAGAAAATGAAAACATTCTTTTTTTTCTGAATTAAACTAATGAAATATGGATATGAAAATTAACATCGTATCTGAAGCAGGAAGCTCAAAATCAAACTTCTTTATCAGTGGTGTAGTCAGTTCTTGGCTTTATTATTAATGGAAAATATGTATTCATTACTGCAAATAAATATAACATTTCTGCAAATAAATATTTTAGAATATGTCTGGCTCTTCCTGGTAGAGTGAAAAATGTTTTATAATATTAAGCGTAAAAACAAATCTTTTTTTCAGAATAACTTTTAGTTAGGTATTCTCATATATTTTAATCATGTATAGTTAGTTTTAAGTGGAACGCTTGGATTGGAATAGTAATTTTTTCCATAGTCAGTGGTAAGAAAATTATTTTTTGTTGTTTAGCAGAGTATTCAAATTTTGTATTTTAAAGAAAGTTTTGAGGAACTTTTCATCTTACTAATAAGTGAGTTAATTAAAAAACAAAGGGAAGACATATGTAAAACTTTAGACAATAAAAAACAAACAAAAAACCCAAAGGGAAATTATGTAAAGTGGCACCATGGTGTCTTTAGAATCAGAGATGTGCATTCCTATTATTTCATAGTAGGTTTTGAGAACCAACCACATACAGGTATTTGGCTTTTACATTTTCTCTAGAAATTTCATTTTATCATATATAAAAAAACAAATACATAAACACTTAACTAATGGAGTTTTTGAGAGCAAAACAAATATTAAAGGCAAGGCATCCAAAGATGAAAACTGTTTTGTGGATGAAAAGGGGCCACATGCTAACCTGACTGGCTCAAGCAAGGCCTGCATGGTGGCCTTGCAAACTCAGAACCTAAAGTAAGCACAAAGAATGGTCTGAAATTAAAACTTTTTAATCACAAAGCAGCCTGTGATGGGTAGATATTTCCTAGACCTGTATCTTTCCTGACAAAGATCAACTTTGATCTTAACTGAGCCTATTGTCTTTTTTTATTTATTTTTTCTTTCTTTATTGATTAAGGTATCACATATGTGTCCTTATGCCCCCATTGTCCTCCCACCCCTCCCCTGCTCATGCCCTCATCCCGCCTATTGTCTTTTTACTGGTAAGATACCTTTGGAATATCAGGGTAACTTGTAATATCCCTTTTTCCAGACCCCTCAGGATACAACTAATATGCCAGGGCAGAGACCACAATTCTCCTCATTTTTATTGTTATCGTGTTAATTGTTGACTGTTCACTATCCTGTACCCACCTATGTAAAAGAAGCAGGTGTCTATCATTTTACTTGTAATCCAATCTCAGAGGTTTCCCCACTTTGCTTTCTCCCACCTCCCTAATCTACCACCAGTGGATTTCATGTAACCCACATACATCTCCTCCTTTTATGGTAATTTATAAAAATGGTAACAAACCACCATTCTCCAGAGCATTATCTCAATGCGTTCAGACTCTGCTTCCTGGCAATTGTTGACAGTTTGGCTCAAATAAACTCACAAAAATTCTTTACAGGTTTGAATGTTTCTTAAGTTAACAGTTCCAAGTAGCTATGTTCCAGAACAAAAATTAATACTTATAGAAATACAGAAGTAGTCATCACTACCACAAGTAAAATTAATAAGTTGTGGCATTTAACCAAAGATTACCTGGCATACAAAGAGACAGAAAAAGATAAGCTGTAATGATGAGAACAATCACTTGAAAGTGACCCAGGCCTGAAATCAAAATAGCTACAATAATTGTACCCCATATGTTCAAAAGTTACATAGAAATATGGAAGAAATATGGTAGAAATGTGGAAAAAACAAGTTTAACTTCTAGAGATGAAAGTTACAGTGTTTGAAGTTAAGACATCACTCGATGGGATTATTGACATATTAGATCTGGCAGAAGCAATTGTTAATGTTTCTGGATAAGAGATAATAGAAGTACCAATCCTCCAGTTCACTGTAACTCTGAGAGCTTAAAACAGGAAGGACTTAGTGTGATGGAATAGTAACTCAGAAAATGAATTGGAGAAGGTTACTGTTAAGAGTGGCCAAGATAAGATATGGCTTTAATTTTGGGCATCTTCTGAGTAAAATAGGCAAGAATAAGGATGAATCACAAACTCTTCTCATGATTAAGCCACAGAGTGAATCCGACACATATTATTAGAGGCCACTGACATAGACGTACAAGATCAGCATCATATCCTGACTACCAATGACAGCCAGTTTTGCCTGTAGTTAGATAGGAGGGTCTTCCTCCCCCCCTTTTTTTTAAAAATTATAAACTCAATTTTATAATCAAACAGATTAGGATTTAGAGGAGAGCATGTGGGGAGCTTTGTGGCTACTTGGAGTTGTTACCTTGAACAAATATCCTGAAAATAATAATAATAACATAATAACAGTACACAAAGTATCTGTATATTTACTTAAATTAATTCTTTAAAATTAGAGGTAATTGAAAAGTTTTTGTTCAGACTGCAATGGCATGAAGATTTCCTGATAGCAGTAACTGAAAAACTATTAAGCATTTTTTTTTTTTAGTTTATCAAGTTTGAATTTCTCAAACTATGTTGACATGGTCACCCAATGTATATTTTCTAACAGACACGTAATCTGATAATAAACTTGACATTATGCTTATCTACATTGTTTCTCATGACATACAGGGTAAAACATGAGAAGATCTTGGCTCACTTAGCAACCCCCCATATTTTAACTTTGATGGAACATATAGCTTAGGTGGAAGATATTGCTTCATGGACTGCAAAAAATAATCTTTGGAAATGGATAACAATAAAACTGAAAGATTGTTTAAAAGTTAGAGATATAGGGATTTAATTTAATTGAAGCACAGAGTCCTTTTTGTTAATTTTTAAAAATATGTTTTTATTAATTTTAGAGAGAAAGGAAGGGTAAGAAAAAAAAGAAATATTAATTGGTTACCTCCCATACACACTCCAACTGGGATTAGACCCTGAACAGCAATAGAACTGGCAACCTTTCGGTACATGAGAAAACACTCAACCAACTGAGTCATATGGGACAGGGCATGATATTATTATTTTTTTTTATCACCATTTATCCCCAATATACCCTCTTCCACCTCTATGTACTGTACCCTACTCCCCACATAATCACCACACTATTGTCTGTACCCATTAGTTTTTTTCTCTTTATTTCCCTTTTTGGCTCAATCCCTTCACATACATCCCCGCCCCACCCTGCCAACCACCAGAGCTTTCTGTCTGCTCTCTATGAGTCAAGGTACAGAGTCTTTAAATTATGCTTCTAGTTATTAAAATGGCTTTAAACTTTGGAGAAAAAGGTCTATATTTTTTCCTACAATCTGATAGTTCAAGAGTTATTAAGAAAACATTGCCTGAATGTCTTTAGACGTCCAAAGTGAAGACATAAGAAGTCAGATTATCACTACTATGGTGGTAAATTTTCTCTATCCATAAACATTTTTTTAATTACACTACTCTCATTAGAATACTACAGTACTATATCATTACCTCCTCAAGAAAAAATGCCATGTGTTTTTTGTTCCATCTTTTTAATTTTATGTGATAAAACAAGATTTGTTTCCTCCTTCAATTTGTTTTTCTCGTTTTTGCTTCCTAGAAGAAAGCCTTAGCTTAGTTGAGAAAAGAGAAATTTTTTATTATCATAACACAGAATAAAGACTCAACATTTGCAGGAGAAACTTTGGTTCTAGATGTTTAACTGAAAGATCTAAAGACATTTCCATAGGAACTTCAAGGTATCTGCCTTTTCCCACAATCAGCTTACCTATATACTGAGAAAAAATTGAAGTGATCCAATTGACTGATTATAAAGGCCTTGGTGATTATGAAAGGGGGCTAAAGAAATCAAGGTCATGGTGGAAGATAAGGAAAGTTAGGGAGAACTTACAGAGATGTAATTTAAGCTAAAACCTATATGGACTTTAATGGGAAAGAGGAAAGAACTAACTGCGCCATCTATTATTCTCTATGTGTTTTGTATCTTAAAATAAGGCTTTGTTCTAGTAACATTTTCATGCTCTTCCTGATATCAAAGTCTATATAAATAAATATTTACATACTTGTGAGCTTGTCTGAGTTTATTTTACTGTGACATAACATATGACTGTCTCTCTAAGAATAACAGAAAAATTTCAAGAAACACTTCACCATTCATCTAAACTATTTACCAGATTCTTGCTGAGGAGGGAGACTGAGTGTTCACAGCTTCTGCATTTGATACAATGAATACTCTTTAAGTGGGAGAGTAACAAGAAAAGTGGTAATCTTAGCAAAGCAATACTAGCAGAGTGTCAAGTTTGAGAATACCTGGTTTAACACCAATTCCTAGGTTAATGCTTTCTGGTGAATTTATCAGTTTCCCATGGAAAATTTTCACTAGATGTTATTGGGGAAAGTACAAGGAGAGGAAAGGAATTTAGGAAAATTCATTTGTGTATCTGCTTTACCTAAAATGTAGGATTAAAGGGAAATGAGATTGTGTATGGAGAAGGGGGAAAGGTCCCTGAAAGACCTAGCAAAATTGGTGGGGCACTGCAGTTGATATAGCATTTGGTTCAAGCTGAATTTGACACTTGACTTGAATCTAGTGAAAAGGAACCCATTAGGTACCTGAGAAGAAGAATGCATTGTTCAGGAATTCATGAATCTTTGCCATTCTCAAATAATTCATTGAATAATTAATCGAGAGCATGGGTAGTGGAAATTGATTAAAGAAGCTTTAGAGAGATTGAGACGAATTATTTAGTGGACACAGTACATTATGATTGATTTAAGAGGATAAAGGGTAATTTTGACTTTGCTCCCTTAAAACAAAAACATTTTCCACTTATCAGATTTTAATTTACAAAGTCTCAAGTAATCTGTAAAGGAAAAGGAAGTTTACATTGAAGTTACAAGTTCTCAGTAAAAAAATCTCTTTTCCATGATCAGGGTGGTAGCCAATATAAAAGAACTACAACTGTAGAAGCCTAGGGTTTGTAGAAATTTTCGGTATGATTGAACTATCAGAAATTAATGGTTTATGATAGCATAATAGGAAATCCTATATCATTATATCTTTTTTTAAAATATATCTTATTGATTTTTTTACAGAGAGGAAGGGAGAGGGATAGAGAGAAACATCGATGAGAGAGAAATATCGATCAGCTGCCTCCTGCACACCCCCTACTAGAGATGTGCCCGCAAACAAGGTACATACCCTTGATCAGAATCGAACCTGGGACCCTTGAGTCCGCAGCCGACGCTCTCCACTGAGCCAAACCGGTTAGTGCTATATCATGATATCTTAATATCAAGTTAGTAAGCTTATTCAATTGGGAAGGTATTTTAAAAATGCTGATAAATTAAGTTGTTTGTGTGTGTGTGTGTTATAGGACATTGGGGAATAATCTATTTTTCATTTTTTCATCATGTGTCAAATTCAGGATTCAGAACCTGACAGGGCATAATCAGGGATATTTTGTGTTATATTTAACATGGAGGGAATATTTTTGAAATTCATAGGAAAACTAAACATAAGGAGAATACAACTTACTTTTTCCAGTGAGACTATATTTCCTTTGAGAAAATGCTTCAGAGTGACACTTGAATGAAAACTCCCCAGGGATTAATGGGGAGAGGGACTATTGACAGGGATATTCAGAAGTGCAGGTGTGTGTAAATAATAAAATTGGGTCTGAGAGTTAAGGACTCTTAAAAAGCAAGAAAAGTTACTTTTCTGAGGGCACGATCACCCTAAGGAAGTTACTTTGAAAATATCATTTAACAGGTGTGAGTTTTGACATACTTTAATGAATATGTGCACCATATTCTTTGACAAAGGAAACACTTATCTCATTGACAAGCCCATTTCTTACTTTTCATGATTACTTTCATTTACATGTAAGGTTACAAACTTAAATATATTTATTGACTTTCAGGATTTCCTTTTTAGAATTTTAAATTGCATGCTATTCAGAGTAATGTGATGATATCTCGATCGCTCCTCATTCTGAATTGCCTGGGATGTGAATCATCCCTTTTCCAGTGTGTCTAGACTGTATACACTACTGCCTGTTAGTCACTTAGTAGCTACATTGGCTTCAAGATCTACTGTCATGATATTGCAGTGCTTGTGTTCAAGTTACCGTTATTTTATTTAATAATGGCTCCATAGTGCAAGAGTAGTGATACTGGTATCGGGATATGCTAAAGAGAAGCTGTAAAATGCTTCCTATCAGTGAAAAGGTGAAAGTTCTCACTTTAGTTGATTTTATTGTTTAATTGATTTTATTGTTTAATTGATTTTATTATTATTATTGTTGTTAATCTCTTTCTGTGTCTAATTTATAAATTACACTTTATCATAGGTATGTATGTATTGGAAAAAACATCGTATATATAATATTTAATATTGTTTGTGATTTCAGGCATCTATTGGGAGCCTTGTAACATAACCCCATGAATAACGGGGGACTACTATACTGTGCCCATGCCACATTGACCATCGTGAGTAGGAAATCAAAACTAGCTAAAAGTTTTTGAAGAAGATATGATGAATTTAAGAAGAGTGGCAACTTATGCTACCTGATATAAATATTTAGAGTCATATTAATTAAAATATTGTGGTACTGGCACAGCAGAGGTATAGATGAACAGATAATTTAACAGATTATAGGGCCCAGAAACATGGATAGATTTTAAAAGTATGATTGTGGTAACATTACAAATTTGTGGAGAAAGGATGAAGCTTTTAATAAATGATGTATAAATCACATTATGCATCATAAATATTGATCTTTGGTATGCCAATTATATCTCAATAAACCTGGAAAAAATTAAAAAAAAAATAACAAAATAACAGCCACAGAAAAAGCATGTAGATTTAAAAATATATACGAATTGAAAGGATGTGTGTGTGTGAGTGGGTATGTGTTGTGTGTTATTTAGGAACTAGAGGCCGAATGCATGAAATTCTTGCAAGAGTAGGCCTTCCTTCTCCCAGCTGCTGGCACTGGCTTCCCTCTGGTACCTGAGACCTAGGCTTCGTCCGGAAGGTCGTCCAGAAGGATGTCTGGTCTAATTAGCATATTACACTTTTATTATTATAGATAATCAAATGTGGCAACTTGATTGTAGTGAATTCATATAACTTTTGGATAGTGATCTCCTCTATAGTCTGGGAAGGATCTGCAGTGATATTAAGGAGTTTGGTCTTTGGAAGAACAGTCAGGCTGTAAGTAAAAGTTTTAAAAATTTTTACTATTTTAAGTCAATATTTTGTTCTCTGAGTATGTTAAGATTTATTGCAAGTGAGATCTAATACGCTGTATAGTAGAGTGAACTTTCCAAAGTATGTTTGGTGAATGATTGATATCAGATAATAGTTTCCCTGGAGACTATTAGAGACTGAGGAAGTTCCAACAAGGATTTTGTTGACATATTAATCTATTTTCTTGAAGTGCTAATTATTTGTATCTACCTTACTAATAAAAGCCTAGGTGGTCCTCAGACCATCACAAGCATATAGGCCTAACCAATGGAAATAGACAATAGGAGGGTGAGGGCATGAGTGGGGGGATGGGGAAAACTAAAATGTTAACATTGGTACAATAATAAAAAACAAACGAAACAATAAATAAAAATAAAAAGGCTGAAACTAAAAAAAAAAAAAAAAAGATAGCCTTGCACATAGCTGGAGGTGCAGGTGGGTGGGGCTGGGCTTGAGCTGAGTGCGGGAGGGCACTGGAGGGAAGTTGACCAGGAGGTGCATCAGGGGAGTCCCACAGGGTGCCAGCCATGGGGTGGGACTCCGGGACTCAGGGGAGTCCCTCAGCCTCACAGGGCGCTGGCCCCTCGGGCTAAACATCAAGGCAAAGGACACCACCCTCACTCCACCTCCACCCGGGGGAAATGGGATTCAGCTCTAGTGTCAGGATAAACCTGGGGTAGCGGGAGCTGCCCACACTCCACATTCATCCGCCAGGCTTGATCTGGAGTATGAACATGACAGAAAACCTCCCTGGTCACTGCCTGGTCCCCTACCCTGAGTTTCTCCCCACACAAGAGCAGTGATTTCATTCCTGACAAGAGCAGTGACCTCACTACCTGACAATGGAGCCCAACAGAATGTGGAACCCTGGTAGCCAGGCAGCCACATTCTAAAACAGTCCCTGCCCAGCTCATTTGATAGAGACGTTCCCATCAAGGCATGTTCTGCTGTTTGCCCCAGTCCCGCTGCCGTGATAGGCAAAGAGCCAGCCAGGACAGCTTCTTCCACCTCTGCTGCCTCTGGACCTTTTCACAAGGAACCCGAGGTAACCCAGGGAGGCTCAGGGTGGTTTTCTTAGAGCTAGGCCACCACTCTCATCCCCCTCACCAGTCCCGTGTCCTCTGGGCGCTGGCTTTGACACTGTGTTCCCACGGGCACTATCACAGACTCTGACAGGAGGGAGGAGGGAGCCGGATACCCCCACCTAGGACTTGGAAAATAGTGATATTAAAATATTTCTTCTAATTAATTCCCTTTCAATGTGCACAAATTCATGCACTGGCCCACTAGCAGCCATATAATTTATTGAGGTCTTAATTTGTGTCTGTTTTCCCCAATGACTCTACTACCGCCACTTCAAGAATGGAGTCAACATTTGCTTTTAATTACTTCAGTATTTGAGTGATAAGCTCATGCTTCCTGTAATTGACAGATTTTTCTGTGTTTTTTGAAAAGCACAAATACTTTAAAAGGAGAATGGTAGGTTATCTAAGAGACAGAGGAAGTAGGGAAAAGCAGGATAGCCTTTGAGACTATCCAAAGGAAGAGAGATAGATGTCTCTGAGGCTGGAAAGAGGGACATATTTTTATACAGCAGGAAACTTAGCACTTCACTATGGTAATATGAAGATATAGAATATCTCCAGAGATATAGCAAGATTTCAGAAATAATGTTTATATAGGCGTGCCTGGTAAGAGCCTACTTCCTGGTTCATAGACAGCCATCTACTTGCTCAGATGGTGGAAGAGGAGAGAGAACTCTCTGGGGTCTCTTTTATAAAGGGTGCTCATCTCATTCTCAGGGTTCCACCCTCATAACCTAATCACTCCAAATGACCCACCTCGTGACACCATCACATTGGGGATTAGGATATCAACATATGACTTTTGGGGGAACATACTCATTCAGTCATAATAACTGTATTCCCACTTTGTTCAAACTTCCTCTCATTTACTTCATTCTATCCATGCTGATTTTCTGTCAATTCTTGAAACATAGATGTTCCAACCTCATTGTCACCTGAGGAACTTTACAGTTGCTGTTATCCCTATGT
This sequence comes from Myotis daubentonii, assembly GCF_963259705.1. Classification (NCBI taxonomy): domain Eukaryota; kingdom Metazoa; phylum Chordata; class Mammalia; order Chiroptera; family Vespertilionidae; genus Myotis; species Myotis daubentonii. Next base: position 114,237,520 of record NC_081861.1, read on the forward strand.
CCATTGTTCATACAGATCTCCATGCGATTAAATTTTACTTTTTTAGTTTTAGTTCAAATACACATTCTTTGGAGAGATCTTTGCTGATAATGTTACTCATAATATAATATCCCCTTCCTCTAATCCATGCCACTCTATAGTGCATATTCTCTTTCATTAGATTTATGACTCATCACTACCTGTAATTCTTCATTAATTTATTCACTTATCCTCCCTTTATCCAAGCTAGACAATACATAGTAAATTCTATGAGGACAGGAATCTTGTCTATATTGTTCATCGCTCTATCTTTATAACCCAGCAAGGCCACCAGGTATGGCTGTATATTTGTATACTGCATAGCCTATAGGTAATATTAAGAGTGACAATTGAACTCGGCAATCACTTGAACAAATGCTCACTTATTTCTTGAGTGCTTAGGACAATGCTTGACACATAATAATTTAATAATTAACCAAAAACATTTCTGAATGCTTTAATTCATTTTAGTGGTCTGCTCTAGAGTAGAGTGCAGATTCAATGAAAGGAAGACTGCTTCTGCCAGTTACTTGTGTTTTTTTTTCCTGTTCTACAGTGTAAATACCCCCTGAAAAGACTTTATATGGCAGGAATTTTTATCCAAGATAAAAAAAGTTAAGAGAATTAAGAAGTGTGAACTGTCAGAAATAAAATTAGTCACAGGGATGTAAAGTACAGCATAGGGAATATAGTCAATAATATTGTAATAAATAAGTATAGTAGTATAGTTCCAGGTGGTTACTGAGCTCATGGTGATAACTTCATTATATATATATATATATATATATATATATATATATATATATATATATATATAATTATAATTAAAATAAATGACAATAAATTCTCAGAATTTTATTGGTATGATAAGCTCCATCCTAACACTAAAGAAAAACTGGCAGAATTTATGTTTTCCAGTTGGTCTCCATAGGTCTTAAACCACATGCTGCCCACTTTATGAATTATTTTTTCAGAGCAAGAATTCCTTTGAGGTTTATTTTAATCAGCTTTCACCCATATGAATGCGGACTGAATATCAAGGAAAGTCAACATTCTCAGCATCAAATAGCAATGTACAAGCACTAGGCACTAGCACTGTACATAAGTATAATGATCTCATAACAGGATATAAATTTCTTTTTCCATGGATCTTTCTAAACTAGTGATTTGCAGCTCTGTTGGAAATATCACTCTTGTCTCAATGGGCTAACAACTACATTGCTAACATAGAATAGAAAGGTTTTAAAGGTCATGGTAGATTACTTTTCTATCAAACAGTCTCAACTATGGATGAAGAATCAAAACAACTGTCTTTTATTCTCTTATGGGCCAGTGATCTAACTCTGGCCATAGACAGTCTCATTCTAGAAATTTTTCCTTTCTCCCTCTGATTCTTTTAATCCATCTCACTTGTATTTGGGGTCCATCCCAAAGGGTAAAATATCCCTCAGGTGTCAGCTGTAGGTGCAGGGTGTCCCTCTGGTGCTCACTTAGGTGCAAGTTGGTCAAGCAGTGTCTGCCTTTTTTTTTTTTTTTTCATTTCTGAAGAGGCAACGTTTGATAAAAAATATTTGCTCCTTTAAAGCCTCACTGTCATTGATATGGGTTACAAAATGTAGGAAACAAATGTTAATTTATTTGGAATCAATGATGCATTCATGTATTTCTCTCTACTAAAATCATATCTTATTTTGCCCTACAGATAAAGCGATACATATTGTGGGGAATGTCATCTCCAAGATGTATGAAACTTGTCTTGGAGATCTTTCAAAAGAGGTGGACAGGTAATTCTTTTTAGTATATGCTTTAAAGATAACCCATTGACAAGAATCTACCTCAGAGTTATTTCAAGGGTGAGAAGAGGTTTAAAAATGCCAAATACATTTTAGCAAGTAGAAGTCCTGATAGCATCTACTCTGTCTGTAGATGCTGGAAAGAGTGTTCATTATATATTTAATAAAATCTAGAAGCCACTCACCCATTTTCAAAAAAGAATACAATGACAATATCTTGTGGCCTCAAATTTATCTTTACTAAGTGCAGCCTAAAATTATGTGCATTTTATGGAAAGCTATTTTTTCAAAAATTTGTTATGAACATTTTAAAACTTATAGCAAATATAAAATAATTTTAGAGTGAACACTCATATACCCATCACTTACATGCTATGATAAATGTTTTTCTGTTCTTTATTACCTATTTGCCTATCTATGCATCTCTCTACCCTTGCATCAATCCCTCTAAGTTTTCACACATTTCAAAGTCAATTATAGATGTCAGTACACTTTCCCCCAAATACTACTTCATTATTGAGTTGTATGAGTGTTCTATATATCCTAAATACCAGTGTTTGTCAAATACATAAGTTTCATTGATATTTTCTCTACTCTATGGCTTGCTCTTTCATTTTTCATTGGTATCTTTCAAAGCATAGAAATTTAAAATTTAGATGGATTTTATCATTTTTTCTTTCCTATTTACCAAAATGCTATTTTTAAAACCTATAATAAGATAAAACATGATTTTAAATATACATTGAAAAGTAGATTGTATAAGTATGCAATTTTTCATGTCATGTAGAATTTGACACTCCGTTAGCTTGTGAATATTTTTATTTGTAGTATTATTACATATATGAATTCATTTAATACAGCGGTTCTTAACCTGTGAGTCGCAACCCCTTTGGGTGTCGAACAACCCTTTCACAGGGGTTGCCTAAGACCATCGGAAAACACATATATAATTACATATTGTTTTTGTGATTAATCACTATGCTTTAATTATGTTCAATTTGTAACAATGAAAATACATTCTGCATATCAGATATTTACATTACAATTCATAACAGTAGCAAAATTACAGTTATGAAGTAGCAACGAATATAATTTATGGTTGGGGGTCACCACAACATGAGGAACTGTATTAAAGGGTCTCGGCATTACGAAGGTTGAGAACCACTGATTTAAGATGTAATATGCTTTTGTGATGCAGAGGAAATATTTAACTTATTAGGGCTTACCATTTATCCACAACCTTTCCCCATTCAGTATTCTATGGAGTGGACATATTTACTTTCTAAACTAGTACAAGTCTTTTTGTGGGGGTAGGAAATAGAGAGGAGAGAGATGGTGATACGAATAAAGCCCAGGCTATTCCATATGGAAAAAGGATGAGAGAGGGCAGATGGGTAAAAATGAAGGAGAACCACACAGGATGGGAGAGGATATGAGAGAAGAGTTAAAAGAAAAGAGCAGTAATTATCAGAAATGAGATTTGGGAAATGGGATGAATAAAAAATATTTTAGAAGCTTAGCTGTTTGCTGTGGGCTGCCTCCATCTTTAGGATAAATTAATATGACCTTTGGCACTTTCTGAAGTTTGATTTCTGTTTGTGTGCATTATTATGCTGAGGCTATGATATGTTTGACCCTTTGAATTTTCATGGAGTTTATTTCCTACTCTTTGTCATCTGTATATCTTACTGACACAATTCAAGCACTTTCACATACAATTACCATAATCTCATCAATATAATATACTATCATAATATTTTTGTGAAATACAGATGATTACTCTCCCAATGGACTATAATGTTATAGACATCAGGAGAGTTGGTATAGCACTCAAATGAGATACAATTTAAGTGTACTTCTATCTCTGGAAAGTAAAAACAAACTGCCTCTTATCATCCTTGCTGTTTGATGTGTTTGTCAGATCAGTAGCTGTGTGTCAGGAGTCACAGATGTTTTGTTTGGCTCTTGGAAAAAGAAAACAAAAACATAAAACCCAGCAGCTTTGTTTACAATTAATATTTTATTATTTTATGATACTCAAGTATCATTGTTCATGATCAATTTACCTTTTCCACAAGCCAAACAAATTATAGTGGAACTTGGATTCTCAAACTTAAGTGGTTCCTGAAGGCTATTTGAAAAGCAATTTGTTTTTTTAAAAAAGTATCATTGTTTCCCCATTAGAAATAATGTAAATTTAATTAATCTGTTCCAGATCCCCAGATGATTCCCTGTTTTAATGTCTTATATAAAGTACAATTTCATCTATAAATAAGTACCACTTTTCTTAAATTTATTAAGCAACCCCTACTAGCCTTAAGTGAATCACTTTCAGCACTCGTTAGTTCTGGGTGTGTCTTTCCGGAAGTCAGCATGCATGGGCATCTTTTCTTTTTCGCATATCACTGCCACCAAATGCTGTCACCAGCTAACTACTTTTCGTTTATCCAAATCAATAGCAATTTTCTACATCTTCAGTTGCCTGTTTTAATGGTTTCATGAGCACTTTCACACCCTTAGCAACAACAGCACTCTTGATGGCCTCTTTATGTTTTAAAATGTCTTCTGATACAAATTAGCAAAATAATTGCATTTCTTTTGATGTACATACTAACTCCTGCCAGATGGCCTTTGTACTTTCTTCCTGGGACCTACTGGAATCTGATTATATTACAGGTTGGGATGTAATAAGTGCTGATGTAGGTAGGTCTTAAGAAAAGTAGAAATTTCCTTGAAAATTAACCACCTCAAATTAGGTCTTTAGAGAGATGTGAAGCAGGGGAAGGTTAGTTTCCTCGGGAGGAAGAAAGGTTAAAAGTTTTCTGAATCTGAGCTTGTACTTTCCATAAATATTTAATTAATCCTTATCTTAAATACCCAATTCTTCTTAATCAGTGTCCTAATCATGTAAAACTCAGTAGAGTTGTGCATTGAGCTTGCATTTTAATTCTGCAACCCACAATTTTAGATTTTGAGCTTGATCGTTAGCCCTGGCTGCCCTGTGATTATAAGACATGAAAAACTTTTAAGGTGGTCAGAGTGGCTGTGTCTTTCCATGCCATAATCTGAGAATTTAAACACCTGAAATAATTTTCATTTTGTAATCTCTCTAATACAAGCATGTCAAACTCATGGCCCGTGGGCCACATGTGGCCCACAACGAATAATTTTGTGGCTCAGCCAATATAACAGATGTAAGAAACATTTTAATAAAAATTTTGTAACAATTTTTACAATATCCTGTTATACATAATCTATATATATAAAAGGTTAAGTGTCAGTCCATCCTTCCTAGTGGTAGCTATGATGTGCACTGACCACCAGGGGGCAGACACTCAATGCAGGAGCTGCCATGACGCACAATGGCCATTTAAAAATAAATGGCACCACAGATCTGGTGCAGACAAACCAGCACTCAGCTTCCTCTAAGTGAGACACAGGCCCCACCACAACCCCAGAGTGACACCCCTCCAAATCGCAGCCAATGCTGCCAAGACCCCTTGGTGCAAAATGAGGCCCACAGCCTAGCCCAACCTGAAATGGTCACTGTGGGTGCTGGGTAATGATGTCATGTAGCAACACCCGGATTCCTCTCCCAGTGACACGCCTCCTTGCAGTTTCTTTAGCCCAGGAACACGATTTGCTTTACAGCCAGGTGCAAACATGTTACACTTTAACCAAATGTCTGAAGCGTTTTCCTGTGCCTCAGCTCATTTGATCCTCACAGAAGTCCTGGAGTAGGTAGATAAGAGACTCGGTAGAATCCCATTTTCTTTTCATTAGCCAGAAAACAGAGATTTAGAAAGTTTAGAAACTTGACCCAACTGAAAAGAAGTGAGAAATATGGTGGACCTTGAAAATGACTTCAATTTTCTCACTGCACAGAATATAGTCAAACACTGCTGCAGTTAAATATGTTATCCTTTGTTCTCCCTGCATAAACCACAATAATAATCTGTTTCGTGTTGATATTTACTGCTGTGTTGCTGACAATTATCTGAAAGAGAAGTTGGGGTGCTTCACTGGGTTGGAAAAAGTTTAGCTAAATCAGAAAGCAGGTCTAACTTATATATATAATAAACTTGCTTATATATATTAGTTTATTATATATATAGCTAAGTTGACTCGCGCATGTGTGATGCATATAAAGCTCTCGCTGATGCCAATTGCACGCAGTGTTTCAATCTGTCATTGTCGATCGTGAATTTTGTTGACACTTCTATTATAGAGAAAGGGCGATTAGCAATATTAAAATACTTCTTCCAATTAATTTCCTTTCAATGTGCATGGATCCGTGCACCAGGACACTAGTTATTAATAGTGAACTACAACGTTTGCTAATGACTGATTACTATAATTGTGTTGCATTCATTTCTCTTACATGCCTTACACACAGGCGCACCATTTCTCTCACTAATACTAGCAGTGAATATTTTAGCAGCCGATTGCCACATCATTAGTCTTGTACTGACTTATTTGGTATGTGCAATAGGGAATATTTCGCTCTCAGAGAACAAGAAAAATAGGTTTATTTGCATTACACTTATTAATTTGTGCAGTTATATTCAGTGTCTGGTAAATTAATGTTCAAGAAAAATATTAATTTTAATTAAAATGTTCTATTATTTTATGTTAACGATTACTCATTTATTTCAGCCCTTTGTATTCAGCATATATATATGGAGATAAATCGACATTTCTATGAAAATTGAAGCTTTTTTTAAAAATATATTTTATAGATTTTTTACAGAGAGGAAGGGAGAGAGATAGAGAGTTAGAAACATCGATGAGAGAGAAACATCGATCAGCTGCCTCCTGCACATCTCCTACTGGGGATGTGCCCGCAACCCTGGTACATGCCCTTGACCGGAATCGAACCTGGGACCTTTCAGTCCGCAGGCCGAAGCTCTATCCACTGAGCCAAACCGGTTTCGGCAGAAGCTTTTGTTTATTTGCGGCCCATATAAACTTAAACCTTGTTTATTTGGCCTGCATTAGCCTTTGAGTTTGACATGCTTGCTCTAGTACTATCAGAAACAGTTAATGGTCCCCAAGGTGCTTGTAGGTATTATCACCGTAATAGACAAAAGTAACAGTCACTTGATCTCTAAAATTATTGTCTTCAATCAGCAATTTATCCAAAGCAAACACTGTAGGGAATATAAATAATCATGTTTCCAGTACTTGGAATAAACACTTGTCTTCTTTACATTGGCAATGAAGTCACTACTACATTCAAGCTCAAACAGATGAACAACCCAATTCAAGTCCCATCTACAGATCCTGCTTTCTAGGACCACTTAATCCGAGTTCAGACAGGACAGAATATCTGCTTCATGAGGTTTAGAAAGTGGTTTTTAATAAAAGTTCTTGTTTCAAAAGTTAGAAAAGCTGCAATCAAGAAGGATACAAAAGCAACCTAGATTTTGGCAAAATGGAATCCATGCAGAACTGGAATGAATGTAGAGGCTGCTGGTGGTTGTTGGAAATATGGAAGGATAAACTCTCGACAAGAATTGGGCCCATGAAGGAGGCAACACCTCAAAGAAAGTGGGTTCTTTCCTGTTCCCTTCTTCCAATCTCTTACCAGTTATTCTGTTGCTCAAAATTAATGGGGACCTAGTTGTCAGTGGATATTGGGGCATCCAGTTTTTAGAAGTTAGTCCTATATAATAAAAATCAGAGCAAGAAAGTGATGGAGAAATGATCTTAAACAATGACAGCATACTCTTCCACTTCCAAAGTTATTAATGCAAGCATGCTGTCCCTCTAGAGACAGCTTCTTACGATCTAGTTAAATTGTTCAGATATTGCCTAATGGTTAGGGCCTAACCGGTTTGGCTCAGTGGATAGAGCATCGGCCTGCAGACTCAAGGGTCCCAGGTTCGATTCCAGTCAAGGGCATGTACCTTGGTTGCAGGCACATACCCAGTAGGGAGTGTGCAGGAGGCAGCTGATCAATGTTTCTCTCTCATCGATGTTTCTAACTCTCTATCCCTCTCCCTTCTTCTCTGTAAAAAATCAATAAAATATATTTAAAAAATTGTTCAGATACACCCCCTTTGAAATAGGTCTATTTGCTCCTTTGCTTTCTCCTAATATTGTCTTGAATCTTTCCTCATTCGCTTAGATTCAATGTACCTTCATTATCTAATAAATAGTGTGCTTGTCTGTACTACAAATTCCCATGCTCCAGTGTCCTTTAATTATACATAATCTGGGATGAACCCAAATTACGGCTTTTTTCTTTCTTTCTTTCTTTCTTTCTTTCTTTCTTTCTTTCTTTCTTTCTTTCTTTCTTTCTTTCTTTCTTTCTTTCTTTCTTTCTTTCTTTCTTTCTTTCTTTCTGTTGCTAACCCTAACCAGAGGATATTTTCCCATTGATTTTTATTTCATTTTTTCTTTATTGATTAAGGTATTACATCTGTGTCCTTATCCCCCCATTGCTCCCCACCCCCCACTTATGCCCTCACCCCCCTGGTATCTGTATCCATTGGTTAGGCTTATATGCATGCATACAAGTCCTTTGGTTGATCTCTCCCCCTTACCCCCACCCTCCCCTACTTTCCCTCTGAGGTTTGAGGGTCTGAACGATGCTTCTCTGTCTCTGTATCTATTTGTGTGATTCCACTGATTTTTAGAGAGAGTGGAAGGGAGGGGGAGAGATGCAGAGAGAGACACATTGATTGTCTGCTTCCCGCATTTGCCCTGACAGGGACCTGGGATCCAGCCTGCAACCGAGGTATGTACCTTTGACCAGAATCAAATCCAGGACCTCTAAGTCCTGAGGTTGACACTCTATCCACTGAGCAAAACAGGTTAGGGCTGCTCTCTCTTTTCTTGATCTCCAGCTTTCAAAGACTCCCTGAGAAAAGTATGTAATAGTTCAGTTTGTTTCCGTTATAAATTTCATGATCACTAACCTAAAAGAAATATTGTCCTATAATCCTCCTACATTAATCATAACCAATCATTCTTCCACTCTCTACAATGTGTTTTCCTATTCAGCATTATCCTTAAGTGGCCATGTCTCCCCATCATTTGCTGTAGTATCAGGAGATAATCTGTTCTAATTCACCAAAAAAAAAAAAAAAAAAGAGAGAGAGAGAGAGAGAGAGATTAGAGGGGAGCTTTTATGTTAATGAACATAATGGAATTACTATATTTGTTTCCTTCTTTATCATCTTGGTAATTCAACAGAGCAGAAGTTCTTACTCCTTATTTTGATTGTATCACCTTCTACTCTCTCATAATCCTTAAATTATTTAATATCTTTTCTCATCTGGATATTTCTCATTAACTTTTTAATACTTTTAACATCTTTCAAATTGGGAAAATATAATAATAATGCAGAGTAAAACAAAAATGAAAGCCAAATCAAATGCAGCATTTTCCCACCCAGCTTGTGTCACTAATTGCCACCCTTATCTTTTCTGTTCTTTAAAGCCACAGTTTCAAAAGTATTGCTTAAAAATATTTTTTTTTCTATAACTTGCCAACTGGGAATAATGTTTTGGTGAACATGGGAATGAAATCTCTTTGAGATCCTGATTTTAATTCTTTTGGATATATACCCAGAAGTGAGATTGCTGGATCACATGGCAGTTCTATTTTTTTTTTTTTTTTGAGGAATCTCTATACTCTTTCCCATAGCAAATTTGCCATGTTACATTGCCACCAACAATATATAAGTTCTAATTTATCCATATCCTAACCAATACTTTTTAAAACAATAGCCATTTTAACAGTTGTGAGGTGATACCTCTTTGTGATTTTGATTTGCATTTCCCTGATGCTTAGTGACATTGAGCACCTTAACCCCTCATCAGATATATGACATGCAAATAGTTTCTTCCATTCTATAGGTTGTTTTTTCATTCTGCTGGTTGTTTTCATTTGCTGTGCAGTTTTTTAATTTGATGTAGTCCCACTTGTATATTTTTGATTTTGTGTCTTATGCTTTTGGTTTCATATGTCAAAACTTTTCCCCAAATGTCCATAGACAGACAAATGAAAAAAATGTATATATTTACAATATAATATTATTCAACCTTAAAAAAGAAGTAATCCTGCCATTTGTGGCAACATGTTGGAATCTTGGGGACCATATACTAAGTGAAATCTGCCAGTAACAGAACGACAAATTATGTACAATTGCAATTATATGAGGCATCTAATACAAACAGACTCATATAAGCAGAGATTAGAATAATGGTTTTTAGGGACTGGGGTAAGAGAGAAATGAGGAATTGTTGTTACACAGGTATAAAGTGTCAGCTTTGAAAGGTGAATAAATTCTAGATATCTACTGTACAATATAGTGCCTATGATTAATAATACTGCATTGTACACTTAAAATTAGTTAAGAAGGTAGATCTCATGTTAAGTGTTCATATCATACACACAAAAAAGGGTACAAGGAAGCTTTTGTAGGTGATGGGTATGTCTGTTATCTTGATTGTGTTGATGGTTTCATGGGCATATACATATGTTCAAACTCATAAAATTATATACATTAAATATGTGCCACTTTATATATCAGTTACCCCAATAAAGATGTGTAAAATTTTTGTCTATATTTTATATCTTCACTTCATCATCTCATTCTCATTTTTAACCTATTCCCAATAAAATCCATCCTTTATAACTCCAATAAAAATTACCATATTTTCTGTGTATAAGACGCCCCCATATATAAGATGCCCCCCACTTCTCCAACCCAAAATTAAGAAATCAATATTTTAAACATAAAACAGAATACATTTTATTTAGTCACTAATGCAGGTAATGTTTACATACCAGTACTCTGATATTATGCAGCATATCACTTTATTCAGCCTCCATTACATCACTATTCTCTTCTTCATGACTATCATTTCCAGACATATCAATTTCTTCAGCTTCTATTGTATCACTGCTATCTTCGGAGTCACTATCTATATATGTGAGATCATCCTCATAAACTGGTAGCATTTTCTGAGCTAACTTTGTTCATGTTCTCATGGCCAACCCTTCTCTCCTCATGAAATTGAAGCACCACTTTGCCTTTCCTATGAAATCAACAAATGTTCATTTCTCTTGCAAACATTCTTGCCTGACATTGAATAAGCTTGGTTGACACACATAAGCCACTCTGGAGCTGCTCCATAATCCAAGTCCTAAGCATCTGCTCCAAGTTTGCCCATTTTGCAGTTTTCCCCTGAAGGCCTTCTTCTTTTTTGGCATCTTAAGGAGTTTTTTTTTTTTCCTGTTTTCTCCACTGTCTGATCATAAACTCAGTGGGAGGAGGTCCAAATTGTCTCTCTGTAGCTCTATTTCCATGCTTTTTTGCACAGCCGATTACATTCAGTTTGAATTTTGCAGAGTAAGACAATTGCTTTCCGGTATTTATCTTTTTATTTTTTGACATCTTTTTAAAAATTATTTCTATTTATTCATCTAAAATAGGCAAATACAAGACCTCATCATTGGTTCTGTCCTGTTGGACATTTTTATCAGGACTTGGACCAGACATAAAAGACCCGCTGATCAAATTTTCAATTGGCACGAAGCTGGACAGGATGGCTCATAGGCTGGATAAAAAGGTCAGAACGCTTGGATCCCTGTTGCATCTGGCACTCTCCACCTCCACCTCCAATTAGGGCATCAGCTGATGTCAATAATAAGGCTCATGATTAGAGGAAGCCTGTTTAACAAGGTATGGGCAGCTATGCACCCACACCGTGGGGCTCCCTCCTCGGCTGACTTCCATGTATAAGATGCCCCTCGATTTTCTGTCTAATGACTTTAGAAAAAAAAATAGCATCTTATACACAGAAATATATGGTACTTCATAAGGTATTTCCAATGAAAAAAATTCAATAGGAAGATTTCATCTTCTAGTAACGTGACTTGTATATAGGATTTTTTTCTGTCTCTGAAATTTTATTTCGCTCCACTCTCAACTCCTCTGATTTTCCTCTAATCTCTGTGGTTACTTGTTCTTTATCATCTTTCCATATATATCTTCTTTTCCCTGGACAGTGAGGGCGGAAATTCTTTAAAATTCAATTCTAGGCCATTATGCTCTCTTACTCTAGAAGTTAGAGTATGATTTCATTGAAACACACAGCTTCAATTACAAACTTCATGAAGTTTGGACGTATGTGTATTTGAGACCTCAAATCCGAATTCTATAAATCCAATTGCTTATTTAACACTAAATCTATTTATTTAAAACATACATAAAACTCAAAATGCTCATGGTTTACCTAAAGTCCCAAATCTGTCCTCCTTCATTTTTGTTTATTTTATTGTGTGGTCACACCATCCAACCAGTTTTTTAAGCCAGTCACATAGCAATAATTTGACATCACTCTCTCTCATTATATTGCACACTATATTGTATCCATTATCAATCCTATCCATTTTACCTCCTAGATACTTCCTTAATCTATCTACTGTTCTCTATCTACTCATCATTGTAAGTGGTAAATTAATGCAGAATCTAAATTTCCCTTCTTGCTTTGCTTAGTGCCTTTAATATGTATGTCAAAATAATTGTGTTCATCTTTCCTATATTTTCCCTTCTGTTCCTTCTCCCTCCTCTTCCTATTTTCCAGCAATTATCCACAGCTCCCTAAAAGTCTTTATTTCAGGAAATGTCCCATCTGTAAGAATCAACATATTAAAAGGAGATTATAGGGCAATTGAAAGATTAAAGGCCAGTGGGTACTAAAAGCAGTGCCTGACATTATCTTGTTGCTGGACAGAACCCTGAAGTTGCACCAAGTCATTAGAGGGACATAACTGGTAGAAGATATAGGGAAGCTGTGTAATAAACACTATATGCCTATATCACCAAGTATTTCAGCATCCCATTCATTGCACCAAAACATTTATCAGCAGTACATGAAGGTACTGGTGACCTGCTTTTAAGACAGGGCTTTCTTAATACCTTTGTGTTATAGGAGTTTTATACAACTTTGGTTGTATAATGTACCTTAAATAAAGGCTCAGCTTTAATTCTCTATCTTCTTAATTATTTAAAGAATTAAATTTATTTAAAGCAAGGAAATAATCACTAAGTTAATAGTAGCAACACATTAATGCTTACTTTGTCTAGCAGTTGTCTCCAATAGATGACGAACACTTTGCTTATATAATTTTCACTAACTGGAATAATACATCTTCCACAAGAAAGCTAAAAAAATAATTAACTAGGTGGAGAATACAAAGTTTTAATTCTTTGATACTTTCTGTTTGTAAAGATTCTTGTAAGCTCTCACATTTTTGTTTTTGGGAGAAAAAAAATAATACCAATATATAAATTTAGAAATGGGTTTTTTAGCTAAAACTGAAGATCTTCATACTAATTGATTGTATAGTATTGTATCATATACTTTATTATTCAATGTGTAGAACTAAGTGCCCATGTGCTCCTAATAGGGAAGGAAAATAATTGTTATAGTCTTAGTGTAGATATTTCATGATAAAAGAGGAATGATGATCATCTCCATTTCCAAAGGGAGGGCAGGAACACAAACATGTTATGCTATAAAATGTCAAATTCAACCGTTTGTAAATATTTGAGCATTTTGAACTCTATGATTTTGAAAACTTTAAAAAAGTATAACAAATGTACATAATTTCCACATATTTAAAATGAGTTGTTACATTGGTAAAACTTGCCTTTTTCTCAAAATTCTTAGTGAGACATGAGACACGCTAGCCTCCAGAGGGCGACCAAGTTGCATCATTGCAAACAATTGCATCAAAATTTAACACTGCTTCCAATAAAATCATGGACTTTCTAAAGTTAAAGTTTCAAAAGACAGTAAAATAGTTAATCCTCGAAGAAAATACCATCAGTTAAATCTGAATAGCTCTGCAACTATTGGATGTTTAAGAATGAGACCACCTATAAGTTGATGCTTTAGCAGAGCAAGAGGCTTTGAATCTAGACCTCACAAAGCTACTAGATCAGCAAAACTTGTCATTTCACTAATACCCCAATTTTCCTACTCACTGTAAGTCAACCTATTTCCAACACCTTGTTAAGCAGACAGTGTTTAGATTTTTGCATTTCAGGTCAGCTCTGCAATTGATATATTACCTTGTAAACATAGTTTTATTTGGAAAAATGGGATAAATAATATCTTCCTCATATCTCATGGATTTGTGAGCATTAACTGAGATAAAATACATGCAAACACCATAATGACTGGTGAGTAAATATTATCTTCGGTCTTTTTTGGTCTCTATTTACCATCCCCCCCCTTTACAATGAGGGAGAGAAAAATAAGTTCTAATTCATTCACTTCAATGGTTTAGTGACATATTCTTCCATTACTTGCCCACAAGGTATGTTTTTGAAAATTTCATAGACATAAAGTAGTAAGTTGAAGTAATGGATATTTCTCAACCCCCAGACAGACATATATCTAATAAATGTTGTAGGTTTGTTAATCTGTGACTGAGTAATTACTAGAATTAGTAAATAATTATTTCTAATTGGAAATTCCATCCAATTGGCTCTCAATTTGTACCAATAGATTATTATTTTTATCAAGTTCATCTTTATTTAAGTTGTATCCTTGAGAACATTAGTTGTTTGCCTTTTAACTACACTTTGTCATTATTCCTGACCTATATCTAACCAGCAGAGAATTACTTTTCATTGTACTTATAAAGTTTCTCAAGCATTACTTCTTTTGACTCCCATAGATTATGCCCTTCTAGAATAATGTTCCAAGATGACTTGAATGTTCCCTTTAGCTTAACTAAACTTTAGGTAGATTTCTTTTTGACTATAGACCCCTGACCTCCCTTTTCTGAAAGCATTTACTTTAAGAAACTTGGACTTGTGAATTCTTTCTCTGTTCCTTTCATATGTAAAACTTCTGTTAGTAACTTAATACATTTACAACTCAAGAATGTCTTTTTTTAGGACTTGAGGGCCATTTCTTTGAAATAAAATCTTCAAGAAATATAAGTCCCCTACTTTCCAGTCTCTGTGGGAAGTGTAGGAACCTAACTTTAATAAGAGCCAATTAGCAAACACAGTCTAATCACATTGACCAACCTACCCACCAACATCCTCTAGTACTTTCCTTATAGCTCACCCTGGTACTTAAAAATTTTCCTTTTATTTCAGCAGAGTTGAATTCATTTTCTCTCTCCTATCACTCCTATTGCAGTAGTTTTGAACCTTGTTGCAATAGTCCTGAATAAAATCTACCTTGCCTGTTTAATCATTTGGTGTAATTTTTCTTTGATGTTACTCCATCACCAACTCTGAAGTACCTGCCATTTTCAGAATAATCTTTATAAGATTTAGAATTATTCCATAATTCCTGTGGTATAACGTCTACCATTAAAAATCCTCCACAATCTTGCACCTTTTAAACTCAGTCTTATCTTCCAATCCTTGGATTCCCTCCTCCAAGAAAATTAGTACATTTTTCTAAAGGTGGCTAATATTTCCCCAATTTGATATTTTTATGTATTTTATAACTTTTTCTTAATATATGAACATTTTACTATCTTGTTCATGCCCATGTATAACTACTAAAACAGAAATCACTTCAAGTCTTTATAAATAAGGAATAAAATACAGCGTTGAAACTACTGAGAAGTAAAGAAGGGCCAGTGAGATAAACACCACTTCTTTTTTGTGGTTAGGAACTTTAGGATCTATGTCCTTGGCAACTTTCAGATGTTTAGTATAGTATTGTTAACTGTAATCACCATGTTGTACATTAGACCCTCAGAACTTACTCATCTAACTGGAAGTTTGTACCTTTAATCAACATCTCCCCATTTCTCTAAAACTCCAGTTTTTGGCAACCACTATTCTAATATGTTTCTCTGAGTCTGGCTGTTTTAGGTTCTACAAATAAGTGATATCATACAGTATTTAGCTTTCTCTGTTTGACTTATTTCACTTAGCACAATGCCATCAGGGTCCATCTATGTTATTGAAAATGGAAGAATATCCTTTATTTTCATGGTTGAATAATATTCCATTCTGTCATATGTAACCTCACATCTTCTATATCTATTGACCCATAGACAGGCACTTAAGTTGTTTCTATATCTTAGCAATTGTGAATGATGCTGTGATGAACATGGAAGTGCAGATATCTCCTTGAAACAGTGATTTCATTTCCTTGGATGTATAGCTAGAAGTGGGATTACTAGATCATATGGTAGTTATTTTTTTTTACGGTTTTGGAAGAAACTCTGTTTTCCAAAGTGGCTGCACAGGGTTTCCCTTTCTCCACATCCTTGTCAATACTTGTTATCTCTTATCTATTTGAGGATAGCTATTCTAACACATGTGAGGTGATCTATCATTGTTGGTTTGCTTTGCATTTCCCTGGTCATTGATGATGTGGAACATCTTTTGATGTACCTATTCGGTATTTGTATGTCTTCCTTGGGAAAATGTCTATTCAGTTCTTCTGGCCATTCTTTGATTGTTTTTTCCCCCTTGAGTTGTATGAATTCCTTATATAATTTGGATATTAATTTCCTATCACATATATCATTTGGCAATATTTTCTTCAGTACTCTAGGTTGTCTTTTCATTTTGTACTTGCTTCTTTTGCTGTGCAGTGTTTTAGTTTGATGTAATCCCAATTATTTAATTTGCTTTTGTTGTGTATGCTTTATGTGTCATATCCAAAAAATCATTGTCAAGGATCTTGTGCCCTATGTTTTTTTCTAGGAGTTTTACAGTTTCAATTCTTACATATAAGTCTTAATCCATTTTGAGTTAAATTTTGTGAGTGGTGGAAGATAGGAGCTCATTTTTATTCATCCACATGTGGTTCTCTAGTTTTCCAAGGACCAATTATTGAAGAGATTAACTTTCTCCCAGTGAGTATTCCTGGTTTCCTTGTCAAACATTAGTAGTATGTATTAATTAAAAAATTATTATAACTATATTTATTTATTATAATCTTGTTATTTAACCCTTATACTAGAGTTGATGGATTAAGATACCACCATATTACAGTATTAGAGTGTTCTAAATATTATACGTACTTACCTTTACCAGTTTGTTTTTAATCTGCCTATTTTTTCCTTTTTATTGACTTTATTGGGGTGACATTGGTTAATAAAATTCTCTAGGTTTCAGATGTATAATTCTATAATACACCATCTCTATATTGTATGAATTTGTCAATTTTTAATAGTGGGCCATTAACACCTCCAATTATTATAATGGTTTCATATAATTATCCTTGCGGTTCTATTAATTTTTGCTCATATAGGTTGATGCTTTATTGTTAAGCACATACATGCTAAGAATTGTATATCTTCTTGGGACATTGCATAATGTTCACATGTTTTATATTACTAATTAATGTCCTTTGAATTTAGCTTTGTGGACTCCTTTCAACATTTCTTGTAAGGCAATTCCAGTGGTAATTTTCTCAGATTTTTGTCTGAAAATATCTTTATCTATCCTTTATTACTTGAAGACAACTTTGCTGGGTAGAGTAGTCTTGGTTGGTAGTTTTGTCAACAGAGGGTAGAGGGCCTCATCTCACCTGGTTGTTAGTGGGGGTGGAATTCTTGCCATATCTTGAGAAAAAGGAATTTTCTGAGACTCAAATAGGAGAAATAATTTTTATTTGCCTGGAATTAAATTCCTGAGTTTCCAAGGTCCCAATTCCCTTTGCCTAGTCATACAAGAAATGTAGCTGTGTTTTAGCAGAGCTAAAATCAGAGCCAGTGTCTAGAGTTTCCTTTCCACATTGGAGCAGTATCTAGAGTTTCCTTTCCAATCCAGTTTAGATTGTGTTCCCCACTGTAGTCCATCAGTCCATTGTATGTGGGGGCCACAGGAACACATGGCCAAGCACAGGCCATGAAACAAGAGCAACAAAAGTAAAAGAGAGAGAACTTTGTTTAGGGGATTATATATTCCCAAAATTTTGCATGCTAGCAGTGGCCATGGTAATTTTGGCCAATCTATGGTTTCCCAAGTGTGACTGACAGCAAGTACCTTCCCTATGTCATGCCAGCTTTTTTTGGCATGCATCTATTTTCCCTTTATTGGATGGCTTCCCCCAGTGTTTTGCAGGAATAGACTGGTGGTTCCTTGGGGAGTGGAAAGTAGCAGTTTCCTGGTGAAGTTGCCAAATGACATACCTATAATGTCTGGCCTTTCCTTTAGTTTCTTTCCTATTGTTAATAACTAGCTAATTACTACAGTATCAGTTTGAGTTGCCTTTTAGCAGTTTGAATAAATCATTCAATTCTTCCTTCATTCTAAGGTTTCTGATGAAAAATCTTCCAGTAGCCTTATGGGGGGTTCTTTGTAAATTACAAGCCATTCTTCTCTTGCTACTTTTAAGAT
Organism: Myotis daubentonii; assembly: GCF_963259705.1. Lineage (NCBI taxonomy): Eukaryota > Metazoa > Chordata > Mammalia > Chiroptera > Vespertilionidae > Myotis > Myotis daubentonii. The sequence continues at coordinate 114,255,682 of NC_081861.1, forward strand.
TTTTTTTGATTTTTAGATAATTTTATGATAACATATCTTGGAGAAGGTACCTTTAAATTCATTTTGTTTGCTGGCACATGAACTTTAAGAACTTAGATATCTCTCTCTCTCTCTCACTCTCTCTCTCTAGATTTGTTACGGTCTCAGTTTTTTTTTTTTTCTTTCATTGACTGGTTTATTTCACTTAGCATAATGCTCTCCAGTTCCATCCATGCTGTTGAAAATGGTAAGAATCTCTTCTTTTTTTACAGCAGCATAGTATTCCATCGTGTAGATGTACCACAGTTTTCTAAGCCATTCATCTACCGATGGGCACTTAGGCTTTTTCCAGATCTTAGCTATGGTGAATTGTGCTGCTATGAACATAGGAGTGCATATGTCCTTTCTGATTGGTGTTTCTGGTTTCTTGGGATATATTCCCAGAAGTGGGATCACTGGGTCAAATGGGAGTTCCATTTTTAACTTTTTGAGGAAACTCCATACTGTCTTCCATAGTGGCTGCACCAGTCTGCATTCCCACCAGCAGTGAACGAGGGTTCCTTTTTCTCCACATCCTCTCCAGCACTTGTCATTTGTTGATTTGTTGATGATAGCCATTCTGACAGGTGTGAGATGGTACCTCATTGTTGTTTTGATTTGCATTTCTCAGAGGATTACTGACTTTGAGCATGTTTTCATATGTCTGTTGGCTTTCTGAATGTCCTCTTTTGAAAAGTGTCTATTTAGGTCCTTTGCCCATTTTTTTGACTGGATTGTTTATCTTCCTTTTGTTAAGTTGTATGAGTTCCCTATACATGTTGGAGATTAAGCCCTTATCAGTGATAACATTGGCAAATATGTTCTCCCATTCAGTGGGCTTTCTTGTTGTTTTGTTGATGGTTTCTTTTGCTTGGCAGAAGCTTTTTATTTTGATGTAGTCGCATTTGTTTATTTTCTCTTATGTTTCCAATGCCCTAGGATCTGCATTGGTGAAGAAATTGCTTCAGCATATGTCTGAGATTTTGTTGCCTTTGGATTCCTCTAGTATTTTTAAGGTTTCCCATCTTACATTTAAGTCCTTTATCCATTTTGAGTTTATTTTTGTGTATGGTATAAATTGGTGGTCTAGTTTTAGTTTTTTGCATGTATCTGCCCAGTTTTACCAACACCATTTATTGAAGAGACTGTCTTGACTACATTGTATGTTCCTGTCTCCTTTGTCAAATATCAATTGAGCATATTGGTTCGGGTCGACTTATGGGTTCTCTATTCTATTCCATTGATCTATATGTCTGTCTTGTGCCAGTACCAGGCAGTTTTGAGAACAGTGGCTTTGTAATACAGCTTGATATCTGTTATTGAGATCCCACCTACTTTGTTCTTCTTTCTCAGGATCGCTGCAGCTATTCGGGGTCTTTTTTTATTCCAGATGAATTTTTGGAGAGTTCGTTCTAGGTCTGTGAAATATGCCATTGGTATTTTAATGGGAAGTGCATTGAATTTATAGATGGCTTTGGGTGGTATGGACATTTTAATGATATTGATCCTACCAATCCATGAATATGGTATTTTCTTCCATCTGTTTATGTCTTCCTTTATCTCTTTTTTCAACGTCCTCTAGTTTTCTGAGTAGAGGTCTTTTACCTCTTTAGTTAAGTTTATTCCTAGGTAGCTTAATTTTTTGGTGCAATGGTAAATGGTATTGCTTTTTTAGTCTCTCTGTAAGTTCACTATTGGTGTATAGAAATGCATAGATTTCTCTTTTTTTAATATATTTTATTGATTTTTTACAGAGAGGGATGGAGAGGAATAGAGAGTTAGAAACATTGATGGGAGAGAAGCATCGATCAGCTGCCTCCTGTACACTCCCTGCCAGGGATGTGCCCACAACCAAGGTACCTGCCCTTGACCAGAATCGAACCTGGGACCCTTCAGTCTGCAGGTGACGCTCTATCCACTGAGCCAAACCGGGTAGGGAGAAATGCATAGATTTCTTAGCATTAATTTCTTATCCTGCTACATTGCCGAATTCATTTATTAAATTTAATAATCTTTTGATGGAATCTTTAGGGTTTTCTATGTACTGTATCATGTCATCTGCAAATAAGGACAGTTTTACTTCTTCTTTTCCAATTTGTGTGCCTTTTATTTCTTCTTCTTGTCTAATTGCAATGGCTAGTACTTCCAGTACTATGTCGAACTGGAGTTGTGAGAGTGGGCATCCCTGTCTTATTTCTGTTCTTAGGGGAAATGGTTTTAGTTTTTGTCCATTGAGTATGCTGTTGGCTGTTGGTTTGTCATATATGACTTTTATTATGTTGAGGTATGATCCTTCTATTCCAGGCGTGGGCAAACTTTTTGACTCGAGGGCCACAATTGGTTCTTAAACTGGACTGTAAGGCCGGAACAAAAGCATGGATGGAGTGTTTGTGTGAACTAATATAAATTCAAAGTAAACTTCATTTCATAAAAGGGTACGGTCTTTTTTTTTCAATAGTTTTATTCATTTCAAACAGGCCGGATCCGGCCCGCGGGCCATAGTTTGCCCACGGCTGTTCTATTCCCACCTTGCTGAGAGTTTTTATCAAAAATGGGTGTTGGATTTTGTCAAATGCTTTTTCTGCATCAATTGATATGACTATGTGTTTTTTTTCTTTCAATTTGTTTATGTGATGTATCACATTTATTGATTTGCGAATATTGTACCATCCTTCCATCCCTGGGATAAATCCTACTTGGCCATGGTGTATGATCTTTCTGATGTACTGCTGGATCCAATTTGCTAAGATTTTGTTGAGGATTTTGTCATCTATGTTCATGAGGGATATTGTCCTGTAATTCTCTTTCATTGTTTTGTCTTTATGTGGTTTTGGTATTAGGGTGATGCTGGCTTCATAGAATGAGCTTTGAAGTGTTCTTTCCTCTTGAATTTTTTGGAATAGTCCGAGGAGTAAAGGTTTTAGATCTTCTTTGAATGCTTGGTAAAACTCCCCTTTGAGGCCATCTGGCCCGCCCTGGGTTTTTGTTTGTTGGAAGCTTTTTGATGACTGCTTCAATTTCTTCCATAGTTATTGGCCTATTGAGATTTTTAGATTCTTCCTGATTGAGTTTTGGATTGTTGTATTTTTCTGAGAATATGTCCATTTCCTCCAGGTTGTCTAGTTTGCTGGAGTAGAGTTGTTCATAATATTTTTTTAACAATCCTTTGTATTTCTTTGGGTCGGTTGTTATTTCCCTCTAACATTTCTGATTTTGTTTATTTGGGTACTCTCTCTTTGCTTTTTGGTGAGCCTCGCTAGACGTTCATCCTTTCAAAGAACCAGCTCTTGGCTTCATTGATTTTATGTATTGTTTTTTGGTCTCTATGTCATTTATTTCTGCTCTAATATTTATTATCTCCTTCCTTCTGCTCACTCTGGGCTTTTCTTATTGCTCTCTTTCTAATTCTTTGGCATGTAGAGTTAGATGTTTTACTACCATTTTTTTCTAGTTTTTTTGAGGTAGGCCTGTAGAGCTATTAACTTCCCTCTCAGGACTGCTTCCATTGTGTCCCATAGGTTTTGAATGGTTGTGTTTTCATTGTTATTAGTTTCCAGGATGTTTTTAATTTCTTCTTTGACCTCATTGGTAACCCAATCAATATTTAATAACATGCTATTCAGCTTCCAAGTGTTTGAGTGTTTTGGGTTGTTTTTATTGTAGTTTATTTCTAATATTATGCCATTGTGATCTGAGAAGATGCTTGGTATGATTTAAATCTTCTTGAATTTGGGAAAACTTTGCTTGTGACCCAATATGTGGTCTATTTTTGAAAATGTCTCATGTGCACTTGAGAAGAACATATATGCTGTAGCTTTGGGGTGAAACGTTCTGAAGATGTCAATTAAGTCCATCTGATCTCTTGAGTAACCGCTCAACCACTGAACAACACTTGCTGGGCTAAAGTTCTGATTTTGTTCATGTATTGTTTTCCTGATTCTGTTGGATTGTCTTTCTCTGTTTTCTTATAGCCCTCTGAGTTTCCTTAAAACAGCTATTTTAATTTTTTTTATAAGGAAAATCACAAATCCCGGTGTCCTTGGGATCAGGTATTGAATGGTCATTATTATCCTTTGGTGGTATCACGTTACCTTCATTGTTCATGATTCTTGAAGTTTGCATTGCTGCTTTTCACTTGAATTAGCAGACACCTCATCTAGTTTTTACTAACTGCCTTTGGAGAAAAATACCTCCCATCAGCCCTGCTAGTGATTCTAAGGCTTTCCCAGTATTTCTATGTATATGCTTGCTCCATGCTTCTTTCTTAAGTTTGTATGTTTTCTCTGCATCCTAAAAGGTGTCAGCTCAAGTGCTGACAGGCTCCCTTTTGTTTTCCCAAGAGTGGTGATCATTCTAAAGTTTATGTTCTCTTCCTGTCTCAATTTTGGTTGATTGCCTGTGAGTGTTCATTAGCCATCTACCAAAGCTCTCTCTCAGTGCTAGCATTGGGCGTGCACACAGGGAGGCTGCCACAGAATGGGGATGTGTATGGGTAAGGCACACAGAGCACTGGATGTGCCTCTAGGCCAGTTGAGGGGAATGTAAGGGCAAGACATCCCCACTAGCTCTAGAGTATTTCTTGATGGAGTCTAAGATGCATTTAATAGGATTTACGTCCCTTAGATGACTTCTGAGAGTCCTATCTGATTTTCTCTCAACCTCCCCCTACCCTCTAGTCATACAGCTCACTATTCAGTAGTCTAGATTTTGTAAGAAAGAAATGAACCCATTTGGCAGCATCCTGAAAACCTGAGGGAACTGGGTGATAGTAGCCTATTTTTAAACTATAGTCTTTCTATTTATTTATTTATTTATTTATTTATTTATTTATTTAAATATATCTGTATTGATTTCAGAGAGGAAGGGAAAGGGAGAGAGATATAATCATTAATGGTGAGAGAGAATCATTAATTGGCTTCCTCCTGCATGCTCCCTACTGGGGTTTGAGCCCACAACTTGGAGATGTGCCCTGATCAGGAATCAAACCATGACCTCCTAGTTCATATGTTGATGCTCAACCACTGAGTCACATTGGCCGGTCTTCCTATTTATTTTTTATCTCTAGTTTTTACCAAAGGCTTTACTTTAATAAGCCCCCTTTCTTCATCTCTCAAATATATACAATGATAGAACTTATCTCATTGGGTTGTTTTGAAGACTAAATGAACTAAGACAGATAAAGTGTTCAAAGAGTACTTGATATATGGAGTGTGCTTCCAGAGTGAAAACCATCTCATGATTGTTTTTATGTTATCATTAATTAAATTGCTGTTATTATTATAATAGTTACCTTTCAATATTCTGCGAAGTGAAATCTTATTTTAATGCCCAGCTCAAATATCATCAGCTCCACATAAACTTCTCTATTTCCTCTAAAAGTGATTTACTCTAAATTCCTGTAGTGTACATTATCTCATTTATTTATTGGAAATTCATCTTTGAGTTCATTTGATTATATGCCAACTCTCCTAACTAGACTATAAAGTTCCAGAATATAATAACTCTTGTTTATGTATTTGTGCATTCCCCATAGAAATTAGTAGAGTGCACTATCCGGAGAAAGCACTTTATGAAAATGTGTTGAATGACTGAAAGACTAGATTAAGCACTAACTCTACTGTAGCTCTACTGATAGATGGACAAATCTCATAACTGTGTTTATAATATGCTGTGACATTCTAGGCATTAAAATCTTTATAATTTAAGATTTTCATATTAGGTTTTGGTTAAAAAGATCCTAAAAAATAACTTGGACAAGTTTTAACTTTGAGAGATTAGAAATTTTTTTTCTCTTTGCTATAGTTTTATACATATTCAAAATTGTTTCTAGAACTTTCAATATGTTGGCATTTACAGTTATTGGATGCTGCTTAGCTGAATATAAACACATGCTATTTCTGAGTTCTATCTATATTTGAAAGCAAAAAAGATGATTATAGTAGCAATGCTATGCATTTTTATATTGTCCTATCATTATTACAGTGAGCTTAACTGTCTTCATGTATTCATACAACATAGCAAGGAAATTCATGTTATATATGCAGTCATCAAGGGTATTTTTATCACTTTGAGTTTTATGAACCTTATTATTCATGGCTGATTAATAAAAAATCACGTTGGGAGATGACCCTGAAATTGGCTTCTAGCAAGACAAAGATTGGGAGGGATAAAGGTAAGCTTCATGAGTGAGAGGAAAGAAAATCTAGAGGAGGGGTGTCTGAGTAGGAAAAATCAGGACAAAGAGAAATCACAATGTAGGAAAGAGAAATTGGAGTAAATGTGTTATAAAGGCAATGTCCCTTTGCTTCATGACATCTGTTTTCCTCTTTCTTTGACTATTCCTCCCAATCTGTTTTTAAAACCACATATCTCTAATGGTGGGAACCTTCAGTTGTGGATAAGAAGGATACTTCCAGAGGTAGGACAATTGTACTATCATTCACTGCCCTTAGTTTACAACACTTCATATATATATATATATATATATATATTGATTTTAGAGAGGGAAAGAGAGATAGAAACATCAATGATGAGAGAGAATCATTGATCAGCTGCCTACTGCACACCCCCTACTGGGGATTGAGCACACAACCTGGGCAAGTGCTCTTGGCCAGAATTGAACCTGGGGTCCTTCAGTCTGCAGGTGGATGCTCTAACCACTGAGCAAAACCAGCTAAGGCTAGTTTACAACACTTTTACTCTCTCTGAACCTTCACCCATTAGTCAAACAATCAAACCAGAAACAAGATTGAGAATGGCAAGGGCAGGCAGAGGCTGGTTAGTCAGTACTGAGGAGGATCCCAGTGGGAGAATAATAGTCAGAGGCAGCAAATTCTAGAGTGAGAAGAAAAGGTAAGTACCTGTGGCTATACCAAACTGAGATGTCATACACATTACAACAATGCACATAAAGTAAAAGGATACATGGGCAGGGAGACTATAAGTTAGGGATAGCTTTGCTTAACTCTTGATGCCTTTATCAGTCTTTTGATTCCAAAAGATGGAATCCTTTTTCATGATGTCCCAAAAGACACATTAAAAATTGGAAACTACAGGTAAATGGACCACAGCAGATAAATTCAGTAGCATGGTCTGTTTTCGCTCTTAAATTTTATCTTATCATTTAATTTCTATAATTGATTTTTACTGCTCTTCCCATTTTCTAATTTTTAAAAATAAATGTAGCACAAATCTAGCCTTAACCAAACTCTAATTCCTGGCTCTGAAGTCTAGTTCTCTAATACTTATACTAGCCTGCACCCTGACTTTACTTTGAGCTGGTCTTCATTTCTCTAGGTAAATAAAAATATATAAATTTAATTTATTTTACAATAAAATAGGCTTATTATGTATACAATATGTTAATATTAACATGTACAATTATATATATATATATATATATATATATATATATATATATATATATATATATATTTCTTAAAGGACCACCTGTATAAAACCCAATATTCTAGTTACCTTATTGAGAATACTGTGGAGCTAAGTAATAATAGTATGTGTTTCCCACCATTCATACCTTGGGTCCTTATAGTGTAAACCTCAAACTATAATAAACTACATTTGCCAAGGCTACATAAAGAAGATAAAAAATGTTTTCAGTTAAAAGAATCACTATACTATAATACAATTTGGATCAAGGATCAAATTTATAAACTCTCCTTTTCTCTAACTGATTTCCCCTGTTTTATCCCAATAAAGAAACCAATCTTCAGCCATATTTTAGTAATAAGTTATTTACAGGTTTAGTTATCAAAGTCATGTCCCCCTAGGCCAGTGATGGCGAACATATGACACGCGTGTCATAGGTGACAGGAGAACTCATTTTTTTGGTTTATTTTTCTTTGTTAAATGGCATTTAAATATATAAAATAAGTATCAAAATATAAGTCTTTGTTTTAGTATGGTTTCAAATATCAAAAAATTTCTATATGTGACACGGCACCAGAGTTAAGTTAAGGTTTTTCAAAATGCTGACACGCCGAGCTCAAAAGGTTCACCATCACTGCCCTAGGCAGTGAAACAATTTCTTCAGCTGATTTTGATACTTCATCAGAGTTACTTGCCCTCAACTTTATTAACACTACATGTTTTCAGTGCTTTCTAGATATGTTACTAGGCCTTCACAACAATCATGTGAGGTATGTTTTAATATGCTCTTTTTCCATATCAGGAAATTAAAGCACAGGCTTAGTAAGTGATAGAGCTGGAATTTAAACCCATTCAAATTTATTTAACTCTAATTCCCAAGTTCTTAAACTGTTTAACCACACCCTTTATAAGGTATAGAAAACATTTTCAGTAAAATATTACATCTGGTATAATATTACTTACTTATGCTTTTTAATGACATAATACCAAAACACAAGCTTCAATATTATAAAATGCCGGAAAACTGCATTTAATGGCACTATGTAGCCATGCTGTAAACTGAAGGGAGATTAATGAGGACTATAATTGCCCTGACTATCCACGTGACTGAATTGTGCTAGAGGACCCACCTTTAGAGACACTATACAACCCATTATATCTCAGAATTTTTAAAGAGGAATATCATTATTGGTTGAATATTATCAACCATGGAAGTGTTACAGCAGAGGAGAGAGGTGAGAACAGATGTTAGGAGAACTAGCCAAAAATTAGAAGTTAGGAGATATCAAAATGCTGTCAGTATGGAGAAAAACCATAGAAGAATAGTCAATAGACAGGAATAAAAGAAGATCATTGAGGATGAGGTAAGCATAGTATGAGAGGAAAGCGGGGAGCAAGATGATTCATGATTCAGTTAACAAAATTTTTTCATGTTTTTAAGGAAGACATATCTGAAGACTTCAACATGTGAAGTCTTATAGTGTAAAGACATTCTTTCCAAATTGCATTTTCATCCATGTAAATATTGTACTGAAAATCGTATCTATTCACACCTGAGGGACCCTCCCGAGTGCACAAATTTTTGTGCACCGGGCCTCTAGTGGAATATAGGCTTATTGCAGTATTGAGGGGCTGTTTGAAGAAGAAGAAAAGTGTATTAGAAAGTAAAATGTAATTAAATACAAAAGAGGCCAAAGGGAGAAAATATTTTCAAACAAATGTATAGGATTAATTATACTGCTCACCAGTTATTTCTGGCTCTCTACTTTCTGAGCACATGGAGATTTTGTTTCTTGGATTATGTATGGATTGCTGGGACATGTAATTTTGGCCAATGATGTGTGAGTGGACTTGACATAAAACACTTCTAGGCTGGAACAGTTATTTGATCTGAGACACTTCAGAGTTCTTTTTCTTTCCATCTAGTGTGGCAAATGGCAATGTTTGAGATAGTGGTTGCTCCTCCATCTTGAGACCCTGAGAGAAATGAGTCTTCCTCCCCCATTCCTTAACTAACCTATGTTATCTTACTTCATGAGAGATAAATAAATCTACTTTTTTTAAGCCATTAAAGTTTTGTAATTAGTGCAATTGTACACATTTTAGCTTATTTACAATTGCAGCATACATTAACTTATTCTAGCTAATCAGAGTGGGTGGCTGGAAAATGGTACATTTAGCAGAAATGCAAAATAAGTGAAGAATGAGGCAAAGGCATTGGATTTAGCTCATTAGATATATTAATATATATATATATATATATATATATATATATATATATATATATATATATATATATATATAATGTGTGTGTGGAGAGTGGAGAGAGAGAGGGAGAGATAAGAATCCTGTTATGGAGGAAATGAGTGATTCCTTTTCTTTTCTATGAAATGTTTGCCCATGAAAGGAAGGAGAAGAATAGGAGAGCATTAGGGGAAGCATAAGATGTAGGTAAACCTTTCATTTTGTTTTCTTCCAATGGATGAGAAGACTCATATATATCTGCAAGTAAAATAAATGATGATGCCCTAACCCAGGGGTCCGCAAACTCATTAGTCAACAGAGACAAATATCAACAGTACTTCTTCAAAATAGACTCGCCCAGGCCGAAAACCAACTTCTGCTCATGGGTCATGAAGTTTCAGTTGCACTGTACACGTGCCCACACATGGTATTTTGTGGAAGAGCCACACTCAAGGGGCCAAAGAGCTGCATGTGGCTCGCGAGCTGCAGTTTGCCGATCATGGCCCTAACCGGTTTGGCTCAGTGGATAGAGTGTTGGCCTGAGGACTGAAGGGTCCCAGGTTCAATTCCACTCAAGGGCATGTACCTTGGCTGTGGGCACATCCCCAGTAGGGGGTGTGCAGGGGGCAGCTGATCAATGTTTCTCGCTCATCGATGTTTCTTTCTATTCCTCTCCCTTCCTCTCTGTAAAAGATCAATAAAACATATTTTAAAAAAATAAATGATGATAAATGAGGGAGAGCTGCGAGGGGAGGGTGTGGACATTGCTAGAATACATTTGATTCAGGATTGGATGTGATTGAATTCAGAGATAGGTTACTTAGGTTTATTCAGGAGGAGGGATGCCCCTCTATTTGTAAATGGAGGGAAAAGGAGGGACAATGAAGGATGTAAAAGCAAGAATGTGTTCAACATTGGCATTAAAAACTCCTCTTATGTTTTATCAGGAAAGGTGGTAGATCTTAAATTCCAATATTTACAAGCCTATGATATAAATACTAATCACTATCATTATTTTGGCATAATGCCTACTGTGGACACTACCCCTTCTGTGTTAACTGTTCTCAGAGACTCCCACACAGCACTTTTCAACTTTTGAAGCAACTGTTCTCAGAGACATTTGCAAAATGTACTTCATATCCTAAGTTTTATAAACCACAAATTTATATACAAACTAGCTAATAATTTACAAAGTGTCTATCACCATGAAAAGAATAATTTGCCAGTAGGGCAAAATTTACTTAACAAACAGATTTCTACTGTGAGAGGAAGAATATGTGGGAGCAAAATTATAGGGGGAAATATTATTTAAGTCTATTTAAACACATCATGTGGAAATTAGAGCAATGTGTAACTCAGAAATTACTTATAAATGCAAAGTTCTAAACCAGTGTTTCTCAAATTTTGGTAGGCATCAGAATCACCTAGTTAGCTTGTTAAAATTGCTGGTGTTGGGGAACACACTGAAATTTACTGTCAGAATTTTGAAGTGAGGGATCTAAAGGGGGTCCAAGCTTATATATATATATATATATATATATATATATATATATATATATATGATTTTATATATAAGATTACAGTTACTTAGACAGTATCCTGGACAATTTGCATAGTCCTCTATTATTAGTATAGATAGTTCCTGTGTGATTCATTGATATTTTATATTGGAGTATTTAGTTTCTTATTGTCATTAAAATTTTTTCTTATGGCCTACAATTATATAATCAAAAATTAAAATATAAGCTATTGAGTAGAAGAAAAAGATTCAGTTAACAGCATTAAATAAAGCCTGTAAACCAAGAACACGCAATATAATATACTGATGACAAAAAGTAGTTTGCTTGATTTTATAATTGAATCTTCTTTCTTTATAAATAATCTATGCTTAATGATTAGAATTGGACACAATACTATGAATAATCTTTGCAGTGATTCAACTTGACCTATATTTTCTAAATAATGTCTTCTTTAGTTTGAGTACAATTTAAATTGATAAGCTTGTTTTTACTAAAGTGCAAAAGGCTGCATTTATGTATTTTAATGGACTTTGTCAGTTTCTTAAAACCTTTCATGTCAAAATATGATATTTTAAACTGTGGAAATTATTTAATATACTAATTAATAATTAAAAGAACAGATATTTCACAAGATTCTCACCAAATGTAGTTTTAATTTTTTTCCTTCCTTGATGTATGCTATCACCAGATGGGGGCACAATGATACAGTAAGCATAGTGAAGAGCACTCTTTCAGAAGCAACATGGTGGAAACTCAGTTGAATAAAGTGTTTCCTATTTATATCACACACACACACACACACACACACAGAGAAAGAAAAATAGTTATGGTTTATGCTTAAAAAAAAGGTCATCAAACCTAGGATTTCACTCATCAACACTAATAAAAGAGAAAAATGGTAATTGGCGTACGAGCTACCCTTTTCATTGGCTAATCAGGGCTATATGCAAATTAACTGCCAACTGAGATGGCAGTTAACTGCCAACAAGATGGTGGTTAATTTGCATATGTAGGCACAATGCAGGGAGGCCAAAGGGAAAGCAGGAAGAAGCCCCCTGCCACTGACAGTGATCGGAAACCCAGGGGGGAGCTAAGAGCTGGGGGGCAGGGCAAAGGCGGCCCTGGGGCTGCCTTTGCCCTGCCCCCCAGCCATGATCAGAGAATCAGGTGCCTTTTCCGCCCTGGCCAGTGATAGCAGGAAGTAGGGGTGGAGCCAGCGATGGGAGCTGGGCACGGTCGAAGCTGGCAGTCCCAGGAGCTAGGGGTCCCTTGCCTGGGCCTAAAGCAAAGCCCACGATCGTGGGGCTGCTGCAGCTGCGGGTCCCCGCTGCCCGGGCCGAACGCCTAGGCCAGAGGCATCAGGCCTGGGCAAGGGGCTGATCCTGCGATTGGAGGGTGATGGGGGTCAATGCCTGAGGGCTCCCAGTATGTGAGAGGGGGCAGGCTGGGCTGAGGGGCACTCCCCCCCACACACACACCCAGTGCACGGGGATCAGCGGAGCCGCGAGGCCTCCCGGCACCGGCATCAGTGTGACAGGGGGCAGTGCCCAAACCCCCTGAACCCCCTGATCGCCCTGTGGCTCTGTGTGTGACAGGGGGTGGGGCCACAACCTCCCTATCCGCCCTGCTCTGTTCGGGACAGGGGAAGGCGCCCCAACCCCCTGATCAGCCCTGCTCTGTACCTGATAGGGGGGAGCTGCCCAACCCCCTGATCGCTCTGCGGCTCTGTGTGTGACAGGGTGTGGTGCCCCAACCCCCTCCCCCCCGCCCCCCCCCAACGGGTCCCTCTCTGTGTGTGACGGGGTAGAGCCATAACCTCCCCTTCGGCCCTGCCCTGAGTGTGAGAGTGGCGGCGCCCCAACCCCTCTGATGGGCTCTGCTCTGTAAGTGACAGGGGGTTGCACCGCAACCTCCCCATCGACCCTGCCTTGAGTGTGACAGGGGGCGGTGCCCCAATCCCCCAATCGGCCCTACCCTGAGCGTGACTGAGGGTGGCATCGCAACCTCCTGATCCTCCCTGCTCTGTGCATGACATGGGGCGGTGCCCCAACTCCCCAAATGGCCCTGCTCTGAGCCCGACCAGGGGCTGCACCTAGGGATTGGGCCTGCCCTCTGCCACCCGGGAGCAGGCCTAAGCCAGCAGGTCGTTATCTCCCGAGGGTTCCCAGACTGGGAGAGGGCACAGGCCGGGCTGAGGGACCCCCCCTCCCTCCCCGAGTGCACAAATTTTTGTGCACCGGGCCTCTAGTAATAATATAAAAAAAATGAGCCTAAATATTGAAATTTCAGTTTCTTTAAACCTGTCTCAGACCAAGCTTTTGGATAGTGCAATATATATTATACTAGAGGCCCTGTGTACAAAATTCATGCATGGGTGAGGGGTGTGTGTGTGCCTCAGCCCAGCCTGCACCCTCTTCAATCCGGGACCCCTCTGGGGATGTTTGAGTCATAAACTGGCAGTCGGACATCCCTCTCGCAATCCAGGACCGCTGGCTCCTAACCACTTGCCTGCCTGCTGGCCCGATCCCCATAACTGCTCTCTCCTGCCAGCCTGATCCTCCTAACTGCTCTCCCCTCCGGCCTGATCACCCTAACTACCATCCCCTGCCAGCCTGATCACCCAACTGCTCTCCCCTGCTGGCCTGATCACCCTAACTGCTCTCCCCTGCCAGCCTGATCACTCCTAACCACCTCTGCCTTGGCCCCATCACCATGGCTTTGTCTGGAAGGACATCTGGTCTAATTAGAATATTACCCTTTTATTAGTATAGATAAGTGCATGCTGCATTAAATATTTTTGTTAGATGATATTGGCATACATTAGTCCTCCCTTATTGGTGGTTTTGCGTTCTGTGTTTTCAGTTACCAATGGTCAACCACAGTCCAAAATCTTTAATTGAAAAATTTCAGAAATAAACAATTCATAAGTTTTAAATTGTGTGCCATTGTACTAGTAAGTAGAATAATGAGATCTTGCACCAGCCTTCCTTTGTCCTTCCCGGTGTGTCCATGCTTTATTCCCTACCTGTACGTTAGCCACTTGGTAGCCATCTTGGTTACCTGGTCAGTTATGAGAGAGGAAGAGAAAGAGAGAGAGAGAGAGAGAGAGAGAGAGAGAGAGAGAGAGAGAGACTGAAAAAGAGAAAAGAATATTCACATAACATTACAGTATATTGTTATAATTGTTCTATTTTATTATGAGCTATTGTTATTAATCACTTACTGTGTGTAATTTGTAGATTAAAACTTTTTCATAGGTATGTACCTATAAGAAAAAATGGTAATATATATAGTGTTCAGTACTATTCAAGATTTCAGGCTTCCTCCGCAGGTCTTGGAACGTATCCCCTATAATGAAAGAGGACTACTGTATTTCAGTCTGTCTTTCAAATTGAAACTGACGAACCCCATAAATTAATAATTTTCATGCAAGTTATTCAACATGTGTACATAATCTAAGCCTAAGCTATCCCCCACATTTTTGAAAGGGCTGCTGACCCGGGATCACGCATGTATAGCTACCACAGCCTTGTGACTTAGAGTATGGAAGCCAACTCCTCTCTATTGATGTACACTTTTTCTTTTTTAAAAAATTAAATCTTTATTGTTCCGATTATTACAGTTGTTCCCCTTTTTTCCCCCCATAGCTTCCCTCCACCCGGTTCTCACCCCATCCTCTACCCTTACCCGCCCACTGTCCTAATCCATAGGTGTATGATTTTTTTCCAGTCTCTTCTCCCACCCCCACACCTCTTTCCCCCTGAGAATTGTCAGTCCACTCCCTTTCTATGCCCCTGATTCTATTCTATTCACCAGTTTATTCTGTTCATCAGATTATTTATTCACTTGATTTTTAGACTCACTTGTTGATAGATATATATCTGTTGTTCATAATTTTTATATTTACCTTTTTCTTCTTCCTCTTCTTAAAGGATACCTTTCAGCATTTCATATAATACTGGTTTGGTGGTGATGAATTCCTTTAGCCTTTTCTTACTGTGAAGCTCTTTATCTGACCTTCACTTCTGAATGGTAGCTTTGCTGGGTAAAGTAATCATGGTTGTAGGTTCTTGCTATTCATCATTTTGAATATTTCTTGCCACTCCCTTCTGGCCTGCATAGTTTCTATTGAGAAATCAGCTGACAGTCATATGGGTACTCCCTTGTAGGTAACTAGCTATTTTTCTCTTGCTGCTTTTAAGATTCTCTGTCTTTTGCTCTTGGCATTTTAATTGTGATGTGTCTTGGTGTGGTCCTCTTTGGATTCCTTTTGTTTGGGGTTCTCTGTGCTTCCTGGACTTGTAAGTCTATCTCTTTCACCAGGTAGGGGAAGTTTTCTGTCATTATTTCTTCAAATAGGTTTTCAATATCTTGCTCTCTCTCTTCTTCTGGCACCCCTATAATTCAGATGTTGGTACACTTGAAGTTGTCCCAGAGGTTCCTTACACTATCTTCATATTTTTGGATTAATCTTTTATTTTGTTTTTCCGGTTGGGTGTTTTTTGCTTCTTCGTATTTCAAATCTTTGACTTGATTCTTGGGATCCTCTTGTCTGCTGTTGGATCTCTGTATATTATTCTTTATTTCAGTCAGTGTATGCTTAATTTCTAGTTGGTCTTCTTTCATATCCTCGAGGGTCTCACTAAATTTATTGGCGGTCTCTAGAAAATTCTTGAAAAACCTTATAACCGTGGTTTTGAACTATGTATCCTCTAGTTTGCTTTCTTCCATTTCTGTCATTTGTGACCTGTTTCTTTGTCTCCACATTTTGGCTGCTTTCCTGTGTTGATAGAGTGGCTTTGTGTGCTATGTGTCCTGTAGGGCCCAGTGGCTCAGCCTCTGCAATTACCTGAAGTGGACACTCTTAGTACACCCCCTTGTGGGCTGTGTGCACAGTCTTATTGTAGTTAAGCCTTGATTGTTGTAGGTATCACTGGGAGGAATTGACCTCCAGGCCAATTGGCTGTGAGAATCAGCTGAGTCTACAGTAGGAGAACTTCTGTGCTGAAGACACCCTTATGGGGCAAGACTTTCTTCAGTGGGGCTTTGGTGCTCACTGAGTCTTCCCCCTGAGTGTGTCCCTTATGGATCTGAGGATTTGTAATCTGGATGGTCCCAATCTGACCACTGGGTACACAGGCTCTTGAATCTCTAAGGAGGTGATAATTTAGCCTCTGCCTTAGGCTACCCAGCAGGAGCTATGGAGAGATCTGGAGATTCCTCTTCCTTGTTTGGGGTTTGGAGGTGCCCAGATGAGGCCCAGTTGTGAATCAGTGCAAGCTGCTGTGGGTCCTTGATCCTTCTTTTGGATGCTCTGGGTCTGTCTGACACAGCTGCAGTTTGTTAGGCAATTTTAGACCTCAAAGGGCAAGCTCATTCATATTCAAAAGCCTCTGCTGGCACCTTGGGTGGGGCAGCGTCTCAGGGAATCAACAGGGTGGAGCAAACAGCTATGGTTGATCCTCAGTCCTGCCCTAAGAGACCCCAATTCTCAGTGTCCCGGTACTCACTGCAAGCACCTCTGAGAGAAAGCCAACCTCAAGTTCTGACTAATGCAAGATAGTCCAGTTTCTCCCCATATGAATCTGGGTCCCCAGAGACTCGCCCAGAACTGGAGTTGAGAGCCGTCAGGAGCTTGTGTCTCCCTCCCGATTGAAAAAGACACTGGTGTCCTCCTTTGCCAGCCCTTTCTGCGCACGTGTGCCTCTGTACCTTTGCACTTTACTTCCGCACCTCCTCTGAGTCTCAGTGTGCTTTTCTCTTTCCTTCTAGTTGTAGAATTTCCACTCAGCCAGCCTTCCTGTGGTTCTGGATGATGTCCGTTCTCTCCTTTAGTTGTATTTTTGAATTGGTTGTGCGAGGCAGCAATTTACGGTATTTATCTATGCCACCATTTTGGTTTCTCCTTGATGTACATTTTTCTTTAGTGAATGCCAGAGTTGTTATCTCATTAAAACAACTCTAATTTATTCTTATTGTTCCCTGTAATTTTATTCCCTAATATCTTTGAAAACTACATAATTGATTAATAGAATCATTCCCCCAAACACTTATTGAGTCCCTACAATATTCCAGGCACATGGTGTTTTAAGTGTTTGGGATACAATGTGAAACAAAACAAAATACTTTCCTTTTATTATGTAATTTATATTCTGGAAGGGGGTTAAACCTTAAGAATTTCTGTCTAGTCATCAACTTATTTGCTACTCTACTTATTAATGTAGTAAATTTTATATGGTATGTTAGAGAGTTAAGTTCTATGGTAAACAAGAAAAAATATCCTGAGTATATCTGTCAAGAGAGAATAGATTTTGCTGATATAACTACCCCCAAATCTTATTGTCTTATCAAAACATTTTATTTCTCACTCCATCATCTGGAGTGTACCTTGTCCCTGTGGCAGTGGGGAGGGAGTGTGGCAAATTAAGTGCTGGCTCTTAAGTCTTCCATCCAGAAGTAATACTTGTCATTCATGCTCATATTTCATTAGACAAAGCCTATCAGATAGACAAGTTAAATTTATAAGTGTGAAGTAAGATTTTTCTTGCTCCTGAATAGAGGAGAAATAGAATCTCTATTAACTGTTCCAATGATTTTTTTGTGCATGTAAAGAACTGGAGCATGTGACAAGGACAGGTTACATTTTTAAAGAAGATTGTACAAGTAGATTTCATGAAGAAAATATAACTTTATCAGAGACAGGTGAGGTAAGGGTATTGGCCACAGGCATAACCAGAGGAGGAAACTTCATCCCATTTATTATTATTACTAGGGGCCCAGTGCACTAAATTCGTGCACTGTGTGTGTGTGGGGGGGGGGGGAGTGTCCCTCAGCCCAGCTTGCCCCCTCTCACATACTGGGAGCCCTCAGGCGTTGAACCCCATCACCCTCCAATCGCAGGATCGGCCCCTTGCCCAGGCCTGACGCCTCTGACAGAGGTGTCAGGCCTGGGCAGGGGACCCCCAGCTCCCTGTGGTTGCAGGCTCTGCCCCTGCCCAGGCCTAACGCCTCTGGCCTGGGCGTCCGGCTCGGGCAACGGGGACCCGCAGCTGCAGCGGCCCCACGATCCTGGGCTCCGCTTTAGGCCCAGGCAAGGGACCCCTAGCTCCTGGGACTGCCATCTTCGACCATGCCCAGCTCCCATCGCTGGCTCCACCCCTACTTCCTGCTATCACTGGCCAGGGCGGAAAAGGCTCCTGATTCTCCACTCATGGCTGGGGGGCAGGGCAAAGGAGGCTCCAGGGCCGCCTTTGCCCTGCCCCCCAGCTCTTAGCTCCCCCCTGGGTTTCCGATCACTGTCAGTGGCAGGGGGCTTCTTCCTGCTTTCCCTTTCACCTCCCTGCATTGTGCCTACATATGCAAATTAACCGCCATCTTGTTGACAGTTAACTGCCAATCTTAGTTGGCAGTTAATTTGCATATAGCCCTGATTAGCCAATGAAAAGGGTATCGTCGTACGCCAATTATCATTTTTCTCTTTTATTAGATAGGATTTTCCAACATAGGAAATATTCAATGTAAAGTCCTTGGGCTGGAGCATACTCAGTGTGTGGCTGGAGTAGAATGAGCAAGGTGGAGGGCAGTAGGAAATCAGATTAGAGAGAAAAAGAATAAACAATAGTGTTTAAGGCCCTTTAGATTATAATAAGGACTCTGGCCTAAATTCCAAGTGAAATGGGGAGTCATTGTGAGATTTTTCACTTCCTGCATATTGGACCTCACTCTCATTTCTCGCTCTTTATCACTCCTGTTATGCAAGCATTTTCTCTTTTTCTTTTCCTTGATTTCTCTAACAAACCCACACATGCTCCATCATTGACTCACAGTCTCAGGTTTTCTCAGGACCCATTTGTGGCTGAGAGTAAAATCATCTCTGCCCTGCCAAGACTCTGCTGTCTTCATTATTTAATCACTGGTGCCTCCTTGCCTTCCAGTCATTAAATGCCAAATTGTTTACAGTTATTGTCCTTTACACTTTCTGAAGCCTTTGACTCAGTAATAATGATACAAGAATAAACTCTGTTTTGAGTATTCACAACTGTAAGCCTACTTTTGCCCACCCCTGTATAGGAGCTATAGCATTGCAAAGATTCCACTATCACTTTCGTTGGTGTAGGGCAGAGTATAATGAATGCCAGTTGTGTTCAGAACAAAAAAATCTTTGCCCAACTTGTCAATGTTACTTTTTTTTTGAAGCAAGAGTCACTAATTAGTGTTTATAGAGAGTCTTCTTATTTCTATACTGGAAGCATACAAATTCAAGTAAAAAGAGAAAGCCTTTTTAAATATTCTAAGGTGATAGATAACATTGAATAATACATCTGTCTTTGTTTAGGCTGTTATAACAAAAATATCTTATATGGAGTGGTTTATAAACAACAGAAATTTACTTTTCACAATTCTGGAGTCTGGGAAGTCCAAGATCAAAGCATCAAGATATTTGGTGTCTGGTAAAAACCCTTTTCCTGGTTGATAGATGGCCATCTTTTTTCAGTGTCCTCACATGGCAGAAGAGGAAAGGGAAGTCTCCAGACTCTAATATAAGGGCACTAATCCCACTGATACAAGCTCCAACCTAATGACCTGATGATCTACCAAAGGCCCCATCACCCAGTACCATCATATTAGGAGTTAGGATTTCATATACTTTTGGGGGGACACATAGATTTTTAGTCTATAGCAACATTTAAGTACAGTTTCAAGAGAGTGAGAATATCTGGGTTCAAATCCTGACTCTAATTGTAGATCTGTGCTCTTGAATTCTCCTTTTCTCCTTGCCTCTTAAAAATAAATAGGATATATCCCACATGTATTACTGCCATAGTAAGAGCTCCACAAAGTTATGTTGTTTTCATTGTCCATCCTCATGGAAGTCAGTGTGCATGCTAAGGCTCTAGACTACCCCCAATTTAATGGAATGATCTGAAACCTTCTAAGCTCCCTTTGGTCATAACTGTCAGTTGCTTTTTCTGAATTTGTTTTATAATACTATTCCTGCAAGAGCAACCCCTTAATAAATTGAGAGACAGCTATTGATTTTATGACAATACTAGAGGCCCAGTGCACAAAAATTTGTGCACTCGGGGGGGAGAGGGATCCCTCAGCTTGGCCTATGCCCTCTCCCAGTCTGGGACCCCTCGAGAGATAACGACCTGCTGGCTTAGGCCTGGTCCCGGGTGGCAGAGGGCAGGCCCAATCCCTAGGTGCAGTCCCTGGTCGGGCTCAGAGCAGGGCCGGATGGGGAGTTGGGGCGCCGCCCCCTGTCATGCACAGAGCAGGGCGGATTGGGAGGTTGTGATGCCACCTTCAGTCACGCTCAGGGTAGGGCCGATTGGGGGCTTGGGGCACCGCCCCCTGTCACACTCAAGGCAGGGTGGATGGAGCGGTTGCGGCGCCACCCCCTGTCACTCACAGAGCAGGGCCGATCAGGGGGTTGAGGAGCTCCCCCCTGTCACTCACAGAGTAGGGCCAATAGGGGAGATGGGGCACCGCCCCCTGTCATACACAGAGCAGGGCAGATCAGGGGATTGGGGCACCATCCTCTATCACCAGCAGAGCAGGGCCGATCAGGGGGTTGGGGCGCCACCACTGTCACACTCAGGGCAGGGCTGATAGGGAGGTTATGGCTCTACCCCATCACACACAGAGCAGGGCCGATCCGGGGGTTGAGGTGCCACACCCTGTCACACACAGAGGAGGGCCGATCAGGGGGTTGGGGAGCTCCCCCCTATCAGGCACCAAGCAAGGCTGATGAAGGGGTTGGGGCACCTTCCCCTGTCACGAACAGAGCAGGGCAGATAGGGAGGTTATGGCCCCGCCCCCTGTCACACACAGAGCTGCAAGGCAATCAGGGGGTTTGGGCGCTGCCCCCTGTCATGCTGATCCCGGTGCCGGGAGGCCTCGCGGCTCCACTGATCCCAGTGCTGGGAGACATATTACCTTTTTACTATATAGGATAGAGGCCTGGTGCATGGGTGGGGGCCGGCTGGTTTTCCCTGAAGGGTGTCCTGGATCAGGGTGGGGGTCCCCACTGGGGTACCTGGCCAGTCTGGGTGAGGGGCTGAGGCCTGTTTTCAGGCTGGCGGGTGACTGAAGCTTCCAACTGCTCCTTTTTTTCTTTTTTTTTTAATTCTGGGCCAGCTTTAGCTCTGGCTCCAGTTCTGAGGCCTCTGCTGCTGAAAGCAGGAATCTGGTTTGTTTGGGTTCTATAATCGAAACACTGTATCAACTCCAGCTCTGAGATCCTGGTGGGCTGAAAGCAGGTTTCTGGGGTTTTGTTTAGCTTCTATATTTGTAACAATGTTTCAAACTGCAAGCTCAGAGGCCGGGGAATGTTGGAGTCCTCTGTCACTGAAGCAAGCAAGCCTCATGTTCACTTCAAGCTGCCAGGCTGCCGGCCGCCATCTTGGCTGGCAGTTAATTTGCATATTGCCCTGATTAGCCAATGGGAAGGGTAGCAGATGTATGGCTAATTACCATGTTTCTATTTTATTAGATAGCATTCCTCTTCCTCTTTAGTTTCCTTACCAAAGCCTGAATGAAATGGTTGCCTGTGTCCTGTTATCAGGACATTAACAAATGAGGTTCCTATTAAGGAACAAGGAATGGTTGAGCTGCAGTGTGTGCACTATGAAAATCAAAGTTGTCCACCTGTCAATTACAATAGCAGTAAACAGCCATGATTTACACATGTCAGCCACCAATGAAAAGAGTGAGAGCTAGATGATCATGGGTGTTGTGTAGCTTTCCAGCAGCCCTGATTCTTTTTACTTTTTTAAATATAGTTTTATTGATTTCAGAGAGGAATGGAGAGGGAGAGAGAGAGATGGAAACATCAATGATGAGAGAGTATCATTGATCGGCTGCCTTCAGCCCACCCCCTACAGGCGATTGAACCCACAACCCGGGCATGTGCCCTTGACTGAAATCGAACCCAGGACCCTTCAGTCCATAGGCTGATGCTCTATCTACTGAGCCAAACCAGCTAGGGCCTGATTATTTTCATATTGAGTTTATTTTGGAGATTTTGCTTAGAAGCCCAGAAGTCATTTACCAATTTGAGAAGTGAGAACTTCCAAAGACTGAAACCAAAAAAATTTTTTTTGGAATTGAGGTTACTCTTCGGTTGTGTAATTACAATAGACATGTCTATTCTTTGATGCAGTATAAATATGGTATTTGGAATTAATATCTATTTTCTAAATTAAAAGTGAAAATCAGATTTACTTTTGTTAAGGTTTTGCAAATGTGTCCTGAAAAAATACATATCCTGAGACTGCAAAATTAGATCTAGCAATTATCATGCCAATTTATAATCAACCTTTCAGTGGTTTACTCCTGATACCTGCCATTTATCATGTGCATTTGTTTTTGTTGTTAATCCTCACCTGAGGATATTTTTCCATTGATTTTTAGGGAGATTGGAAGGGAAAGGGAATAAAGCCAGTCAATGAAAGAAAAATACCACATGATCTCACTCATTTATGGATAATTAAGACCACTATAAACTGATGAACAAAAATAGATACAGAGGCAGAGCAACATCGAACAGACTGTCAAACTATAGTGGGAAGGCGGGGGAGGGTTAGGGGGGTGGGTAAGAGATCAATCAAAGGACTTGTATGCATGCATATAAGCATAACCAATGGACACAAGACACTGGGGGGTATGGGAGGATAGGGGAAGGTCAAGGGGAGAAAAAAAATGGAGACGTATATAATATTCTTTGTAATACTTTAAGCAATAAAACAACTAAAAAAAAGAAATAAAAAAAGAAAGAAACATCGATGTGAGATAAATTCATCAATTGGTCGCCTCCTGCATGAGCCCCAACCAGGGTCCAGGCCTTGGAGGAGCTTGAAACCAAGGTACATGCACTTGACCAGAATTGAACCCGGAACCCTTTGGTCCACAGACTGATGCTCTATCCACTGAGCAATACCAGCTAGGACTATCATGTATATTTTTGATTCTGAGTTTCAAGGATCTACTTGGTCCTCCTGCTCCAGCCCTCACCCTATTATAGCTTAGCCTCCTATTCATTCTCCACATATTATTTGTGCTCTAATGAAATTTGCCAAATCTAATTTTATCCATACATGCCCTATAATGTTTGTCTTCTATGTGACTACTAACACTAGTCTGATTGTATAAAATTCTTCCCAACTATATCAAAATGTGCCTAATATTCAAAGACCACCTCAAATATTGTTTTGTCCATGATGTCTTTCCAGAAATCCCCTTGCAACCTATTTTTCCCTTCACTGAAGTTCAACAATCTGTTGTCTTTAACACTTTTACAGTATGTATACCATCTTTTTGCCATAATTCTACATTTTATTTACAGTTACATGACTAGGAAGGAATTAGGCAAAAAAGGAGAAAAGAAGAAGAGAAGAGAAAAAAAGGTAAAAAGAGTTAAGGGCCAATCCAAAGAAAACTGGGGTCTTTTTAAATCCTTTATATAGAAATAATATCATTTTTGAAAAATTTTAATAGAAATATCAGCAATTATTCCCCTTCAACAACATAGAAACACTAGCTAATGCCCTAAGAAACTAGTTTTTGTAAATCTTGATGAAAATCCAAAAGTAGAGGCCACGAGTCTCTGACTCAACAATTTTGTAACATAAAGCAGAGATATTTGACCTCTTATTTTTCTTATTCTTTTTTATTTTGTCACTTTGTATTTCTATTTGTATTTTTCTTGCCTTTTCTGAATTTGTCATGTAAAAACAAACATTTAGGTTATGTTATTACTTTCAGATACTTAATCATTTTCATCTGCGATTTTTCTTGAGCGTTAACCACATCTGTTGATCAAATCCATTTTAATTCAACTTCACTATGAGATTCTGTTGAGAAATAATCTGATGACAAAAGCTCATCTAAATCTTAAAATATATATTTAAATACTACTATCTTGAGATGTCTACATTATTAGTATTCTTTTTGAATGGAGCCAGAGTCTCTACAACAAGTATCATTTGATATGTTTACTGCACACAGCAAACCATAGTGAAGTGTAATTTTGACTATTTGTGTATTTTAGCAGCTAAATGGAACTATTTTGAAATCACTATGTGTAGGAGATTGAGGAAGAACATGAGTGCAAAAATGTAAAGAATGTTGCAAAATCATCTCTTTCAAAATGGTAAATGATGATGCATTTAAAAAGACTGATAACTAAGAACCATCCATTTTTATGGCACTACATATCAGTTTGAATATACAGAATGTGGCAAAAGTGGATTTACAGTTGTGAGTATGTGAAACACAGTTTATTCTTGTTTTATTATGTATTAATTTGTTTTCATTTTCAAGTGCCATATTGAATAAAACAAAGAAGCTTGGAGCCAATTTTAATACTATTGAATAAAACTAGTGTTTTATTATTTATTAATTATTGTACTATATTCCATATGAAAAACTGTAAACCTGCTTTTACCCCAGCATGTATAAAATTACTTAAATAAATAATATTTCAAAGAATACATTTTAGTCTACATATATACAGCATTTAAGTGTTAATATGATTCTGAACTAACCATAACATTTTAGTGCCTCACATTAAGCATTGCATTCTGAGAACACCAAGAGAAAAGTAAAAAAATTAAATAAATAAATGAATAAAATATGGTTTAATAATCTTTATCTCTTGTGAATTTTGCAATAGAGTCTTCACTGGCTTATTTAGTGGCAATAATTACTTTTAAATATAAAGTAGTAAAATTCTTAAAATATTGATCTACATAGGCTTTCAAGGTCCAATACCTTTTTCAAGTCACATAATTTCCAAAATCTGTGCCTCGTTTTGCTCTTTCCTTCTACTCATCTATAAAATAATATTTCAAAAAAACCTAAAAGCCATAGAAGCAGAGAACAGCCGAAGATATGAATGATTTATTGATATCACAGTCCAAAACTTGAAGAATGAAAAAATTCCAGTATCTTCAACAAAGTCTAGGACTTGATTTTTCCTATATAGCTCAGTCCAAAACTCTTTTTACTTAGAAAATGTTCTAAGACTATTTGGTTCTTATACAAAAACTATGAGTATATCCAGTAATTTCATTATAAGAATGATTTAAACCCGGCTGGTGTGGCTCAGTGGTGTGGCTCAGCAACCTATAAACCAAGAAGTCGCTGGCTTGATTCCCAGTCAGGGCACATACTTGGTTTGCAGGCTTGAGCCCCAGTAGGGTTCATACAGGAGGAAGCTGATCAATGGTGTTTCTCTCTCATTGATGTTTCTATCTCTCTATCCCTCTTCCTTCCTCTCTCTAAAAATCAATCAAAACATATCTATCTATCTATCTATCTATCTATCTATCTATCTATCTATCTATCTATATTAAAGAATGATTTAAAAAGTTGCTTGACATCACTTGAAAATAAGTTCTATTAATTACTTTTTAACTTTTCAATTTTATGTGTTGATGTGTTTTTACACATACTTGGCCAGGAAAACTGGATAAAGACATGAGCAGCTTCCAGAATAAATAGAAAGTTAATTTTGACATCTTGGGAATGTGCACTAGACTTAAAAATTACTGACTTTCTTATCACCTGTAGGTTTTCCTTTTCAGAAACTTAATACATATTAATATTTAATATTATCTTCTTTAAGATTTATTTTGGGGGCACCACATTTCACTCTTTCTTCTTGCTGAACTCAGATATAGGATAAGGAATATTTTTCCTCTTTTATATTTTTAAATGTGCATTTTGGATTAGTATTAAAATTGGCTCCAAGCTTCTTTTTTTTATTCAATATGTCACTTGAAAATTTTTAAAAAAATGAGTAGATGAAGATTCCAAACATAAATAAATAGAACCTGTCATTAAGTGCAGTCATTTTCAGGAACACACATTAGAAGCGATACCTCTTAACTTAGACTGGCTACATCATTTTGTTTTCATATTTTCATTTGAAAAATTTAAACAAGTGCTATAATGGGTGATTCTATGCTAACAGAATTTCTAATATTATTTTTACACTTTAAAAAGTTAAGAATAAGCATCTACACGACTTTGGAACATAAATGTGCCTAAAAAGCCTGGAATTACTTGTGCCCCCCTGGTATTAATCAAATACATAATCAAAGTGGCACAAATATTTCTATGATACCATTTTAAAGGGTAGTCTATCTAAAAATTACTATATATGAGACTTTAGCCAGACTAATCAAGAAACAGAGAGGACCCAAATAAACAAAATCAGAAATGAAAGAGGCAAAGTGACAACTGACCCCACACCAATATAAAGGGTTGTAAAAAAATACTATAAGCAATAAAAAGGATTGTAAAACAATACTATAAACAACTATAGTCCAACAAGTTGGGCAACCTGGATAGAATGGACATATTCATAGAGAAATGCAACCTTCCAAAACTCAATCAGGAAGAATCAGAAAACTTGAATAGGCCATAACTACTGGTGAAATTGAAGCAATAATAATAATAATAATAATAATAATAATAATAATAAATACTCCCATCCAACAAAAGCCCTGTTAAGGACAGCTTCACAGGGAAGTTTTACTAAACATTCGAAGAAAAACCAGTACCTATCCTCCTCAGATTATTCCAAAAAATCCAATAGGAAGGAACACGTCCAAGCTCTTTTGATGAGGCAAGCATTAGTCTAATTCCAAAACCAGATAAAGACACTACAAAGAAAGAGAACTACAATCCAATATCCCTGATGAATATGGATGCTAAAATCTTCAACAAAATACTAGAAAATCAAATCTAGCAATACATTAAAAAGACCATACGCCATGACCAAGTGGGATTTAGTCTAGGGATGTAAGGCTGGTTTAATATCTGCAAATCAATAAACATGATACATCACATAAACAATGGGAAGAAAAAAATCACATGATCACATAAATTGACACAGAAAAAAAACTCTCAGCAAAGTGGGAATAGAAGAATCATACCTCAACATAATAAAGGCCATATACGACAAACCTGCAGGCAACATCATACTAATGGGTAAAAACTAAAACCATTTCATCCAAGAACAGGTACAAGACAGGGATGTCTGCTTTCATGACTCTTATTCAACATAGTACTGGAAGTACTGGCCTCAACAATCAGACAAAAAGAAAAAACAAAAGGCATTCAAATTGGAAAGGAATGAATAAAACTGTCATTATTCGCAGATTACATGCTATTGTACATAGAAAACCCTAAAGACTCTACTTAAAAACTACTAGATTTAATAAATGAATTGGGCAACAGAAAAGGCTACAAAATTAATACCCAGAAATTGATGGGATTTTTATACACCAATAATGAATTTTCAGAAAGAGAAATTTTAAAAAATCCAGTTACCAGTGCAACAACAACAAAAAAAGTTAAGATACTTAGGAATAAATTTAACCAAGGAATTAAATGACTTGTTCTTAGAAAAACTACTGGGCATTGAAAAAAAGAGATAGAGGAAGATATAAATAAGTGGAAGAATATGCCATGTTCATGGATTGGTAGAATCAACATCATTAAAATGTCCGTACTACCCAAAGCAACCTATAGATTCAATGCAATCCCCATTAAAATACCAACTGCATATTTTACAGATCTAAATAAAATATTCCAGAAATTTATATGGAACCAAAAAAGACCCTGAGTAGCAATAGTAATCTTGAGAAAGAAGTAAAAGTTGGAGGAATCACAATACCAGATGTTATTCCACAAAGCCACTCTACTCAAAACACCCTGGTACTGGCACAAGAACTGGCATATAGATAAATGAAACAGAACAGAGAACCCAGAAATCAACCCAAGCCATTATGCTCAATTAATATTTGACAAAGGAGGCAAGAGCATACAGTGGTGCAAAGACAGTCTCTTCAGTAAATGGTGCTGGGAAAACTGGACAGGTACATGCACAAGAATGAAACTGGACCACCAACTTACACAATACAAAAGAATAATCTCAAAATGGATAAAAGATCTAAATGTAAGTTGTGAAACCATAAAAATCTTAGAAAAAACCACATGCAGCA
This sequence comes from Myotis daubentonii, assembly GCF_963259705.1. Lineage (NCBI taxonomy): Eukaryota > Metazoa > Chordata > Mammalia > Chiroptera > Vespertilionidae > Myotis > Myotis daubentonii. The sequence goes on from NC_081861.1 coordinate 114,283,865, forward strand.
AAATTTCAGACATCTCTCCTAGCAATATGTTTACTGATACATCTCCTAGGTCAAAGAAAACTAAGGAGATAATAAACAAATGGACTACCTAAAAATAAAAGCTTCTGCACAGCAAAGAAACTGTCAACAAAATGAAAAGGGAGCCCACTGCATGAGAGAACATATTTGCCAATGATACATCCATGAGGGGTTAATTTCCAAAATATATGGAACTCATACAACTTAACAAAAGGAAGACAATCCAATTAAGAAATAGACAAAGGACCTAAATAGACACTTCTCCAAAGTGGACATACAGGTGGCAAGACACATATGAAAAAATTCTCAAAGTCACTAATCATCAGAGAGAAGCAAATTTAAACAGCAAGGTATCACCTTACATCTGTCAGAATGGCTGTCATCAACAAATCAACAGATGGCAAGTGTTGGTGAGGATGTGGAGAAAAGGCGACTCTAGTATACTGCTGGTGGGAATGCAGACTGGTGCAGCCACTGTGGAAAACAGGATGGAATTTCCTCAAAAAATTAAATATGGAACTCCCATTTGACCCAGTGATACCACTTCTAAGAATATATACTAAGAAACCTGAAACACCAATCAGAAAGCATATATGCACCCCTATCTATGTTCATAATGGTACAATTTACAATAACTAAGATTTGGGTACAGCCCAAGTGACCATCAATAGATGAGTGGATAAAAAGGTTCTGGTACATTTACACAATGGAATACTATGTGGTGGTAAAAAAAAGAAGGAACTCTTACCATTTGCAACAGCATGGATGGACCTAGAGAGTATTTTGCTAAGTGAAATAAGCCAGTCAGAGGAAGATAAGTATCACATGATCTCACTCATATGTGGAATCTAATGATTAAAATAAACCGATGAACAAAATAGATCCAGAGACATAGAACCATGAATAGACTGATGAAATTCAGAAAGAAGGTGGGGATGTGGGGTTGGGGAGGAGAGATTAACTGGGGAACTTATATGCATTTATGCATAGCTCATGGACACAGACAGTGGTGTGGCAAAGACATGGGGGTTGTGAGTGCAGGGAGGAGGGAGTCAATGGAGAAAAAACACCCACAAAAAACAAAGCAGACATCTGTAATACTTTAAACAATAAAGATAAATTTAAAAAATAAAATGAAAGTACTGCATTATTCATTTTACTATGTATTTGGTAATATCATAGATTCAATTAAAATATTTTGAGTTTTTTACATGTGAGACAATAGCCAAAATAATATGGGCAGATTTCATTAAGATAATATACTTATTTTGAGAGTATATTTGTTTTGTCTGGGAAAAGGCTTTTTAAACAAAAACTTGCTCACTGATATATCTGAGGCCTGTTTATCTTATCTGGAGAGCAGATGAAGATGGGATTGCATGAACCATCCAATTATACAGCCCATACTCTTAAAATGCCTGAAAAATGGGTGGGGCTGCATGACACAGGTGTGGAGAAAAACTTCCTTTTATGGACTTGTTCAACATCTGATATAGTGAGGAAGAAAAGAATTCACTCGTTCCCTAACTTGTGGCTGTGACTGCTTTAGCTACTGCCTAACTTTATTTGCAGGTGTGGTGGGTGACTAGGTGGGCATCTTTGCCTAATTTTCCAGGGAAAGAGCCCACAGTGCTTGCTCCCTGTAATCACTGCATATGGATTTAGGCAGATGCGTGCACAGACATGCTGCAATAGCAGTCACTCTTTCTGTCTCTTCCTTGAAAAGAGTGCAGTGGCCAAATTTACAGTCATTCCAGCTCCATTCAAGCAAAAACAGAGGAACAGGGATAAAATATGACCAAACCAGAGGACAGGGACTAGGGTCTGCCTTCCATCACTAAGGCCACAGGAGGAAAAAAAAATGTTGCCATTCTCTCTTCTGTGTTCTGTTAGTCCCTCCTTGACTAAGCTTAAAAACTTCATGTAGCATCCTTGTCACTTCCATGTTGTGGGACAAGGGTGAAAATTAAGAATTCCCAAGGATCAAGGGGAGAAGCTAGATGAATTGGATTTCTTAACTAGTTCATACATATTCTGAGTTCTTCAATTCCTTCTAAAAGTATTTTAGAATTGGATAAGACAGGGATGCCAAGAAAGATTATTTCAAAAGACTATAATTTTCTTTGCAGAACCACATGCAGAACTCCATGGAGCATTTTTATAGTTTTGAAATAAATTTTTCAGTATGGCAGGCAAAAGAGGAGCAAGTAAATTTTCATAATAATTACTCTCAAGACAAGTAAAACACCCCCAAGCATTTGTTCATTTCCCTATTATAAAGTAATTTTTCTCACTCTAGTAGATGTCAAATACCTAACCAATTGGAAATAGAAAATTGTGCCTCTGGTTACTAGAAATCATCTGACTCTCAGAAATGAGATTTTTAGCATTCCCATTAGGGTATTCATGTTGGTTTATTAAGACTAAATGGGCAGCTGAACATGATTACCTAGCCCAGGTAGAAAGGGAAATAAAGTTAATGGTAAGACAAGCTGCTGGCTATATTTCTTAGCTTGCCTTCTAAACCAGTTCCTTAAATCTCTAATTGAGGACTCACCACCCTGGGAACCTTACTCGGTTTATTTTGTTATTTAAGACTTGTGGCTGATTTACATTTCAACTTGAAAATTTGGTGTAGGAAATCATTTGGTAATTTTATGGTATAAGGAAGGTGGTGCAGGGAAGGATGAGGTAAAATACTGTCCTACTTTATCCTCTTCCTAATGATCACCATTTCAAACCAACATTTTACAAACCTCCAGGCTGCAGGGAGTGGTTATCTATATACTAGAGGCCTAGTGCGCAAAAATTTATGCACTCAGGGGGTCCCTCATCCCAGCCTGTGCCCTCTCACAGTCTGAGATCTCTCGGAGGATGTCCACCTGCTGGCTTAGGCCCTCTCCCGGGGGAATGGGTCTAAGCTGGCACTCAGACATCCCTCTGGTAGCCCGGGAGCCCTTGGGGGATGTCCACTTGCCAGTGTGGAGCAGGCCTAAGCTGCAGTCGGACATCCTTAGTGCTGCTGAGGAGGCGGGAGAGGCTCCTGCCACCACCACTGTGCTGGGAGCCATCAGCCTGGCTTGTGGCTGAGCAGAGCTCCCCCTATGGGAGCACACTGACCACCAGGGGGAAGCTCCTGCATTGAGCATCTGCCCCCTGGTGGTCAGTGTGTGTCATAGTGACCAGTGATTCCCAGTAGCTCTGCTATTAGGGTCAATATGCATATTACCCTTTTATTATATAGGATAGAGGCCTGGTGCATGGGTGGGGGCTGGTTGGTTTGCCCTGAAAGATGTCCTGGATCAGGGAGGGGGTCCTGCTGGGGTGCCTGGCCAGACTAGGTGAGGGTCTGAGGGCTGTTTGCAGGCTGGCCAAGCCCCCTTTAGGGTGGGTGTCCCCACTGGGGTGCCTGGCCAGCCTGGGTGAGGGGCTGATGGCTGTTTTCAGTCTGGTCAAGTCCTCAAGGGGACCCTCACTCCATGGGCATGTGGCCAGCTTGGGTGAGGGGCTGAGGGCCATTTTCTGGCTGCCCAAGCTCCCAGCCACTCCTTTTTTCCTTTTTTTTTTCTTTTTTCAGCAGGTATCTGGATTTATTTATCATCTATAATTGAAACTTTGTAGCCTTGAGAAGAGCCCAGGTCCACTGGAAGCCTTGGTTGCCCCTGGTAACCAAGGCTCCCAGCCCCTCCTTGAGCGGAGGGCACGGTGTCTGGAAGCAGGTATCTGGGATTTATTAATCTTCTATAATTGAAACTTTTTAGCCTTGAGAGGAGCTCAGGGCCAGTCAGGGCAGGTGGGAAGCTTGGCTTGCTCTATAGCTGGGGCCAACCCAAGCCTCCTGCTCACCCCAGCTCTGTGGTCACTGCCATCTTTGTGACAGAGTGAGGGACTGAGGGAGTGATGGTCAATTTGCATATTACTCTTTTATTAGATAGGATATAAAAGTCTAAGCAACCAAATGACCCGACAACTGGTCACTATGATGCGCACTGACCACCAGGGGGAAGGCACTCAATGTAGGAGATGACCTGGTGGTCAGTGCGCTCCCACAGTGGGAGTACCTCTCAGCTAACCTATGGGTGCCAGATGCAGGGCTCACAGCTGGCCGCCACAGCCTAGAGACCATAGCAGAGCGGCAGTGAGCCTCCTGAGCTAAGGCTGCAGCAGGTGCAGCGGGGCTGGAATGAGCAGGAGCATCAGGCAGTGTTGGACTGCCGGTTTCAACCCAATCCCTGCAGGCTATGCTGAGGGACCCCGTCAGTGCATGAATCCATGCACCAGGTCTCTAATAGTATGTATAAAGGATACAGGAGGGAATATCTGATGGCTGGGACCTCACAGGCTATCAAGTGAATTTTTATATTTGACTCCTGGAAGACTTCTGCCCTAGGATGATCTGTTTTCTCCTTTGAGAAGTTAGAAATATTAGCAAGTGAGACACCATGCACACAGGTAGCCTTGCCTCATCATTTTACCTCTTTTTTATCCTTTCTTGAGAAACTTGCTTTCCTACAAAATGCTCAGGAACTTCTTATCCCTCTACCTTTTATAATACAGGCCATAACCTGCAATAGAAAAGATTGTATAACTTTAGTGAACTTGAGCCTTAAGTTTCATTGTTAATTGTGGGATGAATTATCCCATCAAAGGCATTTCAGTCTAAAGGAAGGAAAATGCTGTTTAATGGAAATTTAGAAATCATAGCTTGTAGCTACCAGCTCTGCCAATTTGCTGGAACACTGCTCTGTAGGGTTTTTCTTCTAATTTGCTGAGAAGGTTCAGAGATAAACATAACACAAAACTTACACAAATATCTGATCTGAATACTATGTTTTACTTCACTATGGTCAAGCTAGTTACTGAAGCCTAACATTTCCATTGATAATTTTTGTATGGAGTGCTCCAACTGACTCTATCATGGCTCAAGCATATGGTGTACTTTATTGCCTATTTTCTGGTTAACCAGTCTTAGAGGTTGGAACTGATATGGAATTTCAAAGAAATATTAGACTTGGTGACAGAGACTATAGACAAAAAATTTATAATATATTTGGAAAGATGAAACTAACACATGTGAAAGCAATAAGTCCATGCACCATTACATAAAAATGTGCTTTAATGCCACAGGAGAAGAAGTTGTTATGGACTTCTATATTTAGGGAGATATTTAAAGACTGATGGTGTAGGAACCACAAATGATTGATAAGATAAGATTGGAGGGAATGAGTTGGGGGCATCATTGGTAAAAGGAACAAAAAGGGAGATTTATGGTTGCATAGGTAGAAATAGGATAGGTTATGCATGTGTTAGAAACACAGGAATTTAGACTTGATATGAGAGGGCATAGGGAATCATAATTAATGTCATGGTAGAGTGAAATGATAATGAAATAAAATGGCAAAAGCATTTCTGCATTTGAGCTCTTATTGTGTGACTTTTACCAAGTTAGGTAACTATTTGCTTTAAAAATTTTAAATTATAATTGACATTCAATATTATATTAGTTTCAGATGTGCTGCATAGTGGTTAGATATTACATAAGTTATATGGTACCATACATGGTTATTACAATATTATTGACTATGTTCCCTATGCTGCACTTTACACCTTGTGACTCTTTCATAACTGCCGATTTTAACTATTCCTTCACCTTTTTCACCCAGTCTCCCATTCCCCTCCCATCTGGCAAACATGTTTGTTGTCTGTATCAATGAGTTTGTAGATAATTATTTTCACCTTCAGTTTCCTCATGCACAAAATCAGGACAAAGGGTTATGTGAACATCTGAGGATGAGAGAAAAACATAGGAAATTATAGCAGTAATAATATTAGTGAAAATACATCTTATTAATATATCTATTATTAATATTTTATGGTTGTTGATTTAGGCAAATTGAGATGACTATAGTTTCTGTGATCCCCCCTTCCCTTGGAGAGGTGGAATCTACTTCTTTTCCCCTTAAATCTGAGCAGGTTCTGTGACTACTTTGATCAATAGTATATTGTGGAAATTGTGATAAGCTAAATTACAGATCCAGACATTCTTCCACTTCTTGTTTCTTGAAATCCTTGCTCTTGGTATCCTCTTTCTAAGAACACTGTCACCATGTTTTTTTTTCTCCATCTCTTTTTAAAAATCTTTATTGTTGAGGGTATTACAGCTGTCCCCCTTCTCCTTCATTGACCCCCTCGACCTGGTTCCAGCCTCACCCCAGGCCTTAAAAATCCTATTGTCCATAGGTAATGCATATATGCATATGAGTTCTTTGGTTAATCTCTTCCACCACTCCCACCCCTCTTCTTTTTGAGATTCATCAGCCTCTTCCATGTTTCCATGCCTCTGGTTCCACTATATTCATAAGTTTATCTTGTTAATTAGATTCCTTGTTCATTTATTTTTAGATGCAATTATTGATAGATATGTATTCATTGCCCTTTAGCAATAAATTTTATTGTTCATTGCCCTTTAGCAATGAATTTTATTGTTCCTAATTTTGATTTCTTCTTCTTCTTCTTCGTCTTCTTCTTCTTCTTCTTCTTCTTCTTCTTCTTCTTCTTCTTCTTCTTTTTTTTCTTCTTCTTCTTCTTCTTCTTCTTCTTCTTCTTCTTCTTCTTCTTCTTCTTCTTCTTCTTCTTGTTATTATTATTATTATTATTAAAGAATACCTATCAACATTTTACCCTGGCCAATTTGGCTCAGTGGATAGGGCATCGGCCCACAGACTGAAGGGTCACTGGTTTGATTCCAATCAAGGGTATGTACATCAGTTGCAGGCTTGATCCCTGGCCCTGGTCCAGGTGTGTGCGTGAGGCAACCAATTGATGTGTTTCTTTCACATCAATATTTCTCTCTGTGTCTCTTCCTCCCTTCTACTCTCTCCAATACTCAATGTAAAATATTTTAGAGTGAGGATTAACAAAAATAAAACGAATACCTTTCAACATTTCATGTAATACTGCTTTGGTGGTGATAAATTCCTTTAGCTTTTTCTTGTCTGTAAAGCTTTTTATCTGACCTTCAATTCTAAATAATAGCTTTGCTGGGTAGAGTAATCTTGGTTGTAGGTCCCTACCATTCATCACTTTTAATATTTATTGCCACTCCCTTCTGGCCTGCAAAGTTTCTGTTGAGAAAACCACTGACAGTCATATGGACACTCCCTTTTAGGTAACTGACTGCTTTTCTCTTGAGAATCTTCTCAAAGATTCTCTCTTTGTCTTTATCCTTTGGCATTTTAATTATGATGTATCTTGGTGTGGGCATCTTTGGGTTCCTCTTGTTTGGGACTCTCCAATTCCCAGACATGTAAGTCTATTTCTTTCACCAGCTAGGGGCAGTTTTCTGTCACTATTTCTTCAAATAGGTTTTCAATATCTTGCTCTCTTTCTTCTCTTCTGGAACCTCCATGATGCTGATGTTGGTAACCTTGAAGTTGTTCCAGATGCTCCTTTTCTTACACTATATTCATATTTTTGGATTCTTTTTTCTTTTTGCTCTTCTGAGTGGGTGTTTTTTTTTTTTATTGCTTAAAGTATTACAAAGGGTATTACATATGTGTCCATTTTTCCCCCCGCCCTAGACAGTCCCCTAGCTGAGTGGGTGTTTTTTGCTTCCCCATATTCAAAATAATTGATTTGATTCTCAGAATCTTCTACTCTACTGTTGAATCCTTGTAAATTATTCCTTATTTCAGTTACTGTATGCTTAATTTCTGACTGTTTTTTTCTCATGTCTTTGAAATTCTCACTAAGACCCTTGAAAGTCTCACTAAGTCACTTGAAGTTCTCATTAACTTTCCTTGCGCATCCTTATAACCATTGTTTTGAACTCTGTATTTGGTAGTGTGCTTGTTTCTGTTTCACTTAGTTCTTGTTCTAGATATTTCTTCTGTTATTTTATTTGTGACATGTTTCTTTGTCTCCACATTTTGGCTGCTTCCCTGTGTTTGTTTCCATGTATTAGGTAGAGATGCTATGTCTCCTGGAATTGGTAGAGAGGCCTTGTGTAGTAGGTATCCTGTATGACCCAGTGGCTCAGCCTCCCCAATCACCTGAGCTGGGTACTCTAGGTCGTCTCTGTGTGGGCTATGTGCACAGTCTTTTTGTAGGTGAGCCCTGATTGCTGTTGGTGTCACTGAGAAGAATTGTCCTCCAGGCCAATTGGCTATGAGGACAAGCTGTGACTATAGTGGAAGAGATGTTATGCAAAAGACAACTCTATGGAGCAGGACTTGCTTTAGTGGGGCTTTGGTGCTCACTGAGTCTGTCCCTTGATGTGTCTCTCATGGATGTGTAGAGTTGTAATCTGGCATGTTCTGAAGCTGTCCACAGGGTGCACTGGCTCTCAGCCACTGCTTAGGACCACATGGCAGGATCCACAGAGTGATCTACAGATGACTACTACTTGGGCTTAGAATTGCCCAGACAAGGGCAAGTTGTGAAGCAAGGCAGGCTGTGGCTCATACCCAGTCTTGCTGACACAGGTTGTTGCATATTTGATTGATTTTAGGAAAATCTGGAGCCTGAGCCAGGATAGGCCATTCATCTGGAAAAGCCAATGCAAATAGCTTGGGTGGGGCTGCTAATTGGATGGGTTGGGGTCTCAGGGAATCACCAGAGCAGAAGGACCAGTATGTGCCAGGCTGATGGAAATTCAGATATGGCTGCAAGTTAGTTCTGTGGTGGGGAAATATCAGCATAGGAACAATGCCCCTGCAAGTACCCCTGTCTGGGAGAAAGCTGCCCCAGAGTTCTTGCCCTGATCTCAGACAATCTAGATACCCCCACTGCCCCAGTGCTGGAGTTCTGAGGGAGCGGGATTGTGTAAATTCCTGTGCTAGCCCTTTGAGAGGAACTGCCTGGGTCTCCATCAGCCTCTGTTTCACTCAGCCACAATTCCTTGCCAGAGGCTAAAATCAACAGTAGTTAGCATATTAATGCAAAAAGACCCATTGGAAGGCCAATGGACTTTGATATTCACCAGGGCTGAAAATCAGCATAATATCACCCTGCTGTGGGCTTAGTGGCTCAAGGCAATTCCCTAACCTGATAATCCTTTTACAGTTTACCAAACTTTACCTTTGATATGCCTATATGCATTGCTAAAGGGAAAATGTGTATTCAAGTGAATAAAAGCAGATGGGACCCAGTTTCAGTGTGCACTTCATGAAAGAGACACCCCTGGCACCCAATGCCTTCTAAATTCATATTTCTTGTATAGTATTTTCATTTATGCATCAGCCCCTCCTTCAGATCCTGAACCCTGCCACAAAAGGTTGCGGCAATCCCTGCTGGTTTTTATAGCCTGAAGTTATGGGGACTTCTCTTTCCAGTACTGGAACCCTGGGCTGAGGGGTCTGGTATGTAGCTAGGACCCCTTTCTCCTAAAGGGAGTCCTGCACAGCCAAGATATCCCTTCAGATTAAAAGAATGCCAGACATGGGTGTCAGACTAGCCTGTTCCATGCCTCAGCCCCTCCTCCAAGTCTCTTTCCTCTTTACTACTCTAGTTGTAGGACTTCCATTCATCCAGTTTTCAGGTGGTTCTGAATGATGATTTTTATTTATCTTAATTGTAATTTTTGTGTGGTTGTGGGACGTGGCAAGTACTAGCATTCACCTATGCTGCCATCTTGGTTTTCTTTGTCACCATGATTTGAAAAGCTTGAACCATGTGGTGAGGCCACATATAGGCACTGCAGTTAACGGTATCAGTGGTCTCCCAGCTTACAGTTACCAATAACTGCCAGTCATGTTGAGTGAGCCAACTTGGCCATCAAGCCTTGTTGATACTTCAGATTATTTAAGTCCCAATCCTCTGTGCAGGCAACACTTGTGAGGACCCAAGAAAAGACCACCTAACTGAGATCAATTTACTTACACACCTTTGTTGAAAAATAACGTATTGGTTTTTAAAATTAATGTTCAAACAAGTTTTGAGGTAGTTTGTTATACAGCAACTGATAACTGGAGCATTGATTTTCTTTTTAAAAATCATGATAACATTAAGGGGGGATTTATATTAAGGCTTATTTGTTTGTTATGAGTTTTACTTATGAAAGACAGGATTCCAGGTGTGTAGGAGATGAAGGCCTTGATTAGGGAATCAAAGTTGAAAATGAAGACTATTTCTTTCATCAACTACTCATTCATTCACGCATTAAATATTTATTGAACAAAAGCATTCATATTACCAGACTTGTGAAATGTATTTATTACTTGGATATGGAATTACAAAAATAATAACTTGATATTATATTGTAAATCTTAAAAAGTTGTATTTTCCTGTTGCCTCAAAATCCCCATAAAAAGGTTGTGAACACTCTGCCTAGGTGACCAGGTGCACCAGTGTGATAAGTCTGGTCCCTTTCACAAGATCTCCTTCTTTCTGTCCTCTGCCTGTGACAACTAATGAAAACATAACAATGAAATCCCCTTATGCCTTTTCTTATGTACTCTAATCTAATCCCCCAGTATAGACACTCATCTACTGGTCCTTACTCTCCCTTGGTTTCCCACCAGCTTCATTGAATCTGCTTCCTTGGAGCACCTTTAATATGGTGCCCTGTGTGGTGTGCTATGCCATTCTGTAGGACCCATGAGTTTAATAAATCCTTTAACATGCTTCTCCAAATGTAATTTCTGTGGCCATGTAGGAGCACAATCCTTAAAGACCTCACAAGGGGGACTTACTCCCTCATCTAAACAGATATCTACCTGTGTTCAAAACATTTAAACCTCACAGTTTGGCTAGGGTATTAGCTAAAACCAGGCTGCTTACCAGATGTTTAGGGAGTTTGGCAAAGTCAATACACCAGGCTTCCACATCTCCTACAAAATAAAAAAAGGAAGCAAAAATTAACACACACACACACACACACACACACACACACACACACACACACACACCCCATCATGGAGTCACATGATCATTTATGTACATCTTGAGTAAGAATGCCTAGGTTCAATCCAGGTACCACCAATAGCCAAGTACAATCTCAAGTAAGCCCCTCCTATATAAAATGGAGATAAGATAAATTACAACATATGGTGTTCATAAGTATTAATGAAATAAATATATATAAAATTGTCTCATCTCTCTCTTATATTGGTTGAGTACTTTCCTACCAACTTTAAATGTTTTTCAGTTGCCAGAATCCCAAGAATGTATATCTCCTATTCAGCATTATGTACTCCTTGACTTTTCTGTCTGTTTATCATAATGCTTCCTCTAGTTTTTGTTTCTCATAAGAAAAGCTCTCATAGGAAAACATATCTCTATTAGTAGATATATTAATATAACTGCTTTTGTCCGTGTCTTAGATTTTAATTACCTTGGCCGTGACTCTTTGACCTTTTATTAGCTGTCAGTCAGCTCTGAGATGGGGGAGGTCTCAGCACAGGAATGATGACACCTGCGAGCACCCCTGTCTGGGAGAAAGCAGCCCCTGAGTTCTTGCCCTGATGCCAGACAATCCATTTCTTCCCCATATGTCCCTAGGTCTCCCCTCCCAAGCTGCTGGGAGCTCAGAGGGAGCCCACCTTATTGTTTTCCTCTTTTGTTCTATTCCATCTCTTGCTTTTATGGTATGTTTCCTCATATTTTTCAGAGAGGAAATCCTTGCTTTGAGGTAAAAACTCTCCTCCTCACAAATTGCTGATTTTATTGGCTTATTTAATGCTCATACTTAACATGGATTTCTAAAAGAGGAAATTGTAGGAATATGACTTTTAGGAGTTTTGACAACCAAGAAAGAATTTAAAATATTGATAACAGCATTATAAGTCCTAAACATATAATTTCCCTGCTTTTGGTTGGAAAGTATAGAATATTTTCATTATTACCTTTTATTCTGTGTTATCAGAGTGCTAAACAGATGATGCTTCTAGAGCCATACCCAGCATATTGTTGAATATTTCTCTATGAGATTCTGAACACACTTAAATTTATGTTTAACTTTAAATAATCTCTAAAACATTCAAGAAACCATGGAATTGTGAGATCATGGAGAAAATTCTATTCCAAATGAAAGCAAATATAGTAATTAACTGATTTTAAGCTGTGAGAGCACTGCTATTCAGAACTACAACACTAGGTGGCATGATAAGTGCAGATTGAAAGAAAATAACAGTTGGCTAGGAGATTCACATTGTTTTCTTAATGCTTTCGGCAAGATAGGCATTATTAAAGCAATAGAATACTGCAGTGTTCTACTTTAAAACACCAGTAGTCTGTGAAAGCTTACTTCTCTTTGCCATTACTGATAAAAAGCATGGGAAGGCAGAATCCAAATGGTGTGCATTTACCTAATAGTCCAAGTTCTGAAATGAGTATTTTTGCTAACCATCGGACCAAAAACAATTATAGTAATAGAACTCACACTTAATACAAGCCTGCAAAATGTTGTGCTTTGTATTTTTAAAGATGTTCACATAGCCCTAGAAGGGTAGCTCAGTTCATTACAGTGTTGTGATACTACAAGTTTGTGGGTTTAATCCCCAGTCAGGGCACATACAGGAATCAACCAATGAATTCATAAATAAGTTGAACAACAAATCAATGTCTCTCTTTCTCTCTCTCTCTCTCTCTCTCTCTCTCTCTCTCTCTCTTTCTCTTGTTCTCTCGTTCCCCTCTCTCTCTCTGAAAAAAATCAATAAATAAAAATTTTAAAAAAGATGTTCTCATTTATTATTTTATCTGATACTGACAAAAAATCCCTATTACAGAAGATGAATGTAACACTTAGAGATATTAAGTGATTTGCACATTTTCACATAAGTAGTAAGGTAACATTATCAAATTTTAGAAAAAAGTCTTCTGCTGAATGGCAAACTATCTCAAAAAATTAAATATACAGTATTTATCATATGGAAAATTATTAATGGATCTAGATTTTAATGAAAAATCATGTAAGTCAGAATCAACCCTTTTCTACGGAGAGTAAGTTGAGCCCAAAGCTCTGAATAAAGAAGTTGTAAAAACTAATTTCCTTTCTGCCCCAAAATATTTTCCCAACAAACTTATGGCTCTGTCAAGACAAGGTCATAGATAGGGGTGCTGGGAAACATAGACCTGGAGACCAGAGTAACATAGAAGCAACGTTAGCAAAAGGGAGCGAGCAGGTGAGAGTTGTGAAGCATTCAAGGATTAGTGACAAGTAGTTAGAAATTTGTGACATTATCAGTGAGTTCAGGCTGGGGGAGCAAAGATCCAGTTATTGGTGACCAGACTCAGAGACTATGTAAGAGTAAGAGTGTCCGGGTACCCAGGCAAGGAAACCCAATCGGAAACCTAGAAAGAGAGCAATAAATTAAAGGTTAACCTACTGTAATGGAGTTAAAGCAAAGCCTGGCCACAAGAAATAAGGCAACTACCCACCATGGCAATGGAAAATAATACCTCAAAACTTTGATCAGCAAGGAGGTTGAATCTCTAAAAACAATTCTTTTTTCCTTGTCTTTTTTAAAATTTATCTTTATTGTTAAAAGTATTATAGTATTATAGATATCCCTTTTTTCCTCCCCTCCCATTTCCCCCCCTCAACCCTGTTCCTGCCCCCTCCCCAGGCGTTAACCACACTACTGTCTGTGCATGGCTTATGTATAATAGTATATGCATATAAGATATGTGGTTAATCTCTAGAAACAACTCTTAAAGTTATGTTCCATGTGCCAAACTACAATTGTGATATATGGCATGATGTTTTTTCAAATATATTTTTATTGAGTTCAGAGAGGAAGGGAGAGGGAGGGAGAGAGAGAAACATCAATGATGAGAGAATCATTGATCAGCTGTCTCCTGCATGCTCCCTACTGGGAATTGAGCCTGCAACCCGGGCATGTGCCCATGACCGGAACTGAACTCATTTGAGCCCATAGGTGAAACATAAGAGGTTAGCTTATTATCCAAATTAGGTCACCTCTAATAATTAATGGGAAATTGGTTTTATTATACTAGTAGACCTATATAATCATATATTAACATTAAAATAACATAAAATAACTATTGTTGGCAATATCTACATTATCTCTAATATTTTGTCACTGATATTTATATGAAAAATATTTTTGTTCAGTATGATATTTTTAAATCCTTTGAAATTGCTCTCAATCTTCAGAAATGAATTTATTTTACAGTTAATACATTCAAATTTTTGATACATTGATTGACTCTTTATAAACATACTGTTTTGTTATGGAGGGGTGAAGTAACTGGTAATTTTTTTTGTAACTGGTAATTTTAAAACGAATTCTGCAAAACAGAAGATAATATCAATTCTAATTTTCATTAAAATGTGCAAACACATAAGCTTAATTTTTTTTCTACAGTTATTTTTATAAACAAGCTTGTTAAATACTTCCTCTCTATTTATAAATCTTTTGAATTTCACCAACTTTAGATACATAAAACCATAGATCTTCTCAATTTAACTCCATTCAATACAGAATACAAATTTATCCAGTTAAAAATAGATGCATAGATGCTCCATCAAAAGATCCTTCTATAAGTCAGAAAATTAAAAAGTACAATTATAGAATTTTAAAATAAAATAATTTACACTCTTGAGTTCTCATCATTTAATATTTTTCATTCTTTACTTCTCTAGGGATGAATTTTAATGTTTTCTAGTTTTTAAGTCTTGTTTCCTATGATTTCTGACATTTGTAGTAGATGCTGATGCCTTTAATAGGTTTGCATCTTGTTATTTTCATATGCTTGGTGATGTTATCTGCAGGGATATTGAACATTAGCAAACATTTTGGACTACTTATCTGTGCAAAAAGTCAAGTCTCTTGAAAAAATGGAAAATTCAATAGAAAAATTTTAATAATTTTTTATTTGCTTTCCCTTTTAAAGCACAATAAGCCTGTCTAACTGGCTTATTGCAAAAAAAAAAAAAAATAGAGCATTACCAGATAAATAGAAATGAACTAGAGGCCCAGTGCACAGATTTGTGCACCAGTGAGGTCTCTCAGCCTGACCTGCAGGGATCAGTGGACCTTCGCACCTCTGCAGCCAGGCCTTACCAGCCAGCTTGTTGGGCTTCAGTCCGCTGTCTGCGTTGATCCCACTCATCCTGGCCCCACTGCACCTGCAGCCACTACTGCTCCGGCTCGCAGAGGGAGTGTCCATGGGAGAGGCTCGCACCACCACAGTAGTGTTTGCCAGCTGTGAGCCAGGCGTCTGGTGCCCGTAGGTCAGCTGAGCCAAGCTCCTGTTGTGGGAGCACACTGACCGCCAGGGAGCAGCTCCTGCATTGAACATCTGCCCCCTGGTGGTCAGTACACATTATAGCTATCGGCTGGTCCTCTAGTCATCTGTTTGTCCGGTTGCTTAGGGATCCCTAATCAACTGCTATGACCAAACAACTGGAACAACTAGAATGACTGGTCGACCAGTTGCTATGGTGCGCACTGACCACCAGGGGGCAGATGCTCAATGCAGGAGTTGCCCCCTGGTGGTCAGTGTGCTCCCACAGGGGGAGCGCTGCTCAGCCAGAAGCTGGGCTCATGGCTGGCCAGTGCAGCTGAGGCAGCAAGAGCCTCTCCCGACACTGCGGCAGTGCTACAGAGCAGATGTGGCCAGATGAGTGCTAGCAGCAAGGTGCCTGGCCCTGGCTTGGGCTCCTCCCTGGCCACCTGCTGCTTGGCGCACTGCTACATCCCTGAGGGGTTCTGGATTGCGAGATGGAGCAGGCCAGGCTGAGGGAACTTCCTTCCCCTGCATGAATCTGTGCATAAATAATTGTACAGTTATTCCATACAGTAAATGTTAAAAAAAAACATGTTATAGCCAAATCATTTAGATTACCTTTTATATCTCAATAGCAAGATTGCTAAACCTCTAATTTCTACACTTAATTTACATATACTTAATCTATAATTTCCCCTGTTTTCCACTGAACTGTCAAATGGATGGGTGCCTGGTAGTCAAACCATATCATGAGCCAAAGATTCCAAATGGCAAGCAGGGAGGCAGTGTTCAATACCCTTCCCACTACAATTATAGATGGGAAACAGTTACCTGTTACTGCTCAGTTTAGTCTGAGTTCCCTACAAATTGTCAGTGGGAGCCCTACAGGCTGCCTTTTAAAATAGTTGTTAATTATGTTGAAACTAAAAGAGTCAGGGAAAGAAAAATAGGTTCTTGCCCTAACCGGTTTGGCTCAGTGGATAGAGCGTCCGCCTGTGGACTGAAGGGTCCACGGTTCGATTCTGGTCAAGGGCATGTACCTTGGTTGCGGGGACACCCCCAGTAGGGGGTGTGCAGGAGGCAGCTGATCGATGTTTCTAACTCTCTATCCCTCTCCCTTCCTCTCTGTAAAAAATCAATAAAATATATTAAAAAAAAGAAAGAAAAATAGGTTCTTGCCATTTTTTTCCTCCCAGATTCAACCACATGCGGATGTGAAGACTACTTGAACTGAACATGCATATCAGAGAGCCCTAGATGAGACCATGGCAGAAGCTGGAAATACAATGAGAGGTCTGCCAAATATATACTAGTCTATTTCAGTACAGCTATTAATAATAAAACTTTGTGATAAAATGAAAAAGAAAAAAAGTAAGAATTACTCAACAGTGTTGGAGATTTTTCAAAATGGCACAGAATCCAGCCTGGATGAACTCCTTATGGGGCATATCAGAAACAGTGTTAGCATAAAAACAAGTGCTAGAGTAATACATTATAAGTAGGGCAAATAGTAAACTAGAAGAAATTCTCATAAAACAAAAGTACAGCAGGACCATTCAAATAAGCTATAATGTATGGTCCCTGAATAGGGGGAAAAAAAACAAACAACAACAAAAAAACCCCTGAAAAGTTAGAGAGTCGATAGAGGACAAATCAAGTAGTCCTAGCAGGCCATATTGAAAAAAAAACAAAAACAAATAAACAAACAGAACTAGATTTATTTTCAAAGTGAAATAGAAAGCGATTAAAGCATTTTAAGCAGTTGTCTGATATTTCCCCCCAAAGTTATTCCAATTGTGGTGTTATAAGGAGAGTGAAAGAATTTGGTAGATAGTGAGGACTCCAGGAGGCAACGGAAATAACCAAGGCAAGAAAATAAAATATTTTCTAAAGGTTAAACATACATTTTCTAAAGGGAACATACATAGAAAATGTTACCCACCCCACCTTTACCTAAAATCTGTGTATTCATTGTTCAACACAATCCTAAAAAAGGTTTCTTGCTGACAAAAGTATTTCTCTAATGGCATGTTGCCAGATTGTGATGCCACCTCAACCCCAGAAAATTAGGGAAGAAATTACAAAAATGTAAGGTTTCCAGTTATTCTATTTTATTCTATTTTGTTACTTAACTTTTATATTTATGGCAAGATGATAAATTTACTGGCTACATAATAGAAAAGAAATGGTATGCAATGCCAGCATTTCTTTTCTTTCCTGAGGAAATATACTAAAAAAATAAGCAGTACCATCCAAATCATTCTGCATAAGTGGAATCATATTTTAGCGTGTTAGATATTTATCAGGGTGCATTTTGTATTTTAGGATCAACAGCCACTAAAGGAAGAAAAATTGAATGTCTTGTATGGGAGAAGATGCATATCTTTAAAATCACTTTGACTCTCCACTGGAGCCTTCAAAGTTCATATTCATAACAATAGTATAAATGTGAAATAATATGCCTGGCACTGGGGTAAAAAAAAAAACAAAACTGATTCTTTCAGCTATACTGATGATGCATGTTATCTCTGTTATTTATAGAAAATAATATGAGCTTGGTGTTATGAGTCACCTTCACACTTCTGTGCTATTCTTTCCTCCTCACATCAGCCCACATCAATAAGATATTGCTTGCAAAATAACATGCCAGTACAATTGCCAGTTATTTTAGTATCGAACTTCTCTTATTTATGAGAAGGGAGAGATCAAGTAGGATGACCATGCATCTATTCAAGTGGGCCTGTGTTCCCAAGCTTATTTAGTCTCACTAATCTAAAAGTAAATGAAAAATCACTCATTCTTTATGTCCCATTTGAGTTAAACCCAGTGACATAGTGCATAGAATTTTTTGTTGCATTTATGCAGGGAAATAAAAACCTATAAATTCCAATAAATAGATAGCATATAAAGTATATATCCCATAATATTTTATATGCTGATCATTATATGCAGTACTGTTAAAGAGTCTGAGAAATACCTGTGTGCTGAGGCTGAGGGAGAGGTCATATTTACAACTATTGTTAACTTCAACATTTTTCAAAGTACCATACCATTGCTCACTATGCTATGACATGATTTTCTAAGTGATACTAAAATAGTGGGGTTGGTGTTTTAAATATCTGGGAAGAAGATTCAAAACACTATGTTGGTGTCAAAAGTTTTTAAGATAGTACAGATTGAAATTAGAGCATGATATTGGTCATTGGTCAAAACAATAAAACCCTTTACCTATTCAATTTGAGAAGTCTTGTAATGAATTGTCTTGGATGATTTTCATGAGTAAGAAGTCAATTAATATTGTTTCTGAGCCATTAAACATTTTGTATCTACTTATTCATAAATTAACTCACCTACACTACAGGATCAGGTTTAGGAGAAAACTACTAATACTTCTGATCTGGTTGTGTCCTGAGTGGCCATCTTGACATTCCTTCTGGTAGAGTACTAAGGCTAAAACCGGTAATAGGGATGTGTATCTGAGATATACCTATAGTATAATGTTCATAGCTTCACAATATTCTGGAGTCTGAAGAGAGTATGCCTGCTTCTATTGTAGGCAAAAATCTGTGGGATTCCTAAGCTCTTCCCTAAATCAATACAATAAATTTTATGATGGGTACTACTTCTAGTGCACAGTGTTCTCTTTCTCCCTGATATTTTTAGGGTTCTCAAAGTTGCAATCCCGTTTGTACACTTTCTATCCTATACTCTCTGTGCTTCCTAAAGCCAGAGCTATAAAAATGAGCTTATTCCATTACATAATTTGCTTTTCAGGGTAAATAAAACTAGATTAGAGGTACCTCCCCACCCAGTCTTCTTTTTCTTATTTAGATAGTGAAAAAACACTCTAAACTTCACAAAGATAATAAAAAAGGTCAATCTTATTTTTAATATGTGTAGGGAAACCTTAAAGGTGTGTGTGTGTGGGGGGAGGGGTTGCAAAACAAACACCAGAATAATTTTTTAAAAATAAAATACTTGCTTAAAAAGATTTATTAATAAATGTTCCCTAAGCAATGAATTTAATTCATCACATTAATAGGTCAGTGAGGAAATATAATGTGATAGCTTGTTATTTCCTGAACTTGCATAGTAACTATCATTCTGTGGGACAATTAGTCACCTAATGGTGAGATAGAACTCACTGATGATCCTGCATAGGTTTCTCTGTGTTTGAAAAATTTGCTTGTTGCCATTAGTGTATAAAGCAGTCTAGGGACTTCCACGGTTTGAGATCATAAGAACAAACAGGAATGGAGTCAAGAGTTATAAGAGTAATCAAATGGAGGTCATAGGACAAAACATGAGCATGTGGACAATTAGAATAATAAAAAGCATGGTCAAAGACAGGGGGATTGGGACTCTGAAATAAAAATATTTTATTTAATAGAAGCTGAAATAATTAGCAAAATCTAAGGAGGGATTTAAGTATTCTATCTTATGATAGAACAATATAGGTACAAAGGAGCCAGAAAATATAAAAGACAATACTTTGATTTAACAATAAAGCAAGAGTCCCAGAAAAGAAGGATATGAGCCATATAAGATTAATATCATATGTTATCTGATATTGAGGCATTTAATGATTAGTCTAGGGTTCTTTGAATCTGATACATAAAAAAGAATAGGAAGGGGGCTAAGTGGCCCCGCTGTTGAGATTGGGGTACCTAATGTTGGGGATTTAAGAAAGGTGTTTAGAGGAAAAGCAGGGAAAACAAGACAGGTGAGATAATGCAGAATGGGACTATATCTACAATACCAGGATAAAGGGGGGACCTTGAAGGCATTGCATGCTTGGGCACAATTTTCCTACTTCAGTGAAGCTTAGTTATCATGATTCTTAAAATAATCCTATATAATAAAGAGGCAATATGCAAATTGACTCTCACTCCATCACACTATCACAAGAAGGCTACACCCACAGCAGAGGTGGGGTTCCCTTATGGAGCTGTAACAAACGATTAGCAGGGACCTGAGGCTGCGTGGTGCTGGGCCGGGGTGGGGGACCTGAGGCTGTACCCCCCACCTGGTAGGGCTTGATGGGGCACCTCAGGCCATGCCCCCCATCTGATGGGGCTTGACAGGGGACCTCAGACCGTACCCTCTGCCCTGGCACTGGGCCAGGGAATCACATTCCACACCCTCTGCCCTGAAACCAGGCCAAGAGACCTCAGACCATGACCTCCACCCAGTGGGGCTTGAATGGGGACCTCAGGCCACACCCCTGCCCCAGGGGATCTGTGTCCATGCCCCCTGCCCTGGCTCTGGGCTGGGGGACATGAGGCTGCATCCCCTGCCCTGGCACCAGGCTGAGGGACCTCAGGCCATGCCCCCTGCCCTGATGTTGGGCTAGGGGACCTGAAGGTGTTCTAGGGGACCTGAGGTTGTTCCCCCATCCCAGTGGGGCTTGATGCAGGACCTGAGGTTGTGCCCCTCACCCAGCGGGGCTTGATGGGGGTGGAGCTGGCTGGGTCTGGATCTTTTCCAATGCGGGTGGGGCCAGCCAGGTCTGGGTCTCATGCAATTTTGAGGTGCATGTGGGTGGGCAGAGACTTGACTTTGAGTCCCACGGACCACCCCAGACTCTGACAGGAGGAAGATTTTCAAATACATTTTACTAATTTTCTTTCATCTCTGATACTTCTTTATAAAGAAAGGGCAAATAGCAATATTAAAATATTTCTTCTAATTAATTCCCTTTTAATGTGTATGGATTTCATGCACCAGGCCACTAGTTACTTACAATGAACTAGAGGCCCAATGAATGAAATTTGTGCAAAGGCTTTGACCCCAGCCCCCACCTGCTGTGGTGGCTGCTGGGGCCTCTGCCACCTCTGCTGCGGCCACCACCCCCTGCAGCTTTGTCTGGAAAGAAGGACATATGTAAGGAAATCCCGTCTAATTAGCATATTATACTTTTATTATTATAGATGATATTAAATTTAATAGATTCTATGGGTATAATGAAGAATAAGGCAGAGCATATAGTATTTATTCAGTTAATATCAATCCTGTGGGAATGCAGAAATGGTACAGCTACTTTGGAAGACAGTTTTGTAGTTTCTTACAAAACTAAATACACTCTTGACCAAATGGTTCAACAGTTACACTCCTTGGTATTTACCTAAAGGAGTTGAAAAGTTATCTCCACACAAACATATACATGTATGTTTATAGTAGCTTTTATCATAATTACCCAAACTTGGAAGCAACCAATATGTCCTTCAGTAAGTGAAAGAAAAAATAAACTGTGGTACATCCAGACAATGAAATATTACTCAGCACCAAAAAAAGAGTTATCAAAATATATGGAGAAACTGTAAATTCATATTACTAAATGAAAGAAGCTAATTTGAAAAGGCTATATACTGTATGATTCCAACTATATGACATTCTGGTAAAGGCGAAATTATGGAGACATTAAAAAGTTCAGTGTTTGCTCTGGGTTAGGGAAAGGGAGGGATCAATAGGCAGAACACAGAGGATTTTTAGAACAATTAAAGTATTCTGTACTATAATAGTAGATTCATGTTGTTATACATTTTCCCAAATTCAGAGAATGTACAACACTGAGATTGAATCTTAATGTAACCAGTGGACTTCAGATTATGATTATTTGTCAATGTAGATTCATCAGTTGTAACAAATGTACCTTTTTGGTGGGGGATAGTATTGATAACGGGGAGGTTATACATGTACATGAAGGGCGTATGTATTAATCTCTGTTCCTTCTGCTTAATATTCCTGGGAACCTAAGACTGCTATAAAAAATTAAGTCTATTACAAACAAACAAATATATTGAGTCAAAAACAAACAAACAAACAAAACAAAACTCTGTCTTCTTACCGGGACCCAATAAAGCACTTTTATGAAAAATACAACAGTGGGAAATTCAGAATTGTTATTGTTTTCCTTTGCGCTTGTTTAGTGTAGTACCCATTAATGCTGTTTGGCAAATATTTCAAGTTCTCTGCTTTCCTAGAACAAGGAAGGATTATATTGCTTGGCAACATTTTGATTGGTGGGGCCACCTTACTAATTTTGGCCAGTGGTCTGTGAGAGGAAGTGGGATATATAACATTCCCTGTAGCACAGCAACTGACCACATCTAAAATGGCCATCACTTTGGGCCATTTATTGACAAGCAAGCCTCTCTGACAACCGACAGTGGACATATAGCAAAAGTTAGCAACAAATACTTGTTGTTTCTACAACTGAGATTTCGGCATTTTTTCTTATGATAGCTTAAGTTAGCTTAGCATGGCTGACACAAGTGAGCACATTTCAGTATGAATGGGAATAACAGGACCTAGCTCAGTGTAAATCCACAGCTCCATAGGCAAAGAGCAAAAGATAAAAGGCCTGAAGTATTGAGACTAGACAAAACATCTCCAACTCAGCAGTATAATGTAAATGCACAGAAGTGCAGAATACAAAGAGACAGAGACAGAATATATTATTTTATAGCAGCAGTAGGCGTATTAAAGGCTTAGCACTTTTTTCATTATAAATAGGACTCAGGTAAATGCAGGGTTAGTGGAGCTGTGGCTTATGATGTGATTGGATGTAGGGTGTGATTGTTGCAAATGTTGGGCCAGTTGGAAGCATAGGAACTTAATGAAAAACCACTGGTAGCTCCCTGTATATATCTCTTACATGAATAGTAGGACTATTGTGCTTATTAATTGAATGTGCCGAGGTCATGATTACTCTGCTGAGATCCAGAGGGCGTGATTTCATTTTTGTGGGTAGGAACTTTTTCTCTTAATGCAGAAGGACATCCAGGGTATCAGTCATTCAAAAAAGAGAAGGGATCTCAGGAAGAAGCGATAGAGGAGACACCTCTGCCATTTTGAAAAACTAGTTATGACTAAATTATAACTTGGCATTGAAATGCTCTATGCCTTTTCAGGAATG
The DNA here is from genome assembly GCF_963259705.1 of Myotis daubentonii. Taxonomy (NCBI): domain Eukaryota; kingdom Metazoa; phylum Chordata; class Mammalia; order Chiroptera; family Vespertilionidae; genus Myotis; species Myotis daubentonii. The sequence goes on from NC_081861.1 coordinate 114,306,993, forward strand.
CTTGCTTATGGAGGAACAAAACTGGTTACAAATAGCTATAAAATTTTGAGCCACTTCTTTCTCCTCACCATGTTGCTTCTTCAGCATATCTCTGTTAGTCATCCTTTTGTCTAACTTTTACAAAGCACTGCCTTTTCTTTTACGTTGTTCTTGCATTAAGAGCATTATCTTTAGACTTTAAAGATTAAGGTACAGTCCTGAAAATGTTCACACTTTGATCACCTTTGGTTTACATTCAATCCACAATGAAACACTGGAGAGGGAGGTCACATGCCTTCAATTAATGTGATTAAAACATGGTGTAATAGCATATATAAGAGCTTCTGAATGTGAAGAGCTTCTTATTATTTTCTTACTATAAAATGGGACAGCAATTCCTGCTTTTTCAGATTTTATATGTACTAATGAGATTGTATTTTTATTTCTGACACTTAAGAGTAAAATAAAAATATTTCTTTTCTACTCCAATCCTCTTTCCACTCATGATCCACCTAGATAATTGTTCATTCAAAACTTCATGGTTATCAATGTAGACTAGTTCTGTTTGTGTTTATAACACATGTAATTCAGCTGAAGAAAATATCAGAAGGTACATCTCATTATGCCTTTCCCATCCTCTAGTATCCCACTCAAAGGGCTCCAATATAATATCTGAGCTTCATCTGTTCCTGTAAATAATTGGATGGTGTAAGTCTGGAGAGTGTGAGTTTGTATCTTATTTTAAGTGGAAATCAGAATAACGTATTCCAAGCCCATGCAGACAATTTATATAATAACTAGAGGCCCAGTGCAGGAATTTGTGCAAGGGTGGGGTCTGGCAGGCCTGCCTGGATAGGGGCCAATCGGGCTGGGCTGGCTGGGGGGAGGGGACATGGGTGGTTGGCTGGCTGACCCCACCCCTGATTGGTTGAGCTCCAGGTTGAACTCCCATTGAGGGGACAATTTGCATGTTAGACTTTTATTATATAGGATGCAATCCATCAAGGATTTCTTCATATTAAGAATCTACAACACCTGCTCTTTTCTTGATGTAGGGTGATGAACGTGCAATACCATATACAAATAATGTACATGAATTATATACCTGAAACCTATATATAATTTTATTAACTAACTAGGGGCCCGGTGCACGAAATTCATGCACTGGGTGTGTTGGGGGGGGAGTGTCCCTCAGCCCAGCCTGCCCCCTCTCACATACTGGAAGCCCTCAGGCGTTGACCCCCATCACCCTCCAATCATAGGATCGGCCCCTTGCCCAGGCCTGACGCCCCTGCAGGAAGCCTCTGGCTAAAGCGTCCAGCCCGGGCAGCGGGGACCCACAGTTGCAGCGGCCCCGCGATCGTGGGCTTCGCTTTAGGCCCAGGCAAGGGACCCCTAACTCCTTGGACTGCCAGCTTCGACCGTGCCCAGCTCCCATCGCTGGCTCCACCCCTACTTCCTGCTATCACTGGCCAGGGCGGAAAAGGCACCTGATTCTCCGATCATGGCTGGGGGGCAGGGCAAAGGTGGCCCCAGGGCCGCCTTTGCCCTGCCCCCCAGCTCTTAGCTCCCCGCTGGGTTTCCAATCACTGTCAGTGGCAGGGGGCTTCTTCCTGCTTTCCCTTTCGCCTCCCTCCATTGTGCCTACATATGCAAATTAACCGCCATCTTGTTGGCAGTTAACTGCCAATCTTAGTTGGCGGTTAATTTGCATATAGCCCTGATTAGCCAATGAAAAGGGTATCGTTGTACGCCAATTACCATTTTTCTCTTTTATTAGTATAGATGTCACCACAATAAATTCAATAAAAACACCTACTGTTTAAATATTTAACTTAATGTACTCATTAATGTGTATATTTTTGTATAATTTGCTATAATACTTTACAATAGTAGATATGTTACATATTCCTTTTATATTTCAATAAATATGTGCTATAAGTAAAGAAACAATGCAATAATATACAAAAATATTAATTGATAAGACATCACCCATCATAAGGAACACAATTGAAGACAAATAAAGTTAGATTTATGTTTGCTACAGCAATGGAGATTGCCCCCCTGGAAATATATACTAATATATTTCATATATACATATTTATTTGGGAGGTGGAACAATCCAAGCAGGATTCTAGTTGACATTGGTAAAGAAGCAGCTATCATTTTTGTTCATGCGAAAAATGAGATTTCTAGTTTATTTTGTGTTTGCATAATGACCTTGTCTCTGTCTTGTTCTAGATACAGTCACTGAGTGACCTTACTGGAGCACTGTTTCAGATTCTGTAAGTATTGCATACATTCAGTTAGGGACATTATTACTTTCTCACAACCTAATTTGTATCTATGTTATGTCCTCAAACTTTTGTCAGAAGTAAATATTGGTGTCCCTGAAAGAATAAATGCTCAGAAAAAAGGGTGGTGAAGATGAAAATGATAACACACACACACACAAAGTTTAAACAACTTAGATATCATACCTAATCCTAACAGGAGAACAGCTGAGCTAGGACTACAGCACACTTTACATATCTCTCTTGGGCTCCTCATAAAATAAGCATACACATTTTAAAAACTAAACATTTAATTTTAGGTAAAAAAATTTGTAACTTATTAGAGCAAATATTTACATACTAAGAGTTGATATGAGGGATACTTTCTAGCAGTAATAATCTTCATCAATAGGGAGAATATGTCCAATGGTGTAGGGCATGTGTAAACTACCAATAGCATAAATTCTCTATATGAAATTTTACATTTTATATGAATCAATTTTATTACAAAACAAAAAATCACCTTCATTATTTCATAAATGTAATATTTTTATCTAATAATATGTTTTATTGTTAGCAAATCAAAATAAAGCAATTACTGTTTCATCTTGCTTAAGAGAAAAATAATGGTTCTTACCAGTTTTTTTTGTAAAAGGTCTACTATTTTGGTTGAAGCTGAAATCATCATGAGATTTTATCTTGGGATAACATCAAGCCTGGTGAGCAATCAATAATAAGTATTAGTGATTATTAAATGATCTTCTGGGGAAGAACTTAGTGCCTTTTGAATCACTTCCCTGACTTCAGTTAATGTTTCAGGGAAGTAAACAATGTTTAAAAATTCAGGTTCATAACTAAAGTTAAAATCGAAAGGTTGATTCAAAAGAAATAAGGTTCTTAGATCTCCCTTTATAAAGCAATTTCTTGATCTGTTTTGATATGAGCAAAAGGTGCAATAAATGTTAAGGCTTCTGAGGTACTTTCAAGTATCTTAAAACATTTGAAAGGTTACACTGAAAGTAAGAAACATTTACAGATGCCCCCCATCTCCCCTCTTCCCTCTTCCACCCAGCCCTGAAAAGGTGCAAAATAAAAATATTTATTAATTTATTTCTTAAAAAATGAGAAACATGTATGTTGACATTTGTTTTTATCAAATATAGTCACACATTCTGTGCAATAATAACTTTCTAAATTGTATATTATATAAAGTAAAAACATAGGAAATGACTCTAAAAATGTAAACAATATGTGAAGGTGACAGTTTAATCACAATATCAATTAGCAAATCCAGTAATGCATAGGAAGTAGAAGTAGAGGTGTTAGTGGACAAATTGTACAAATAGAATCTCTTGTCACAAAACCACTTTACAAGAAATTGTCAGAGAGAGGAAGAAAGTATACCTAGGAAGGTAAGGAGAGCAATGGAGTGGGGGAGAGAAACAAGTTAAGTACTGAGTAGTATTCAAAGTTAAGTCTTTTGAGGGAGACAGATTTTTGGATTTCCCCCACTTGCTCCATTGTCTTTGTGAGAGATACAATTTTCATAAAGTCAAATTTCTCCACTGTCTTTGGTAATAATACTTATGTTGTGGGATTTTTGTGTGAATTAAATATGATGCTATATGTGAGGTGTTAGTCTAGTTACTGACATCATGTTTGTGCTTGATACAGAAAACGTATGATAATGTTAATATTCCTTTATGAATTTTGTACAATGAAGATAGCTTCATTGTATTAATAAGTCTTTATATATGTAAAAGTAGAATGGACATACTCTGAAACTCACTATCTCATGGAAGCTTTCATGTAAGTTTTAATAACCATTTTTATGTATCTTTGTACATATCATACACAAACATGTATGCATGCATACATATACTTTTACAAAAGTGGGATTATATAACACATAATTTTTAATCAAGTATATTTCTAAAAACACTTCTTTTTTTATGTTTCCACTCCCGCTCTTTCTCCTGTCTCCTTGCTACTTCTCCAAGAAAGGAACCAATCTTAACAAGCAGGTGTTAATCCTTTCAAATACTTTCAATGCTTATATAACCTTACTAGAGGCCTGGTGCACAAATTCATGCATGGGTGGGGTCCAAAAGCCTGGTCGGCGTTCGGGGCCAATCAGGGCCACGAGAGGTTGGCTGGGGGGAGGAGCCATGGAGATTGGCTGTGAGAGCACACTGACCACCAGCAGGCAGCTCCTGTGTTGAGCGTCTGCCTCCTGGTGGTCAGTGCCCACCATAGCAACCAGTCAACCGGATGTTCGATGGTTTGGTCATCTGGTCATTCGGTCGCTTAGGCTTTTATATATAGAGACTAGGGGCCCGGTGCACGAAATTCGTGCACTGGGTGTGTGTGGGGGGGAGTGTCCCTCAGCCCAGCCTGCCCCCTCTCACATACTGGGAGCCCTCAGGCGTTGACCCCCATCACCCTCCAATCGCAGGATCGGCCCCTTGCCCAGGCCTGATGCCTCTGGCTGAGGCGTCCGGCCCGGGCAGCGGGGACCCGCAGCTGCAGCGGCCCCGCAATCGTGGGCTTCGCTTTAGGCCCAGGCAAGGGGCCCCTAGCTCCTGGGACTGCCAGCTTCGTCCATGCCCAGCTCCCATCGCTGGCTCCACCCCTACTTCCTGCTATCACTGGCCAGGGCGGAAAAGGCACCTGATTCTCCGATCATGGCCCTGGGGCCGCCTTTGCCCTGCCCCCCAGCTCTTAGCTCCCCCCTGGGTTTCCGATCACTGTCAGTGGAAGGGGGCTTCTTCCTGCTTTCTCTTTCACCTCCCTGCATTGTGCCTACATATGCAAATTAACCGCCATCTTGTTGGCAGTTAACTGCCAATCTTAGCTGGCAGTTAACTGCCAATATTAGTTGGCAGTTAATTTGCATATAACACTGATTAGCCAATGAAAAGGGTAGCTCGTACGCCAATTACCATTTTTCTCTTTTATTAGTGTTGATATGTGCAAACACTCATGCATACACACTAAAACATATAAGACATTGATTCTGTATATGCAACCCTGCATCTTATCTTTTGACTGAGCAATAAATTCTGGAAATCTATCCAAGACAATGGAGACAGTTTCTACTTTCTACTCTCATTATTTTTACTGCCACATAATGTTTATGGTATGTCTGCACCATGATTTGTTCAAATATTTACTATTTCTACGTTGTTGACAGTACAAATTGTGCTGAAATAAACCTCTGTTCCAGGTGTACTTTACAACTTTTTACTTTTGCTAGCTTTCCCTTCAACTCCCAAGATTTGGGTAATTAAATATTTAAAATTCTAACAATTATTAGTCTTTTACATAAAGATTATCTGACTTAAATGTTATAAATTGGAACATTTTATTGTTAATTTAAAAATATTTTTAAAATATTATAGCTACTTCATTATTATGCCTTATGTATGTATACATCTATATTCATATGTATATATGTATAGAGTAAAAATGGATGAAAATTTTTATATCACCCATTATACATTTCCTCTTATTTCCTCTTCTATTCATCATTCCCATTTTAAATTATCTTTTTTGATTATATAATTGTTTGGTTAATTTAGCATTTTCCTCATATAGAGTGTGTTGATGCTATATGCCCAGAATATAAAAAAAAGTATTCAACAAGTGAGCTACATCTTCTGGTATAAAATTTGGGAATTAGCTTATCAACAATTCTTCTATCTTGAAATATCAATTGCCTGCCTATAGTTTTCCTTTGTAAATACTTTATTTATTTATTTATTTAATTTACTAGGGCACATTGGTTAATAAGCTCATATAGGTTTCAAGTATATAATTCTATAATACATCATCTGTATATTGCAGTGATTTTCAACCTTTTTCATCTCGTGCCACACATAAACTAACTACTAAAATTCTGCAGCACACCAAAGGTATGTTTTTGTTGATTTGACAAAAAATAACATAATTTTGATTCATTCACATTGGATGGCTATTGTTGTATTGGCTATTGTCATTTTTTTAATTTGACAGTCTATGGGAAAAGAGATCAGTCCCCTGACTAAATAGTCAGGTATTGTATGTTTTAAAAATTCTTGTGACACACTGGCATACCTCCTCTTGTGGTACAATGGTTGAAAATCACTGTGATTGGATATAGGGTGCAGAACTATAAATTCTGCAGGCCATACCCTCTGCCCTGGCACTGGGCCAGGGGATCACATTCCACACCCTCTGCCCTGAAACCAGGCCAGGAGACCTCAGACCATGACCCCCACCCAGCAGGGCTTGAATGGGGACCTCAGGTCACATCCCTGCCCCAGGGGATCTGTGTCCATGCCCCCTGCCCTGGCTCTGGGCTGGGGGACATGAGGCTGCATCCCCTGCCCTGGCACCAGGCTGAGGGACCTCAGGCCATGCCCCCTGCCCCGATGTTGGGCCAGGGGACCTGAAGATGTGCTAGGGGACCTGAGGCTGTGCCCCCAGCCCAGTGAGGCTTGATGCAGGTCCTGGTGCACTAAATTCATGCACTTGGGGGGTGTCCCCTCAGCCCTCTCACAGTCTGGGAGCCGCAGGGGATGTCTGACTGATGGCTTACATAACTAGTAGCCCAGTGCAGGAAATTTGTGCAAGGTAAAAGGGAATTAATTGCCCCAACCGGTTTGGCTCAGTGGATAGAGCATCGGCCCGTGGCCTAAGCTGGCAGTCGGACATCCTTAGCGCTGCCGCAGAGGCGGGAGAGGTTCCCACCACTGCTGCTGTGCTCATGGCGCTCCTCCTGTTAGAGTCCACTGACCACAAGGTGGCTGCTCTTCTTTTTTTTCTTTCTTTCTTTTTTTTTTATCTGCTTTTTACCTAAGATGTCAGGTATACTATAGTTTTAATGGGAAATTTTTCATGCATTTCAGGAATATGAATTGAGTGCTGACCATGGTTTCAGCACTGTCTGAGCTGTAATCAGAGGGTGCTGAAGAACAAAGTCCCTACAATTCAATCTGGGGGAAAGAATATAGAATCAAATAATAGAAATATATAAATACTAGTCAATGGTAAAAGGTGAGAACACCTAGTTTAGATCAGCACTTCTCCAATTTCAATGTTCCTATGCAGTCCCCAGGATTCTGGCTCAAATGCAGAATTTGATGCAGCGGGTCTGGAGGCCTCAGAGGCTGTGCATTTTGAACAAGCTCCCTGGTGGTGTGATGCTGCAGGTCCTGGTCTGAGGACCAACCTCTGAGTAGAAAGGCTGTGGTTCTATGTTAGAGTTAGCTGCAGGTAGTTTTAGGTCTTATGACCCAAGTATTGACTTTGCATGGAGGTATTTTTTGGTTTGTTTGTTTTATTGCTTAAAGTATTACAAAGAGTACTACATAGGTCTCCTCAGGGGGCTGCTCTTGCATTAAGTGTCTGCCCTGGTGGTCAGTGTGCATCATAACAACCGGTCATTCCACTATTTAGCCCATTTGCATATTAGCCTTTTATTATACCAGATTGTGTGTTCACCACCCAAAGTCAAGTATACCTCTATCACCATTTATACCCCCTTTACCTTCTTCTACCTGTCTCTCCTTTTGCTCTTATGATCACCATAAGTACTGTTGTCTGTGTCTATGAATTCTCACTCTCTGCCAGATCTTGTAAGATACTTCTCTTTATCCTTCCAGTTCAGGAATTTTGCCGATATGTGCTTAAGAGGATATTTTTTTATTATTAAGCCTAACTGGCATTTATTGAACCCGTTCTATATTCAGACTTAGGTCTTATTTTACCTGAGGAAAATATTTTGCTATTATTTACTCACTAGGGGCCCGGTGCACGAAATTCGTGCACTGGGTGTGGGGGGGCGGGGGAGTGTCCCTCAGCCCAGTCTGCCCCCTCTCACATACTGGGAGCCCTCAGGCATTGACCCCCATCACCCTCCAATCGCAGGATGGGCCCCTTGCCCAGGCCTGATGCCTCAGACAGAGGCGTCAGGCCTGGGCAGGGGACCCTCATTTCCCCCCATCACTGGTTCTGCCCCCAGCCCAGGCCTGATGTCTCTGGCCCAGGCGTCAGGCCTGAGCAGGGGACCCCCAGACCCCTCTGATTGCTGGCTCTGCCAGTTGCCCAGGCCTGATGCCTCGGCCAGAGGTGTAGACCCCCATCACCCTCTGATTGCCTGATCGGCCCCTTGCCCAGGCCTGACGCCTCCACCAGAGGTGTCAGGCTTGGACAGGGGACCCCCATCTACCCCCGATCACTGGTTCTGGCCCCCACCCAGGCCTGAGGCCTCTGGCCCAGGAATCATGCCTGGGCTGGGGACCCCCATCTCCCTCTGATCGCTTGCTCCACCCCCCACCCAAGCCTGATGCCTCTGACCCAGGCTTCAGGCCTGGGCAAGGGGACCATCATATCCCCCCAATCCCTGGCTCCGCCCCCCACCCAGGTCCGATGCCTCGGCCAGAGGAGTTGACCCTCATCACCCTCCAATCACCAATCACCGGATCGGCCCCTTGACCAGGCCTGAGGCCTCCGGCAGAGGTGTCAGGCCTGGGCAGGGGACCCCCAGCTCCCCGCGGTTGCAGGCTCCACCCCTGCCCAGGCCTAACGCCTCTGGCCTAGGCGTCCAGCCCGGGCAGCGGGGACCCGCAGCTGCAGCGGCCCCGCGATCGTGGGCTCCACTTTAGGCCCAGGCAAGGGACCCCTAGCTCCCGGGACTGCCAGCTTCGAACCGTGCCCAGCTCCCATCGCTGGCTCCACCCCTACTTCCTGCTATCACTGGCCAGGGTGGAAAAGGCACCTGATTCTCCACTCATGGCTGGGGGTCAGGGCAAAGGCTCCCCCCTGGGTTTCCGATCACTGTCAGTGGCAGGGGGCTTCTTCCTGCTTTCCCTTTCGCCTCCCTGCATTGTGCCTACATATGCAAATTAGCCGCCATCTTGTTGGCAGTTAACTGCCAATCTTAGTTGGCAGTTAATTTGCATATAGCCCTGATTAGCCAATGAAAAAGGTATCGTCGTACGCCAATTACCATTTTTCTCTTTTATTAGATAGGATTCCCCTTTTCTTACATTTTGGTTCTCTTGTTCTGAACTTTTTGTATTCATATCTTGGGTTTCCAAATCTGATATCTAGTGTTATTATTATTTTTTTCTTCTGGAACTACCATCTATTTTTAAAATTCTTTGTTGTTCAAAATATTACATATAGTATTACATATGTCTCCTTTTTTCCCCCTTGACCTCTCCTTGGTCCATCTGTTTTTTATTCCTTCATTTTGAAGTATTTTTCTCTTTATTTTAATAGTTATTAATTCATTTCTCAATAGTGAAGCTTTCCTTAGTCAAAATTTCTTTGCTGATCTCTTAAATTAAAAAAAAAAATCGTTGGTTTTTTGTTTGTTTGGTTTCAGGACTCTGTGTTTCAACTCAGTCTCCTTTAAACAATCATCTTTGCCTAGCTCCTCTACTTGTTGTCCTACCTATATTTTTCCTTTTAGGTTTCCAGATTTCTTTTAAGTTCTGTTATTTTTCTTTATTTTTTCTTGGCTCTGATAACCCTTTGAGGTCATGTCTGATGTCCTGGGTATTTTAAGCAAATGGACTATCTAGAATGGTGAGGAATTATCAGTCTCTGGTTACCTGGGCTGTAAGTACCTTATGTCACAAATTGTCAGGTCCCCATGGAAGCACCAGAAGGAAGCCTCTCTACTTCCTATTTTTCCTGCTACAAAAACCAAGAGTCTCTAAATTCAGGAATACTGAGGACTCCTACCATTTTCTCCACTCCTGTGAAATGCAATTGTGGTATCCTGCAACTCCTCCTAAGGCTTTCTGTAGTCATTCATGGACCTTGGTCTCACCCAGGCAAAAAAAGTCCTTTCCCAACTCTCTCAGACCAGACCCTGTAGAACATGGGCCAATTCCTCCTCCACTGGCCTCCACCCATGTCTGTGGGCTCTAGCAACTATTCTGCATGTAAATGATAGTTCATAGTTAGGTGGCAGTTGGAAAAGAGAACAACAAAGATGTTTAGTAGTTTCATCTTTCCCAGAAAGTCCTGTAATCCTTGGCATTTTAATTTTTCACTTACCCTCTCATGAAACACTTATAATAGTAAACTGCAAATACATGATTACTTTTCTAATAAGGTAAAAAGGGCTCCATTAGGGCTGAGAGTTTTGAATATCTAATTCACTGTTTTATTTACAGTGTATAGCACAATGCCAGCACATATTGGATGCTAAATAAATGTTTCAGGGATAAATAAAAACTTATGAATGCATTATAATGAATTGAAAGAAGATTATAAAAAACATAGAAAAACAGAAATTAAAAAACCCCTCTCTACTTAAGTAGCAAGTAAGTTACTGTCAGAAGACCATGCAAATAAGCTGGGGCCAGAACTGAAAATGTCCTCATGGTCACAGTTATGGTTCATTGAAGAAACACATATTGAAAAAAACTTAGGGCATGATGCTAACAGAGAAGATCTTGTCAGCTTTACATATGAGCTACAGCCTTAATATTGTTAGGTGCTGAATATTTTGTTAGTTAAATTGCCTAGTATAATTCTGTACCCACAGAACTTCAAAATATAGTTCACAGGGAGAAAATAGCATTGTCTTGTTCAAGGTAATTGGTGTTCTCATGTATAAGGCAAACTTTAATGAGGGATTCTTACAAAAAACATAATTATATCCCCAGTTATTCATTTATTTTCTTTAAAAATTTGTAACAAGTATGTTAGCTTCCATGTTAGACCCAAGATTTAATGCTGAGAAAATCAGAAGTGGTATGAACTCCATGGAGTAAATAGACTATTGGGAGTATAGATAAATAAACAGCTTATAATCTGGCATGATAGGGGCTGGATACTGTATTAGAAAGAATAACACTAGCTGATATAGATGATAAACCCTCAAATCCCAGTAGCTGAACATATCAGAAGTTTCTTTCCTAAAAAGCCTAAAGGGCAGTGGGCCTGTAGAGGAATTGCTCTGCTCCAGGAAGTGATTTGGGGACCTAGACTGAAGAAGCCTCTATATTCAATGTGTTCTTTCCAATGCCACTTTGAATTTTTTTTCTTTTAATTAAGTCTTTATTGTTCAGATTATTACATTTGTTCCTCTTTTTTCCACCCATAGCTCCCCTCCTCCCAGTTCCCGCCCCACCCTCCGCCCTCACTCCCCACCCACTGTCCTCATCCATAGGTGCACGATTTTTGTCCAGTCTCTTCCCGCATCTCCCACACCCCTTTCCTCCCCAAGAATAGTCAGTCCATTCCCTTTCTATGTCCCTGATTCTATTATGATCACCAGATTATTCACTTGATTCTTAGATTCACTTGTTGATAGATGCATGTTTGTTGTTCATAATTTGTATCTTTACTTTTTTCTTCTTCTTCCTCTTCTTAAAGGCTACCTTTCAGCATTTCATATAATACTGGTTTGGTGGTGATGAACTCCTTTAGCTTTTCCTTATCTGTGAAGCTCTTTATCTGACCTTCAGTTCTGAATGATAGCTTTGCTGGATAAAGTAATCTTGGTTGTAGGTTCTTGGTATTCATCACTTTGAATATTTCTTGCCATTCCCTTCTGGCCTGCAAAGTTTCTGTTGAGAAATCAGCTGGCAGTCGTATGGGTATTCCCTTGTAGGTAACTGAGTTTCTTTCTCTTGCTGCTTTTAAGATTCTCTCTTTGTCTTTTGCTCTTTGCATTTTAATTATGATGTGTCTTGGTGTGGTCCTCTTTGGATTCCTTTTGTTTGGGGTTCTCTGCGCTTCCTGGACTTGTAAGTCTATTTCTTTCACCAGGTGGGGGAAGTTTTCTGTCATTATTTCTTCAAATAGGTTTTCAATATCTTGCTCTCTCTCATCTTCTGGCACCCCTATAATTCTGATGTTGGTACGCTTGAAGCTGTCCCAGAGGCTCCTTACACTATCTTCGTATTTTCGGATTCTTTTTTCATTTTGCTTTTCTGGTTGGGTGTTTTTTGCTTCTTCGCATTTCAAATCTTTGCCTTGATTCTTGCGCTCCTCTGGTCTGCTGTTGGGAGTCTGTATAGTATTCATTATTTCAGTCAGTGTATGCTTAATTTCTAGTTGGTTCTTTATCATAACATCGAGGGTCTCATTAGTTTTCTTGAGGATCTCACTACATTTATAGGCGGCTTCTAGACAGTTCTTAAGAGACCTTAAAAGTGTGGTTCTGAACTCAATATCCTCCATTGACAGTTTTGTCCTGTTTCTTTGTCTCCGCATTTTTTATGCTTTCTTGGTACATGCCCTAGTGGTCTTTGTGCACAGTCTTGTTGTAGTTAAGCCTTGATTGATGTCGGCAATACCGGGGGTGATTTGACCTCCAGGCTAACTGGCTATGAGAGTCGGCTGTGTCTGCAGTGGGAGAGCTTCTGTGCTGGATCTCTAGGGTGGTGCTAATCTAGCGTTTGCCTGAGGCTATCCAGCAAATGGCTTGGGCGGGGCTGGTCCCAGGGGATCTACAGGGCAGGCCGGAGTGAGCAGTTATGGCTGCTCTCAGTTCCATTCCTAGTGGCTCTGCCTCTCAGAGTCCCAGCAACTGCTGCAAATCTCGGAGAGAAAGCTGCCTTTGAGTTCCAACCGAAGCCAGACAGTCCCGCTTCTCCCGTTTGAGTCTGGGTCCCTAGAGATTCACCCGGATCTGGAGCTCAGAGTCTGAAACTCCCTCCTGATTGAAAACAACAACCGCGCCCTCCGCCGCCAGCCCGCTTGCACGCACTCCGCACCTGAGTATTTCACTTCAGCATTGCGCCTCCTCTGAGTCTGGGTATGATATTCTCTTTCTTCCTAGTTGTAGAATTTCCACTCAGCCAGCCTTCCTGTTGTTCTGGATGATGTCCATTCCGTCTTTAGTTGTTTTTTTTTTGAAGTGGTTGTTCGAGGCAGCAATCTCCGGGCGTTAACCTATGCCCTCCAATGCCACTTTGGATGTTCATATCTAATCAGTGTTTTTGAGAAGGAAGGGTGGTCTAATGAGTCACTCCTGGATGCCATGTATCTGTCTTCAGTCCAAGTTTTGAACTCAGTCCAATGGCAGCATTTAGCTTAGAAGGTCAGGGAAAGCTTCCTTTGAAGAAGTACTTTTAAACTAAAAATTTAAATAATAAGTGATAGCCAGACTAAAAGAGGAGGAAAGAGCATAATGGACCGAGAGAAGAAAGACAAAAGAGCATATGCCACTTCCTAGATTACTGAGGTATTTTATTATGGCAGTGATATGACTATACTACATAGAAGTTAGAACAATGACAGGAAAATATTATATCTGTCCTTAACACTACAAAGTGTTAAAATATTTTAGTTATTTGAAATTTTGTTATGCAGTTTAAACAAAACAAAATCTTGTGAGTACAGATATTTTCATTTTTTGAATAATATGTTGTAAGTCAATCTTAATACATTTTATTTGAATTAATCTCTATCTTACAAATGAAGGAATAGGGACAAAGAGAACTTATGTAAGTTACTCAAAGTAAAATGTCTATTAGTTAAAAATTTAGAGCTGGATTATAGGTGATTATTTAATTCAATTTTCTATGACTTCCTGCCAGATATGGCTGTGCTAACTAAATTTGATATTTTATATTACAGATTTTGTGCACTGATATTAAGAATAATATTTTAGTAGTTTTCAATTAGTCAGTAGAAAGCCATCAATTAATGTCTCTATCTCTCTAACTAAAAACCAGAAGTGATTTTAGAACCCGGACGTCATAAGAATAAAAATCATTTTGAGAATTTGAATCCATACTATGAAACTTTATTTATATATATGAATATATATTTCCAGAGTGTGTATATAATATAATATTATATATAAGATATATTCATAATATATATATATATATAATGTGTGTTACATTCATGATTTGTGTGTGTGTATAATATATATATATATTGCTCTGCTAGTCCCATCAATTACTGGGAATGCCCTATTGCTAAGGTGTTACTCCTTTATGATAGCATCAAATCCCTATAGTATGTGATATATACACACCAAAAAACCTGAATATAAACCTGTATTACATTATAAAATAATGCTATATATATATATATATATATATATATATATATATATATATATATATATATATATATATATATATATAGTATTACTTTCAGGTATGTGTATATGTCCTATACTATACTATTGAAATTTTACATAAGTAATATATCATATTATACATATACTAGAGGCAAGATGCATGAAATTCATGCACTCAGGGGGGTCCCTCAGCCCAGCCTGTGCCCTCTCGGAGTCTGGGAGCCGTCAGGGGATGTCTGACTGCCAGCTTAGGCCCGCTCCCTGGCCTAAGCCAGCAGTCAGACATCCTTAGTGCTGCCTCGGAGGTGGGAGAGGCTCCTGCCACCACCTCTGTACTCGCCTGCCATGAGCCCAGCTTCTGGCTGAGCGGCTGTCCCCCTGTGGGATCGCACTGACCACCAGGGGGAAGCTCCTGCATTGAGTGTCTCTTCCCTGGTGGTTAGTGTGCGTCATAGCAACCAGTCATTCTGCTGTTTGGTCAATTTGCATATTAGCCTTTTATTATATAGGATATTCAATTTATGTATATGTGAGTGTGCTCTGATATTACTTTTCTAGTGTCGCCCCTTGGAAGAAATGATGAAAGACTCTGATTAGTACAACTAAAGCAATAATATCTTTTGTAGGCCAGTCTGAAATTTTCTCTTGTTCGACATTTGTCTTCTGCACATCATCACTTTGTTATATCAAGATTCTCATTTACAGAAATTTTTAGTTTTTCCTAATATACTTACTCAAATTTTCCTTAATGTATGATATTACTAAGGAGGCCTTTTGTCCTGCTAAAATTTTTCTCAAATATGCTTCCTGCCTGCTTTTTCTACCAACACGGAATGCCTGAATTGCACCTTGGGACCTCACTACTTAAACACTTCATGTCTTTGTGCTATGTTCTGCTCTGGGTTAAGAGGGTCATTTTAATTTGCTGTTGTCAGAAAATAGTCTCTTCCTGATTTGGTTCCAAGCTAAAAACAGATTCCCCTTTGAGTAGAAGCAAAGACACTAGGAAGTATCCTGTTTGCTAACATTAAATAGCTCCCATCAGCCTTCCTTCAGGCTTTCCCAGGTTTTATTTATTTATTTATTTATTTATTTATTTATTTATTTATTTTTACCTTTTTATCCCACTACCATATGAGCTAATATGTATTGAGGTTGGTCAAATTCCATGGAAATCAGAATTCATAGAGACAGTTTTTTTTATGCCTGCTAACATAACCCTAAATTATTGACTTGTCATGTTATTTAAGCGTTAATTAGACTATAAAGCAGCAATTTAAATTATATGAGGCCAATGACCTTTAAACTTCTTCTAGGGTAGGATTTTTAAAGCATATGATTTAATGCTATAAATTCTTATCATATTTCACAGATCAGTGATCTGTCTTTTTAATTGATAAAATTGTCTATAATTCTCTTATCACTACAGATAAGTAGGTGGAGTAGTTGTTTGACTATAACAGAACAGAAAGAAGGCTCAATGGAAGCTACAGGCTAGATAAAACAAAGTTAGCTTCTAAAATATAAATTCCTTTGGGTGTGAGTGTATAAGTCACACTTCATATCATGGATTTAGTAAATTTAAATAATCAGGACTTAGTAAATCTTAAAAGTTGCCTTGGAACCAAAAGATCATTACCTTTTCTAGGGAATTTTATAGTTTCCTATTATAAATCTTATTCCTCGAAAAGGAATGAAGCATGTTAGAAAGAGCTAACAAATAACAAAAGCTGTGGACTGGCTGAAATCTAGGCTTTTGAATTATAAAATGATATTTTATTTTATTAACTTAAAGAGACAAAAATGTGGCATAGACAGAGAGAAAGCTACATAGTTTAATCATGGCTGGGGATAGTTGGTATTATTGCTATTTTCTTTGGACACATTCTCCCTTTGCCCCTTTCAATATTATACATCATACATATAAATATATACATACTTGCATTTACATTTATATTTAAACTAGAAGCCTGGTGCACAAAAACTTGTGCACTTGGGGGGGTCCCTCAGCCCGGCCTGTGCCCTCTCGCAGTTTGGGACACCTCGGGGGATGACCACCTGCTGGCTTAGGCCCGCTCCCCAGGGGATTGGGCCTAAGCTGGTAGTCAGACATCCCTCTGGCAGCCTGGGAGTCCTTGAGGGATGTCCATTTGCTAGCAGGAAGCAGGCCTAAGCTGCAGTCAGACATCCTTAGCGTTGCTGAGGCGTGAGAGGCTCCCACCACCACCGCTATACTGGCAGCTGGCAGCCTGGCTTGTGGCTGAGCAGGTCTCCCCCTGTGGGAGCACACTGACCACCAGGGGGCAGCTCCTGCATTGAGCTTCTGCCCCCTGGTGGTCAGTGTGTGTCATAGTGACCAGTGATTCCCAGTCGCTCTGCTGTTAGGGTCAATTTGCATATTACCCTTTTATTATATAGGTAGAAGCCTGGTGCATGGGTGGGGGCTGGCTGGTTTGCCCTGAAGGGTGTCCTGGATCAGGGTGGGGGTCCCACTGGGGTGCCTGGTCAGCCTGGTTGAGGGGCTGATGGCTGTTTGCAGCTGATCACACCCCTTTCAGGGTGGGGGTCCCCACTGGGGTGCCTGGCCAGCCTGGTTGAGGGGCTGATGGCTCTGTTCAGGCTGGTCAAGCCCCCCCCCCCAGTGGGGACCCTCACCCCATGGAGGTTTGGCCAGTCTGGGTGAGGGGCTGATAGCTGTTTTCAGGCTGGACACACACCCTTTAGGGTGGGGGTCCTCACTTGGGTGCCTGACCAGTCTGGGTGAGGAGATGAGGTCCGTTTTCAGGCTGGCCAAGCCCCCTGGTGACAGAAGCTCCCAGCCTCTCCTTTTTTTCTTTTTTTTTTTTTGTATTCTGGGATTTATTTACCTTCTATAATTGAAACTTTGTCTCCTTGAGTGGAGCTCAGAGCCAGCCCGGGCGGGCGAGAAGCTTGGCTTCCTCCATCACCAGGGGCAACCCAAACCTCCTGCTCACTCCAGCTCCGTGGCCATGGCTGGCTGAAAGCAGGTATCTGGGGTTTATTTATCTTCTATAATTGAAACTTTGTTTCCTTGAGTGGAGCTCAGAGCTGGCCGCCGCAGGCGGGAAGCTTGGCTTCCTCCATCACTGGGGCAACCAAGCCTCCTGCTCGCTCCTGCTCCTTGGCTGCTGGCCGCCATCTTGGTTTGGCTAATTTGCATATAGTCGCTCTGATTGGCTGATGGGCATGGCTTAAGGAGTAGCAAAAGTAGGGTCAATTTGCATGTTTGTCTTTTATTAGTGTAGACAGTAAAGGACTTATTTCAAAGAACAGATGTACCTTGGTGCTAAATACAACAGTTTTTTAAAGAGGATTGAAACATTTTGACAACTTGGCACTTTGAACAAACCTATTCTTTTCAGATAATGTTCTGATATGAGACAGTTAGATGGTGCCAAATGTGACAAATATGTCACTCAGGCAAACTGGAATGGCATTTGAAAATTCTCTCAGAATGCACATTGCTTCATATCTTCCAACCATCTCAGAGACTGAATTTTAACTTTTAGTTCTCACATTCAAAGTTATATTCTATTGGTTGCTGATCCCAACAAATCTTCTACCTCTTCAAATTCAGTGACAGAGTTTCTTTGACTCTAATAATAAAATATCTGTCTTTGCAAAACAACAGTGAGTCTAATTACAATCTGATTTCTTCTGATAGCTATTTTGAAATGTAATAATAATAATGGCTATATTTATTTAATAACTGTTATATTGAGCCAATATAATATGAATATAAAGCTTTTAAGTTATTTAATTTTTAAATAATAATTAGTTGAGGCAAATATTAATATCAATTTTTGGATATGATGTAATTGTGGTATGGAAAATTTAATTGACTTTCATAAATCCTAAACTGTGGAAAGATAAAAAATATGTTCATCACTGAAAGGGTAAAAATCCATATCAGATTGAAAGAAAAGAAAACCCCAGCCTTAATCTGTCCAGGAGGATAAATGTAGACAAAGCCAGGTACAAAGTTTATAGAAATCATGGTTTCTCCTAAGGTCACACAATAGCTTTAAAACATAATGAGTCCTTCTTTGAATGATTCCTTATCAATGATGGCCCAGATTTGCTCTGCTATCCCATCAATTACTGGGAATGTCTTATTGCTAAGGTGTTACTTCTTTATGACAGCCTCAAATCCCTAATTAATCATCCTTCCCCTAATCCCACATCAGAAACAATATCAAATCCAGAATTGATCCACTCATAATCCTTCAGCAGGAATCCACCCTTAAAATGATGCTTTCATGTTCTAGAAGAACATTCCTCTGGTATCTTTCTTCACAACAAGAGTCAATAAATCTCATTTTTTTTTCTGAATACAGTCTTGCTCATAGTGTTCTTTGGTTGAAGTAACATAAAATGATGCCTATAATTTGACTGTATAGTCATTGTCAAAAGAATATGAGAAGATGAATTGTTTTCTATGATGCTGTTCAAAAGTTTGTGTTTATAATATGGATTTTTTAAATTATTATGTGGAGATGTGGACCAGTTTGAGGTTAAAACACACACACAATGTTCATTCATTCATGAATTAAGCTGGTACTCACTTTCCATTCTGCATCACTAATGTGCTGGGGGTTGGGGACATAAAATTCAATATTTACAGAAAAGTCTAGTAAATTCTTTGATGGAGGTACACATAATGTGTTGTGAAAGACTTCAGTGAAAGAATAATCAGAGAGGGAATAAGAGAGAGGATCTGGGAGAGGACATCAAGTCAAGATTCCTGGAGAAGATTCTTCTTGACTGGAGATGTGAAGGGTGAATAGGATTTATGTAAAGGGAAAGTTAAGAGATTTGAGTAGGGAATTTTAGTTCAGACATAATAGCATCTGTAAAGGCATAGAAGAATGAGATGAGAATATCTATTAAAGGGAGTAGGAGATGATACAAGTGAGGTAAACTTGCCATACTCTGAGTACTAATATAAGGGGTTGGAGCATAATCATGAAAACAACTTGGGACTATTATAAATATTGCCAAGTAACCCACATTAGACCTGTTCCAATATACACTTCCCCCACAATATGAAAGGATGTGTTTCATACAGCTACTCTTGTTAAAGGAGTGCTGCAAATTGTGGTTTTTTGTCAGTCTATTAGGGGAAATATAGTATATCAGTATTGTGTTCATTTTCACTTGCCAGTTGTCTTTTGACTTTGCCTATGGTGTCCATATCATGTTTATATTGAAAATAATTTTTGCTTCAACTATCAATCTTTCCTTTAAAGCATCAGTGTTCCTTTAATGCATGGCCATAGTTAGGTAGGCCTCCCCCATTCCAAGGCTCTCTAGGGACACTCCAATATTTTATTCTAGTACTGTTATGGTTTTATTTGTTAGATTTAGGACCTTGAAACATTTGAAAATGATACTTATGTATGATATGGGGTATGAACATTTTATTTTTGCATTTAAGGATCTAGTTGAGTAGTCTCAACTTATTGAATAAGGAGACTAGTCTTGATTTACTGATCAAAAATTTAAACTTTATAACATGTTAAATTAAATATCTATACCAGTACAATTATTTAGTTGTTTATCTTCTCAGTGATTTTATTTTTAATAACTCCTGTCCAATTTAAAATTTACTTTAACAAATTAATTTAAAGCTCAAGTTTTTTTTTAAAAAAACATTTAATATGTTTAATCTGATTTATATAAAAATTTAAAATTACCTAGAGAAAAATTGATACCTTTTTTTTGTAGATGTTTCTTATCTAAGAAAAACAGGTTGTCCATTCTTCAGTGTTTATTTTGTCTTTCAATAGAGTTTATAATTTTCTTTCATTTAAATTTTACACTGTATTTAAATGTAGTTTTAATTTAAGTTTGTATTTGTGGCTTCCAAATGAGTTCAGTTTTTAATGAAATGAAAGAGATATATTCTTTCATTATATCTTCCAACTGTTTATTGTTGGTGCATAGAAAATCTATTGATATCTACATAAAAATTTATTACCCACCTACATTACTGAATTCACTTATTTTTGTAGTATTTTCAGTTGTATTTCTGGATCATTTTATTTATTTTTTTTAATATATTTTATTGATTTTTTTTACAGAGAGGAAGGGAGAGGGATAGAGAGTTAGAAACATCTATGAGAGAGAAACATCCATCAGCTGCCTCCTGCACACATCCTACTGGGGATGTGCCCGCAACCAAGGTACATGGCCTTGACCGGAATCGAACCTGGGACCTTTCAGTCTACAGGCCGACACTCTATCCACTGAGCCAAACTGGTTAGGGCTGGGTCATTTTAAATATACAATCATATCATCTTCATGTAGTAATACTTTCACATTAGAGAGATATTGAAGAAATACATGGAAAACAGAGATGACTCCAGTTTCATTTACCTGAGTAGGTAGATATTTAAGCTACTGAGATATTTAAGACAAACTAAAATTAAGCTTATAGGAGGAGTAAAAGGTTGAAAAATGATGAAGTTGATTGAGTATGTTTAGTTTGAAGTATCCATGGATATCCAGGAACCAACCGACTATTTAGTATGATGTTGACTACAAATAAAGGTCAAGACAAGGTCCAAAAATGGTAGAAGAAAAGGACATTGTGGGGGCTCCCATAATACCCATCTCCTGAGTGCCCTTGTGCATCTCCTGAGTGCTCTTGAGTATAGCCTGAACCTATGACTTGTTTCTAACCAAAAGTGACTTAATTTATGTGGTTATTTTATACAAGGTTGTTACATAAGTTTAGAATTCTCCATTTTCTAAGATACTCTTCCCCTGCCTGCTTTTGAAGAAGTGTTCATGTTGGGGGAGACCATGTGGCCAAAAATATAGGGCAGACTGCAGCCAGCAAAAATAGGCCATCAGTTTATCACACTATAGGGAGCTGAATTTTTCCAACTACCAAGTGCACTTAGAAGCAAAGTCTTTTCCAGTCCAGCCTCAAAATGAGACAACAGACCTAGGCAACACCTTGATTGAGCCTTTTGATACCCTGAAGTAGAGGATGCAGCTAAGCTGTGCTGAGACTTCAGACCAACAGAAACTGTGAGATAAATGAAAAATTTGTTGTTTTCAGTTACTAAGTTTGTGGTAATATTATGCAGCAATGGGTAATGTACAACAGCATTAAAGGAGAATGAGCCCAGCCAGTGTTGCTCAGTAGTTGAGTGTTGACTGATAAACCAGAAGGTCATGGTTTGATTTCTGGTCAGGCATATCTCCAGGTTTGGGCTCCATTATCTCTCATCATTAATGTTTATATATCTCTCTCCCCCTCGCTTTCTCTCTGAAACAATAAAAATACTTTTTTTAAAAAAAGGAGAATGAAAAGGAGAGATCTGAAATGGGTAGAAAATAAGTGTGTGTTCAAAATCGCAAGGAAGGAGAGGATTTCAAATAGAAAAAGATTGTATTGTGCCAGAAGCCATACACTGACTTCAAGTAGGATAAGGCTATATGGTATGAAGAAGAAATAGGAAATAGAAATAAGATATAGGAACACTGGCAAGAAAAATATCATTAATGTGACTTGGGAAGAAACCTATTGAAAATATGTTAGAAGTCAAAAAGTATAAATAGGTATAAAGACCAAGACAAATGATGATTTTTATAAAGACAGCCTTTTTTAGCACTTGGCCTTATTAACACCTAAATTTCTGATAATTAATTTCAGGCCAATTGCATTCAAATACTGTTATTCCAACTAATTTAGGTCTTTATTCAAAACCATCTCAAAAGTTGTACTTTTATTACATTCAGAAATAATAAGGTAAAAAATATTTTTATAAATTAAAATATAGCTGACATACAATATTATACAAATTTCAGGTATACAGCATAATGATTCAACATTTATATACCTTATTAAATGTTCACTGTGATAAATCTAGTTATTATGATACCATTAGCTATATTTTCTATGCAGTTCATTACATCCCCATGACTTACTTATTTTGTAACTAGAGGCTTATACCTCTTATCTCCTTCACCCATCTTCCCTCATCCCTCAGTTTGTTCTCTATAACTCTGAGTCTGTGTTTTTTTAAAAATAACTATTTTGTTTGTTCATTTATTTTGACTGTTAGATTCAACATATAAGTGAAATCACATAGTATTTGTCTTTCTATGTCTGACATATATCACTTAGTGTAATGTCTTCTAGTCCCATACAGTTTTGTCACAAATGACAAGATTTTATTCTTATTTTTGGTTGCATAATATTTTGCTATATATATCAACCACATCTCTTTTTTCATCTATCATTGGATACTTAATTTGCTCTCATATCTTAGATATCTTATCTAATAATAATAGACAAAGATTGAAATTAACCATACCTCCGCTACGCTTCCCATTGGCTAATCAGCGAGATATGCAAATTAACCACCAACAAAGATGGTGGCCAGCAGCCATGCAGCTGAAGTGAGCAGGAGGCTTGTTTGCTCCAGTGATGGAGGAAGCCAAGTTTCCTCCTTGCTGTGGCTGGGCTCTGAGATCCACTCAAAGCAACAAAGTTGTAATTATAGAAGCTAAACAAACCCCAGATACCTGCTTTCAGCAGGCCGTGGCCTCGGAGCTGGAGTGGCAACAAAGTTTCAATTATAGAAGGTAAATAAATCCCAGAATAAAAAAAGAAAAGAAAAAAAGGAGAGGCTGGGAGCCCCTCATCCAGGCTGTCCAGGCACCCCAGTGGGGACCCCCACCCTGAAGCGGGTGCAGGCAGCCTGAAAACAGCCATCAGCCCCTCATCCAGGCTGGCCAGGCACCCCAGTGGGGACCCCCACCCTGAAGGGGTGTGACCAGCTACACACAGCCATCAGCCCCTCACCAGGCTGGCCAGGCACCCCAGTGGGGACCCCCACCCTGAAGGGGTGTGACCAGCTGCACACAGCCATCAGCCCCTCACCAGGCTGGCCAGGCACCCAAGTGGGACCCCTATCCTGATCTGGGACACCCTTCAGGGCAAATCAGCCAGCCTCCACACGTGCACCAGGCCTCTATCCTATATAGTAAAAGGGTAATATGCAAACTGACCCTAACAGCAGAAAGACTGGGAATGACTGGTCACTATGACACACACTGACCATCAGGGGGCAGACGCTCAATGCAGGAGCTGCCCTCTGGTGGTCAGTGAGCTCCCACATGGGGGAGCTCTGCTCAACCACAAGCCAGGCTGATGGCTGCCAGTACAGTGGTGGTGGTGGGAGCCTCTCCTGCCTCCTCAGCAGCGCTAAGGATGTCCGACTGCAGCTTCAGTCTGCTCCCTACTGCCAAGTGGACATCCCCCAAGGGCTGCCAGGCTGCCAGAGGGATGTCTGATTGCCAGCTTAGGCCCAATCCCCCAGGGAGCAGTCCTAAGCCAGCAGGTGGTCATCCCCCGAGGGTCCCAGACTGCGAGAGGGCACAGGCCGGGCTGAGGGACACCCCACCCCACCCCCAGTGCACAAATTTTTGTGCACCGGGCCTCTAATTATAAATAATACTTCAAAAAACATAGGGATGCATATATCTTTTTGAAATAGTGTTTTCATTTTCTTTGGATAGATATTTTTTTCAGTTTTAAAGGTTTATTCCTGTAATATATGTGGGCTAATAGTGATTGCAGAAAAATACTATCAAATTGGTAATGTATTCAAAATAAAATATCTAGTTGTGCTTACATATATTTAAAACAGCTGGGTAAAAGAACAGAACAGAACAACTGATTATGCAGCATCATGTAAGAAAATAGATAATGGTCATTTTATTGAACTAAACAACTGATATTGACCACATCAATTAGTTAGTTGACAGTTACATTATACAAAATCATTTCTATGCTAGCAGCACACTGTGAATCAAAATTCTGAATGCTTATCTAACTAGTTTGATTATTTCATAGAGATCAATGGTGTGATTCACTTAAAATTTACTTTGGACTTGGAAAAATGTATTTATAATACTAGAGGCCCAGTGCACAATTGAAATCATGTGATGAGGCACCCCGCAGGGGGCTGGGACCTGTGCCTGACACATGTAGCACCAGCCACCACATTGTGTCTGCTGGGGTGGGGGCAGGCGCTCCTGTGTGTTGTGTCTGCACTCTGGCCCATCCCCAGCCCCAGCCTCCACACAGTCCCCCCTGCCCATCTGCATGTGCAGCTTCTCCTGAGCAGTCATGATGCTCGGCTAATTAGCATATTCCCTGTTTATATAGATAGATACCAGAGGCCTGATGCATGAAATTTGTGCAAGGGGCTCAGCCCCTGCCACCACGGTGGCCGCCTCTGCCTCGGCCCTTGCAGCTCCAGCTTCATCTGGAAGATGAAGGACATCCAGTCTAATTAGCATATTACATTTTATTTTTATAAGTAATATAATAAAATAATAGAAGCACAAAATTTGAAATATATATTAGTCCAGAATTGAGACAATCTCAATGGGACTAAATTAAATAGAGTTAAGTTTATGAAGTAGTAACATGAACAACTGGTTTTGAGGGGCATATAGAAAATATTTGGCATTTAAAAGGGATGAATCACTTTGATTAATGTGTATCAAATATTTGGACATTTGTATTTTTTAATAATACACTTATGTTTTAGTGGGATATTAGCCAACAATTAAAAATCTGTGAATTATTATTTGTTCTACTCATGTAATCAAAAGCAAGAAAAAACAAGGAAGAAAAATCCTTGGTATTTCAATGGCCCTTTCTGAACATATTTGATTCATTTCCTCTAGAAAGCGATTCCTTTATACTAAAATTCATTTCGGACACAAAAAGATTTAAGATTAAGGAATCCATAGAGATTGAGAGAAATAAGAATTTTCAAACAAGCATCTTCTAAAATGTGAGTGACCTTTTGACATGGTATTTGCTATCAGTTTTTCCACAGTAATATGGGAAGCTGAGAAATAGCAATAGCTTTGAAAACTTTCATCCTGCCTTTTAAAGCCCTCTCTGATGTTCAGGCAAATTAAATTTCTCTTTGGTGGTTTCACTGCTGTCATATTTCTTCATTGATAAAATAGCTAAGAACTGAGCACTGGACATTAAACAGCATTCATTTATACAGTGATTTCCCCATTATTCTTTGAGGTTTGTTGGCATGCATTAAGGGGAGAGGAACTTTATTTGCTACACAAAACTGTACTGTTACTTTTCGATACTTCCATCTGGTGTTACATAGTAACTTGTCTGATGTCTCTGACAGGTGGCATGTTAAGCCCAATGGTATATCAGCTAGCTATATCATCGAAGAATATGGGATTTCAAGGAGAAATAGGTATCATGTGATTGCTTTGAAAGTTATAATACACTAAGAAGAAACAAAGATAAGGGTGGAAATAACTAGAAGGTATAAAGACAATTTCCTATAAATTGAGTTGAAGTGAACAAGACTCAACTATATAGTTTGCTCCTAGTACCTGGTTAAGTGGGCATCATCGAAAGGCACTGAGTATGATGGTCAGTTCCTTGAGGTCTACAGGTTAGAGTCGAGAGTCTGGCTTTATGAATGAACCTTGTTTGAAGTTGTTTTGAGGGTATCCATGTTTCAGAGTAACACATGTAAGTAGAATTAGTGGCTTCCTTACATGGGATCTAAATTAATGGTTCAAGGGATGAGATTAATCAGAATTGACAGAAGAGATCCAGGTTTATAAATGTCTATGCACGTCAAGGACTATAGATAACAAACTTGTTTCTGAGGCATGTAGTTAAAATAAAAGACTCAGTAACATACAATTGAGCATCACTTACTTGAATTTCAGGTATCATCTGCAGACCATGGGCCTCATGAATCATAAAGCTTGAGGCCTAACACCATTAACCTTTCCTCAATATTGGGGCTGATTTCTTCCTAGATTAGGCCATGTACTTCATTAAAATACCAATTAGAATATAACCAACTTCCAAAGTTATTATGGACTGGGCTCTTAGATTTTGTTTGTGTGGAGGTAAAGACCATTTGGGAGACGTAGGCACATGTATTGTTTTTATAAGTGGTACCTTGATTCTGTGGGCCATCCCAATCACATATCAAATTATAATTTGAAATTGGAAAATTTTCAAGCCCTTCATCTTTGCCACTTTGATGGAAACAGTAGAGATTACTGGTTAAGAAAAATAAGGACTGTTTTCCATGTGGTAAAAATCAATGATATATAAAAATGTATCTAGGATTAGCTTGATTAATTGGGAGAAATGCTATCTCTTTTAATACAGGTTATTTTTAAATGTTTATCTTTTTTAAATATTTTTTATTTTTAATGAATTCAGAGAGGAAGGGAGAGGGAGAGAGAAAGAGAAACATCAGTGATGAGAGAGAATCATTGATCGGCTGCCTCCTGCACACCCCTCCACTGAGGATCAAGCCTGCAACCCAGGCATATGCCCTTGACCGAAATCAAAACTGGGACCCTTCAGTTTGCAGGTTGATACTCCATCCACTAAGCCAAACCGGCCAGGGCAATATACACTAATTTAATCAAGCAGTATATAAGGTTGGCTGTAATGCCTTCCTCACCTCATGTTCTCCTCCAACACACATGCCTGGGATGATTCATGGACACATGGGCTTATACACACACATGCATACACGCATACATGCACAAAATTTTTTCTCAATTTAGTATTTTGTAATTTATTGGAAAACTACCCTGTGAAAATGCAGCTTAACTTCACAGTCACTAGAAGGTCTGTATGTTATACCATTTGCTCA
Organism: Myotis daubentonii; assembly: GCF_963259705.1. Lineage (NCBI taxonomy): Eukaryota > Metazoa > Chordata > Mammalia > Chiroptera > Vespertilionidae > Myotis > Myotis daubentonii. The sequence goes on from NC_081861.1 coordinate 114,334,007, forward strand.
AAGAACTGGAAAGTTTGCCAGTGTTTCAGATTTTTAAAAAACCCCTGAATTTAGAGAATATTTTTACTGAGTTATGTCAGCCCCGTACTAGTATGAAAAAAGAGTGGGAGAATGAAGTATAGAAAATGAAATGTAGTTGGCATACTTTAAAAATGTATGGACCATACGATACAGGTAAGAAAATATATCTATGCCTCTGTATCTATTATTGTTCAAAAGTTTATAATGGTCTCTATTATCCATGGATGAGTGAGATCATGTGGTATTTTTCCTTCATTGACTGGCTTATTTCACTTAGCATAATGCTCTCCAGTTCCAGCTGCCTCGAACAGACTGTCAAACTACAGCAGGAAGGCCGGGGAGGGTGGGGGGGGGGGAGAGGGGGGGGGGCTAGAGATCAACCGAAGGACTTGTATGCATGCATATAAGCATAAGCAATGGACATAAGACACGGGGGGGTAGGAGAGGCCAGGGGATTGTCAAGGGCGGGGAAAAAAAAGGAGACATATGTAATACTCTTTGTAATACTTTAAGCAATAAAAAAAGAAAGCATTAAAAAAAGAAAATATATCTATTTATATAACCTAGATCTTAATAAAACTGTAACCCCCACAAATAATCTTAAGCAGTTATTGAGCTCTAAATATAGCTTTGATTTCTGTCTTCTGATTAAAAAACAACACACACACACACACACACACACACACCAATCTTTTATCCCCACAGTAAGGTTGATTTACCTTTTTTTTTCTTTTTTCTTTTTTTTCAATCTTTAATTTCTTTATTGATTAAGGTATTACATATGTGACCTCATTCTCCCCATAACCCCCCCACACACACACACACTCATGCCCTCACCCCCCTGTTGTCTGTGTCCATTGGTTGGGCTTATATTCATGCATACAAGTCCTTTGGTTGATCTCTACCTTTTTCTGGAGCAAGGCTGCTATTCTGATTGGGATTTAGTTCAGATACATGTATACAGGATGGAAATGCTTGTCATGTAATCATCATAACACATTACCCACTAGGCTCCTGTGATTATAGACTCCTCTGTGGCCCCTAGTCTATGCTACCTATCTTGGGCAGAGAGACAGATGAGAATAATTAGTCACAGAAAATAGAACAGGCCTAATAAGTACCATGGATCTTTATTTAAGGTGCATAATTTTGGCTGAAAATGAAAACAAACAAACAAACAAACAGAATGGAAGAATGAAAGAAAAGAAGAAAGGGAGGAAGAGAAGAAAACAGGCAGGAAAAAGCTTGGGAGGGAGGAAAGGAGGAAGAAAGAATGAAAGACAGGAGCAGAGAAGGTCAAATCAAATATAGATTCATTCCAACAAAAAGGAATGTGAAGGTCAGAGAAAATGACAGGAAGAAATAGAATGAGAAATGTACTTTTAAAGCCCAGGATATTGGGTTTTATTGGCTACTTATGAGTAGCAAAAGCTCAATGGAGAAAGATAAATTCAATTCATAAGAAGAAACTCAGAACCTCATTTGAAAGGCAGACGATGCTTATAAGAAAAAGTTCAGAGAAGGATGAGCAAAGAATATAATACACTATTGCTTAAAAATAGATATGTAGCTAAACAATGCACTAGTTCTCTTTCATCACTGGTGATGTTTGGTGACAGAAAGATATGGTATCAGGATTGCCTTTTCTAGATTTTATGCTGGTATTTTGGTATTTGGTGGAGACAGCTAAAGCCCAAACTTTAAGAAGTAGCATTAGAGGAGCAGGTAAGCAACTGATAGATGTATTTGACATTGTCATAGTTTGGTTTGCCCCAAATGTAGAATTTTCTATAATAATTTGAGTGTAAGTGGTTTATTTGGGCTATGGTCTCAGGATGGAAATGGAATGGGAAAGCAAGAAGGGAGGATGGACTCTAAGGATCCATTCATGAACAGGTTAAAGCTGTGGGAAAATAAACTGGAATTTTTCCACTGGGAGATATCTACCAAACCCCATTTCTCATTGGTTGAATATTGCCTTTGGGGGCATTTTGTCCCCTTCACCGCATTTCTGGATTTCCACATTCAGGAAATATAGACACAGACATACATGGGAATTCAAAGATACCACAGCAGCGGCTGTAATCATGTAATTTTCTTTCAGTTTACATATAAAATAAAAAAGTATTACCCTTTAGAGTACATGTATGCCCTGGGACTTATTTCAAATGATTAATACTTTTCAAAATTACTCCCCTTATACATTTTTATTGGATAGAATGAAAATTACATTTCAAAAGAATGGTCTCCATGAAGGTAGACACATTTGTTTTTGTTTTTTTCACCACTTGTATCACCCACACTTAGAACATTTACCAGTTTTCAGTAATTGATCAGTAAATATTTTGAAGGAATGAATGAATGGAGTTGTATTGAACAAGAGAAACCCAAACAAATCTATCTTAAACATGATTAAATGTGTCTCATCATAACGCATAACCAGTCCTCAGGGTTAATAATTAGCTGTGATCCTTTTCTCATAGATTCTCCTGGCTCTGTTCTCTACTAATGAATGGATGGCTTTATTCACAGATTGAGAGCAAGATGGCTTATTCCAACCCAGACCTCATATCTAAAGAGGATCAGAGAAGCATGTACATGCTTCTTTCCTATACTACTCTAGCAAGCCAAGGCACTGATGAGAGGGCATGCAAATTGTGCTATATTTTACACTGTTTACCATAGAACTTATTAAAATATAAGGCTGGTGGTGGGTGGGAAGAAATCAGCTAATGTACTTGTATGCATATATGCATAACCCATGGTCACAGGCAATAAGGTGGTGAAGGCCTGGGGTGTGGGTTGTGGGCAGGCTAGAAGGGGGTCAGTGTGGGGGGGAAAGAAGACATATGTAATACTTTCAACAATAAAGATTTTTAAAAAAATACTTTAAAATTAAAAAATAAGAATAAATTATGAAATAATAATTAAGTAAATAAATACATAGAATGCAAGGCTGGTATTTATTTTAGCTTGTGCAGTGTGACCTAATTGACAGCTTTTGGAATAGAAAATATATTCTGTTGAGTATTTAAAAGGTTGTACATATTTTCTTTTGGGTTTGGATTCTTTGTACTTTTTTATGTTTAGTGTATCAATAAACAAAGGTGAAGGGAAAAATAAAAATGACTGGAGAAAAAGAATAAAAGACAACTGCTTCTGAAAAAAAGATCAAAGGATTATAGAAGAGCTTTCTCAGAACTCCCTAGCAAAAATCAACTTCATGTCTCAATGTTCTAAATCACATTACATGTCTATTTCTGAAACTAACAGTAACCAAGAAGACAGGGTTACACTTTAACCGATTATCCTGGTGGTGTGGTCAGCTTCTCCTGTGGTATATAAGATACATGCTGCCCACTCGATGCCTAAACAGATTTGGAACTTTCTTAGGAATAAGGAAAAGAAACGGAGGCTGCATAGGCATCCATTTATTAAATAAGCAACCAATAACATCTACTTCTATATATTCTTGTTATCAAAGATGTCCATGATGAAGATCCATACAGACTAAAAGAAAACATTGATGCTTATTATTATTTATTTGTAGCCCCCATTCTAAGTCACAGGGGGCAAGTGTGAGTAACTTACAATCATCTTGTAATATAGCACATGTATGTGTGAGTGTATGCTGGAGATAGGCTTTTCCTTTTTGGCCATATGGAAAAATAAAAATTGACTGAAAATAACTATCTTTCCCTTGACAAGTCAATTAAGCCTCATAATCAGTCACAGTCATTTGAACAGCATGGTTGCTGGAATGAGAATTAGTGGGATACCTTAATGAAAAAATGAGGCACATTTTGTAGACGGAAATCTCTTTGATGAATACATAAATGTTGTAAAAATATGATGAAAGCAAAACCATGTTTTAAAAGAGAAAAGACATTTTAATTATTAATCAGACAATAGAGCAGATGTTAAGAAAATTTATTTTTAAATCTAAGGAATGGAATTGTGTACTTTATACATTAATTTTATTTCACCCAACATATTATATTAAATTATTTTATATCTATTTCCCCCACTTGACTATTAATTTCGTGGACATAAATATTAAGTATCATCTTATCCTTTAATTCAAAGCAAATTGTGTACTATACAGATGTTTGTAGCATGAAATTAAATGAAGTAATTTACATTTATAATCCAAAACCTAAATCATATCATAGATTTAATATTGTTTTTTATTTTTCCTCAGAAAGTTTAACCACTAATAATGACTAGTATTAATATTTTCCTAATAATTATCACTATTTACCTTCATAAGATTGACACCCTGTTCCTAGACATATACAATCTTCCAGAACTGCAACAGGAAGAATAAGAAAACCTGAATAGACTGATTACAACTAATGAAATAGAAATAATAATAATAATGATAATAATAAAAATCACAGAAAACAACAGCCCTGGACTGGATGAGTTCACAAGTAAATGTTACCCAATATTCAAAGAAGAACACCTATCCTTCTCAAACTATTCCCAAAATTCAGGAGGACATAAGACTCCTAAGTTCATTTTACAAGGCCAGCATTATCCTAATTCCAAAACAAGATAAAGACACAACAAATTAAAAAATTATAGTCCAATTTTCCTGATGAACATAGATGCTAAAATCCTCAACAAAATATTAGTAAGTCAGATCATCAATACATTAAGAAGATCATACACCATGATCAAGTGGAATTTATTACAGAGATGAAAGCTTGGCATAACATTCAAAAATCAATAAATGTGACACACTGCATTAAAAAATGAAGGATAAAAACCACATGATCATATCAATAGATGCAGAAATCATTTTATAAAAATCCAGGACCCATTTATGATGAAAATTCTCAACAAAGTGGGAATAGATACCTCAACATAATGAAGGTCATATATGACAAACCCACAGCCAATTTAATACTCAATGGCCGAAAACTACAAGAGTTTCCCTTACAATTAGGAATAAGGCTGGGTTGTCCACTTTCATCACTTTTGTTCAACATAGTACTGGAAGTCTTCATCATAGCAATCAGACAAAATGAAGAAATAAAATGCATCCAAATTGCATGAAGGAAGTAAACATGTCATTATTTGCAGATGACTTGAATTGTACATAGAAAACCCTAAAGACTCCACCAAAATGCTACTGGATCTTCTAAATGAATTTGGCAAAGTTGCAGGATACAAAATTAATATTCAGAAATTGGTGGCATTTTTATACACCGGTAATGAACTATCAGAAAGAGAAACTAAGAAAACAATCACATTTACTATTGCAACAACAAAAAAAATAAGATAGATAGGAATAAATATAACCAAGGAGGTAAAATACCTGTACTCAGAAAACTATAGGACACTGAAGAAAGAAACTGAGGAAGATACAAATAATTGAAAGCATATATACCACGTTCATGGATAGGAAGAATTAACATTGTTAATGCATCCATACTACCCAAAGCAATCTATAGATTCAATGCAATTCCTATTAAAATATCAATATCATGTTTTAAAGATCTAGGACAAATATCCTCAAAATTTATATGGAACAAAAAAAGAAGACTCCATATAGCCTCAGCAATCCTAAGAATGGAGAACAAAATTAGAGGTATTACAATACCTGATATCAAACTATACTGCATGGCCACTGTAATCAAAACAGCCTGGTACTGGCACAAGAACAGGTATATAGATTAGTGGAACAGAACAGAGAGCCCCGAAATAAATCCATGACTTTTTAGTTAATTAATATTTGACAAAGGTGGCAAGAGCATACAAAGGAGTAAAGACAGTCCCTTCAATAAATGGTATTGGGAAAATTGGACAGGTAAATGCAAAAAAAAAAAAAATGAAACTTCACCGCCAACTTACACTATACACAAGAATAAACTCAAAATGGATAAAAGACTTAAATGGAAGTTGTGAAACCATAAAAATCCTAGAAGAGAACATAATAAGTAAAATCTCAGGCAGCTCTCAAAGCAGTATTTTGCCAACATATCTTCTAGGCAAAGGAAACTAAGGAAAAATAAATTTGTGGGACTACATGAAAATAAAAAGTTTCTGCAGAGCAAAAGAAACAACCAATCAAATGAAAAGGGAACCCACTGTATTAGAGAGCATATTTGCCCATGATACATCTGATAAGGGGTTAATTTCTGAAATATGTAAAGAACTTATACAACTCAAACCAGGAAGACAATCCAATTTAAAAAATGGGCAAAGAACCTGAATATAAACTTCTCTAAAGATGACATATAGAGGGTCAATAAATATGTGAAAACATGCTCAATATTACAAATCATCAGAGACGTACAAATTAAAACCACAATGAGATATCAGCTTAGACCTGCCAAAACAACTACCATTAATATATCAACAAACAAGTACTGAAGAGTATGTGGAGAAAAGGGAACCCTGGTGCACTGTTGGTGTGAATGGAAATACCTTCTGATGCAGCAATCCCACTTCTAGGAATATATCCTAAGAATCCCTAAACACCAATTCAAAAGAATATAAGCATCTCTAGTTCATTGCAGGATTATTTACAATATCCAAGATACGGAAACAGCCTAAGTGTCCATCAGTAGATGAGTGGGGGAAAAAAAACAGTGATACATTTACACAATGGAATACTATACTATGAAAAAGCTATGAAAAATGATCTCTTAGCCTCTGAGACAGCATGGATGGAACTGGAGAGTATTATGCTAAGTGAAATAAGCCAGTCAGAGAAAGACAAATATCACATAATCTCACTTATATGTGGAATCTAGTGAACAAAATAAACTAAAAAACAAAATTGAAATGGACTCATAGATACAGAAAACATACTGATAGCTGTTAGAGGGGAGGGGGACTGGATGAAAGAAGGAGAAGGGATTAGACAATGCACATATATGCATAACTCATAGAGACAACAGTGTAATGATGGCCAGAGGAAATATGGGATGGGGACTGGGTAGATGGGGGCAAAGGCGGTGGGGGTGGTGGAAACACAGATGGAGACATCTGTAATAGTAAAATTGTGGAAGATAGAAATATTTGTTATTTTCCCAACTAAGATAATGTTTTATATCTATTTGAATGTAAGTTAACTCTTACTCCATATTTTATATATTAACATAATATTATTGGTTACAATAACCAATTTTATAACTATTTCCAGACATTCCACAAACCAAAAATAAGTACCTATTTATTTCTATTCTTATTTATACAAATATAAATTTTCCTAGGTTCCAATATTTTTAATAAACAGTATTGTTTTATGAACTACACATTTGTCACAAAAATGTCAAGACTATTACATCATTTTTAACAGTCATTTTCAATGCCTGTATAAAGTGTAATGGGATTCCTATGCTATAATTTAAATAATCATTTTCCTGCTGTTGTGTATTGAGCGTTTTTCCCCCATTTTTTATTACACTGCTAACACTCCAATAAACATGTTTTAGTTATAATTTTATCCAGTATAAATTCTTTGAAATGAATTCACAGTGTGGGAATGCAGGGGTATACATTTATTTACAATGACCTTATGTTTTCTGATTAGGGGTCTGAGGAAAGGGTAAACATCTCAGTCAAATTATCTTGGGCAAGAATCACTCATAAGGACTTGGCCTCAGTTTCTTCATCTATCGGAAAGAGAAAATGACAGAAGTTGAGCTCTTATAATTGGAGTATTTGGTTGATAAAATGAGAAAAATCACTTGAGTTAAAGTGAAGCAAACAGTAAAGGAAATTTTAAGAAAATCAATGCAATAAAAATAACCTCACCTGCAACTCAAACCAGAATGTGAAAAGTGTTCTGTGACCAAGGTCCCTTCATCTTACTATTGCCTGTTTGCTAGTTCTTTATGTCTTTGCCTTTTTCTATCTGTGTCGGTTTTGTTCTCCTCTCTCTGCACTATATCTATCTTTTCTTTTATAGGCCACATTCCATCATGGTGAAATACAAATGAGATCACTCTCAGCTCCTGAGGTCACATGACCTTATATGCCTAATGTTCACACATAGCTTATAAGTGATTCTGTCTACAAATTACCAGAGAACACAAACTATATGCACTGACTTGGATCAGATAGATGTCTATTCAACCACAACCAGAGGAAGAAGTTACATGATATTTAAGCATTTCAGTTTTCTACTCTTGCTAGTGTGCTAAATTATCTTTTAAAAATAAATAACAACAAATATCCAGACTTGCAAGCATCCAAAAATGTATTTATTTATAGCTTTAGAAAGCACTTTATTTCTGGTAAAATGGAAAACTCATTTTTTATCCATCAGTCTTTTTCATCAGTAATATTATCTATATTATACATTTTATCCATCAATAATCTTTTACTAACTCTCATTTACTGGATATAGTGCTATATATTATGAAGACAAAGAATGAAGACACAGTGCTTTACATCTTCATCCATTTAACTTGGAATCTTGTTAGAAATGTAGAATCTACTGAATAAGAATCTGCATTTTGTCAGGTTCCCCAGTAAGTACTGTAAGTACTATGCTTACATTATGCATCATTGCACTAAATGTTGGGACACATAGGTATTTAATTCTGGGATCTGTCTCTTACCCAATTCATTCAGTTCTGTTTCTGGTCAATACCAAAGTGATCTTCTAAATGTTGCTAACCATGGAATAATATCTTCTCTGAATTGCTCAATACTTGAAATATAGGCTTCTGTCTTGATTGTATAAAATTTGTAAATTGTGTATGTCTTTCTATTAAAATTTATTATTGTTAATTTTTCTGGTTTAAGTTTAGTGGTACAATAATGTAAAACAATCTAGTTCACCTGTGAAAGCCCTTTAAGTAGCACTCTGCCATAAGAAGTATTATAAAAATTCCAGTTTTTAGGTGGAGGGAAAATATATTTCAAACTAAATGTTTCCTAGACATTTTTTTTCTTATAATTTAACTATCTTTTTCTTTACCACAGTTTCATGATTTTCACTGTGAAAATCAATGTATGCTTCCCTTTCTGCTTGCTACACTTAAAAATTTGTTTAACTTTTTACTAGCTACCACATGTACATTTCACATATATAATTTAATGTGGATTTTAATAAAAATAGGAGATTTCTAGAACTTTATATTTATTTGCTTAAATTTTGTTACAATTTGATGTGTTTGTTTCTCTCATGGTTACTTGATATAACCAAATAGATTTCTTGAGAATTTCCGTTTATATATATTCCTCATCCAAGGATATGCTTTTATTGATTTTAGAGAGAGGAAGGGAAAGAATAGAGAAACATCTATGTGAGAGAGAAACATGGATTGGTTGTCATCCATCAGTTGCCAATATTAACTGCCCAGGGGCTGAACTGACAACCCAGGCATGTGCCTTGACTGGATCGAACCCACAACCTTTTGGTGTAGTGGATGACACTCCAACTAATTGAGCCACCCAGCCAGGGTGAACTTAATAAAAATTGAGTTATTTTTAATTGATTTCAGAGAGAGGAAAGGAGAGGGAGAGAGAAATAGAAACATTAGTGATGAAAGAGAATCATTGATCAGCTACCTCCTGCATGCCCCCTCCCCCACATCAGGAATAGAACCCACAACCCAGGCATGTGTCCTGATTGGGAATTGAACCACGACCTCCTGGTTTATGGGTCGACATTCAACAACTGAGCCACACTGATCGGGCTATTGAGTTATTTTCAACTCTGACATTCATTTATTTATTCGCTCCTTTTTTCAACAACCTTTATTCAATAACACTGGTAGGGTACAACACTGTTGTTTCTGGGAACACAGAACATATATGTAGCCTAGAATCAACTTTAGCTTCCAGACAAAATGATTATATTGGGTGATATTGACAGGAATAACAAACAAAAATAAGGACATCCTTTCTTCCATCTTCCAACCTTCTTTGGTGCCCTTGCTGGCAAAAGGTGAATGCTTCTTGAATAGTCATATCATTAGCAACATGTAGAACATCCTTAAAGGCTTGTTTGAATTGGGATGTGCTATATAAATGACTGGCACAGTTCTCGCCTTTGACTATTCAGCATTAACTTGCAAGCCAAACCACATATTTGAACTTCCACATAAGAGCACTATTAACTTCTTCATGCATCTGCTAAAAAGATGCCAATCCTATGTACAAAGATACTCTCATCTTTTCCTAAAAGAGGTGGTACTGAGTCCCAACAGATAATGTATCTATTCCTGAGCCAGTTCAGTCACAGTCCCATCTGAATGTTCTGTAACCTAAAGACTAAATTGTAACATTAACTACCCCCAAATCCTCATACAAGATAGTAATTATAAAGGATAAAAAATGAAATAATAAATTAAATAATATTTATGATAATAAGGTGTAATATGCTAATTAGACTGGACAGCCAAATGTCCTTCTGGATGACCTTCCGGACGAAGCCGGAGCTGCAAGATAAAAGCATTTGCCACATCTAAAGTTACATACTCTTGTCAGGGCTGTGTTAATTTGTTCCAGTAAAGATACCACAGCTATAATAGCAGCTGTAATTAAATAACCATCTGATTCAGTGTACAATAATTCACAGTCAATCTCCAAGATATGCATAGGCCAACCAGGTGAAATAAATTGAATATTCATTTTTCAAGACTTTGATGATAAGACTCATCTCATAGTTTCCGTTGTGAATCAGAATTGCTTTTGGTTTATTTTTTTGGTAGGGAATGGAAGTCAGAAGACCTGCCTTTAGCCCTTTCTAGTCTAACTGTCTCCCATGGTTCAAATAGACAATTATGCATTCAAAAACGGGAGAAAATAACCACAGGGTGAATTTTGCCTCCATTGGCCTAAGGGAGGCTAATTTGGGCCAGTTCTACTTTCATCACTTAATTGTTATATTTGTTTTTTGCCTAATAGAACAGAGTGGCATTTTTTACCTCCAAAAATTATCAATTTAGATCAATATCTAGAAATCCATGAAACATATGGATAGTTTCCCTTTTTCAAGTATAAAATAACCATTGTAAATGGCTATAGGTCACATTGAGCAAGGATGGAAGACAGATTCACAATCTTTCAGAGCGCTTCCTCAAGGCCACCTGGTTTCTCCATCAGTCAAAGGGCTTTATGTCTGTGAAGTGGCTTAAGTCTAGAAACTCAGCGACTTTCCATTTTGGCAACTGAAGTCAGATTTTTGGCTATAAGACCCAGATATTTTCCCATTATAGAAATGAAGTGATATTTTCATAGACTGTTCATCTGTAAACTTTCTTTGATTAATAAACTACTGACAAAGATCCCATAGTTAAAAGTATCATGATTATGATTTTGTTGCTGCCACCCATTTTGTTAAATGCACCCACCTTGTCTCTGATAGTTAAACACTTGGTCTTTGTCACTCCGGAATGCTATCATCTCCACTGAAATAGGGAGAATAATTTTATGGTGGCATCTTTACTCTCGGCACTGCTAACAGAGGGAAGCTATCCCAGAATATTTACAAGAAGCTGATGCTTCCATTTGAAGGTATTTCACAATGCCTTAGCGAAGGGCATATCTTCTGGCCCCTCTCAAAAGTTAGTGTGTTTGGGGTGAATATGCAGGATGAACATAGTAAGTCCACTGTAATATCCCTATCTCCTTCAACTTTTGTATTTTTTTTCTTCTACAGTATGCTATGAAAGTTCTAATACCTCAACTTTATTGAATGTAAGCCATTGCAAGTCCAAATTTTAATTAAGTAATCAAGTAAAATTTTAAAGGCACTTCTAATTCAACTTAACATATTTAATCTAACACTTTAGCAGGAGTATTTCAATCTGGTCCAGTAATATCAATAAATTCAATCTGGTCCGGTAATTTATAATATCATATTTGGATTAGGCCAAATATTTCCTATGAATCTATTCTTGCATGTATTTTTCCCGACATTTCTGAAATACATTTAGAATGCAAATTATTTCTTCCTCAGTTTTACTTAGCACCTGTCTTTCAGACTAAGCCAATGTCTAACTCTACAGTTCTAGAATTATTAAGGGGTGGTTGTGATGGAGCTTGAATAGAATATTGTATCTGCTTGCGAGACAATTGTTTCAGTTGATGGCATTATATAACCTAACATAACTGAAGCCTAGTTTCATCAGACACAGAGGAATGCCCTTCCTACAGCATAGAAACATCAGAGAGATTTGGAAGTTTGTCTCATATCCCTTTCATCTTATTTATCTAGAGAGCCACATTTCAGTTTTTAGAGTCCTGCTCTTTTTCAATTATGCTATAAATTTCACATTAGAAACTTGTTGGTCTGTGAATTAAACTTTCATTGTAATCCTACAAGTAATGCAGTTAATTTTAGATCCAATTTTCAGAAACATTTGATATTGTAAAAGGTAAGAGATTGTTTATGAGGTTGTTTATCTGATTGTGACTTGAAGTGTTTAAAGGCCTAATTTGTCATTTTCTTTCCGTGAGCTCCCCACAGCAATCAGAAGCAGTTATTCCACCTCTCAATCCTTGTGGTCGTTAGTACTAATACAATGGTCAAGTTAATCTGTGCTTTCCAATGGTAGTCACTACTCACAGGTGACTACTTAAATGTAAATTTAATGAAATGTAATAAAATTAAAAATTCAGATTCCCAGTTTCAGTAGCCACATTTGAAGTGCTCAGTTACCATAAGTGGCTAATAGAACATTTCAATCAATGCAAAGAATTACATTAGATATTGGGTTCTCTACTTATTTGTGTTGTTTTGACAAACATGATATGGCATGTCCTCAGCAGTTTTAATTGCATGAAACACACTGTATGTGAAAATTATTTATTTCCCAAAATAACACCTATGCCATCTGTAATGATTTCATAACTTCAATCTATAATAGTTAGGCTTTACTAATATAACATCCTGAACACATTAAAATTGGGGTTTCCACATCTCAAAGTCGGCTTTGTTTACCAGTAGTCCTTATTCAAAATTAGGATTAGAACCAGCTTCCTTGTAAAGTAAGCATGAAAAGGAGATTAATTCCATGGAATCTTTATCTGTTGAAGTAGCACAGCCCCAAAACTGATGTTTGAGGCATCAGGAGATGTGTTTGGAATTGAAACCATTTCTTTATTTCCTGGAATGTAGTTGCAGTTCTGGTATTCATGCAAATGAAGACTTCCAAATCTTAAGGTAATTTATTATTAGAGGATTAAAAAAATAAAGATTAAGAAACTTGGGCTTCTGTAAGAGTTTGGAACACAGAATAACAGAAACTTTGGGCTACATAATGAGGATGTTCTGACAAAAATGAATCTGATCCAATAATTGTCCTCAAGGTTCCACCTCCCTTTGTAATTTTCAATCTGATTTTAAGTTTTGCTACATTTTGAATATATAATGAAACTTACATGATACATAAAATATAGGATAAAGGCTCATTTTTCATCACTGGTCCCCTCCCTCTATTCTTCACCCCCTCTACCAGTCATAGATAATTATGTTTATCTGGTCTATGAGCTCATTTATTCTTCCAGTGTTTCCTTTGTCAAATGCATACAAAACACTCAAATATACACACAGACATGTAGGGATGCTTACTCGTGTCCTTACATAATTATAGCCTCTATACCTTTTCTTGTTAACTTGAGAATATATCCTGGAGATTTCTAATTGACAGTATGTATAGAATTTCTCCATTTAAAAAAATGTAATGTATTTTATTGTTGAAAGTATTACAGATGTCCCCATTTTCCCTCATTCCACCCCTCCACCTATCTCCCACCTCACCCCAGACCTTAACCTATCTATCTCTATTCATTTTTATGGTTGTACAATACTAAATTGCATATACTGTATCACTGTTTACCAAGTTTCCTCTTCTGGTCCAGGGGCTGCCACCAGAACTACAATTCCCAGAATTCCTGGTGCTCCCTGTGCTCTTGGTTTCTGCTTCTGGTCCAGGGGCTGCAGAAACCAAAAGGACTGGGAACTCCAGCCATTTTCTGTCCACTGGGCTTCTGTCTTCTGGGCTGGGGATGTGCCCCGAGCTGTGAGGCAGCCGCTGGGGGCACGCCCCCAGCCCAGAAGCCCCACATTCTGTCTGCTGGGCTTCTGTTGGCTGGGCTGGGGGTGTGCCCTGAACCACGCAGTGGCAGCTTGGAGCATGCCCCCAGCCCAGCAGCCCTGCTTTGTGTCTGCAGCCCTCCCTCCCTCCCTCCGCAGCTGGGGTGTAGGACACTGGTGTTGTTGCTGGGGTGATGACACCAGCATCCCACCCTGGCCGCTATGGGCTCTGCCATCGTTGTCATGGAGTGATGGTTAATTTTCATATTACCCTTTTATTAGATTAGATGTTACAGGAAAGAGATAAATTGAGGTATGGAGTGTTAAGCAAAAAGGAACCAGGACTCTTATTTGGGAAATTCTCATTTTATCCAGATTCCAAAAGATTCTAAATTAAGAGATTTCACTGTGATAAAATAGTACTCTAAGATATTTAGGTGAGATGGGTCAGGATTCTTTTTTAAGATTCCTAAGTCAAGGTCTGTCTCTCTTCATGTCTATAGTCAGGGACTGTTTGCTACTTCACTGCCTTTTGGAGTTAACTTGTTTCAGGTAAGGTTTTGTCTCCCACACTATATTTCCTAGAACTCTTCACAACCTTTGCTGTAATTGACTAGTTTTCACAAATATGTACTATGAAGACACTCAGGACAACTTCTAATTCCTATGCTTTCCAATTCTTTACTTTCTGCTTTAACCAGGAATCATAGTTTAATTGAACTGGGTCCTCTGTCAGCAGATTCCTTTTAGCAGTGAGCTTCTTCCTTTGATAAGATGATATACCCAGAAAATTTATGATGTCTTTGAGTCTCAGACTCCTTCGTAACAGAACTCTATTATATAAACTTATTGTAACTTCTTTTGGTAGTTTGTACTGGGCTCTGTCTTTGGTTATCTTACTACCAAATTTCAGTTGGATATTTCTCTGGCTTCAAGTTTTGCTTTTTGCTTTCCAGCTGGCTTTCCATCCATTCTGACTGAGCACAGTGACAATTTGGTGATCCATGGGATCTGTAATCAGTACTCTTCTTTCTTTTCTTCCACATTTGTTACACCTTTGTGGGAACCTCACCAATTTTCTGTTTTCTGGAGTTTTTGGGCAATGCTTACAAGGACTTTGGGGTTTTCTGGTTTTCTCTGTCTCCTAATTTCACTGATGCAGTCCTTAAAGGATTTTCTTTTAAGGCATGTTACTTGTTGTGGTCTCCTGACAGAAATGAAAAAATCCAAAATGAAGTTGGTTCTAAATATTTTTATTTTTGTGGGTCTCACTAAGCCAGAATCAAGATATGGTCAAGACTGCTTTTCTTCATGGGAGCTTTAGGGGAGAATTCATTTCCTTGCTTTGTCCAGTTTCCACAGGCTACATATATTCCTTGCTTGGTGGTCCCCTTCCTCCACCTTTAAGGCAAGCAATATTGGGCCAAGTCCTTCTCACACTGCCATACAACTGGTTCTGCTTCATTTGCCTCCCTCCTACAAGATCCCATTTGTAAGGATCCTTGTGATTACATTAGATCCACCTAGATCATCAAGAATAATCTCCCTATCTCAAGGTGAGATGATTAGTAAATTTAATTCCATCTGAAGTTTTAATTTTCTTTTGTCATGCTACCTTACATATTCACAGATTCTGGAGATTAGTACCTGGACATCTATAGAGGCCTTTATTTCTATCATACAAGCAATTCCTGAATTCTTGCCATTAGGGTTTCGTATGTATGTATGCATTAAAACACTATTTTCTTAAGTTACTGTGGTCTGGTCTCTTTTATAGATTTAAGTAGTTCAAAACCTACATGTGTATTATTGTCTGTCCTCCTTTATGTAATACAGTGCATTTTAGTATATTCACAAGGTTTTATAACTCATCACCACTATCTAATTCCAGAATATATTCATCACCCCATAAAAAACTCCTATATTCACAAGAATTTGCTCCCCATTACTCTGTTCCCTCAGCCTCTATCCACTACTAATCTACTTTCTATATCTATAGATTTATATGATTTGGACATTTCATATAAATTGAATCATACAATATGAGCTCTTTTGTGACTGGCCTCTTTCACTGAGCATAATTTTTCAGTGTTCTTCAAAAGTGTAGCATACATCAGTAGTTCAGTATTTTTATTTATATTATTATTTTTAATTTTCACCTGAGCATATTCTTATTGATTTTAGTAAGAGGGGAAGAGGAGAGAGAGAGAGAGAGAGAGAGAGAGAGAGAGAGAGAGAGAGAGAGAGAAGAGAGAACATTTGTTAGTTGTCTTCTGTATGTGCCCCAACCAGTGATGGATCCTGAAAACTAGGTATGTGCCCTAAGTGGGAATTGACGCACAAACTTTTGGTGTATGGGATGACACTCCAACCAACTGAGCCACTCAGCCAGGGCTGAATTATAGTCCTTTGATACTCAGTCTGTTGAGGGTTTTTAATCATGAAAGGATAATGTATTTTGTCAAATATTTCCCCCATTTGTTGGGATGATCATATGATTTCTATTTTTAATTCTATTAATGTGGTGTATCACATTTTTTTATTTGTGTATGTTACACCATCCTTGCATCCCAAATTAGACTTGGGCATGGTATATAATACTTTTAATGTGTTCTTTTTTTGTGAATTTATATTTTAAGTTTAAGTGTAGTTGGTATATAATCTCATATTGGCTATATTTGTTTCAGGTGTACACTATAGTGATTCAACATTTTTATACCTTACAATGTGATCACCCCATTAACTCTAGTAATCATCTATCATTGTGTCGACTTACCACAATATTATTGACTATATTACCCTTCCCCTTTTTACACATTTACCCACCCCCTCCCTTCTAGTAATAATTCTTTTTGTATTTGTTCCCGTGAATCTTTTTTGTTAGTTTATTTGTTTGGGGTTTTTTTGCTTCTTAAAGATTCCACATATATAAATGAAATGATATGGTATTTGTCTTTCTCTACCTGACTTATTTCACTTGTATAATACCCTCTAGATCCATTCATGTAATTGTAAATGGCAAGATTTCATTCTTTTTCAGTGCTGTGTAATATTCTATTATATATGTGTGTGTGTGTGTGTATATATATATATATATATATATTTGAGAGAGAGGAGAGAGAGAGAGGAAAAAAAACATTGGTTTGTTGTTCCACTTATTTATACATTCATTGGTTGATTCTTGCATGTGCCCTGACAGGGAATTGAACCTGCAACCATGCCATATCAGGACAATACTCTAATCAACTGATCTACCTAGCCAGGGTCACTACACATATTTATCCATTCATTCATCCATTCATTTTTTTAATATGTTCTTGAGTTGAGTTTGAAAGGAGGAATGACTTAGGCACCATGATGCTCATTATATTTCCATTTTCATTTGTTTTGAGATATTTTTGATGACTCCTTTGATTTCTTCTTTGACTAATTGATTGTTCTGGGGTACATTGTGTAATTTACATGTATTTGTGAATTTTCTAGCTTTCTTCTTGTTGATTTCTAGTGTCATATCATATTGGTCATAAAGATTTGTCTTTTAAAAAAATTTCAAGGCTTGTTTTGTGGTCCATCTTATGATCTATCCTGGAAAATGTTCCATGCATGCTTGAGAAGAATGTGCTGCTGCTGTTGGATGAAATGTTATATATATATATGAGAGATTAGGTTTACAGTTGCATCAAAACAGTTTTTTCTTGTATTATTAATTATTGTACTATTTTTTATTCAAACAACTCTAAACCTACGTTTTCTTACCTCATATACAGACACTTTAAAAAGGGGAAAGAAGACTCTCTAAACTCATCAAGTTGTACACATTATGTGTAACTTTTTGTATATAAAATAATTTTAAAGAGGAAGAGGGAAAATTTTTAAAAATTGGATTTTATTTATTATAAATAGATAAAATGATCATATTTTCATATATATATATATATATATATATATATATATATATATATATATATTAGTTTGGATGCACACTTCCAGTAAGCACTAAATGATAAGATGCTTTTATCAATACTTATATCTTGGTAGAACAGACATCTGAATGTTAATCTCTGAAGAGAATAGCTACTGAGAAGATTTTTCTGAGTATTGACTTGTGTTTAATTAGACATTATGAGTTTGTGCTGAAGTAGTGTAGTATCTTTCATAGTTTTATGGAAGAAGATATGCATAAGTCTAATTTTTAGAATAATTATCAATACAAAGCTGGAACCATCCTAATCAATGACATATATAATGTTAGTCCAAATGTATACACAGATCTGACTGTGGGGTCTTAATTCCAAAGACTGAGCAAAAAAAGAATGAACTGGGTTATTAACTTGTGGAGCTGAAAAATTGCCACACTCCTGTACATCATAGATCTAGATAGATGATGAGACCCCATTGCAGTAGATAATATATGTTGTGATCTGTCTGCCTAAGAGAGAGAGTAGACTCTAGCATGTTTATCAGGCTTCTCTAAGTACTTATGTCGTCTGAGAGATATATTTAAAAAGTTACTCTCAATATTTTATCTTCCTGGTAGTGAATGATGTTTTGAGCCCCAAGACGTCCATTTGTAAGACTGCTTGGGCTTCTAAGAATTGGTACAGGATGTTGAGAAGTTGAGAAATTTGTGACAGTAATCATATTGCTGGAAACTGAAGTCAAAGAACTCTTAGAATGAGTGTCTCTGTAGATGTATTTTTTATTAAATCTGGGCACACTGCTCATTAAAATCTGATCAATATACCCATTTTAATGGGGGATTTTGCAGGTGGGAAATCAGGGCTATTGTGAATTATTAAATTTAGTGGGCAGACATTTATCCTACCTCCTAACATGATGTCACAAACAAATTGTAAGTCTTCTTGTCTTTGAATTCAGAGAATAAATACATGAAGTAAATAAATGCAAAACTGTGGGCAAAGCTTTTGTTAGAAATCCATGTTTCTTAAGCAGATGGTATGTTCTAAGTTCTCTTATTGAAGATATTATAGACAATGTTATATCATCTGCACATATGCCCCTTGGTGAAAAGTTCCCATGGATCAGTAGGATGTCACCATCAAATATTTCCACCTGCATATATGTTTTATGGAGGAGGTATTATTGCAAAGTAGTTAAGGGAATAGCTTTTAGTGTCCAGACACTCAGATTCAAATTCCAACATTGTATCTTTACAGTTTTATTATCTTAATAAGTTACATTTTTGATTTGGGGAAGAAACAAAAACAATATATATATATATATATATATATATATATATATATATATATATATATATATATATCGTAGTTATATTTTTGAAGATTGGATGAGATAATTTAAAAATTGCATGGTATCTTGCATAGCTCAATAATTGTGTGATCTTATTTTTATGCAGCTGGGTTTGATCAACCAAGGCATCCACGGCTGTCATCACTGTCCTATGTGTAATATGAATTAATGCTGATGTAGTGTAGATGAAAGTGTGTTCATGATTCTGCTTCTCTGAATGAAAGTGTATTCATTCAGGTGTGAATTCTTCATCCCTATCTATGATGCCACACACTTTTCTCCTAGAATGCCGCATTTCTCAGGTCCAGGGAATGAGTAATTGATAACTTTATGCATGATGCTCTGGTGGTCGTCAGGAGTTTCTGGAAACATGAGATAAAGACCCAATTGCCTGACACTATCTATATCCTTGATGTAATAAATCAGGTAGCTGTAAAAAAATCAACAACACAATATTAGGTGACTGAACACAATTAAAATTTATTTACCATGGGAATGTTGGATGCAGGCAGGATAAATGATTCCCCAAATATTGACTCAGGGATATTTTTGAGACAAAGAATTATACAGTAATATTATAATATCCTATCCCTTTCTCCATAAATTTTGACATCCAGGATATTTCATGTCTACCTAATAGAATAAATTTGGACTGGGGTTAATGTGGGCCCATATACATAAATATTTTCATTAATTAGTGGAGAGTTTGGGAAAATATTGTTTACCTTGTTCCCCTTTCTTTCATTAAAACTAAATATTGACTCCATAAAATCTAAAAATCCCTTCATTTTGCTATTCCTCTAGCCAATAAAGCTAACATTGGCCTATGGTAAATATTTGAGAAATATGAGATGGGAAGGATTAACTGGTAAAGTAGGATTGTTTCACAACTGAAGTTATGGGCAAAAATCTAACTCTGAACTGAATAATTAAATGAATGTAGTATTTTGTTTATAAACCCCTCACATGTAAGTCTTCTGCTTCATTAGATAACTTGCCATTTTCCTTTTGCTACATTTGGCAGTTTTCAATGTCTTTGATGACAAGTTAAACATTTGTCCTGATCAGTATAGCATTCTGCTTGCAACATACATTGAACTATCCTATATAATAAAACCCTAATATGCAAATTGACTGAACTACAGAACCACTGGTGGAACGACTTGTCACTATGATATGCACTCAAAGCAAGAGCTGCCACCTGGTGTTCAGTGTGCTTCCACAGGGGAACACTGCTTAGCCAGAAGCACTGAGGAGCAGCAGCACTAAGGAGCAGCGAGCTGAGTGGTATGGAGCAGTGAGCAGGCGGGTGATAAGGAGCAAGGGGTTCCAGACCGCGAGAGGGATCCCAGACTGTGAGAGGGATGTCCAACTGCCAGCTTAGGCCCAATCCCCCGAGGGCTCCAGAACTGCAAGAGGGCTCAGGCCAGGCTGAGGGGACCCCCCCTGGCAGTGCACGAATTTTGTGCACTGGGCTTCTAGTAATATATAACTTTCTGGTATTCTTTTATTAAATATGCATGTGTGGTATGTATTATAGTGTTCCAGACTACTTATTGGTTAACCATATTCATTTAAAATATTAATTCTACCACCAACTCTTCTTCAGTTACATATTTTTGTCAATTTTCATGACATCTTCATAAATTTAATCAATTAATTAAGTTGACTAAATTTTTTGTGAATATTACCTGCCTTCTGACTGGTAACATGTTACTATTTGAGTTGGCTTAAAGAAGAAGTAGACATTGGCAAGGCTTTCAAGGATGGGTAACATTTGTGTATGTAGACAGGAAAAAGGTCATTTTAGGAGGACCATGAAAATGAACAATGGTGTCTTTGGGAGATTCCTTAGGAGAAAAGTTAATTCACAGCAAACTTCTTGGAAGATTATAATAGGAGATGAGGCTGGAAAGATATATGAAAGCCAAACCTAAGGAGGGCTTTTGAAAACATCAAGTTAAGAATTTTCAGCTGTTTTGTAGGTGTTTCAGCAGGATTCTTTTTTTTTTCAATTACAGTTTACATTCAATATTATTTTTTTTTTAGGTTTCAGGTATACAGCATAGTGTTTAGACAATCATATACTTTACAAAGTGCCCCCCCCATAGTTTCAGTACCCACCTGGCACCATACATAGTTATTACAATATTACTGACTATATTTCATATGCTGTACTTTACATCCCTGTGACTATTTTGTAACTACCAATCTGTATTAATCAATCCCTTCATCTTTTTCTCCCAGTCCCCCAACTGCCTTCCTCTCTGGCAACCATAAATCCGTTCTCTTTATCTAGGAGTCTGTTTCTATTTTGTTTGTTAATTTTGTTCGTTGAATTACATATGTAAGTGAAATCTTATGGTATTTGTTTTTTTCTGATTTATTTCTCTCATCATAATACCATCTAGATCAGTGATGGCGAACCTTTTGAGCTCGGCGTGTCAGTATTTTGAAAAACCCTAACTTAATTCTGGTGCTATGTCACATATAGAAATTTTTTGATATTTGCAACCATAGTAAAACACTTATATTTTTGATATTTATTTTATGTATTTAAATGCCATTTAAAAAAGAAAAATCAACCAAAGAAATGAGTTCGCATGTCACCTCTGACACGCATGTCATAGGTTAGCCATCACTGATCTAGATCAATCCATGCTGTCCCTAACAACAAGATTTCATACTTTTATGTCTGAGTAGTATTCCATTGTGTAAATGTACCACAGCATTTTTATTCACTCATCTATGATAGGCACTTTAGTTGCTTTCATATCTTGCCTATTGAAGATAACACTGAAATAAACATAGGGGTGTATATATTATTTTGAATTAGTGGATTTGGATATATATGCAGAAGTAGAATGATTGGCTCATAAGGTAGTTCTATTTTTAATTTTTTTGAGGATCCTCCATACTGTTTCCCATAATGGCTGCATCAGTATGCATTCCCAGCAGGGGATTATATTTTAATCAATGTGCAAGATAAAATGGCTTAGAGAAGGCTGGATGCAGGAAAACCAAATGAGAGTTTGTATTAACTTAGGCTAAAAGGTTATATACCCTTTGGTTAGAGTCAGAGAAAATGGAGCAAAAACAATAAATTCAAGAGACATTTAAAAGAAAAACTGACAAGGCCCAAGTCATCTTGTAAAATGTATTATATTTATAGTTTTTAAATTTATAAAATGTTTTTACATGTAAGAGAAGCCAAAGAAGGATTTTGATTTCAATCCTGTAAACCAAGTAATGATGGAGCCAATAATATAAATAATATATGTATATATGTATGTATGTATGTATGCATGTATCATTCATCTATGTATATATCTACCTGTCAGAATAAAATGAGAGTATTTCTATTAAGAGCTAGATTTTAGATAATTTGAATTCAAGGGATAATAAGATAATCAAGTTGAGCAATTTAACCTCCATTAGAGACATGTAGGACTGCAGAAAATGGTAGTCAGAGTCGGAATTGTAACTTTTTTAATAACATGCAATGAACATGCAGTGTACAAGTAGTTTTGGTGGACCCTTAGTTTTATTATTTCCACATTTTTATAGCTGTATGATAGATCATTTGATTATTTTTATTTAAGAGAATTTTGATGTTAGAAAAATTACATATTCTTACAGAGACTACATATGCATTAACCACAAAGTACATATTTCTAAGCTCACAAGATAACTACTACTCCTACCCAAATCTTAAAATGAAACCATATTTATTTAAAAAAGAATTTACAACATTGGAAAGTTTATCACTAGCTGAGCTGCCATTTGATTTTTCAGAATATGCTGGTATCTATATATATACAAGGCTAATATGCAAAGTGTCCCTTGGGAGTTCAACTGGGAGACTGGAAATTCGATCTCTCGCTATGACATACGCTGACCACCAGGAGGCAGTGAGGAACGAAGGAAGGCCTTGGCCAGCAACTGGAAGGCCCTGATTGGCCCTGATCATTGGCCAGGCCTAGGGACCCTACACATGCACGAATTTTGTACACTGGGCCTCTAGTGCTTAAATAATGACCCAATAAGCTTTCTGATTCTTTTTGTTGGTATTTTGAATATCTCATGCCTATGTTACCAATTCTTCAGGATTTTTAGCACAGCAAAATCATTGCTATGATCAGAATCCAAAAGCAATGAGTTTGCCATTTCTCTTTCTGGTATCAGGTCTAGTTTAAATTACAAATGATTTTTTAGCATTTACATAATACAGCATGTGTTTCAGTCATGTTGATGCATATTTCTCAAGTATTTCCCTAGTTGTGAGATTCATATTATTCCTATTGCCTTGGTTAGCACAGAGGCATGGAATATATGTGTTTATTTATCAATGCAAGTATATTGAGACAAATTGAAAAATTGCAGTGAAGCCCAAGAGTGCCTTCCTTTAATTTGGGAATTATGCAACTGTCTCCAAAACACTGTCCAATGTTGATTTTTTAAAACAAATTCTTTACATTATCTAAAAGAAGATTAACAAATAATATCCTTTTTCATATGCTAAAGCAAAGAAGCAGTTTTATACAAAGACATGCTACAATACCCAGCTGGAGTCTTCTCTTTTATTTGTTCCAATTTATACCTAATACTTAATGCATCAGTGCTGTCCTTCCCCTCTCAGAAGCCTCTTTTAATTTCATTCACCATTACAGTGATTCATTATCCTTGTCCTCTTGTCTCTTCTGATCTGATGCTTTATTGCATATTCCTATAATAGTTTTCTTCAAGCACCACTTCTAATTCCTGACCATTAAGGACTCTGTCTCAATTTCACATTACAAAATCTGCCTTTCCTCATCAGTTCTATGAGTTTCTAGCTACCTTGGTATATTGCTAATTTGAAGTTGATGACTCCCAATGTTCCCCTTTCTATTTGCCCTCTCATCTTGGATCAACAATCATAAAAAATTTATATGGAAGACACATGGGACACTCAGGGTCATCCACACAGAGAAGTTTGGACTACAGAGTCATACAAAGCAGGTTTTTTAAACCTCAAAATATTGATACTTTGGACTGGAAAATTTTTCATCATGGGGGGATTATCCTGTGCAATGGAGAATGTTCAGCAGCATTCCTTGCCTCCGTCTACTAAATGACAGTAGAAGCCATCCCCCACAGAGTTGCAACAAGCTAAAAGATTTCCTGGCAATATGTATGTACCCTGGGGGCCAAAACCAGTCATAATAACTATGGATCTATAAGATCATTTGTAAGGTCCATTTGCTTTGTATATAGAATACTTCTTCAGCTCACAAGTATATTTTTAAGTCCTTAAATAATTAGTGTTGCCATTGGTGCTTATCCTTCCATGATATTTATCTCATGATGGCTTTTCAATACCCTTTCATTCTCTAGTTCCTTAAGTAATTGTTGTTTTATTCGAGACTTTATATTGAGGTTTACTGCAAAATAAGATTTAGTTTTTATATGAAATTTAGGAAGCTATAAGCTATCAGACATCTGAAACTCAATACAGTTAGCTATGCTGCTATATTATGGGAACAATATTAGAAAAGGTATTTAGGAATTCGTATAGTGACCTAGAAAGCTATGTTTGAATATTGAAAAAGGGGACTGACTGTTTAACAACAATCCCAGGCTGATTGACCTTAAGGACTGTGAATGTTTACCCTGAACCAAAGTAAGATCAAGACATCTGCATATGGCATTCTGCCATTATTCTTGTGAGGACATAAAATTATATCACATTTCTGGAAATGGAGTGAGCAGCTGAAACTAGTAACACCCACCCTGAATTGGCGAAATTGCTCAGCTGGTGAGACGGTTTGCAGCCGGGAAGGGCAGAACTCCCCTGGAAAGGTAAAAAAAAAACAAAAAAAAAAAACAAAAAAAAAAAAAAAAAAAAAAAAAAAAAAAAAAACAGGGATTTGGGCAGGAAAGTTTGCCAGACCTCTGAGCCCAGAGGGTCAGAGGGAGACCCCATGGCAGACAGCCGTGTCCCCTGGGACAGGCACAGCCCCTGATGGGGGAAAGGAGATCTGCGGGATTCCTGGCGCTGCCAGGGGATTTGAGAACTGGGTTCTGTGACCACGGAGGAGTGAGCCTAAAAGGGGGCAGCCTGAAGAGCTGACCTGACCATGCAGTGCCAGTAAGAGAGGAGCTTACAGAACCTAAGCCTTCCCCGTTTCCGCGGCCGGCGTTTGTTTGTTTGTTCTCACCGAATCCTGTTCATGGGACATTTCGGATACAGACACTCACCTGTGCTGAAGAGAGCGAGAGGGTGCGGAGGAGTGGAATCTGGGGAGAGACTGAGGAGAGAAGGGGGGCCAGGAGAGGTGGCAGCGAATTGAGTGTTGAGTGCTGAGACACCCCTGAGCCCAGGACTGGGGCAGCCATTCTCTCGGGAGAGTTAGACTCCTCCCCCCAGCCCCCAGACAAGGAGCATAGTCACACCCAGATTCCACCCTGAACAAGATCAAGGATTAAAATAATCTGATCAGTCCCTGGGAGTTAACAGGGTCTGGCCTATAGAAGGATTTTCAATGCAATATAGACTCAGAGGCCAACCCCAGAACACTGCCACCCAGAGGCTGAGCCACAAACTGACTCTTTGCTAAACACAAAATAAGGCAGTCTGAGAAACAAATAAGGACTGCTTTGAAATAAGGACTGTGTTTTACAACACAGAGGAACAGTGTATCACAGGGAAACTCAACACTCTCCTGAATACCTGGCAGGACTAAAGGCGAGCCAGACTGAAGAATAGAAGAACCGAAGGACCTTCACTACTGCAAATTTTTTTTTCTTTTTTCACCATTTAACTAAGAAACCAATTTTTTTTTCTTTTTTCTTTCTCCTTTTATTTCTTCATCTTTTTTTTCTTCTTTTTCCATGTTCTTTTTCCTGATTTTACCCTTTTAATTACTACCTTCTTATTTTTAACCAGCATTATTATTGCTACCGTTTTACCATCTTTTAAAGTGCCATTTTATTTTCTCTTTATTTTATTTTGGGATTAGTGTTCTCCATTCTATTTTCATCGTTATATTATTGGTTGTTTCAAGTTTGCATCCATCTACAGGGAGCTGTTGCTGGAATTTGCTGGGATTAGTGGCGGTTCTATAGGAGTCTTCTCCTCATATAAAAAGTCTCTTCCCCTCTTCCACTTCATTCTCTTTTTTCGCTCTTTTTTTTTCTTTTCTTTTCTCGCTTTTATTTTCCCCCCTTCTTTTTCCCAATTCCATTTTTGCACTCCCCTTTTTGATCCCTACTTTTCTTTTCTTTTTTCTCTTTTATCTTTATCTCTTCCTTCTTCCTTATCCCCTAATTCTCTTATTCGGGTGGTCACCTTTATTTGGGGTTATTAATATTGTGAATATATTTGTGTTTAGTGCCTGGTACGTGGTGCCTTGTTGTGTTGTATTTTGTGCCCTTAAATCAATGCAGCAGAACTGAGCAATAGCAGCCTACTGAGCACCACACCCTCTGCTAAGGAACAGCAGCTGTACGTGAAACCGCCCCCCACCAGCCAGAAGAGCCACCACAGCTGTGAACAGCACCCACCAGAGGAGCTGCTGCCAACTGAAGAGCAGCTGCTACCGCAACCGCCCGAAGAGCAACCACAGACCAAGGAGTCACTGCCACCCAAGGAGCAGCCACTGAACGACTCAATGTCTAGATATGTCAGTGAGATCAAACATGGGTAGACAAAGAAACCCCCAAAGGAAAGAGAAGGAGGACTCTCCAGAAAAGCAGCTAAGTAATACAGAGGCATGCAACATGACAGAAAAAGAATTCAGAATAAGGGTCCTAGAGTACATAAACCGGATAGAGGGAAAAATCGACAACCTCTGCAAGAAGCAAGAAGAAACAGATGAAAAAATCAACAACTTAAGTAAGAGCCAAGAAGAAATTAAGAGTGATATAGCTGCAATAAAAAACACCATTGAAAGTATCAACAGTAGGCTAGGAGAAGCGGAGGACCGAATTAGTGAAATAGAAGACAAGGAGGCAAAACACACCCAAAATGTACTGCAATTGGAGAAAAAAATTAAAAGACAAGAGGAAAGCCTAAGGGAGCTTTGGGACAACATGAAACGAAACAACCTATGAATAATAGGGGTACCACAACAACAGAAAGATGAACGAGGATTAGAAAACCTATTCGAAGAAATAATATCAGAAAACTTCCCTGAGGTGGAGAAGAAAAAAGTCACACAAGCCCAGAGAGTCCCATACAAGGTGAACCCAAAAAGACCCACACCAAGACACATCATAATTACCATGGCAAATGTTCAGGACAAAGAGAAAATCTTACAGGCCGCAAGAGAGAGACGGAAAGTCACATACAAGGGATCTCCCATTAGATTATCAAATGATTTCTCAACATAAACACATCAGGCCAGAAAAGAATGGACGGAAATTTACAAAGTGATGCAAAGCAAAGGACTGAATCAAAGAATACTCTATCCAGCAAGGCTATCATTCAAACTTGAAGGGGAAATAAGAAGCTTCACAGACAAAAATGGCTAAGGGAGTTTATCACCACCAAGCCAGCAATGCAAGGAATGCTAAAGGGACTGGTATAAAAATAAGAAATAAAAAGCTCAGAAAGAAAACAGCCACACACACACACACACAAAAAGAAATGGCTACAAACAAGTACCTTTCAATAATAACTTTAAATGTAAATGGACTAAATGCTCCAACCAAAAGACATCAAGTAGCTGAATGGATAAAAAAACATGACCCATACATCTGCTGTCTACAAGAAACCCACCTCATTAGAAGGGACTCACACAGACTGAAAGTGAAAGGATGGAAAAATATCTTTCAGGCAAATGGAAAGGAAAAGAAAGCTGGGGTAACAATGCTTATATCGGACAAAATAGACCTCAAAGTGAAGGCCTTAACAAAAGATAAGGAAGGCCACTTCATAATACTAAAGGGATCAATACAACAAGAAGATATAACCCTGGTAAACATATATGCACCCAATGCAGGAGCACCCAAATTCATAAAAAAACTCCTGGAAGATATCAAAGGAGAGATCGACAACAATACAATCATAGTAGGGGACTTTAATACACCATTGACAGCACTGGATAAGTCCTATAGACAAACAATCAGCAAAGATACAGCAATCCTAAATGACTCACTAGATCAGATGGACTTAATTGACATCTTCAGAACACTTCACTCCAAAGCCAGGGAATATATGTTCTTCTCAGGTGCTCATGGGACATCTTCAAAAATAGACCACATATAGGGTCACAAGCAAAGAATCCCCAAATTCAAGAAGATTGAAATCATACCAAGCATCTTCGCAGACCATGATGGCATAATACTAGAAATAAACTACAATAAAAACAACCCCAAATACTCAAACACCTGGAAGCTGAATAGCATGCTATTAAATATTGACTGGGTTACCAATGAGATCAAAGAAGAAATAAAAAACATCCTGGAAACTAATGACAATGAAAACACAACAATCCAAAACCTATGGGACACGATGAAAGCAGTCCTGAGAGGGAAGTTTATAGCTCTACAGGCCTATCTCAAAAAACAAGAAAAAATGGTAGTAAATCATCTAACTCTACAACTCAAAGATTTAGAAAGAGAGCAACAAGAAAACCCCAGAGTGAGCAGAAGGAAGGAGATAATAAAGATTAGAGCAGAAATAAATGACATACAGACCAAAAAAACAATACAGAAAATCAATGAAACCAAGAGCTGGTTCTTTGAAAGGATAAACAAGATTGACAAACCTCTAGCGAGACTCACCAAGAAGCAAAGAGAGAGGACCCAAATAAACAAAATCAGAAACGATAGAGGCGAAATAACAACAGACCCCACAGAAATACAAATGATTGTTAAAAAATACTATGGACAGCTCTACTCCAACAAACTAGACAGCCTGGAGGAAATGGACAAATTCCTAGAAAAATACAACATTCCAAATCTTGATTAGGAAGAATCTAAAAATCTCAATAGGCCAATAACTATGGAAGAAACTGAGGCAGTCATCAAAAAGCTTCCATTAAACAAAAGCCCCGGACCAGACGGCTTCACAGGGGAGTTTTACCAAATATTCAAGGAAGAACTAAAACCTGTCCTCCTCAGACTACTTCAAAAAATTCAAGAGGAAGGAATACTTCCAAGCTCATTCTATGAAGCCAGCATCACCCTAATACCAAAACCAGGTAAAGACAACACAATGAAAGAGAATTACAGGCCAATATCCCTCATGAACATAGATGCCAAAATCCTCAACAAAATCATAGCAAATCGGATCCAGCAGTACATCCAAAAGATCATACACCATGACAAAGTTGGATTTATCCCAGGGATGCAAGGATGGTACAATATCCGCAAATCAATAAACGTGATACATCACATAAACAAATTGAAAGAAAAAAAACCACATGGTCATATCAATTGATGCAGAGAAAGCATTTGACAAAATTCAAAACCCATTTTTGATAAAAATTCTCAGTAAGGTGGGAGTAGAAGGATCATACCTCAACATAATAAAAGCCATATATGACAGGCCCACAGCCAGCATCATACTCAACGGACAAAAACTAACACCATTTCCCCTAAGAAGAGGAACAAGACAGGGATGTCCACTCTCACCACTCCTGTTCGACATAGTACTGGAAGTGTTATCCATTGCAATTAGGCAAGAAGAAGAAATAAACGGCATCGAAATTGAAAAAGAGGAAGTAAAACTGTCCTTATTTGCAGACGACATGATATTATACATACAAAACCCTAGAGATTCCATCCAAAAGCTACTAGACTTAATACATGAATTTGGCAATGTAGCAGGATACAAAATTAACCCCAAGAAATCTGAGGCATTTCTATACACCAATAGTGAACTTTCAGAAAGAGAAATTATAAAAACAATCCCGTTTACCATCGCACCAAAAAAATTAAGCTACCTAGGAATAAACTTAACTAAAGAGGTAAAAGACCTCTACTCAGAAAACTACAGGACGTTGAAAAAAGACATAGAGGAAGACATAAACAGATGGAAGAACATACTGTGTTCATGGATTGGTAGAATCAACATCATTAAAATGTCCATACTACCCAAAGCAATCTATAAATTCAACGCACTTCCCATTAAAATACCAACAGCATACTTCAGAGATCTAGAAAGAACTCTCCAAAAATTAATCTGGAATAAAAAAAGACCCCGAATAGCTGCAGCAATCCTGAAAAAGAACAAAGTAGGTGGGATCTCAACACCAGATATCAAGATGTATTACAAAGCCACTGTTCTCAAAACTGCCTGGTACTGGCACAAGAATAGGCATATAGATCAATGGAATAGAATGGAGAGCCCAGAAATAGGCCTGAACCAATATGCTCAATTAATATTTGACAAAGGAGGCAAGAACATACAATGGAGCCAAGATAGTCTCTTCAATAAATGGTGTTGGGATAATTGGACAGATATATGCAAGAAAATGAAACTAGACCACCAACTTACACCATACACAAAAATAAACTCAAAATGGATAAAGGACTTATATGTACGACAGAAAACCATAAAAATTCTAGAAGAATCCAAAGGCAAGAAAATCTCAGACATATGCCGAAGCAATTTCTTCACTGATACAGCTCCTAGGGCACTTGAAACTAAAGAAAAAATGAACAAATGGGACTACATCAAAATAAAAAGCTTCTGCACAGCAAATGAAACCATCAACAAAACATCGAGAAAACCCACTGTGTGGGAAAATATATTTGCAAATGACATATCTGATAAGGGCCTAATCTCCAAAATTTATAGGGAACTCATACAACTTAACAAAAGAAAGATAAACAATCCAATCAAAAAATGGGCAAAGGACCTAAATAAGACACCTTTCAAAAGAGGACATTCAGAAAGCCAAGAGACATATGAAAACATGCTCAAAGTCACTAATCATCTGAGAGATGCAAATCAAAACAACAATGAGGTACCATCTCACACCTGTCAGACTGGCTATCATAAACAAATCAACAAACGACAAGTGCTGGAGAGGATTTCGAGAAAAAGGAACACTTGTGCACTGCTGGTGGGAATGCAGACTGGTGCAGCCACTATGGAAGACAGTATGGAGTTTCCTCAAAAAACTGAAAATGGAACTCCCATTTGACCCTGTGATCCCACTTCTAGGAATATATCCCAAGAAACCAGAAACACCAATCAGAAAGGATATATGCACCCCTATGTTCATAGCAACACAATTCACCATAGCTAAGATCTGGAAACAGCCTAAGTGCCCATCAGTAGATGAATGGCTTAGAAAACTGTGGTACATCTACACGATGGAATACTATGCTGCTCTAAAAAGGAAGGAACTCTTACCATTTGCAACGGCATGGATGGAACTGGAGAACATTATGCTAAGTGAAATAAGCCAGTCAATGAAGGAAAAATACCACATGATCTCACTCATTCATGGATAATAGAGACCATTATAAACTTTTGAACAATAATAGACACAGAGGCAGAGCTGCCTCAAACAGATTGTCAAACTGCAGCAGGAAGGCCGGGGAAAGTTGGGGGCAGGAGGGAGGGGTATAAGAGATCAACTGAAGGACTTGTATGCATGCATATAAGCATAACCAATGGACATAAGACACCGGGGGATAGGGGAGGCTAGGGGACTGTCTAGGGCGGGGGGAAAAAATGGACACATATGTAATACCCTTTGTAATACTTTAAGCAATAAAAATAAATAAATAAATAAATAAATAAATAAATAAATAAATAAATAATTATATCACATTTCTGGAAAGAAACAAAGTTAATACACATTGAGTGACTCTAAGAATATTGATATCTTCTTAACAAGTAATTACATTTTTAATCATCTATATATAATTAGTTACTCATATATCTAGATTAGACCTTTCTTTTGAGCTCTAGTCACACATATCCAACTGCATACTTTATATCTCTACTGTAGTATTTCTATACATCTGAATTTAACAATTGCAAAATGGAATTTTAAATTTTCAGTATTCTCCCACCACTTGGTTTTCTGCCTGCCTCTCTAAAATAATCTTATACCACTCTCCCCTTGCTCATTGTGGAGAAGCTTTTTAAAAAAAGGCCAACTGTTTTTGACTCTCCTCTTACTGAAGGAGGGATCTATGTCCACTCCCCTTAAATGTGGGTGTGCCTCTGATTTCTTCAATCACTAAGGTATAACAGCAGTAATGCAGGGTGACCAATGAGGCTAGAATAGAGAACGCTATGAAGCTTGGAATGTTTGCTCTCTGGGGGCTTTCCCAGGATTTTCCTTCTCAGATATGTAAGTAAAAAAGGCCCAGATAATTTCAGCTCAGTCAGTTGAATCACTCCTAACTCATTTGTTTCTTTCCTGCTAAGGCCCCAGATAAATCACATCTTTTCTGCCCAGTCTAAATCCCTTACCCATAAAATCCATCCTATATAATAAAAGCCTAATATGCAAATTGTCCCCTAAACCAGGAGTTCGACCAGGGGGCAGAACTGGCCGGCCAACTACGGGAAGGGAGGTCCCTGTCAGCAGCCGGCAACCAGCAACCTCTAGGGACCCTACCTGTGCACAAATTTCATGCACTGGGCCTCTCATGAGTATAATAATATGGTGGTTGTTTTATCCCACTAAATTTAGCTTTGCTTCTTATAAAATGATAGTAACTACAAAATTTACCATTATTGTTGTTCCTAGAAGGCCTTGAATTCTCTTTTACCTTCGACCTATATAAATGTGATTGCCTGAGCATCCATTCATTGGTTCCTGTGACTGTGCCTCCTTTCTTTGGAAATCAGTCTTGGCTGACAGAAGATATCTTGCCTGGGAAATTACATCTCTCCCATGGTTGCAATGCAGTTCTCAGCCAATGAATGAGTAATACACTGTTATACAGGTACAGATGGTCAGCCCCTTACCTCATGGAAGGGAGAGCTCTACAGTATGGTTTATGTTCCAGAGCCCTTCTCCTATGGTTTAGGCCAAGGATAGACTATCCCTGAAAACACATCCTTACTCATCTTTTGCCCCTTTCCTATTCTGCTTGTCTGGCTCTTTCCTGTGCTTTGTATCTCAGTATATTTGCCACAACCTAAGATAGGAAGAATTTCCTATCCAAGCTGGTTTCCACGCTTCCCATCTACATGATATTCTATCATAGCACTCTGTTGATTTCTTCACACAGTTTTTCTCAATGAAATCCTATTTTTATTAATATAATGCCAGTTTAGTATCTATACTTCTTTCTCTACCACTGAATATGAAGACTATGGCTTTTTTCACTTCCTATTCCATTCCCAGGCCTTATGCCACAATACCTGATAGATAGCAGATTCTCAATATATATAAATTGAATATGTAAGTAGCTAGAAAGATAAGTTTCCTAAGGTTATAATCAAAGATGCATATAAAGATAAATTTTTAAATATGTGAATAATAATATTTAAGTGGTAAAAGCTGAAATTCCCACTCATAATATTTTATTGAAAAGCTATATTAACCATTAAGAATAATATTTTAAAATAATTTTCTGATTCTTTTCATTATTTACTTTTAATTTTTAAAATGTATCTTTATTTTTGAAAGTAATACAGATGTTCCCTTTTTGTACCAAATTGACTCTCCTCCCTACACCCCGCTTTCCTCCATGCCTTTATTACACTATTGTCTGTGTCCAGGGGTTTCTTCTATGTCTCCGGATCTATTTTGTTCATCATTTTATTCTGTTTATTAGATTCCATATATGAATGATATCATGTGGTACTTATCTTTCTCTGGTTGATTTACTTTGCTCATCATAAACTCTCCAGGCCAATCCATGTTGTCTCAAAGACTAGGAGATTCTTCTTTTTCACAGATGTATTCCATGGTATAAATGTACCACAGCTTTTTTATCCACTCTCATCTACTGATGGGCACTTGGGTTATTTCCAGATCTTAGCGATTATAAATAACACAGCTATGAACATAGGAGTGCATATATTCTTTCTGACTGTTGCTTCATGTTTCTTAGGATATATTCTAGAAGTGGGAGCAGTAGGTCAAATGGCAGTTCCATTTTTAATTTTTTGAGGAAGCTCCATACTGTTTTCTATAGTGGCTTCACCAGTCTACATTCCCACCAGCAGTGTATTAGGGTTCCCTCTTCTCCACATCCTCACCAACACTTGTTGTTTGTTAATTTGTTGATGATAGATAGCCATTCTGATAGTGTGAGGTGATAACTCATTATTTTAATTTGCATCTCTCTGGTGATTGGTGTCTTTGAACATTTTTTTCATGTCTCTTGGTCAACTTTGGAGAAGTGTCTGTTTAGGTCCTTTGCCCATTTTTTAATTGGATTGTCTTAATTTTGTTAAGTTGTATGAGATTCTTATATATTTTGAAAATGAACCTTTATCATACGTATCATTGGCAAATATGTTCTCCCATACAGAAGGATCCATTTTCATTTTGTTTATGGTTTCTGATTTGCAGAAGCTTTTTATTTTGATGTAGTCCTATTTATTTATTTTCTCCTTTGTTTCCCTTGCCCTAGGTCACCGTGGTCGGCAAACTGCGGCTCGCGAGCCACATGTGACACTTTGGCCCCTTGAGTGTGGCTCTTCCACAAAATACCATGTGCGGGCGCGCACACAGTGCGATTGAAACTTCGTGGCCCATGCTCAGAAGTCGGTTTTCGGCCTGGGTGAGTCTATTTTGAAGAAGTACTGTTGATATTTTGCTCTGTTGACTAATGAGTTTGCTGAACACTGCTAGGAGATGTATTGGCAAACATATTGCTACAAGAGATGTCTGAGATTTTGCTGGCTATGCTTTTTTCTAGTAGTTTTATGGTTTCACAGCTTACATTTAAGTCTTTTATCCATTTTGAGATTATTCCTGTGAAAGGCATAATTTGGTGGTCTAGTTTCATTTTTTTTGCATGTACCTGTCCAATTTTCCCAATGCCATTTTTAAAAGAGACTGTCTTTACTCAATTATGTGCTTTTGCCTACTTTGTCAAATATTAAGTGAATGTAATGGCTTGGGTTGATATATGGATTCTCTGTATTGTTCCAATGATCTATATGCCTGTTCTTGTGCTAGTACCAGGCTGTTTTGATTACAGTGGCTTTGTAGTATAACTTGATATCTGATATTGTGATCTCTCCAACTTTGTACTTCTTTCTCAGGATTGCTGTGGCTGTTCAGGGTCTTTTGTGGTTCCATATAAATTTTTGGAGAGTTTTATCTAGATCTGTGAAATATGCCATTGGTGTTTTAAAAGGAATTTTGATGAATTGCTTTGGGGGAAGACATTTTAATCATGCTAATTCTACCAGTCCATGAACATGGCATATTCTTCCTCTTGTTTATATCTTCTGTCACTATTTTCAATGCTCTGTAGTTTTCCGAGTACAGGTCTTTAAGTCTTTAACCTCCTTGGTTAAGTTTATTATTAAGTATCTGAATTTTTGGTTGCAATAGAAAATGAGACTTTTTTTTTGTTTCTCTTTCTGAGAGTTCATTATTGGTGTATAAAAATGCCATTGATGTTAATTTGTATCCTGCAACATTGCTGAATTCATTTATTAAACCTCGTAGTTTTGTGATGGAGTTTTTATAGTTTTCTACACACAATATCATGCCATCTGAGAATAATGACAGATTTACTTCCTCCTTTCAATCTAGATGCCTTTTGTGTTTTCTTCTTGTCTGATCTCTGTGGCTAGGTATTCCAGTACTATGTTGAATAAGAGTAGTGAAAGCAGGCATCATTGTCTTATTCATGTTATTAGGGGAAATGGTTTTAGTTTTTGCCCATTGAGTATGTTGTTTATAGTTTTATCATGCATGGCCTTTATTATGTTGAGGTATGATCCCTCTATTCTCACTTTGCTGAGAGTTTTTATTTAAAAAGGGTGTTGGATTTTGTATAATGCTTTTTCTGCATGTAATCATATGATCATGTGATTTTTTTACTTTCAATTGGTTTTTTTGATGTATCACATTTATTGATTTGTGAATATTATACAAGCCTTGTGTCTCTGGAATCAATCCCACTTGGTCATGGTGTATGATCCTTTTAATATATTGCTGCATCCTATTTGCTAATATTTTATTGAGGTTTTTAACATCTATGTTCATCAAGGATATTGACCTGTAATTCTCTCTCTTTGTAGTGTCTTTATCAGGTTTTGGAATTAGGATAATGTTGGCCTCCTGTAAAGAGCTTGACAGTGTTCCTTCCTCTTGGAGTTTTTGGAATAGTCTGAGGAGGATAGGTATTACTTCTTCTTTGAATATTTGATAAAACTCTCCTGGGAAGCCACCTAAACCAGGGACTTTATTTACTAGGAGTTTTTTATTATTATTATTGTTTTTATTATGGTTTCAATCTCATCAGTGGTTTTTGGCCTTTTCGTGTTATCTGACTCTTTCTGATTCAGTTTTAGAAGATTGTATTTTTCTAGGAATTTGTCCATTTCACCCAGATTATCCAATTTGTGGGCATAAAGCTGTTCATAGTATTTTCTTATAATCCTTTGTATTTATGTGGTGTCAGTTGTTACTTTACCTCTTTTGTTTCTAATTTTATTTATTTGCACTCTTTCTCTTTGTTTCTTGATGAGTCTGGTTAAAGTTTCATTAATCTTGCTTATTGTTTCAAAGAACTAGCCCTTGGTTTCATTAAACTTATGTATTGTTTTATAGTCTCTATGTCATATATTTCCACTCTAATATTTATTATTTCCTTCCTTCTACTTATTCTGGACTTTTCTTATTGTTCTCTTTCTAAGATTTTAAGTTGTATGGTTAGATAACATTAAAATTTGTTCCTTTTTTTGAGGTAGGCCTCTAGTGTTATTAACTTCCCTCAGAATACTGCTTTTAGTGTGTCCCATTGATTTAGCCTTGTAGTGTGTTCATTTTCATTTGTTTCTAGAAGTTTTTATTTATTTATTTATTTATTTATTGATTGATCTCATTAGTAACCCATTAATTTTCTAAAACATGCTAAGTAGCCCCCATCTTCTTAATGTTTTAATGGTATTTTTAGTGTATTTGATATCTAATTTCATGCCATTGTGAACCAAGAAGATGATTGATGCAGTTTCAATCTTCTTGAACTTGTAGCGACTTCTTTTGGGTCCTAACATGTGGTCTACCTTTGAAAATGTCCCATGTGAACAATAGAGCAATGTATATTCTGCAGCTTTGGGGTGAAATGTTCTGTAAATATCAATTAAATTAAGTGTGTCATTTAGAGTCACTCTTTTGTTGTTGATTTTTTTTTTTTTTTTGCTCTGGAACATCTATCCAGTGAAGCCAATGTGGTGTTAAAGCCCCATACTATGACTATATTGTTGTTGATCTCTCCCTTAAAGTACTCCAGAAGTTTTATATATATATATTTAGGTGATCCTATGTTGGATGCATATGTTTACCAGGGTTAAACCTTCTTGTTGTTTTGATCCCTTTGGTATTATGTAGTGGCCTTTATTGTCTCTCATGATGGCCTTCATTTTGAAATCTATTTGCCAGATATGAGTATTGTTAGCCCAGCTTTTTTCTCATTTCCATTTGCATAGGAAAATTTTTCCCATTCTTTCATTGTCATCCTGTGTGAGTCTTTTGTTATGAGGTGGGTCTCTTGTAGACAGCATATATGGGTCATATTTTCTTTTCTTTTTTTCTCCAACAAATTTTATTTTGGGAAAGGAATGGATTTTGAGGAGAAAAAACATGGGGCAGAGAGGTATGGAATAGAAAATAAATACAAATGTAAGCTTCTTTGCTAATTGTTTTATAATCACAACAAATGAGTACAGCGAATACCCTGTATAAAACCACACAATAAATGTTCAAGATCAAGGTGTTCCTTTAGGCAAGGCTGAAGATTTCTGTCTCTGGCATTTGGAATTTAGGCTACAATCCTTATTTTTGGATGGATCACTGATTTGAACAGAAGAATGGCCACTTGGCCCAGGTAGAAGTAGATGAAGTATTTGGTTTCATGTGTCACGTAACTACCAAAGTTCCTCCCCATGATGCAGTGCCAGGTGGGGTTGTACTTCTTGTCAGACTCCTTCTTAATATGGGCCGCAATGTCCTTTTCTATGTTATATTTCTCCAACGCCTGAGTAGCACATTCCACGGAGTCATGTTGCATCTCCTCCAACATATCGGCATTTTTGATCACCGCTTTTCGGTCGCACATGGTTACAGTGGAGCAGCAGCTGGCCCACTGCAACAGTCTCCTGGAGGAGGGGCTGGCGAGGCTCAGACCCAGCTAGAGAAGCCGTGGCTACCGAAGCCGTGGGTCATATTTTCTTATATATTCAGCTAACATATGTCCTTTGATTGGAGCATTTAATCTATTTAAACTTAATGTTATTATTGATATGTACTTATTTATTCCCATTTTAATTCTTTATGTTTGTTTCTCTCCCCCCCCCCTTTTTTTTTGCATTTTTACACCAGTCCCTTTAACATTTCTTGAAATGCTGCTTGGTGGTGATAAACTCCTTTAGCCTTTTTTTGTCTGAGTAACTTTTAAAAATATATATATATATATATATATATATATATATATATATATATATATATATATATTTTATTGATTTTTAACAGAGAGGAAGGGAGAGGGACAGAGAGTCAGAAACATCGACGAGAGAGAAACATTGATCAGCTTCCTCCTGCACGCTCCCCACTGGGGATGCGCCCACAACCAAGGCACATGTCCTTGGCTGGAATTGAACCTGGAACTCCTGAGTCCCCAGGCCAACACCCCAACCGGTCAGGGCTGTCTGAGTAACTCTTTATTTCACCACCTATTTTAAATTAGAGGCCCAGTGCATGAAATTTGTGCACTCAGGGGGGTCCCTCAGCTCAGCCTGTGCCCTCTTTCAGTCCAGGACCCCTCAGGGGATGTCCTTCGGACATCCCTAGCACTGTAGTGGAGGTGGGAGAGGCTCCCACCACTGCTGCTGTGCTCACCAACCTTGAGCCCAGCTTCTGGCTGAGCGGCGCTTCCCCTCTGGGAGCTCACTGACCACCAGGGGGCAGCTCCTGTATTGAGAATCTACCCCTAGTGGTCAGTGAGCATCTTAGCAACCAGTTGTTCTTCTGTTTGGTCAATTTGCATATTACGCTTTTATTATATAGGACTAGAGGCCCGGTGCACAAAAATTTGTGCACTGGCGGGGGAGGGGGGGTGGAGGGGAGTGTCCCTCAGGCCCAATTGCGCCCTCTCACAGTCTGGGACCCCTTGGGAGATAACCACCTGCTGGCTTAGGCCTGCTCCCCGGGTGGCAGATGGCAGGCCTGATCCCTCGGTGCCTGCCCCATCTCCCCAAGTCGTGCACACAGCAGGGCTGATCCGGGTGTTGGGGCACCGACCCGGGTCGGGTTGCACACGGACGCCCAGGCGGGCTGGCTGATATCTGCTGCCCCGCCCAGCCACCCCGGGTCGGGTCGCACACGGACGCCCGCTGCCCCAGGTGGCAGATAGCAGGCCCGGATTTTGACAGGGCTGGCGGGATGGTGCTGTTCCGCCGCACCACCCAGGGTCGCAAATAGCAGGCCCAGAGGATGGTGGGGCAGGCAGGATAGTGCTGTCCCACCCTGCCTGAGGTATGCAAATTAGCTTCCATATTTGTTGACAGTTAATTTCCATATCGCACTGATTAGCCAATGGGAGGGGTAGTGAAGGTATGACCAATTACCATGTTTGTTTATTATTAGATAGGACTAGGGGCTCAGTGCTCAAATTCTTGCACCTTGAAAGGAACTGTGGGCCTTGAGGCTGCAGTGGGCGCAGGGGCAGGTCTCGGCCAATCCTCCATGTTCCCGCCTGGCCCCTCCCACTGCTTCCCTCAGTCCCCCGTCTGCCGGCAGTCCCGCTCCCACTGCCACCACTCCCAAGCGCTGATGGCGCATGCCTCGCTCACACCCGCTAATGGCACGGAGAGATTGGGGCCGGTGCCAGCAGTGGGTGCAAGCAGGGCTGGCTCTGTCAGCAGCTGCTGCCCTGATCGCCCCTCAGGAGCAGGGGGAGGTGGAGAAGCCCTCAAGGGTGATTGGGGCCAGCAGCTGCTGCTTGCACCCACTGACAGTGCTGAGCAATCAGGGCCAGCACCAAGTGGTGGCTCTGGCCCCGGCAGCAGATGCAAGCGGGGCCAGCACAGGCAGCAGGCGCGAGTGCCGGGCAGGACCCTGGCGCATGGGAGCAAAGAATTTTCAGTAACCACCAGAGGCTCACCCCAATGACAGGAACTGGTGCCCCACCTTGGTCTGGCACCCCCGCTCACCTGCTCCATCATCCCACCACCACTGACACCCGCCATGTTCTGCACTCTGCCGCCTGCTGCCAATGCCTGCCATGTTCCGCGCATGCTCCCTGGTGGTCAGTGCATGTCATAGCGACCAGTTCAGTTGTTCCGCCATTTGGTCTATTTGCATATTAGGGTTTTATATATATGGATAATAGCCTTGTTGTATAGAGTAATCTTGGTCTCAGATCCTTGCTTTTCATTACCTTAAATACTTAATACCATTCCCATCTGGCCTGTAGTTTCTGATGAGAAATTAGCTCACAATCTTATGGGAGCTCCTTAGTAGGTAACACATTGCTTTTCTCTTGCTTCCTTTAAGATTCTCTGTCTTTAATTTTTGGCATTTCGATTATGCTATGTCTTGGCATGGACCTGTTAGAGTTCTTTTTGCTTGATAGTTTCTGTGCATCCTGAACTTGTGTGACTTTTTCCTTCACCAGGTTAAGGGCATTTTCTGTCATTATTTCTTTAAATGTGTTCTCTATCCCTTGCTCACTTTCTTCCCATTCTGGTACTCGTATGTTGTGAATATCATGTTTCATATTATACCACAATTCCCTTAAACTGTCCACCTGTTTTTTAATTGTATTTTCTTTTTGGTTCTCTGATTGAATAATTTTCTCTACCTGTCTTCTAATTCAATGACCCAATCTTTGGCTTACTCTAATCTGCTATTTATTCCTCCCAATATATTCATTTTTTTTTTGCTATGTCATTCTTCATTTCCAGATGGTCATTTTTCATAGTTTCTATGTTTCTTCTCATGCTGCTGAACATCCTTACAAATATTACTGTGAGCTCTATATTGAATAACTTGTTTATCTCCATTTCATTTAGCTCTTCTCCTGGAAAATTTTCTTGTTCTTTCATTTGGGGCTTTTTGTT
The DNA here is from genome assembly GCF_963259705.1 of Myotis daubentonii. NCBI lineage: Eukaryota > Metazoa > Chordata > Mammalia > Chiroptera > Vespertilionidae > Myotis > Myotis daubentonii. The sequence continues at coordinate 114,375,517 of NC_081861.1, forward strand.
TCTTTGTTTCTCAATTTTGGCAGCCTGCTTGAGTTTGTTTCTATGTATTAGGTATATATTCTATTACTCCCAATTTTTTGGAGGATATCTGGTACAGGCCAATGTCAGATACTGTTGGTGACTGGCCCTGAGTACTGTGTTTTGAGCTATCATCAATCCACAGCTTGTGGCTCACTCTGTTGGGGCTGGTGTGTTTGGAAAGAGCCAAATGCACACCAATGTCTGCTTTTCCTAGCCCTGGGTCCAGAAGCAGATCATTTGTAGGCTCAAAATATCCAGAGATCTGCCTCTGCCTGCAATCTGATTGTTATTGTAAGCTTCGTAATGAGCCTCAGGGTGTAGAGGAACTCCATGGGGTGGGCTAGAGGTTTCTCCAATGGGCATGGCAATTGTTTCCCCCCCCCCAGGCTAAAGTTGCCTGGATCTTAAATGTGTGCCTGAGAAAGATGTCCTCTGCAGTATCGGGGAATGGCTCAGCACAGGAACCCAGGTGGCTGCCCTCTGAGCTCTATACCCAGAACTACCAACTCTGCATTTTTCTCGTACAACTCTAGTCCACTCTGCCCTCCCCTTGCCAGAGACCAAAGTGAGTGACTGCACAGAAAATTTTGTGCATTGGCTCTTTAAGAGTGTGGCTGCATTTCTAGCTATTCTCCCTGGAAGACAGAAACTCCACTGTTTTTCACAGCCAGATTTTATGTGGGCACTTTTCTATGTGCTCCTCTAGGCTGGGAAGCCCAGCTTAGGATATAGACTGCAGAGTTCTCAGTGGGAACCTTCCACAGCTGAAATATCCCTTCAGAATTTCAGCTTCTGCTGTGGGAATCAGCCAGCCCTCTCATGCCTCCACACTTCCTACCAGTCTCTGTATAGTTTCCACTTTATGTCCTTCATTATAAGGGTTCTCTCTACGTAGTCTTCAGTTGATTATTCAGGATGTTATTTCTATATTTTAGTTATAATGCTAATTTGGTGTTGGGACCGTGTAAATGTAGCTTCCACTTAAGCAGCCCCCATCTTGAAATTCTCTCTCCTTATTCCTTTAATTTGAATGAAATACAAATACCCATGACAAAGCATTCATTAAGCAAATCAGCATTAAAAATATAAATAATATAGCATCTTAGTTACACACATTTGTGCACACACAGAAACACACACAGACTGGAAGGAATACACTAAAAATTAGTAATGGATATAAGTGGATGATATTATTGTTAACTTTTGTTTTCTTCTTTGAAATCTCTTCTTGAATACTTTCAAATTATCAATAGAATGAATTCCTTTTATAAATATAAACAAATACTGATTAAAGCATTACATGAGGCAGAGTGTCTCAGGTATTTTGGGACAATATAACACCATTGGTAGCTGCTTATATTCTCTTCCTTTATGTAGTTGTTCAGAATTTTAAATATGTTTCCTAAGAACATGATTCATTGAGAGTCTTATAAGTGGCCACTCGAAGGATACTAGAGGATATGCTATGAGTTTCCTTTTAGGGGTTGTGCTGGAAGAAGTAAATACTAAGTTACCCACACAATGAAAAAGTCCAGGAACTATTTGAGGAAGTAAGGAATACTAGGGGTTCACATGAGAGACTCCAGGTGTAGCTATGGGGAATATGTTGTGAATAGGAAACACAGATAAGGATGAGGGGTTGTAAGAGTCATTATTAAGAGAAATAGATACCTTCTTTAAGAGGAACTACCAATAGAAGTTATTGGAACTAATAAACACACACACACACACACACACACACACACACAAAAAAAAAAGAAAAAGAAAAAAAGAAATGACTTTCTCCAGAAAATACCATTAGGCATGACTGGTTGAGTGGTAAGCTAAGACTGGATATTAGTACTCAGAATTCTCTGGTCCTGGTCATCACTTGCTCATCCATGACATATTGAGGAGAACAGAAAGGCTTGCCCTTCAGTGTTTTATAACAGTTGTGTTACTTTCCATTATTTGACCTAGTAGGGTATCAGATAATGGAATTTTATGAAGAAAGGCTGATGATGGTTTCACCTCTTATGATGACCTTCCTTGGTAACCTCATCCACATTTTTCAAAGGCTAAAAGTTCTGAAGAAGGGCTGGCATTCTTGTGCATTCCTACTTTGTGTGCACTTTTGTTGCTTGCTTATACTGTGAAAACATATTTTCAAAGACCATTGTAACCTCTTCAAATCTGAAACTTGGAATTATGCCCAAACTACAGAATCTCCATTTGGGGACCATCATATCAATCACATTCGATGACAGTGTCTTATTGATTTATTAGGTACACAAATCCAGTGAACTTTTCATGAATGCATATTATAAACATACAATACATTTTCTTTTTTTCTGGTCAAGCATTTGTTTCCTAAATACCTGTTTGTAAAATTTATTTAAAATATATTTTTAGCTTTTACTGTTCCGTGAGTGCTGTTTAAGAGTTTATCTATTATCTTTCTAGGAATATTTTTCCTTGATCTTTATGAGGAAATATTGTTTGTATTAAGATGATTAAACATGTACTGTGCACTGCCAGAGTTTTAGTTTCTGCAAAAGCCTTTCCTCTTGTCTTTGACAGCTATTTACATTATTCCCTAATGCCATCTGTACCCCATGCCAATTCCTTGGGTTTCCAGGCCTCCTGTGCTCCTATGATAGTTTCCATTTACTTCCCAAGGATCCTCAGAGACCACCACATTTATACCTTCAGAGACCACTGCATTTATACCCTTCAAATTCTTTTGTTTTGTTTCATTTAAGAAAATATGTCTTTGGTTATTCACATATGCATATTAGAAATAGGCTGGCATTCAGAATTAAGACTTAGATAATGTGATGATAGTTTTGCTACCTATAGATTTACCCCTGTTTCTGGCAGAAGTCTGTATAATATTTTCTTGGGAAACAAAAGGATTATCTATCTTATTTTTACATTTTCAAAATAATTAAACTTTTGATCATTTATGTTCATTGTTTTATTGTTGATCAAGTAAACACATTAGAATGTTTTAGAAATAATATATAACCATGACTATTAAGAAAATGAATATAAAGTATATATATATATATATATATATATATATATATATATAGAGAGAGAGAGAGAGAGAGAGAGAGAGAGAGAGAGAGTCACAGGTAATATTAGACTTCTAATAATTTAACCTCTCAGCAGAAAGTCACATAATTTTCTTCATTTTAATTTTTTCCTGAGGAGATTTTCAGTGTCACACGGATACCTATTCTATTCCTTTATTTTATTGTAACTTAGTTTGTTATTAGTCATTGCATTCTAATTTCTTTGTCAAATCTTTTTTTCTAATTTATTATTATGTTGCACACAATTTTGTACCTGGCCTAGAGTTGCATGGGGCTAAACACTAGAACTTAACTTAGTCAACAGATACTCATTATTCTGAGACAACACCTTACTCCCAGCTGTCACACATCATAAAAATTATTCTCTCCAAAGAATTGAGTATAGAAACTTTATTTCAACACATTTGCTGAGCTTCCATCTAAACAAGGTAAGCTATGTTGGGAACATAAGGATAATTAGGACTCAAGTGTTGCTGAGGAATGGTCCCTGTAAACAAGGTTCAGTGGGAGTAGACCAAGAGAAGAGACAACAGTATCATACTTCTGGGCATATTTGTGAAATAATGAGTAGTCTGGTTTGGTTGCAGTATGAGGATAAAGAAAAGGAAATTTGGCTTCAAATAAAAGATAATGTTGTGCCCAGATTTCAAGATCCCCAAGGGCCCACCAGGGAGCCAGCCAGTCCAATGCAAAAGCAAAGAGTCCTTCATTTCGAACTAGTTCGGCTCCCCGACCACACTCACCAATGCAACGGTAAGCCCAGTGGCTGAGAGAGAGTGAAGCCTGATGGGACTGTGGGTTTTATAGTGGGGTGGAGTGAGGGCAGGAGAGGGGACTGTGGGCCCCGCCGATTGACCAGGCACGAGTCGGGTCTTGTTACGCAGGATGTGGTCATAGTGATGGCGTGCACTTCCCTTGATTGTCATTGGCTATCCAAAACAGGTAGGGTGAGAACATACACTTTAAAGCTAAGGGATAGGGTCTTCATTCTTTAGTTTGGTGGAAGCCAATGCAAGTTTGTGATAATGAGATTAGTCAGAGAATATAAATTTGTTAGCAGTATGTGGGATACACTAGAATGAGGAATGATTAAAATAACAGAAACCTAGCAAAAGACTATTATGTTAAACACGGAAGAGATGAGATATGACTTTAGAAATAGGAACATGGGGAAGGGAATGGATTAAAAAGACTTTATCGAGACAGAATGAACAAAAATCAGAACTTATTTAAATTGTCATTTTTCCTAGAAGTGGGCCCTTTTTAAAATTGTACCACATTTAAATATGACCCCTGCTATTCATATATATTATTTTCCTTCCTTGTTTGTCTGGTTATTGCTCACAATTCTATTCTTAGCTTTGTTGCACCTAATAGTCTTATTTCTAACTTTCCATAGCCATGTTGAACATTACATTTTAATTACTTATCAGACTTAATTCACTGGCTTACTGATATTAGCCTTCAATTTGTTTCTCTGTGATACTGCTTTATGTCTCAGTTATATTAGCCATATGGTAAATGCATTGATCAATATTTTTAAAATGTGGGAGGAGAGACACATGTTGAAGTAAAACAATGACTTCTTTTTCTATATTTAGGATGTCCATATGAGGAGCATATGATGGAAAATGTTTGTGGAATTGGTAATGAGAATTATCCAATCCAAAGAATGTTTTTATGTTGTGATTTGTAGTTTAAATTTAGATCTTCAGAAAGTGAAAATTATCTGTTAAATCAAGCATATGTAATCTGTAAAAATGATGACAAAAATCAAGCTCTGGTGTGTTCTATTGATAACTATTGTGTGTGAAGTTTATCATATTTCCAAAAAATAATATTGTATATTTATTCATATTTTAATGTCAGTGATCAGTATTCATTTAGAGCACACTCAGCATTTCCACATAATTTCCCTTATTAAATTTTGTATATATAATTACTTAATTTGAATTTAAATTTAAATGGCTACTTTTAATAGTGAGAACAGACATTTCAGTATAATTAAAAAGGAGGAAATTAAGAAATTCATTTTTTGCTGCTTAACCTCTGAATTTTTTTTGCTATTTCACAATTTCCTCATTATTTGGCTTCATGACTTCATTATAATTAATTGATTTCTCTGCTATGTTTATATAAAAAATACTGCTAATGAATATGCAAGCACAGAGGCTATTACCTTTACAACTCTAATTCCTTAAATATTGCTGAAAATAAAATCTAGCAGGTGATAGCAATATTTATGATGAAAACTCTGACTTGTGATTTGATGAAGGGCACATTTAACTCTATAATTTCTTTTGCATCTTGACAAGGTCTGTAATTTCTGTACCCCCTCAGGAAATTATACGGTTGATTTACAGTTCAAAGAGTCTCAGTAGGATATTGACTCCATTTATAAGTTGGAAAATTAGAATTACTAGGCTTAAGAATTTAACCTCAAGTGACTTGAATTGTGGGTGTGTATTTCCCTTCTCTTTGAAGACAGCACTGCTCTAATGGTAGCACTGATGTCTGTATGTGGCTTCTTCACCTATTTAATCTACTGTGTGTGTACAAAGATACTAGAATGAGTAAGCAATTCAATATTTATGTCAGGCCACAAATAAAAAAAATCACAGACTATATTATTATTTCATTATTTTAGTAGAATATCTTAAATTTTATAACATATCACAAAAGGATAATAAATGAATTTTTGGAAGGCATTTTTCTCTATCAATGTGATGTAATTCTAATTCGAATGTTAGGAAAATTGACAAAAATGGTTCCAAAGAGGAATCCCACAATTCACTTGATATTAGAAAACAATATCAAAAAGTTAGATGACAATATAAAATATGTTGTTAAAATATTTTTATAAACTCACTCTAATATATAATATCTAGATTGCCAAATGCTTATATGAGTAGAATGTAACAGGTGTCACCATGTTTCCTCCAACCTGGTGAAGGAACATAACAGAGGTATAACCAACCAGTGCTACTATAGATAATACTTTTTGTAAGGGACTGAGATATAAAGTTGCTCTCTAAATTGTTCAGTTAAGCCCAGCCAGGGTGACTCAGTGGTTGTTCATCAACCTATGAACAAGAGGTCACAGGTTCAATATTCAGGGCACATGCCCGAGTTGTGGGCTCAATCCCCAGTAGGGGACATGCAGGAGGCAGCTGATCCATTATTCTCATCATTGATGTCTCTCTCTCTCTCTCTCTCTCTCTCTCTCTCTCTCTCTCTCTCTCCCTCCATCTCTCTCTCCCTCTCTCTCTCTTCCTTCCTCTCTAAAACTATTAAAAACTATTCACTTAAGAGTACAAGGTTAAAACGAAGAGGAAGTTTTTTTCCCAGGCTAAGTGTTTGAGAGTTTTTGGCCATTGGTTTAGGAAAATTTTAAGGCAGGATAAGCTGAGATTTAGAGAAGTTTCTCTAAGAGCATTTTCTTTGGATGACAGCATGTGTGCTATAGTGAGGATTTGTTTTATCACCAGATCTACAAGTCAATATAATTGAATCTATTCCGTATTGTTTTCAGTCCATAGAGAGCTAAACTATCATTTAATTTCTATGGGATTTTCTCATCTGAGTCACATAGGATATACTGGGCTTCAAGCCTGACTGGAATCCACAGGAGGTTTTCTCTCTTCAGGCGATATTAGAGACTGATTTTAAGATTATTTTTATTTGTATTGATTAATGTGAAAATCTCACATGGTAATATGTGGAGGAACTAGTGGCATAACTTCATTTATCCATTGATTCACTCATTTATCCAAATCTATTATTTGCCAGGCTCTGTTCCAAGCAGAGGTCATTTAACATTGAACAAAACAGATAAAAATCTATCCTCTGAGTTCTTACATACAGTTGGAAAGACAAACAATTAACAAGATGAATAGGTAAATTAGGTAGGAAAGTGTATAATGAAAAGTGTTAAGGAGAAAAAATATAGGAATATAGCCAGGTAAAAGGTGTTTATGGTGGAGGACTGCAATTTAAACTCTGGAGGAAGAGAAAATACTAACCAGACTGAAAAGAAAAAGAATCACTGTGTAATTGTATCTTTAGTAATGAACAAGTATTCTAAGTTTGTAAACCCACTTCTATAAATATTAGAAATAAAGCAAATTATACCAATTTGGATTTTTTTAACTTACAGAAAATGTTCCAAATCACCATCTTTCATTGGTGCATACTAGAATTTACCTAAATATTTTTTGTTACATTCCTGAAATGATTTATTAGGGAAGTTGGAAAATTCATTTAAAATATACTTATTAGGCATTTTTTGCTACAAAAGAGAAAATGGTATTATACCCTTCAAATGAACAAAATATATCAAATAACATTCTGTATGTAAATGTTGGATAAGAGGCACAGTGAGACTGTGATTCCTGAGAGAAGATAAACAGCAAAATTATCTCTGCCCACCCCGCATCTTTCTAACAGGAGACACTTTCTAGATTGGAACAAAAAAAGTGGAGATCAAACAAGGATGGATGGACTATCTGAGCAGAGCAAAAAGAGATATAATCATTCATGGCTATTGACAGAGCTCTAATTTGAGGGAATGGGTAGTGACAAAAAAGGAAACTGGTCAGAGAAGTAGCTCTATTCAAGTCTCCTTCTATCACCATTTATCCCCCTTTTACCCTCTTCTACCTCCCCCACCCCCCTTTAGCTCTGGCAATCACCCTACTGCTGTAGGTGTCAATGAGTGTTTCTTTTTCCACTTAATCCCTTCATCTTTTTCACCCAATCCTCCAAACCCCCTCCCTTCTGACACCTGTAGGTCTGTACTCTGTATTTATGAGTCTGTTTCTATTGTGCTTATTAGTTAATTTTGTTCATTAGCTTCCACATATAAGTGAAATTACATGGTATTTATATTTGTCTGTCTGGCTTATTTCACAATGGATAATACTCTCCAGGTCCATGTTGTCACAAAAGTTAGGACTTCTTTCCTTTGTATAGCCAAATAGTATTCCATTGTGAAAATGTACCATAGCATTTTTATCAATTGATCTACTGATGGACACTTGTTCTGTTTCCAAGTCTTAGCTATTATAAATAAAGCTGCTATTAACATATTTTTTTTCTGATTGAAGTTTCAGGATTCTTAGGATATATTCCCAGATGTGCAACCACTGGGTCATAAGTTAGTTCCATTTTTCCTTTTTTGAGGAAACTCCATACTGTTTTCCACAGTGGCTACACTAATCTGCATTCATACCAAAAGTGCACAAGAGTTCAGTTTCCTCCACATCCTCACCAATACTTGTTGTGTGTTGATTTATTGATGATAGCCATTCTGACATGTGCGAGGTGATCTCTCATTGTGATTTTAATTTGCATTTGTCTGATGATTAGTGACATTGAGCATCTTTTATTTTTTTTAATATTTTATTGGTTTTTTACAGAGAGGAATAGAGAGTTAGAAACATCAATGAGAGAGAAACATCGATCAGCTGCCTCCTGCACACTCCCCACTGGGGATGTGCCCGCAACCAAGGTACATGCCCTTGACCGGAATTGAACCTGAGACCCTTCAGTCCACAGACAGACGCTCTATCCACTGAGCCAAATTGGTTAAGGCGAGCATCTTTTACTATGTCTATTTTCTATCTATATGCCCTCTTTGGAGAAGTATTTATTCAGGTCCTTTGCCTGGGTTCTTTAATCCTCACCATAAATTATACTTTTTATTGATTTTCTAGGAGAGTAAGGGAAGGAGAGAGAGAGAGAGAGAGAGAGAGAGAGAGAGAGAGAGAATCTTTGATGTGAGGGAGACACATTGATTGGTTGCCTCCCACACACGCCTCACAGTGGCTGTGGACTGAACCTACAACCCCAGGTGTGTGCCCTTGACCAGGAATTCAATCTGGAACCCTTTGGTGTTATTGAACCCAGGACCCAACAATCTAACCACTGAGAAATACTGGCCAGGGCATAGGTATTTTTTTATGCAATTGTAAATGGATTTTTTTTTTTTTTTAGTTTTCCATTCTGATAGTCCATTATTGGTATATAAAAATGCAACTGATTTCTGGATATTTATTTTGTATCCTGCTACTTTACTGAACGTTTTAATCAGTACTAGTGGATTTTTGGTTTAATTTAGCTCTTTACCAGGGTCACAGAGCTTGGGTAAAATTAATTATTGTTGGTCTCCTCTTTTGTTCAAGATGACTAATGTTCATTTCTTGCTGAATAAATCAGAGAAACTTGGGAGTGGAGTGAAGCTGAGTCTAAGCAAGTCTTCTAAATATTCTTGGTGTTTTTCCTGAAAAATAAGTTGAATGATCTATTGAGCATGTTGTTAGTCTGACACTTGTTGGATGGTCTTAGAAATCATGTACTTGGTGAGACGAATGGCTGGGGATATAACAAACAAAATAAATATTAACAACTGTATAAGAGAATAAAACCAAGGCTTAAGGCCTCGAGGAGGTAATTGAGAGGATGCCAGGATGTTAGTGCTGATGTGTCCCTAGATAGCAGACTGTGGACACTATCTTTTGGTGATTGCCCAAAACATTTTTCTGTTTGCATGTATGTTACAAATGTTTTTAATGATGGCATTGATGTTAGAGTTGTTTCAGAGATGACATGCACAGCAGCCACATCTGACCACTCACAAATGTCCCCTTGAGAAGCCAGAATCATATCCAATGACAAAGGGTTATGAAGGAATGCTTTTTCAAATTCTTGCAATTCTAGGGTGATTATGTTTATAGTTTTAATGTGATTACTCACAATTCTTGTTACCTCCTAGAACAAAGCTTGAAAAATGTGGGAGTTTTATATATTTCCTAAGTGGAACTCCTGAAGGTGTCTCTGGGAAAGAACTTTGCTCTTATAGGGTCATCAGTAGTGGTTAAGTGCTCTAATTTTACCTATAGTTTTTTGAGTTTCCATTTCAGTGACTGTAACTAATTAAAAGTGAGAGTCACATTTTCTTTTAAAAGCTGGAATCTTGTACCTGAGCTTTTATCTATAACACATAGTGGTTTTTTATTTTATATTACTTAGTTCTCTTGGGACTAGAAAACCCCAAGTCAGAGGTAATAGAACATTTAGGATGAGAGAAAAGGCAGTCCAGTTAAAGATCAGTAAGGGCTACTAAAATAATTTAGATAGCAGGATTATGTCCAACTAGAGACCCGGTGCACGAATTTGTGCACCATTGGGTCCCTCGGCCTGGCCTGCAGGATCGGGCCAAAATTGACTCTCTGACACCCCCTGAGGGATTCTGAGTTGTGAGAAGGTGAGGGCCAAGCTGAGGGACCCCACTGGTGCAGGATCGGGGCTGGAGAAGGACGAGGGAGGTTGGCCAGCCAGGGAGGTATCACGGGAGGGCTCCCAGGCATGTCTGGCCCATCTCACTCAGTTCTGATCAGCCAGACCCCAGCAGCAAGCTAACCTACCAGTTGGAGTGTCTGCTCCTGGTGGTCAGTGCATGTCATAGAGAGAAGTTGAGTGGCCTTAGCATATCATTAGCATATTATGCTTTGATTGGTTGAACGGATGACCAGATGACTGGACACTTAGCATATTAGGCTTTTATTAATAAGATAAGCAGGTATCAGTGAAATAACTATAGAAAAGAAAAGTTTCCATGAAATAAAGAGACAAGGATATTTATAATATCAGATTCCTTGGATGACTTTACCAGTGAAATTAATTCTCTGTTCACTTGAGAGGGCAAGTAAATACCCTCAGTGGGGAAAATTCCTTCTACAGAAGTATAGCAACAGTAGTAAAAGTTACCCCTTTAAATGGGGAAGCTTCTAGCCAATGGGATAACATGCAAATAACAGTAAGGAAATATTCAGAGCCATGAGATGTAGAGAGTTGAATAAAATCTCATTTTCAATGGAGAAAGGGTCACACTGGATGTAGCTCTCTTCCTTGCCTTACCTTTACAAATTTGCTAGGATTATGGGTTTTTTTGTTTTGTTTTTTGACAAATGGGACAAGAGGGTACCACTTATTCTAGGTAAGGAGTGAAGTTTAATTATCAATATTGGAGGAGTAGTTAATTTTTTTCCTGTGATAGGTAATCTTGTGAAGGTCATAGAATAAGTTTCAAACCAAAGACTGAGGCAAGATGAAGTAGTTTCTGGTTGTCTTAGAATCTCATTTGAGAGGATAATATATCCATCTTGTTTCAAATAGCCTTTTCAATTTCAGAAGCCTTATAATAAGAGATTTTGATTTCCTTGATTAGAGGATCATGTTGTAAGTGGAATAAATAATATCTTGCCTGATTGCAATGGGATTGGGACAGATTTATAAGCTGTTAATTTACATATTACAAGCTAATGAGTTTCCCTTGGCCTCAGGTATTTTATTGCCACATGAGCTTTAACTTTAGGTATAATCACCTCTTGTGGTAAAAATAATGCATTTAGAAGGTCAATCACCTATTTCTTGTTTTCAACTGGTATTCTAGGTTCAATCATAAATCCTTTGGCTTTCCATAACATACCAAAGTCATGTACTACTCCAAAAGCGTATCTACTGTCATATAGACATTAACTCTTTTCTATAGCTAAAGTGCAGGCTCTTGTCACAGCCCAAAATTTTGTTACTGGAATTGACTTTGTGTTGAGTAGAGGCTCATATTATACAGCGTTTTTAAAATATTTAATGGCATATCGTACCAGGAGGCTCCCTACTAACATGCAGAAGTATGTCCTATCAACAAATATAATGAAATGTGGATCAAAAAGAGGAAGTTCTGCAATACCAGTGTGGGGAAGGATTAAAGTTTGGGTAGCTGAAATGCAGTCATGTAATTGTTCTTCAGTCAATAGAGGAAGAAAATTAGTGGGACAAAGATGTTGACAACACTGAATAGGAATCAGAGAAGGAATATAGAGTAATGTTAGACAGAGAAAGTAAAAGTATCTTATAAGAGATAAGGATAGAGATTGAAAAAAGTTGCATCTTTTCAGTCAGGAGAAAGTTTTGAACAACATGGGGCATATGAATATTCAAGATATGAGCTAGCACATCATTCATGGTTTGAGCACAGATCTGAAGGAGACTAAAATATCCAGTGTGGCTCTAGCTCCCATTATGTTTCTGTGATGCCTAGAGACTGTCCTTCTCTCCTATGAACAAATAGAAAAAAGGTCAAGAAATCTGTGACCTCCAAGTTGGAGGCAGAGGAGAGAAAGATTTTTAAGCATTCGATGCTGTAAACAAAGAGAGAGCCCACAAAAGCTGAGAGGATTTCCAAAATGGTGGGGGAGTACGTGAAAGCTACACAGACATGTTCCCAGGACCAAACTGGAACTACAACTAAAATACAGAAAAAAAAACATCCTGAATATTCAACTGAAGCTTAGCTGGAGAGAACCCTGATAACCAAGGATCAAAAGTGGAAACCACAAAGAGACTGGTAGGAAGTGCAGAGACCCAAGAGGGCTGACCAGGCTCCCACAGGCATCAACTGAAGTTCCAGAGGGAAATCTCAGCTATGGGGAGTTTCCACTGAGAACTCTGGGGTCTAAACCCCAAGCTGAGCTCCCAAGCCCAGAACACCAGAACTGAGAAAGGTGCCCACATAACATCTGGGTGTGGATAGCAAGCAGTGAGGTTGCTGTCTGCCAGGGATAAATGGCTGGAAATGCAGACACCCTCTTAAAGAGCCAACACACAAAATTTCACGTGCAGCCACTCACCTTGATCTCTGGCAGAGAGAGGGAAGAATGGACTAGAGCTGTGTGAGCAGAATCCAGGGTTGGGTGCTCTGGGGTTAGAGTTTGGAAGGCAGCCACCCTGGTTTCCTGTACTGAGTAATTTCCTCATACTGCATAGGACATCTTTCTCCAGCAGAGTTTTATCATACAGGAAGTTTTTGCCTTGGGGAGGGGTAACTAATTGTCCCACCCTGTTGGAGAACCTCTCACCATCCCCCCATGGTCAATAGCCTGAGACTAATCAAGGCTGAATAATAATCAGACTGCAGGCAAAGGTTGATATCTGGAGGCTTTGAGACTTTGCCTGATCTCCTTTTGGGCCAAGTATAGGAAAAGCAGAACCTGGTGCACACCTTGGTCATTTCCAAATGCACCCAGCTATAGCAGAAGGAGCCACAAACTTTGTATTGCAGATAGCTCCAAACAGAGTACTCAGGGCCAGTCAGAAACAGGGTCTGACATTGTCCTGCACGAGAGATTGAGATTCATAGCAGATCTACCTAATACATAGGCAGCCAAAATGGTGAGACAAAAACAAAACAAAACAAAATAAAACACACACACACACACACACACACACATGCAAAAACAAACCTTAACTGAAAGAACAAGAGAATTCTCCAGAAGAAGAGATAAATGAAATGGAGAAAAGAAATTTATCAGATATAGAATTCAGAATAATGATGAGAAAGAAGATTGAGAGTTTAATAAAAGATATAGTCAGTATGAGAAAAGAACCATTGGAAATGAAGAATGACATAGCACTAATAATGAAAATATTAGAAGAAATAAACAGCAGATTAGAGGAAGCCAAGGATTTGATCAGTGAATTAGAAGATAGGGTAGAGAAAATCACTCAGAGAACCCAAAAGAAAATACAATTTAAAAACAGGAGGACAGCTTAAGGGAGCTGTGAGGCAACTTGAAACAATGGTATCCACATCACATGAGTTCTATAAGGGGAAGAAAATGAGCAAGGGATAGAGAACCTCTTTGAAGAAATAATAGCAAAAAAATGTCCTAACCTGGTGAAGGAAACAATCACACAACTTCAGGAGGCACAGAGAGTCTCAAAGAGGAAGAACCCTTACAAGCCCATGCCAAGACATGTCATAATGGAAATGACAAAAATTAATGACAAAAATAGAATCTTAAAAGAAGCCAGAGAGCTCTAACTGGTTTGGCTCAGTGGATAGAGTGTCAGCCTGCAGACTGAAGGGTCCCAGGTTTGATTCCAGTCAAGGGCATGTACCAGCAGGGGGTGTGCAGGAGGCAGCTGATCGATGTTTCTCTCTCATCAATGTTTCTAACTCTCTATCTCTCTCCCTTCCTCTCTGTAAAAAATCAATAACATATATAACAAAAAATAAGCCAGATAAATGCAAGTTGTTACCTACAAAGATGCTCCCATAAGGTTGTCAGCTTCTATAAGCCAGAATGGAATAACATGAGGTATTTAAGGTAATGACAAGCAAGGATCTGAAACAAAGAAAGACTATTTTATCCAGCTATTTTGTCATTCAAAATAGGTGGTAAAATAAAGAGCTTCGCAGACAAAAAAAAAAACAAAAAAACAAAAAACAAAGAAAAACTAAAGGACTTTATCACCACCAAAGCCAAAGCAGCATTTCAAGAAAATATAAAGGGACTGATGTAATGAGAAGAATACATAGAGAGAGAAACATAGGCATAATAAAATGGCTATAAATAAGTACATATCAATAATAACCTTAAATGCAAATGGATTAAATGTTCCAATCAAAAGACATAGGGTAGGCTGAATGAATACAAAAATATGACCAAATTATACGCTGTCTACAAGAGAAGCACCTTAGAACAAAAGACTCACACAGGATGAGAATGAAGAGATCAGAAAAATTTTCCATGAAAATGAAAACAACAAAAAAAGGCTGCGGTAGCAATACTCATATCTGACAGAGTAGATTTCAAATTGAAGGCCATCACAAGAGGCAATAAAGGTCACTACATATTACTAAAGGGATTGATCCAACAAAAAGATATGACCCTGGTAAACATTTATACAAACAATATAGGAATATATATATATATATATATATATATATATATATATATATATATATTCACACTTCTGGAAGACTTTAAGAGAGAGATTGATAGCAATACAGTCATAGCAGGGGAATTTAATACCAGGCTAGCTTCACTGGATAGATTTTGCAGACAAAAAAAAATCAATAAAGAAACAGTGACTCTAAATGACACTCTGGATTGCATGGATTTAACTGACAATTCTAAAACATTTCACCCCAAAGCTGTAGAATATACATTTTTCACAAGTGCACATGAGTCATTCTCAAAGATAGATCACATGTTAGGACACAAAAGAAGTCTCTACAAGTTCAAGAAGATTGAAATCATATCAAGCATCTTTTCAGATCACAATGGAATAAAATTAGAAATAAACTACAGTAAAAATATTCAAAAACATTCAAATAAATGGAGGCTAATTAGCATGTTATTAAAAATGAATGGTTTACCAATGAGATCAAGAAAGAAATAAAAGACTTCCTGGAAACAAATGCTAATGAATACATAACAACCCCAAATCTTTGGGACACAGTAAAAGCAGTCCTGAGAGGGAAGTTCATAGCATTACAGGCCTGTCTGAAAAAAATAAGAAAAATTATGGCTAAATGATTCAATCTTACAACTTAAAAAATTAGAAAGAGGACAAGAAGAAAAGCACAGAATAAGTAGAAGGAAGGGAATAATAAAGATTAGAGCAGAAATAAATGACGTAAATTTTAAAAATATAATACAAAAGATCAATGAAACCAAGAGCTGCTTCTTTGAAAACATAAACTACGTTGATGAACCTTTAGCCAGACTCTTCATCAAGAAAGAAAGAGGACCAAAATAAACAAAATCAGAAACTATAGAGTTGAAGTAACTACTGACACCACAGAAATACAAAGGATTATAAGTAAATACTATGAACAACTATATGCCAACAAGCTGGACAATGTGGATGAAATGGACAAATTTCTAGAGAAATAAAATCTTCCAAAACTGAATCAGGAAGAATCAGAAATCCCAAAAAGGCAAAAAAAAAAAAAACCACCAAACACTGATGAAATTGAAGCAAAAAACAAAAACAAACAACAAACAACAACAACGACAACAACAAAACAACAACAACAACAACAAAAAAAACTCCAAGTAAAAAATCCCTGGTTCAAAATACCTGCTTCAGGTGGCTTCACAGGGGAGTTTTACCAAACATTCAAAGAAGAACTAACACCTATCCTTCTCAAATTATTTGAAAAGAATCAAGAGGAAGGAATACTTCCAATCTCTTTGTATGATGCCAGCATCACCCTAATTTCAAAACCAGGTAACAACTCTACAAAGAAAGAGAACCACAAGCCAATATACCTGATGATATAGATGCTAAAACCCTTAATGAAATATTACCAAATTGGATCCAGCAATATATTATACACCATGACCAAGGGGAATTTGTTCCAGGGTACAATATGCATAAATCAATAAATGTGATACATCATATAAACAAATTGAAAGACAAAACAACAACAACAAAAAACATGATCACATGAGTAAATGCAGAAAAAGCACTCAATAAAATCCAACAACTTTTTCTTGACAAAAGCTCTCAGCAAAGTGGGAATAGAGGGATCATAACTAAACATAATAAAGGCCATCTATAACAAATCTACAGACAACATCATACTCAATGAGCAGAAACTAAAACCATTTCCCCCAAGAACAGGGACAAGACAGGGATGTCAGCTTTCACCACTCTTATTCAACATAATAATGCAAGTTCTAACAATGGCAATTAGACAAGAACACATAAAAGGCATCCAAATTGTCAAGAAGTAAGTAAAACTGTCATTATTCAAAGGTGACATATTATACAAATAAAACCCTAAAGACTTCACCAAAAAATGACTAGATTTAATAAATGAATTTGACAATGTAGCAAGATACAAAAAAAAACAAAACTCAGAAATTGATGGCATTTTTATACACCAATAATGAATTCTCAGAAAGAGAATCTAAACAAACAATCTCATTTTACATTGCAACAAAAAATTAAAATACTTAGGGAATAAACTTAACCAAGGATATAAAAGTATTGTACTTGGAAAACTATAGGATGTTGAATAAAGGGATAGAGGAAGATATAAACAAATGAAAAAAATATACCATATTCAAGTTTTTCCCCTCAAGGGAATTATAATGTCCTAGATAATGAGCCTGAAGGCTGCAATGCTGTATTTTGTTTCTCAAAGCTTTATTTACACAAAGGACTACTATGTGGCTATAAAAAATAAGGAAATATTAACCTTTTCTATAGCATGGATGGCCCTGGAGATTATTATTTTAAGTGAAATAAGCCAGTCAGAGAAAGACAAATACCATATAATGTCACAAATATGTGAAATCTAATGAACAAAATAAACTGCAAAACAAAATAGAACCAGAGGCATGGATACTTGTAATATACTGATAGATGTCAGAAGGAAGGGGGTGATGGGGACTGGATAAAAGAAGGTCAGAGATTAGCCAAAGAACATATACGCATAGCCCATGAACAGACAACAGTATGGTGAAGGCCAGGGGAGGGAAGAGAGGGTTGGGTGGAGGTGGGCAATGGCAGGGGAGGAGGGACATCTACAATAGTGTCAACAACGAGATCAAATATATCCCTCTTTCAAGCCAGAGCTTCTATAGTTATTGAGTACCTGTCATTGAGTTATCAATTCTACTGAAGCAAAGAATGAGGTCATTTACATATTGAATGAGTATTCAATTACACAGGAAAACAATATCCTTGAAATTTTTGTTTAATGTCCAAGGTGTTTATTTTCCAAAGTAAAAGCAAATAGGTCTTGGGAATTATGGTGGAGGGATATACTGAAAAAGTTGGATTATAAATCAATAACAGTAAAGTAATGGTATCAGGGATTATAGAAGTGAGAAGGGTATTGAATTTGGGACTAAAAGAGAATGTAAGTTTTACTATTTCATTTATGGCCCACAGATTTTGAACTAGTTGACATCCTTTTTTCTTAGACTTTTTTCAACAAGCTAAGGAGCTGGAGTAGTAACCCAGAGTCCTTTGCCAATAAGTCCTTAAATAATAGGTCTGGAACTTTCAATTGCTTCAGATTTTAAAGGATACTAAGGTAGTTTAAGGAGGAACATAGAGGTATCTATTTCCACTTTTAAGACCACTCCAAATATATCTGTGTCTGTTGATCCTGTGGCCAAAGGGGATTTAAGAATATGAGTGAACATATTCTGAATGCTGGGACTGTCAAGGGATCTGGGAAGTATAAGGACAACAAGGAAATTGAGGTGACATATCAAAGGTGTTAGAGGACAAAGGTAAATAGGGGAGGATTCTAGATCTTCAAGAGTTAGTTCTTCAGGAGAACATAAATATCAGCATTCCAACCATAACTGTTTAACAGATTAACGGGTTGTGGATTTAACAAAAACCTATGTTGTATAGCATGGATTCCAAGAGATATATCAATCCTATATAATAAAAGGCTAATATGCAAAGAGACCAAACAGCAGAACAACCGGAAAAACCGAACAACCAAACAACTGGTCGCTATAGCATGCACTGGTCGCCAGAACGTGCGCTGATCACCAGGGAGCATTTGTGGAGCATGATGGGTGTCAGGGCCATGGAGGGAAGGTGGAGCAGGTGAGCAGGGCCTCCAGACCAAGGCAGAGCACCAGTCACTGTCATCGGGGTGAGCTTCTAGTGATTACTAAAAATTCTTTGCTCCTGTACACCACGGTCCTGCCAGGCACTCACACCTGCTGCTGGTGTCGGCCCCACTTGCACCCGCTGCTGGCACCCAGCGCCAGTCCCGATCAGTGGGTGCCATCAGAGGGTGCGAGCAGCAGCTGCCAGCCTGGATCGTCCCTGAGGTCTTCTCCACTTCCCCCTGCTCCTGAGGGGATGATTGAGGCAGCAGCTGCCGCTCACACCCACTGATGGCACCAGCCCCTCTTGCACACACTGCTGGTGCCAGCCAAAATCACTCCACACCATCAGCAGGTGCTAGTGGGCCAGTGCCATCAGTGCATGGGAGTGGCTGCAGGAGCAGGGCTTCCAGCAGACAGGGGACCGGGGGCGTGGAGGGAGGGGCCAGGCAGGGATGCGGAGGATGGGCCGAGACCCGCCCCTTTGCCTACCGCAGCCTCACAGCCCACAGTTCCTTTCAAGGTGCACAAATTCATTCACTGGGCCTCTAGTTAGATTATAAAGCAACAAAGCATGTAAGTTATCTAACACCACCAGCAAGAGGGTTTATGTACTCCCAGGGAATCATGGTGGGGTGTTTTGAATTGTTAGGGACAGAATAGGTGGTTCCAGTGTCTACCAGAAAGATGGTTTAATGCTCAATAACTGATTATTTCATCCAGTGTGTTCAAGGGTATTGGGGGGTAGACAGAAGCAAATTCCTTTTGGGAGTAATTGAGACTTGGATTCTTTTTCTCTTTTGTTAATCTTTAGACCAATATTCTTTTTTTGTACAATATCTACAGGTGTTCTAATATATGGGGCATTGAAGTAAAGCTGAAGATTTCTTGAAGTCTTTCATATGATTACCTTCAAGTGGTTTCAGTTGAAGAGCCGTGAGTGAATGTTTAAATTTATTTTTATTAGCTTGTGCATAATCATAGTATTTTACTAAAGCCTGGATCTCAGAGAGAAGGAAATTATGGAAATTTACACAATATTTTTAATATGGTCTCTTATTCAGCACAGGGCCCACTAACAAAGCTAGTGACTAAAGTGAATGCCATGTGATCATTTAGGATTAGACCTGAATCATCCTTATGGATGTTTTCCAAGCAGTGCCTATAGTTTGAGTATTATTCACTTTCTTGTGGTCTTCAATCCTTTTCTCCAATGTCCTTATCTCTGTGATATGTTATGGGTATAGTTTGGTTTACTTTAAGTCTTTGTTAATTTTGACACATTTAGTGTTAAGGCCATAGAACCCTATGGGGGTATGTTCAGGTATTCTAAGAAGCTGGACTAATTGGCACAGATCAGGAAGCCCTGGAAAATATACTCCTAAAACTAACTTAAATTTTATGGAAAATTATCCTTTTGCTTTGTTTTGTTTTGTTTTATATAAGGGAAATCCTTATGATTGCATTCAAATCACCTTGAGAACAAGGCTTAAACATTACCTATAGGGGGAGGGGGTGGCAAATGAGGTTTTGCAGATTTTTGTGCTTGGGAATCCAGCGCCAGGAAAGCAGGATCAAGGTTTTAAATAACTATCTACATATAATAAAGAGGTAATATGCAAATTGACCATCTCTCCAACACACAAGATGGCTACCCCCATGTGGTCAAAGATGGCTGGCAAGGGAGGGCAGTTGGGGGTGATCAGGCCTGCGGGGGAGGGAAGTTAGGGGCGACCAGGCTGGCAAGAGAGGGAAGTTAGGGGTGATTGGGCCAGCAGGGGAGGGCAGTTGGGGGCAATCAGGCCTGCAGAGGAGGGCAATTGGAGGTGACCAAACTGGCAAGGGAGGGCAGTTAGGGGCAGTCGGGCAAGGGGAACAGTTAGGTGTCGATCAGGCTGGCAGGGGAGTGGTTAGGGGGTGATCAGGCTGGCAGGCAGAAGCAGTTAGGGGTAATCAGGCAGGCAGGCAGGCGAGCAGTTGGGAGCCAGCAGTCCTGGATTGTGAAAGGGATGTCCAACTGCCCGTTTAGGCCCAATCCCACCCTAAACGGGGGTCCCAGATTAGAGAGGGTGCAGGCTGGGCTGAGGGACACACACACACACACACACACACACACACACACACACATATATATATATATATATACCCTGTGCACAAATTTCGTGCACTGGGCCTCTAGTCTATATATATAAAAGGCTAATATGCAAAGTGTCCCCTCAGGCATTCAACTGGGAGACCAGGAGTTCAATTGCTCGCTATGACGTGTGCTGACCACCAGGGGACAGCGTGAAATGAAAAAAGGCCTCAGAGGTGTCCAGCAGCCAGGGAAGTAAGACCCCAGCCAGCAGCCAGAAGGAAGGCCCTGGCTGGCAGCCAGAAGGCCCCAATGGGCCCTAATTGCCAGCCAGGCCTAGAAAGCCTACCTGTGCATGAATTTCGTGCACCAGGCCTCTAGTAGGAAATAAGAGCTGGAAAAATACTGTTAGCTTCAGGGAAATATAGGTAAATACAAAGAGAGTTGTGACCTGGAGGTGAAGGAAACAGAAACAAGTTTGGAGGAGCTGCGGAAAGAGAGGAAATTGAGGAAGATGTGAGTGCCTTTGAGTTTAGAGTGGGTGAGAGAGCAATAGTTGAGTTTGGCAGATGGTCTTTCAGAGATCAAATAGCCTCAGGTAAGATAGACTGATATTTCTAAATGCCCTGATTAAGCATGGATGAAGAAAGTAATTAGTCATGCATTGTATAATGATGTTTAGGTCAATGACCAGATGGCACATAAGATCTGTGGTCCCATAAAGTTATAATGGAGCTAAAAAATTCCAATCACCTGGTGACATGGTACCTAGCCATTGTAAGTTTGTAGAGCAATGTGTTACTCATGTGTTTGTGGTGATGTTAATGTAAACAAACCTACTGTGCTGCCAGTCCTTTAAAAATATATTACTTATTATATACTCATGAAAGTCTTCTTTATTCTTAAAATTTGGGTGAATAGTACAATCCAGTTATAGAATAAACAAACAAAATTAAAAAATAATTTTCAATAATAAAAAGTATAGTACTTAAACTTATGTTCTGTACATAATACTAGGTAATGAAAGGAAATGTCTATGTTGCTGATTTATATGTTTGCAGTACTATAATTTTATTTTTATTTTATAATGTGCTCCTTCTACTTATAAAAAATTGTTATGAAACAATATATTGTGTTAAACTGGCTGCAACCTCATATATCTCATGTTTACCATGGTATAAATTGCATTATTTTCTCTTGGGATTGATTTAATCTCATCTTGTTTTGGATAGTAGCATGCTCTAGGCTTATAGCCTGGGAACAATAGGTAATACCATATAGTCTAAGTGTAGTGGGCTATATCATCTAGGGATGTATAAATGCACCCTTTAATGTTTGCACAATGACGAAATTGCCTAACAATGCATTTCTCAGAACATATCCCCCTTATTAAGTGGCACATTCAGCTTCTTCATACCATGAGAAAGAAGCAAATTATTTAGAGGGAATTTTGAATCCCCAGGATTCAAGGGCCCACCCAGAGATGAACAAATGTGGGAAGATCCCAAGAAACTGAGAGTCATTACAGTTACAAAGTAACCTTAGTGCAATCATGCTATATTTAGAGATATTTAACTGTATTAGTGCTCTAATGGTGAAGCATATAGTCAGTGGGAGGAAAGGAGAAAATGTAACTGATAGAGTTGGTGTTACCCTGGAATTAGAAATTGAAATCTGAGATAAGATCTTAAATGAGATAGTAAGTAGTCCTGCTTGATTAATGTTCTAGAACAATTCTCTGGTCAGTGAAACCCCCACCCCAAACTCCCCAGACCACCAAGGAAACTCCCTCACACAATCCCCAAATTGGAGAGCAGGGGAAAAACCAGAGGGGCCACATAGGTCAAAACAAAGTTTCTTTCAAGGAATCGAAGTAATTCCTTTCAACTGTGGACAAAAATGGGCCACATGCTAACCTGACTAATTCAAGGAAGGCCTGTGTGGTGGCCTTGCAAATTCAGAGACCCAAAGTAACCACAAAGAATGGTTTGAAATTAAACTTTTTTAAAAAATATATATTTTATTGATTTTTTACAGAGAGGAAGGGAGAGAGATAGAGAGTTAGAAACATTGATGAGAGAGAAACATCGATCAGCTGCCTCCTGCATGCCCCCTACTGGGAATGTGCCTGCAACCAAGGTACATGCCTTTGACCAGAATCGAACCCGGGATCCTTCAGTCCGCAGGCCGACGCTCTATCCACTGAGCCAAACCGATTAGGGCTGAAATTAAACTTTTTAATTAAAAAGCAGTCTATGGTGAATAGTCATATCATAGGCCAATATATTCCCTGAAAAAGATCAACTTTGATACTGAATCTATGTCTTTTTAAATGCAAAAAGACATAGTACACCTTTGGAATGTCAGAGTAATTTTTAACTTCCCTTTTCTGGACCCCTCAGGGCACAACCAATGCACCAGAATGCCAGGGCGCCAGGACTGAGACCACAGATTTCCTCACAGTTATTATTACCATGTTAATTGTTGACTGTTAACTATCCTGCACCCACCTATGTAAAAGAAATGTGTCTATCATTTTATGTTTTATCCAATCCCAGAGTTTTCTCTACTTTGCTTTCTCCCACCTCCCTAATCTATCACCAATTGATTTTGTGTGACACACTTAGGTCTCTTCCTTTGATTGTAATGTATAAAACAAGGTGAAAAACTGCCATTCTCCAGGAGCATTATCTCAATACATTGAAGTTGTTTCCCAGCAATTGTCAATAGTTTGGCTCAAATAAACTCACAAAAATCCTTTACAGATTTGGATGTTTCTTACGTTAACACATCAGATATGGCATCCAGAGCACTGGTTTGAGAGTGGAACTCATCAAAGCACAGTTGAATTGCCAAACAGAAGAGGTGTTCAAAGGACTCATAAGGTGCTGTTGTTTGGGTATTGATGATATGAGTTTATACTAGTAGGTGAGGCCCAATCTCCATAGAAGTCATGGCACCATAACCGTCATGTAAAAACTAAATCCAGACTTTGATATGGATAAACTATTTGATAAGGAGAAGCTACTTAAAAATATTTAAAACTTAAAGGACTTATGCAATAAAGGGAGAGGGACTATTGCAATAGGGAGAAGCATCATCACCATAAGATCTGCAATTACCTCAAAGGTTAAGCAGAAAGGACTTTTCTTTTATAGGGAGGAGTAAAAAAGGTTCAGTTTAGAAAGTACTGTGTGTGACAAGAGGGATGAGAGAATAGTGTGATTGGGCAATAGATCAGATAATATTTTACCCTGAACTCAGCCTATTCTCAGAGGGGGATATTAAGGAGGGGATCTATGCTGGCTCAGGGAAGGAAAGAAACTAACCAAATTTTACTTTAAAAGCATTTTATTCTGATTGATCAACGGGAACAAAACAGTTCACCTTATAATGTATAAGACAAATAATAGGAATTTGGAGGGTCTATGTTTGGTCTTGTCATATAGTTAAACATTTGTGGGTCTTAGTCAAGTCATGTAGGGAAGGTTTATTTATTTACTTTTATTTGAAACCCTCACCCAAAGATATTCTCCATTGATTTTAAGAGAAGCTGAGAGGGAGGAAGGGAGATAAGGGGAGAGAGGGAGGGAGGGATGGAGAGAGGCGGGGGAAAGAAAGAGAGGCATGGATGTGAAAGAGACACATCAACTGTTTGCTTCTCACAGGAACCCCAATCACCACGCTGGGATTCAAGCTCACAACTGAAGTACATGCCTTTGACGAGGAATCAAACTCAAGACCCCTGGTCTGAGTGCCAATACTCTATCCACTGTGCAAAATTAGCCAGGGCAGAAATGTTTTTTCTTTGCAGTAAGCTATTTCCTGGAACATCAATTGGTGGGGAGACTAATTTAAATGTGAGTTTATAGGATCACAAGGACTGGGTAAAAATCAACATTGTCAATATCTTGATAGCTGTATGGATTACATCATGTACTGCCAGCTATTTTCAAAGCTCATCATTGCCCTAGTTGGTTTGGCTCACTGTATAGAGTGTTGGCCTGCAGACTGAAGGATCCCATTCTCTCTCACATCAATATTTCTCTCTATGTTCCTCCCCATCTCTTCCACTCTCTCTCAAAAATCAATGGAAAAATATCCTTGGATGAGTATTAACAACAACAACAAAAGCTCATCAATCTGTTCACTTAAGATCTGTGTATGTAATTATATGCAAATTTTACCTCATTAAAAAATACACTGATTTTCACACAGATACAACAAAGAAAAATATATTTTGGTAAATATGGCTGCCCTGTTGAAATGGTCTTTTAAAAATCAGTTCTGAAATTTTAAATTCCATAAGCCACATTAATATTTTGTTGATTTACATAATAACATTAGGATTGTTTCTGGTTACGAAACTAGTTTTCTTTTCTAAGACAGCACCAAAGAGTAGGAATATTATGAGTGTGCATGCATATGTGTGTGTGTGTGTGTGTGCGTGTGTGTATTTATGTATGTAATATTAAGGAAAGGAAATCGGAATACTTTACATTCTAATGTTTAAAAGAAAGAAAAGGAAAACAAAATGATTAATCCTGATGTAAGAGATGTTATGTTTTTTTGATGGTCAATTTTTCTGGGAACTTTGACATTGTCCCTGTGTAAGAAAATCCTTCTGGAAAATCGATCTACACTGACAAAACCAAATGAGCTAGAACCTTTGTGAAAAGTCATAGTTTATATTCTGCATCTATATTCAGACCTGAATTACCCATACTGATTAACTGCTTTGATGTACATTACTAGGTAATTTCTTTTATTGTGGCCAACTTTTTTTCATTCTGATCATATTCACATAAGCAAACTGAATGAGCCACCCTCCTGACCCATATGATTATTTTAGCTGTCTTTAAGATCTGTGAAGTTTGTTACAAGATTAGTCCGGCTGTGACCAACAATGAAGATTTTGAAGATGCCATTATTGACCCAGCTGTGTCATAGTCTGCACATAACTGATCCAGCCTATCTGCTGCTGATTTTTCCCCTTGGAGTCCATATTATTTGTTTTTTTTGTACTTATATTTATGAAAGAAATTGACAGTTAATTCCCAGTTCACTGTATGCTATGAGGATACAGTAAGTATTTTAAACAAAATGTTTCATTTGGTGTATTTATAAATAATAATGGCCTAATTACATAATTTTACATTAATAGAATCTTGAATCAGTATAATTTATATGCAATTCATTTTTTACTATAGTAATATAATATTTTAATCCTAGTTTCTCATTTTAATTAACACTAGGACAATTTTCTTTGTGAAAATTTAAAATATAAATATAATCAGAGGTTTTATAACTTAAATAATAGATTTTTTTCTTATATTTTCTAAGCAATAGCTCTACTTTTTAAAGGAGTACTTATGCTAATCCAAGATTTAAGCTATCTCTCCATGTTGTTTGAACACTGGATAAATAATATTTTACATTTACTCTTGAGCCAACAGAGTCTATATTTTTCCTTTTAATATATTTGATTGAGCCAGGAAAATATATACCTCTTTGTCTTAAGAGACTATTATTCTTAACATTACCTTCATGTTCACATATTCTTTTGAGTTGTATTTAATAGCAAATTACTTAAATGCAGGAAATATCTGTAAAAGTTAAATATGTTTTGTCATTTACCATTATATTTTTCTATAACTGTTATACAGCTCCCGTGTTTATGGCCCGAGTAAAGATTGATATGTGTTCAGGTAGACTGATGATTACAATTGCACAAGGAATTTTCAGTTCACATGAGAGGTCAGCCATTCTGTTACTTGTTCCTTCCTATGAGTATGCTCACTTATAACTTTAGTTTGAGCTTCTAACCATAAATGAAAAATGTTGCAAACTGTAACATTACTATTATTCCATAACTTTTTATGACTTTGCAGAATGGTATAAACCTCAACTTTGTAGTCAAATTTATTAATACCTTGAATCACATTGGTCATGAGTCATTCTAGATATGACTTTGATAAGAAAAAATAACGGTGAAGAGGTATATGTTATTTTATATTATTTTGACTGTAGATCTGTATTTGTGGCCCCTTAGGTAAAAGACATCTTAAGAATGATAGAGATCCTTTTAATTCTCAAAATTATGTAAGAAATGAAAAATTAGTTAAGAAGTACCTATTGCACTCTGTGTAATGAATCCCATATAAATAATTAATAGCTTAATGTTTAATATCCAGACTTGGTAGGTATACCACAGGGTAAAAAAAAAAAATCAAACTGCATGGTTGCAGGTTTTGATTTCTAACAGTCACGGTATAATTTATATTTGTAGGAAATAAAAATCTATACTGCTTTTTTCAAATTTCAGAGACCAGTGGGGAAGAGCGAGAAAAATATATGGAATTTTTCAGTTTCTTCAGATTCTTTGCTGATGCTAAACATTGAAACCCAGATATTGTGGTCCTTTGTCAAAGGATGCACAGTAATGAGTTATTGCATACATATGGGGACTATGGGTAATTGAGTCTCTGATCATAAGCACTAAGGATTCCTGAAAATAGCAGAGCAGGGAGAATGAGTTATATTGAAGGCAAAGAGGAAAGTTAGCAAATTGTTCTTGAGCCTGTTAAAGGCTGTTTCGAAAGAGTTGATAATCATGACTCTCACACAAATATGAAATGAACACGTGTGAAAGATGTTATTTGACTCATTAATTAATAAGGGAATCAGAATCAGTAAGATGTTATAGCCCACTCAAATGAGAATTCAAAGAAGTAGGAGTGCACTGACCACCACTCATACATATATAAGCAGTAAGTAACGCTGAACAACATTTTATAATGTGATGTAAAAGTGATTTATAATGGAATAAAGCAATTTCATTTCTACTTGACACAATTCATTTGGATGTCTATGGACAAGAATCATTTGTATTGATATTCATTTTGTACAACTAACAGAGTTGTAAAAGAGCTCAAAGACTAAGAATGGCAAAGCAGCTCCATTGTGTCAGAATACCGAGAAGTGTATGCCTAGCTTTACTTTGAAGACACAGCAATCTTAGAACTTATATTATGAGAAAGGTAGCCAAAGTGAAAAATACCTGTCAAAAAGGTTTTAAATTTTTTTCAAACAGAAATTGATATCTACATTGAAGATATGTTTTGATATAAATATTATTTATAACTCCAAATTTTCTGTATAATATGCTATATGCACAAGTGATGTAAGCAAGTAATTTTTTTCAAGAACCAAGGAATACAGGCTGAGTTGCACATCTGCATATTATGTAGCAAAAGGAAGACAATAGCAGTAAAATGTGAGATGTAGAGTTTGTTAGTAAAAAGTACATTGAACAATAATTTACCATGTGAATAAAATGTAGGATATTTGGATAAGACTGAGAGAAGCAAGTGAATTTCTTATGGAATTAGAGGTATTAGCCTTTAATCAATTATATATAAACTAGAGGCCCAGTGCACAAAATTTGTGCATGGGTAGGGTCTGTAGGCCTGGCTGGTTACCAGGGCTGGCCAGGGCCAGGTCAATCAGGGCTGGGCTGGAGAGGAGGCAACAGTTACCGGGCTGGGCATGGAAGGAACGGACACCAGATGCCACCATTGTCGATGCCCCGCCACTGCGTGGTTCCTTGCCTCCCCCCTTCTCCTTCCTTCATGGGTACACCACCACTGTGGCAGGTAGGTGGCACGCCAATCAGGGCCTGCCGGCTGCGGGGAGGGACAGGGCATGGGAGGTTGGCCACCAGCCTGAAGGAGAGAGCTGGCCATTGGCCCCCCTGGGAAAGGTGCCGCATCCATTGCCACCCACCCCGCTTCTTTATCTCAGCCCGGGGAGGGCCAGCCCGATTGGGCAATCAGGGCCTGACGGCAGGGTTAGGGACCACAGGGGAGTTTGCCAACTGGGGAATGTTGGCTGTAGGAGTGCACTGACCACCAGGGGGCAGCTCCTGCATTGAGTGTCTGCCCCCTGGTGGTCAGTGCACATCATAGTGACCAGTCATTCCGGTCGTTCTGATCATTCCTGCCGCTCCTGTTACTTAGGCTTTTATATATATAGCTATAAAATAATAGCATGACTGTAATTGCCATCTGTGTTTCAGTGCTTCTGTTGTTAATTATTAATACCTTTTGCTGGTGTATGAGCAAAATCCTTAGTACTGAGTGGCTAAGATTGTCTTTTTTCTGCCCCAGTTTTAATTTTAATATTCTGGTTGAGCATACTAATAGTATTTCCCTATTTATACATACCCTGGCTTATGAAGGTTGCATTATGCAAGGCTAAGAGTTTCTCTAGGTCACCCCCATCACTCAGATTTCCTTACCTCTAGAGTTATTTGTTGTCTCATTTCAAACAGCCAGGAAATTATTTGCTAGTAGAACTGAACTTGGACTTACCAGTTGAAGGGGCACTTTGCTGTTTTGTGGTTGTGTGTGTGTATGTGTGTGTGTGTTGTTTTGTTGTTGTTGTTGTTTGTTTTTGGTTTTTTTTGCCAATTACTTGTGTGTGTATTTGTGCGTTATAAACTATTTTGCAGAGATAGTAGACTGCAGTAACATTTGATTCCCTGAGTATACCTGTGTTGCTTCCCCAGGGCATAACATACAACCTGGTACACAATATATGTTCAAACAATACAAGTTTGTAAATGCATGCAACAAAGGGTCAGAAGCAGCAGTTGTTTATAAAGCTAGCTCCAGGGAATCAGATGGAAGCTAGCGTCAGATTTCTTTCTTCTCTTTCTATTCAAAAAGTGGATATAACTGTGCTTGAAGAAAATGAATCAATTAATAAATGGGAAGCAATCCTTTATGACTTTCAAATATATCATTTTTTTAATATTTCAAGATGGTGTTGTAGATACTTTTAATAAAATGTTCATGGTCAGCAATTTTTCAGCACATGTTATGAATATGAATGTGCATCTCCCATGTCTCTATTTTGACAAGTAATATACTGTTTACAAAATGATTGGCAGTGTGAGAAGCACAGTCAGAAAACATGGATAACCAAAAGGCTAATTAAGGCTGGGCTTTCTAGCAATGTAGATCATGAAATCACTATAACTTAAAAGAAAGCTATGAAGTCCTGGATATTAATGCATTAAGAGTAACTTTCCCTCTCATTCTCAGATATTAGCATATGTCACATTCTTTACTTCTAAGAACATAGAGTATTAAATATTTGACATATAACATTTATGCTTAAGATCAGCAGCCAACTGTGAATGTATCTTAACAAATATAAGTCAAAATTCACTTAAGAATGTCTTATCTATTGATTAAATATACTCACTTTTCTAACAAAGCATAACTGGCTCTTCCCTGAAAGATGACAAAATTTTATAAATTTGAATTTCCCCAGAGCTTAAAACCTAAGTTTGAATGAAAAACAATGTGCTGTCTTAATATTGTCAAGCAGAAAGAGCCTCGGTTTATAATTTCCTTAAAAAATGGCAATGTTATTCTGTCTCCTGGCTGGTGGATAGAAAATTTCATGCTGTGCTAGGTTTTGTGTCAGGCTAACTGAACGTAGTGATGTCTCATTATGACACACCAAAGCTTCCAAGCAATTTTACTAAAATTTGCCATCAAAATATGGAAATCAGTTTATGAAATCAAAGTAAAGATAGGACAATGAAGGTCACAAATCCTACATTCCATGTGTTAATTAAGTTTTTTCAAACATAATCACATTTTCTTCCTGGGCCAAGTACATATCAGTGAGATATACTTAAGTTTTTTTATAACAAGTAACCTCTATAAATCAATATGTTATTTTTTAAAATCTAAGCCAATAGAGGAAATAAGCAACAAGCCTGTCCTTTCTATAGCATTTGTTCAATTCTAATAAAGTGATGTTATCAATAAAAATAGATGAAGGGGCCGAAACCGGTTTGGCTCAGTGGATAGAGCATCGGCCTGTGGACTGAAAGGTCCCAGGTTCGATTCCAGTCAAGGGCATGTACCTGGGTTGCGGGCACATCCCCAGTAGGAGATGTGCAGGAGGCAGCTGATCGATGTTTCTCTCTCATCGATGTTTCTAACTCTCTATCTCTCTCCCTTCCTCTCTGTAAAAAATCAATAAAATATATTTAAAAAAATATAGATGAAGGGGCCCTGTCCTGTTTGGCTCACTGGATAGAGCGTCGGCCTGGGGACTGAAGAGTCCCAGGTTCGATTCCGGTCAAGGGCATGTACCTTGGTTGCAGGCACATCCCCAGTAGGGGGTGTGCAGGAGGCAGCTGATCAATGCTTCTCTCTCATTGATGTTTCTAACTCTCTATCCCTCTCCCTTCCTTTCTGTAAAAAATCAATTAAAAAAAATAGATGAAGGGCCTGGGCTGGCATGGCTCAGTGGTTGGACATTGACCTGTGAACTAGGAGGTAATGGTTTGATTCCAGGTCAGGTCACATGCCTGGGTAACAGGCTAGATCCCCACTGTAGGGTGTGCAAGAGGTGGCTGATCAATGATTCTCTCTCATCATTGATGTTTCTATGTCTCTCTCCCTCTCCCTTCCTCTTTGAAATCAATAAAAATATATTTTAAAAAAATAGATGTAGGGAGGAACCAAGATGGTGGCATAGGCAAACACAGTACTCTCATTCTCCCACAATCATATAAAAATTGCAACTAAAATACAGAGCAGCCGTCATTCAGAACCACCTAAAATCTGGCTGAATGGAAGTCCTACAACTAGAGAAGTAAATAAGAAATCACATTGAGACTGGTAGTGGTGTGAAGGTGAGAGATGCAGAACAGGCTTGTATGACACCAATGTGTGGGGTTTTTTTAATCAGGAGAGATGTCTTGGATGAGGAGGTTCCTATGAGGAGCAAGGGGTGCCAGTCCCTCACCAGGCCCCCAACCCAGAGCTCCAGTCCCAGAGTCCCCTGAGAAGAGGGGTCCTCATAACATTGGGTTGTAAAACCAGCTAGGATTGTGGCTAAGTGACAAGGAGGCTGATGGAGACCAAAACAGTTCCTCTTAAAGGACTGGAACACAGACTTACTCAGACTCACTGCCTCTGAACTCCAGCACTGGAACAGAAACTTGAAAGGGATATACAGGGAGGAACTAAATTTTCTGGCATCAGAGCAATAACTGGTGCAGGGGGCAGATTTCTTCCAAATAAAAGTGCTGGCAGAGGTCATTGTTCCTATGCTGAACCCCAGCAACCTCCACAGAACTGACTGGAAGGAGCCATATCTGAATCTCCATCAACATGGCCAATACTGTTTGCTCAGCCCTGGTGATTCCCTGAGACTCTGCCAAATCCAATTTGCAGCCCCACTCAAGATGTTTGCAGTGGCTTTTCCCTATGAGTGGCTTGTCATGGTTTGGGCTTCAGACTTACATAAAATGTTTCAAACAAGTAGCAGCTGACTCAACATGACCTATATCTCTTGATAAGTGGCCTTAGGACTGGCACTTGCACCAGCCTATCTTGGTTCACAATTTGGCCTCTCCTGGGCACCTCCAAGCCCAATA
Organism: Myotis daubentonii; assembly: GCF_963259705.1. Taxonomy (NCBI): domain Eukaryota; kingdom Metazoa; phylum Chordata; class Mammalia; order Chiroptera; family Vespertilionidae; genus Myotis; species Myotis daubentonii. Next base: position 114,407,590 of record NC_081861.1, read on the forward strand.
AAAGTAGCAGCCACCTGCAGATCACTCTGTAGCTTGTGTCAGGTGGCCCCAGGTGGGCACCTAGTGGACAGCTTCAGACAATGACAGATTACAACTCTACCATATTCATGAGTGACTTGATCAAGGGGAAGATTCAGTGAGCACCAAAGCCCAACTGATGCAAGTCCTACTCCATAGGGGTGTCTTCTACACAGCAACTCTTCAGCTATAGTCGTAGCTGGTTCTCATAGTCAATTGGCCTAGAGGTCAATTCCTCCCAGTGATGACAACAGCATTCAAGGCTCAACTACAAGAAGACTTTGCATACAGCCTGCACAGGGGTGCACCTAGAGTGCCCACCTCAGGTGACTGGGGAGGCTGAGAAACTGGGCCCTACAGGACATCTATTACACTAAGCTGCTCTACCAATTTCAAGAGACATAGCAGCTCTACCTAATACATAGAAACAAACACAGGGAAGCAGCCAAAATGTGGGGACAAAGAAACATGTAACAAATGAAAGAACAGAAGAAATCTTCAGAAAAAGAAGTAAATGAAATGGAAGCAAGCAAACTACCAGATACAGAGTTCAAAACAATGGTTACAAGGATGCTCAAGGAACTTGAGAGCTTCATGGAACTTAGAATGTCAAGAAACTTAGTGAGAATTTCAAGAATCTTAGTGAGAACATAAAAGACATGAAAAATGACCAGTCAGAAATGAAGGATACACTAACTGAAATGAATAATAATCTATAGGAAATTAACAGTAGAGGATGACATGAATCAAATCAATGATTTGGAATATGAGGAAGCAAAAAGTATCCAATCAGAAGAGCAAAAAGAAAAACATTCCACAAATATGAATATAGTGTAAGGAGCCTCTGGGACAACTTTAAGCATACCAACATTCACATTATTGGGGTGCAAAAGAGAGAAGATAGGAAGCAAGAAATTGAAAACTTGTTTGAAGAAATAATGACAGAAAACATCCTCTACCAGGTGAAAGAAATAGACTTACAAGTCCAGGAAGTACAGAGTCCAAAACAAGTTGTGCCCAAAGAGTCTAACACCAAGACACATCATAAAATGCCAAAGGTTAAAGACAAAAAGAGACTCTTAAAGGCAACAAGAAAAAAACAGTTACCTACAAGGGAGCATCTATATGACTGTCAGCTGATTTCTCAAGAGAAACTTTGCAGGCCAGAAAGGGGTGACAAAGAAATATTCAAAGTGATGAAAAGCAGAGAACTACAACCAAGATTACTCTACCCAGTAAAGCTGTCATTTAAAATTGAAGGTCAGATAAAGAGCTTCACAGACTAGATAAAGCTTAAAGGAGTTCATCGCCATCAAAACAATATTACATGAAATGTTAAAGGGTATTCTTGAAGAAGAAGAACATGAAGAAGAAGAAAAAAGAAGAAGAAGAAGAAGAAGAAGAAGAAGAAGAAGAAGAAGAAGAAGAAGAAGAAGAAGAAGAAATAAATACATATTTATCAACAATTGAATCTAAAAATCAAAATAAACGAGCAAGGAATCTAATGAACAAAATAAACTGATAGACTAAATAGAATCAGAAGCATGGATACATGGAAGTCTGACAAATCTTTGGATAGAAGGGGATTTGGGGGTGGGAAGGGATTAACCAAAGAATTTTTATGCATATGTGCATAACCCATGGACACAGACAATAGACTGGTGAAATCCTAGGGCAGGGTATGATCCTGGTTGAGGAGGGTAATGGGAGGAAAGGGAAGGGGACATCTATAATACTTTCAACAATAAAAATTAAACAAACAAAAACATTCCTTCCACCAATATGGTTTTACCATGACTTGCTGCTATGGGTGCCACTAAGGTACCATATCTGAAAACTCTTGCTCATTTCCACCTTCCTATTTCTTCCCACCTTTTGAATTTTGTTTCATATCACTCCTGATATATTTAAAATAGAATCATAAAAAGACAAAAAATAATAAGAATAATGTTCAATTAAATGGCAACCAGTAACATAACTGTGATGTTCTTAAGATACCTAGCACTGTTCACTGGAGGATTATTTACAATCTATATCTGTAGGAATCAATAGAATTATCAAATTTCTTTATCTTCTTTATTCAAATTCAGAATTCATCCAATTTTTACACGAGCATTTATTGAACACCAACTACATGCCACTTTCTATGCTATGTTTTGTGTCAAGCACCATCCATAGGGGAATCAATAAAACAGTTTCTATCTTGATAAAAATGGATGAAGACAATTTTTATCCATATCAAACCTCTTATATATACATACTAATTCTACATGCATTGGTATTACCATAATTAAGGGAATATTATTCATAAACCTCAGAGTAGTAAAGCTTGGTTGGGATAAGGCATGATAATCTAAAATAAAGCAACCAGGTTCAATTTCAAACCAAATATTCAATATAGCTGAATCTACCAATTATTTAAGTGTTCCAATTAGGTAAGACTTGGAAACATCTTAGTATCATTTTTAAATTAACACAATTATTCAAAATATATAGGATAGTATATGAGCATGGCAGTGATATGAAAATAAGTTAGGAAACCTCCCACAATATTTAAAGTGTGCTTATAAATTCTTTATTATCCTGGAATATTTAGCTTAATGAATACAATAGCATAAGAAGAAAGAAAACACTGTGAATAGGAAAAATGTAGTTATTCATTTATTTCATGTTTATGTATTCACCAGGAAAGATTTTCAGAGTGTTCTTTTATTAGTCAACAGTTAGTTGCTAACTAAGAGGCATTAAATTAAAAATTAAACTGGCTTTGCTAGGTGATAAAATTCTGATCCATAATGAACTTTATGTATGCATAAAAAGCACATCATTTTCCATTTAAAAGGTAGTTCCTTGAATTTCTAAATCTGAATGTCTCAGTGGTCTGTACTTTTCAAATTTTTAAAAGTATATAAAGGTAATTGCACAAGTAGTCAAATGACTGTTCAGTGATTTTATGGATTGTTTGCAATTATGGCTGTAATTATTCTCCCCCCATTACCCATTGAAATGTGACTTTGTAGCTCATCCCATCAAGAGAAAGAGTCTTTTCCCACTGTGAGGATCTGGGGAGTTCTTGTAACTTCTTTGACAGATAAAATGTAGCAAGAGTGACTCTATGCCAGTATGAACCCAAAACTCAAGGGGCCTGGCATAATTTCACTCACTCTCTTGGAGCTCTATCATTATCAAGTGATCAAACCAAAGCTAATCTGTTGAATAATGAGTGACATGTGGCCCAGCCATCTGTTTCCCCTGCCAATACCTATCCTTACAAACACCAGACATAAGAGTGAAACCATCCTATAAGAACCAGTCTCTAGGCAACTTATTTGCTAGCTGAAGACATATGAGCCAACTATTATTAGTCATGCCTAGTCCAGATCAGTAGAACTTCCAACTCAACTACATACTCATGAGCAATGACAAATTGCTATTGTTTTAAGCCACTGATTTTTTTATTTTTAATGCAGAAATAGTTATTGATACAGACTGTTAATTTATTTAGGCATCCTAATTTTGTAAGATTTTGATTACTGGAATGACATTCAGCTGAATATGAAAATTATGGATATAAAAATTAAAATATGTGGTTAGGTTGTATACATAATCTTTAGCATAATGACTCATGATTGATGGCCAAGAACACTTGATAAATAAAATTATTCTGATATAGTATTAACAAAGATATTAATGTTTAGAAAAAAGGTAAAATTTTATATCTTAATTCTTTGAAAAATGGAAGAAAAAGGATATTATTAGAAAATAATAGTTTATATAACCCTCATTTTTTCCAATAGAGGTTTCTCATCTAAATATTCACCACAAAATACATGAAAGACAATAGGACTCTATGGTAACACAACAAATTATTATTTATTTCTCTCCTTATAATATGAAATTATCCATAAGAGATCCATAGAGCATCCAAATAGTAGGAATACACCAGTAGACAAAAGGGCATGAAGAAAATATGGGAGCAAGGACCAGTGTAGAAGTTTTTAAAAGTACAAAGCAATAGTGATTTACTAAATAATTTTCAATTACGTGAAAAAAAATATAGCCAAAAGGAATATGAATTACATCTTTGAAAGACAACATAGAAAACATCTCATTTAACTCTCTCGGTTTAATGATGTTTCTATATAGTGAAGCTTACATTTAAATTAAAAAGTACATTAATGTTGGCCATTTTATGGAAAAAAAACTAAAGTGCTATACACATGAAAGTTTTTTTGTTGTTATTTATTTTATTTAACATATTTTAACCTGAAAATGTTATTCATCTTATTGTCAAATTCCATTATTAGGCAGTAATTATAAGAGTGACATTTATATAACTCTCACTATCTCATCTAATTTAAGGCTCAAGACAGTCCTTTGACATAGAAAATATTAATATTTGAGAGAACACTGAGGTGCAGAGATTTTAAGTAATGAAGCTACTAAGGTCTCAAATTAGAGAATGTGGTTCTAGACTATGTGCTCCTAACACCATCACCCTAAAGCAGGTGCATGAAGCAATGAGTAGAGGATGGTGTATGTCTTCATTTAGGCAAAGTATTAAATGTTGCTATGATTAACTAACCATGTCCTTCATAGATGAAGGAGGAGGGAGTGGCAGTACTTGTGTCCTAATTTACTATTCCTTTGTATAAAGTAGTATAGTACTTATGCATATCTATTCAACTCTTAATGTGAATATGTGAGTTCTGGCACAGTTTCCCATTTGCTTTTGAGGATTTTGTTATGCATTGTTTTGGCTTTCTCCAACCAGTTTTCAGTTTATCAACAGAATTTGCTATTTGTAAAGTAAACTTTAAAGTTTTCTCTATTTCACTGATTATATTTTTTTTATTTATTTCAGAGAGGAAAGGAGAGGAAGAGAGAGAGAGAAACATCAATGATGAGAGAAAATCATCTATTAGCTGCCTCCTCACACATCCTTATTGGGGATTGAGCCTGAAACCCAGGCATGTTCCCTGATTGGGAATGCAACTGTGACCTCCTGGTTCATAGGTTGATGCTAAACCACTGAGCAACATCTGCTGGGCTATTTTACTGATTATAATCTACCATTTACTTGCCTGGCAAACTTGATAAAACTAACTCTCTGAGCTTCAGTCTCCTAATCTATTAAATCATAATAATGAGAGCTTTCTTGTAAATTATTTATGAATATCATTAATAAAAATGAGGTAGCATGAACATATTTTGAAATGCAAGATTTTATTTGGTGAAATGTTTATGATAACCAAGCATATTAATTGAGTATTAAATGCAATAGCTAACAATGTTGCCTACTGCACAGAGCTGAGTGAATCACATGTATTTATATGTAATTTGCCATAGTTCACTAGGAGGATGTAGAAGAAGATAGGGGTGCATGGTAACTAGAATTAAAATGGTGAGGAAGATAAAATTTGCAAAAGAGAATTTTAATTTGGTATCATAGGAAACTATTTTGGCTACTTTTCCTTATCATTTGAAATTGGGAAAGGCCAGATTTGAACCCTGGTAGTCCAGCTCTTGACCAACACATTATATTGCCATTCAGGGGAACACAGTTTCAATTTCCTCTTAGAATATTATGCTAATATCTTTCATGCTCAAAACTATTTTACACTTAACTCTTATCTTGGGGTCACTCTATTTCAAAGTTTATAGGTACAATAATTGATTTCTGAACAAATGGAGTATCACTTTAATAACACCAGCGGCAACATAACGAATGTGGAAATTATCACACTCAATTTCATATTGCTTATTTTAGAGAAAAAATTGTTTTAAAATGCAAGTATTTGGAATCTATTTATGTCAATTATTCATAATCACAATAAAGGAAATACAGCTTTTTATCTACCTTGGCCCTAAACAAAATATTTTACATATAAGTAGGTGCTGAAAATTTATTGTGTTCATAAGACACACACAAAGAATTTCATACATGCGCACACACATACACACATACATACACCCACACACATATAATTTTTTAGTGTTTTAATCCGTGATACAAAAATTTTTGCAAATCCAAATACCCAAATTCATGTTTTATGAGTAAAGAGAAATGCTTTTCTTTCTGCTAAAAGAGCTATCATATACTGATTTGCAGATAAGGAGCATAACCTAATTCAACAGATTGCCTAATGCCCAGGGAGGAAAAAATGTAATCAATTTTAAAAGTTGGATTTAATCAGAGATAATACAACTGGATGTGAATGAGTGCCACACTTGAGAAACAATCTTATCTTTGTTAAAATGACCAATCTTTAGTAAAGAGAATGTATTCAAACAAGATGACTGATAGATTTTGGATTGTAATAAGCACTTTTTTTGGTATTTAATTTTTAAAATATTATCTTTACTGTTGAAAGTATTACAAATGTCCCCCTTCCCCTCCATTGACCCCCTCCATTCCATACTCTTGTGGAATATATTGGAAAAAACAATTCTTGGAAATCTGTTATATGTGAGATCATGGTCCAGAGACAGGTATACTTCTTTATCCTTGGTTTTAATTAAAATACTATGCTTTTATTCCTCTTGGATAAAAAATTACAAATGAAAACTTTCTATAATATTAGCATAATCTCTAGGAAACAAAAATGTCCATGGATTCAGTTATCTAACTTATATCTGAAAGCACATATAATTTTAGTCCCTGAAAAAATCTATGTGCTTTTGTCTGAATGAACATCCAATAGTAACTTATTAACACATCCAGTTAATGCTTTGAGCATTTATAGCATTATAATCGTGTTATAATTGAAGATAATAATTTTCATGTTTAATCTAGTATATTATCTAATGAATTTTATTTCTAATCTTTGTAAAATACAAGAATCCAATACAATCTTAGAATTATGACACTGCTCTCTGATAACATCAGTACTTTTATTGTACATACACTAATGGAATGTCAGATGTTAATGACTCCTCCTTTTTATGCTTGATATATTGAACTGAAACCTAACCAGCTAAATGATGTTGATTGGGAAAAACCCTTTAATTTTCTTCACATCATGACATTTACTTATGTACTTCTATGGATTTTAGAAATGTTAGATTTGGAAAGACTGAGTACCAAAAGAAATTGGAGTTTTTTATCTCAATTTCTTCGTCAATGGACAAAATATAAAGAAAAGTGTCTAGCCCTGCTAGTGTGGCTCAGTGGTTGAGCATGGAGCTATGAACCAAGAAGTCATGGTTTGATTCCCTGTCAGGGAACATGCCTGGGGTTGCAAGCTCAATCCTCAGTGTGGGGTGTGCAGGAGGTAGCCAATCTATTCTCTCACATCATTGATGTTTCTCTCTCTCCCTCTCCCTTCCTCTTTGAAATCAATAATATATATATATATATATATATATATATATATATATATTTAAAATGATCTAAATTATTTTTCTATGTTGCCAATTTAAAGTTATGCTTTCTAAGTTTTTTATTTTCTCAACCATTTCAATTCTATTTGCCAGGCATTTGTACCTTCACCTAAATGCTGGCACTTGGTCTTCATTCAATCATGCCTAAATTAATCCAACAATTCTTCTCCACTGAACAAACATGTGAGAACCCCAGAAGTATCCATTGGATAATGCAGGCCCTGAGTCAAATCCACTGAACATCCTATTCCCTTCACTACATAATTGGTTCACTTAAAAAACATGTAATAAATTATATAAAGCAAATGATAAATAGTAAATGGCAATAGTAAGTGGGCAGGAAAGGATTTACTCAGCAAATCTCAACTGCTCAAAAACTGCCCGTTCCCAAGTTCTTCAATACTGGCGTTTGGCTTGGTTCCTGGTAGATGGTCTTTGAGCTTGTAGATTCAAGAGACCCAACAAGAACTGAGGACTTATCATGTGTAAGGTGTTTTATAGATTATATCTTTTTAATTTTCAAGATGGAAGGTATTCTTATCTCTATTCTAAAAGTACGAAAATTCATGGTCAGAAAGGTTACAGCAAATTAGAAATGCTAAAGAAAGTTAAACCTATTCTTTTCCTGACTTCAAAATTCAGGTTCTTTTTGATGCTGCCTTTTTTCTTTTTTTTTAAATTAAATTTATTAGGTTGATAGTGGTCCATAAAATTATATAGGTTTTGAGTGTACAATTCTAAGATATATCACCTGTATATTGCATTGTGTTCCCACCACCCAATATCAGTGCTGTCTTAACTTCCCTTCTGTGGCTGGTTGCTTATTTTTATTTCAAAAGAAAAATGAAGTACAATCTAATGTTTAATTTTGGTAGAAAATGTATCCTAATTTCTAGTCTGAACTTGTGTGCTTGTAGAGTATTCTCATAGGATTAGTTTGAGATTTTTACAGTACCAATTGCTATTTTGTATCTGATACATACATAAAATGTAAGTTCTGATAGAAAGACTATAAAATTCACTGACCATAGTGGCACCATTTTAGAGAGCAAAATTAAGTGTAAAAATATTCAAATTATTCAAATTTTATAAATAGTCATAATGACTTCTATACTATCATTGTCTAAAAATAGTTCTATCCAAAATAATTTTCATAACGTAAGCACCTATATTGGTCATAATTGTGCACTATAATCAGTCTCTTAGCTCTATTTGTTTGTAGTACCATTGCATTATTCTCTTTAATATAATCAGATCTAAATATAAAGGCTCTAGCCATACAAGTACTAAAAGAAAATATGGTTGCATTGCTCATTAACCTCAGTGTAGGGAAATGCTTTCTAACTATGGCTCAAAATCCAGAGACAACAAAAGAAAAGATTGATAAATTAGACTACAAAGTTATTTTGCACATCCAAAACTACTACAAAAATGTCAAAATACAACTGTAAAACTAGAATATAATATCTGTGACATATACTACAGACAAGGAGCTACTATCTCTAATATGTAAAGAAGAGAAGAAAGGGAATGTAATAGAGAAGTATATAAAGAATTACTAGCTTAATAATTTTGTGAAAGAGATAGACTGAGAAACCCAAAGGTCTCATTAAACCCCAAGAGGAATAAATAAGAAAATAGAACTAGGTACAATCTACCTGAACTTTTCTCAGAAATATCAAAGGAAAAAAATCAAATCAAATATTAAATATGCTGAAAGTAAGAAAAATGTCAACCTAAAATTATATACCTAATGAAAATATTCTTCAAAATATATCTTCAGATAAATGAAAACTGAGATAATTTATTGCTAGGAGAACTTGAATACAAAAATTTAAAAAAGAAGTCCCTTTGGCTAAAGGGAAATTATACCAGGTACAACTCAAATACACATGAAGGATAAAAAACACTATTCATGGTAAATATATGGAAAACTGTTCACTAGTATTTAGTATTTTCTTTTCTGAAATAAGTTTTAAAAACATACTCATTCCGGGGGAAAACACAATATTGTGAGATTTATAATGTATATAAATGAAATATATATATATATATATATATATATATATATATATATATATATATATATGTAAAAGCAGTGACCATGATGACCAAAATGACTGTTCAACTGGTCAGCATGCAGTGCTAGCATAGATGCATAGACACAGGTAAAGTCTATGAGTGAATTAAAGTGAACAAGACAAATGGACAAATGCTTGCCTTCACGGAGCTCACACTGTAAGAAGGTTAGGTCAGGGATGAGAATTCAAAATTGCCACCAGCACAGACCTGAAGTGCCGCTTCTCAGAGTGGCCAGAGATACACCTGGTAGCGGACTGGGGGTGTGACTGAATGGCTGGTGCCAACGTGAAGGCAGGTCCGTTCTGGATTTCCCAGAGGAGCCAATAGCTGCCTAGGAGGTGGAGCTTTTGATGCTGACTGGCATAGAAGCCGACCAATCAGAACCTAATTTGGGTGAACTATGAAGGCAGAACCTAAGGTGGGAGCTGAGGAGGGGTTTTAAGGGCAACAGCTGTTTGGTGTAAGGTGTAAGAAAGCGGTTCAGCCCTAACAAGTTTGGCTCATTGGATAGAGTGTTGGCCTGTGGACTCAAGGGTACCAGGTTTGATTCCAGTGAAGAGGATGTACCTTGGTTGTGGGCACATACCCAGTAGGGAGTGTGCAGGAGGTAGCTGATCGATGTTTCTCATCGATGTTTCTAACTCTCTATCTCTCTCTATTCCTCTCTGTAAAAAGAAAGAAAGAAAGAAAGAAAGAAAGAAAGAAAGAAAGAAAGAAAGAAAGGAAGGAAGGAAGGAAGGAAGGAAGGAAGGAAGGAAGGAAGGAAGGAAGGAAGGAAGAAAGAAAGAAAGAAAGAAAGAAAGAAAGAAAGAAAGAAAGAAAGAAAGAAAGAAAGAAAGAAAGAAAGAAAGAAAGAAAGAAAGAGAAAAAAGAAAGTGGTTCAATTTTTTAATGACCAGTTTGGCAGTATAGTGCATATGGCTGGCTATCAGTCCAGATATAGGGGTTATGTATTTTTGTCTGCCAAGAGCATCTTCTTCTGGTGAAAAAGGCTCCTCCTCCGCATTTAAGCAATCCTATCCTATATAATCTATCTATATTAATATAAAGCTAATATTATCAGACCAGTTTGACTGGTGTCCAACATCCTTCCAGACAAATCCATGGTAGTGAGGGCAGAGATAGTTAGGGGTGATCAGGCCAGCAGGGGAGAGCAGTTAGGGACGAGATCAGGCTGGCACGGGAGGGCAGTTGGGGGCGACCAGGCCTGTAGGGGAGGGAACTTGGAGATGACCAGGTTGGCAGGGGAGAACAGTTAGGGGAGAAATCAGGCTGGCAGGGGAGGGCAGTTGGGGGCATTAGGAAGGCAAGCGGGCGAGTTAGGAGCCAGTGGTCCTGGATTGCAAGAGGGCTGTCTGACTGCTGGTTTAGGCCCGATCCTTCATAAACCGAAAGTCGGACATCCCCTAAGGGGTCCTGGGTTGGAGAGGGTGCTGGCCGGGCTGAGGGACCCATCACCCCTGCATGAATTTCATACACTGGGCCTCTAATATATATCTAATCTAATAAAAGAGAAACATGCAAATTGACTGCACCCCTGCTATGCCCAAAGCCATGCCCACCAGCCAATCAGAGCAACTAAATGCAAATTAACCCAACTAAGATGGCGGCAAACAGCCATGGAGTTGGAGCAAGCAGGAGGCTTGGTTGCCCTGGCAATGGAGGAATCCAAGATTTCTGCCTGCCCTGGCTGGCTGTGGCATCCACTCAAGGCAACAAAGTTTCAATTATAGAAGATTAATAAATCCCAGATACCTGCTTCCAGCCAGCCTCCACTGGGAGCTTGGGTGGCTGGGAGCTGTGGCCAGCCTGCAAACAGCCATAAGCCCATCACCCAGGCCGGCCACAACCTCATGGTGTGAGGGTCCCTGCTGGGGGGCTTAGCCAGCTTGCAAACAGCCATCAGCCCCTCAACCAGACTGGCCAGGCACCCCAACAGGACCCCCCAACCTGAAGGGGGTGTGGCCAGCCTGAAAATGGCCCTAAGCCCCTCACCCAGGCAGGCCAGGCACCCCAGCAGGACCCCCACCCTGATCCGGGACACCCTTCAGGGCAAACCAGCCAGCCCCCACCCGTGCACCAGGCCTCTATCCTATATAATAAAAGGGTAATATGCAAATTGACCCTAACAGCAGAACGACTGGGAATGACTGGTCACTATGACACACACTGACCACCAGGGGCAGACGCTCAATGCAGGAGCTGCCCCCTAGTGGTCAGTGTGCTCCTACAGGGGGAGCTCTGCTCAGCCACAAGCAAGGCTGATGGCTGCCAGTACAGCGGTGGTGGTGGGAGCCTCTCCTGCCTCCTCATCAGCGCTAAGGATGTCCGACTGCAGCTTAGGCCTGCTCCTGGCTGGCAAGTGGACATCCCCCAAGAGCTCCCAGGCTGCCAGAGGGATGTCTGACTGCCAGCTTAGGCCCAATTCCCCAGGGAGCAGTCCTAAGCCAGCAGGTGGTCATCCCCTGAGGGATCCCTGACTGTGGAAGGGCACAGGCTGGGCTGAGGGCCCCCCGCCCCGAGTGCACAAATTTTTGTGCACCGGGCCTCTAATATATATATCCTTAATATGGAAATAGACTGAATGGTGGAACAACCAAACAACCGGTCGCTATGACATGTGCTAACCACCAGGGTGTGTGTGTAGACCATGGCAGGCATCAGATGAGGCTGAATGGTGGAGCAGGTGAGCAGGGGTATCAGACCAAGGAAAGGTGCCAGTCATTGTCATCGGGGCAAGCCTCTGGTGGTTACTGAAAATTATTTGCTCCTGTGTGGTGCGGTCCTACCAGGCACTTGCAACTGCTGCCAGCACCAGAGCTGCCACTCACACCCACTGCCAGTGCCCGGCACTGGCCTCAATCACCCTTCAGGGCTTCTCCACCTCCCTCTACTCCTGAGGGATGATCAGGTCTGGCAGCCAACCCCCGTATCTGCTGCCGGCAAAGGCCCTGCTTGTATCCTCTGCCGGTGCTGGAGCTGCTGCTTTCAATCACTACTGGCACCAACCCCACTTGCACCCACAGCTGGCACTGGAGCTGCCGCTCACACCTGCTGCCAGCGCCTAGCACCAGTCCCGATTGCTCAGTGCCATCAGTGAGTGCAAGCGACGGCTGCCAGCTCCAATCACACCTGAGGGCTTCTCCACCTCCTGCTCCTGAGGAGCAATCAGGCAGCAGCTGCTGCTCACACCTGCTGCTGGCACCGGCTCTAATCACTCCGGTGCCATCAGCACATGGGAGAAGTGCCAGTGGGAGCAGGGCCACAACAGGAGGGGCTGGGCGGAGGCGTGGAGGATGGGCTGAGACCTGCCCCAGTGCCCACTGCTGCCTTAGAGCCCAAATTTCCTTTCAAGGTGCAAAAATTCATGCACTGGGCCCCTAGTACTGTAATAACAGCATATATAATGGGTGGGACTGAATACTTCTTGAATTTTATGTGATATTGACTCTGAGAGAACTTTATATTTTAAGGATGAATATTTTAATTCATGGAATAATACAGTTAAAATTAATGCAGCCCTAGCCAGTTTATCTCAGTGGTTAGAGTGCCAGCCCTCAGACTGGAGTGTTGCAGGTTTGATTCTGGTCAAGGGATTTTACTTGCTCAGTTGTGGTTGCTGGCTCCATTCCTTGCCACAGTAGGGGTGCATGTGGGAGGCAACCAATAAATGTGTCTCTCTCACATCAATGTTTCTCTTTCTCTCCCTCTCCCCTCCTCTGTCTCTCTAAAAATCAGTGGAAAAAATATCCTCATGTGAGGATTAACAGCAACAAAAAATAACAATAATGCAAAGTATAATTGCTAATGGCCAATAAATAAATTCTAATGGGATTTGAAAACTTTTAAATAATCAGAAGGAAGGCAGTTAAGCAGAACATAAAGCAAAGGAAGGATGGAATAAATAGAAAAATAAATAGCAAAATGATAGATATGAAAAAGAACACCAGAAATAATATAATGATCAGTCAATTCATCAGAAAAACTTAAAAATAACAAATCCTATATAATAAAAGGCTAATATGCAAATCAACTGAATGGCAGAATGACCAATAGCTATGATGTGCACTGACCACCAGTGGGCAGACACTCTATGCAGGAGCTACCCTCTGGTGGTCAGTGCACTCCCTCAGGGGGAGCACCACTCATCCAGAAGCTGAGCTCAAGGCTAGCAAGCGCAGCAGTGGTGGTGTAAGCCTCTCCAGCCTTTGCAGCAGCGCTGAGGATGTCTGACTGATGGCTTAGGCCTGTTCCCCCAAGGGCTCCCAGACTGCAAGAAAGCGCAGGTCAGGCTGAGGGACCACTGCCCCCAGTGCAGAATTGCGTGCACCAGGCCTCTATTGTATATATAAAAATTAAAAGAGCTTCAAAATGCATTATAATGAGTTGAACTGTGCCCCACTCCAAAAGAAGATATGTTTAAGTCCAAAGTCCCAGTATCTCAGAATGTAACTTATTTTAGAAATAGGGTCATTGTAGAGATAATTTGTTATATTAGCATGAGGTCATAATGGAGTAGGTTGAGTAGAAGATAGCCATATGAAGATACTGAGTCATAGGGAAAATACCATGTGAAGATGGAAGTAGATATTGGAGTGATAGGTCCACAAGCCAAAAATGGCCAAGGATTGTTGGCCATCACCAAAGGTTAGGAGATAGGCCTGGAACAAATTCTCCCTCAGATCCCTTAGAAAGAATCCACACTGTAGGACTCTGAGTTTGGATTTCTAACCTCCATAATGTTTGACAATAAATTTCTGTTGCTTTTAACCACCCAATCTGTGCTACTTTATTATGGCAGCCTTAGAAAACTAATATATACATGAAGCAAAAAAGTGACAATCAAAAAAGCAGACAAATCCACAAATTTTGAGTTTTCACATACCATGACCAGTGATTAAAAAAACACCTAAGATTTTCTATGGTGTTTTGACTTATAGTCATTGAAGCAATGACTATAAGTGAACTTAGCATAGTCAGTTTACTATGTCAATACACATATAAAATTAATCATATTTCCTTATGCCAGCAATAACAGCACCAAAAGACTGCTATACTGAAAGCTACAAAGTATGGCTGAAAAATATTAAAGATGACTAAATTACAAGGAAATATATATCATTTTCAAAATTGGAAGACATTACTTTTAAGATATTAATTCTTTCCAAAAGGATATAAAAATACATTTCAATGACAATAATCACCCTATGAAGCAGAACTCTCATACATCGTCAGTGGAAAAGTAAAACAGTATTATTACTTTGATATACAGTTTCTTATAAAATTTCACATACCCGGGCTCAGTAATTTTAATTTAGGTGTTTACCAAATAGTAAAGAAAATATATGTTTACAAAAGACTTGTATAGGAAAGTACATTGCAGCTTTATTCCTAATTATTAAAAAAAAGCTTTATAAACATTTTTCCATCAATATGCAAATGAATAAACCAGTTGTAATATATTGATAAAATAAAATAAAATAAAATTCAGCAATAAAAAATAACAAATTACTCATTTCTTCTACCATAGGAATGAATCTCACAGATATCATGCTACATAAAAGAAACCATTTATAAAACAGTAAATACTATATATCATTTTTGTGAAATTCTAGTACAGGCAAATATGATCTATGTTGAAAGTTATCATCAAAGTAGTTTTTTAGGAAGGGGAATTGACTGGGAAAGCATGAGGGAATATTCTGGGATGATGAAAATATTACATATTTTAATATATTTATAGCTTATGCAGTAGGGGAGGGTGGGGGTAAGGGGGAGAGATCAACCAAAGAAATTATGTGCAAGCATATAGGCCTAACCAATTGACACGGACAACAGGGGCATGTAAAGTGGGGATCAGGACACATATGTAATATCTTAATCAATAAAAAATATATATTAAAAAAACTTATACAATGAAGATTTTTACATTTGTGTTTAAAATTAAACAAATATTGAACTGTAATTTATAGGGTTACTTTCAGCAGTAGCATGGGCTTAACAATTCTGAAATTACTTATTGTGTACACTAGATGTGTAAATATATTCAAGATAATGAGATGAAGGTTTGCTATTGGATAATGGAGTTGCAGATATGAAAAAAGTATGAATAGAATGTGCCTTGCTGTATTGGACTAGAATTGGAAGTATTAAAATAAACTGTTTGCTAAGAGGGCCAAAAAAACAATGAAATGCCAGCAGTATTGAACATACATAGCACTTTGACTTTGGTTTCTAAATATCATTCTTCACTAAAAGGAAGCAGAGATCCTGATAGAAATTACTAATTCTTCTGGGACTGGGGTAGGGAAAATACAAGATGAGCCTGTAACATCCTTTTGCACCAGACACTAATAAATAAAAACTCAAAGACATATGGACATATGAAAAGAACACAAAAACCTAACTTGGGCAAATATGAACCTCAAAATAAATAATAGTATTTAAGGGTTATAATTGATTAAAGAAAATAAAAAATCCATCAATACATGCTGTTGAATAAGTAAACAATCAAACTGATTAGGATTTATAACTTTCAATGATTAACATATATTATAGAGTAGGAATCATATGCATTATTCATTTGATCTTTTTATAATCATGTTGCAAGTTAGGCATAATTATTCTTGTTACACATATTAATAATAGATATTGATATAGTCTATGTATATTGTTTAATAATCCATCTGTAATACTATAAAATCAAGTGTTTACATCTTTCCCTATATTACTCTGAATGCCATTTTGCTTTTTCTATACCTTCCTTTCTCTCAATCATTGTTTCATGGAATTTACTTGATTTGAAAAGACTTTAATATGATGAAAATGTGAATTTAAATAAACTTTAAAAAAATAAATGAATTAAAGTATAAAACACTTAACTTTTCCATCTAAAGAAAATTATATTAGGAATATAAAAGTGCCAAAGCCTGTTTGGCTCAGTGGATGGAGCGTCGGCCTGCGGACTGAGGGGTCCCGGGTTCGATTCCAGTCAAGGGCATGTGCCTGGGTTGCCGGCACATCCCCGGTGGGAGATGTGCGGGAGGCAGCTGATCGGTGTTTCTCTCTCATTGATGTTTCTGACTCTCTGTCTCTTCCTTTCCTCTCTGTAAAAACTCAATAAAATATATTTTAAAAAAAAGAATATAAAAGTACTCTGTAGTTTGGAAATATTTCAATAGCAAAAAATCTGAGTACTTTGGAAGATTTTCAATTTTTTCTATGATCTCCTGGTTATTAAGATAACCAGAGTAATCAAAATCAAATACGCCCCCCACAGACACACGTACATATCTCATATATACTTACTTTACACTCTTGATTTCCAAAGAAATAATTGTAGAAATAACTCATTTTTGAAGCACAGACAGAATGGATGGAGTCTCTCTCTTTTAAAAATTTTCCCTTTGTGTTTTCAGGTGGCTTCATTGGGTTTTAAATGCAAACTGGCTACTTAAGTTTGTATGCCTAGTCCTAGAAACCACACATTTTATTTTAGTTTAAATTTATTTTTCAGTTACACTTGACATATAACATTATATGTTTCAGCTGTGCAGCATAGTGATCAGCTATTTATATGCATTAAAATGACATCACCCTGATAAATCTCATACCCATCTGGCACAATACATAGTTACAACAATGTTATTTACTATATTCCCTATACTGTACTTTATATCCCCATGACCATTTTTATAACTGGAAATTTATACTTTTTAATCCCTTTCACTTTTCTCATGTATTTTAAAAACTTGTCCCAGCCAATCTGATTCATCAGTGACCACACTGGATCTATTTGGAATTGCTAAAATAATATAATTTGCAGTGAATTTAGATTCTAAGATAAATGACAACCTAGTCTGCAGAACTCCCAATATATTTAGAACTCCAATAAAAACATTTCCATATTCTGTACAGGTGTGGACAAAAGTAGGCTAAATTACCAGCCATCATTATCTAAAATATAAATCATATGTAAGGATATGAAATAGTAACAATAATAAGACAAAAAACACAAAAATAAATAACAATAATAAATAAATAATATAATAATAAACTCTTCTGCATACTCACAACTGTAAGCCTACCACTGCAAATGAAATAAATATTTTTGGTTTAAGACAAAACCTTGAAGTTCTGAATTACATTTAAATTAAATTTACATGAAACAAATATAAGGTACATAATTTTGCTCACAAGTCTCTCTTTAGATTAAATACAGATACAGATTTTTTAACTTAGAAATACACACATGAAACCTATATGTTCATGTTAACCAATGTCACCCCAATAAAATTTAGTAAAAGAACAATAAAATAGCCAAAAATATTTCAAATTTCTACTTCTTATTGGTATAGCATATAAAAATTGCTTTTGGATTCTTGATTTGTCATTTACCTACTTTAAGAACCCATCATATTTGTGATTTCCCAGACTGAATAGACTCGCAAAAAATATTTTTACAACATTATTTTTTAAATTTATATTTGTTTTTGAAAGTATTACAAATGCTCCATTCCCTCACCCCATTCAGTCCTTCCTTCCCCCTTCCATCCCTTCCCAAGACCTTCATCCCACTAGTTTCTGTGTCCATGGGTTATGCATATATGCATATTAGTTCTTTGGTTAATCTCTTCACACCCACCCCTCTCCCCAACCCCTTCCTTCTGAGAATTGTCAATCTGTTGCATGCTTCCATGTCTTTGGATCTCTTTTCTTTATTAGTTACTTTTGTTCATTAGATTCCACATATAAGTAAGATCATATGATACTTATCTTTCTCTGACTGGCTTATTTCACTTAGCATAATACTCTCCAGGTCCATCCATGCTGTTGCAAATGGTAAGAGTTCTTTTTTTTTACAGCTGCATAATATTCCATTGTGTAAATGTACCATAGCTTTTTTATCCATTCATCTATTGATGGGTACTTGGGCTGTTTCCAGATCTTAGTTACTGTAAATTGTGCTTCTATGAACATAGGGATGCATATATTATTTTTGATTGGTATTTTAGACTTCTTAGGATATACTCCTGGAAGTGGGATCACTGAGTCAAATGACAGTTCCATGTTTAACTTTTTGAGGAAACTCCACCTATTTTCCATAGTGGTTGTACCATTCTGCATTCCCACCAGCAGTGTATGAGGGTTCTCTTTTCTCCACATCCTTGCCAACATTTGTTGTTTGTTGATTTAGTGATGGTAGCCATTCTGGCAGGTGTGAGGTGGTACCTCATTGTCAGCCATCTTTAGTTTTAAACAATGTAAACATTCACCAAGGTAAAGAAAATTTTTTGAAAAGAAAAACTGAATGGGTATACAAAAAAGCTGTAAATAACTACCATTAAATATTTTATTTATATAGTTAGAAAGAATGTGAGAGTATAAATACTTTACCTATAAAATACTTTACCTTACCATTTTGCACAACTTATGAGAACTCAACAAAGCTCTAATGTGCTATCTGCAAAGTTCCTAATTTGGACAATTTTATCCCAATTTAACCAAACCTATTATGTTAAAAAAAAAAAACAACACTAATTTTCTATTCTTACACTTTTCTCAGCTAGGTACAACTAATCTTTCTAGTCAGGAACCTTAAAGCTTTTCACTAATAGAAATTCAGAAAAATGTATATTCTTACTCTGCTGTTCTCAACATTAGAAATATATTTTATGAATTCAAGTTAGTAAATATGAGTAAGATTTACCCATTTTCTGCTAAGTGTTGAACTATTTAGAAATTCCTTAATTTCTAGCTTTAAGAAATCTTTTTTTGTTTTATTTTTAAACAGTAGATATTTGGTTTTCTTGATTACCTAATCTGATTAATATTGATTTCCATCTCAGGGAGAACACTTTGTATAGCATAGGATTGTTCAACTACCATGCTGTATACATTAAACTAATACAAAATAATATTGCATGTAAAGTATAATTGAAAAAAAATATATTGAGTTCAAAGAAACAGCCTTGTATGTTTGTGTGTGAGATGTGTGGGTGATCTGTATGCATACTTGAGTGTTCACCAATTAGAGGCAAGCAATACAAAAAAAAAGTTTAAAGTGAATCTATTTCTTTTATGAAAACTTATTTGTTTCTAAATTTTAAGTGGTGTTTAAGTCTAAGATGGCTCAATACATAAACCATGCCTGAAACACTCAAGAATTTTCAATATTCATAGGATTTAAAATGAAGCATTTTACATTCATTGAAGTTTCAAACTCTTTATAGAGTATTTTTAAGTGCAGATCAGTGAATTATCTCTAAGATGAGAAAACGTATCACGAGCAAGGTACTGTCAAAGAATTATATTCAGAAAGCAGAGCCATCTAGTTGTACATGTTTTACTTAGGACTTTTCTTTAAATGTGTTTCCTTCCCCAACTAGAAATAATTAGTATAGGAGAAAAACAGATGTTTTTTAAAAATATATTTTATTTATTTTACAGAGAGGAAGGGAGAGGGATAGAGAGTTAGAAACATCGATGAGAGAGAAACGTCGATCAGCTGCCTCCTGCACACCCCCTACTGGGGATGTGCCTCCAACCAAGGTACATGCCCTTGACTGGAACTGAACCTGGGACCCTTCAGTCTGCAGGCCGACACTCTAACCACTGAGCCAAACCGGTTAGGGCCAGATGTGTTTTTATTACATATTTTCATTGGCATATAGTAATATAATATTTACTATATGGAATTTGCTTAGCTACAAGATGATCATATCAGGTATTTAAGTTTGAGCACCTCTCCGCACACAACTCTCAATCCTTGAGGGATGAGAATTAAGGAATAAATCCTCCTACCCACCTCAGTTGGCTCTGCCACCCCAAATACCAGTGAGGTATTCCCAGCTCATGTTCTACATGGTACCTCACAGGACCCCTTTTGAATTAAGCCCCAGATGTACAGCCTTTTTTGACCTTTTCTCACTTTTGCCTGTATCGTCCTTATTCACTTTGGTTCATTTGATCACCTCCGAAATTACCTCTTCTCAATTTTGGTTTCAGCCTTTGCTTTTGGAAGAACCCAAACTAACAAAATGTTTAATCAATTTATTTAGAAAGACAAATTGATAATATCTATGATGCTTTCATCATAAAAGAGAAGGATGTGATATCTTATTTGACTCCTATACATGTCCTTTTCTCTTTGGCTTGCAAGAGGAATGCATGGCTTATCTGTGAGATTTGATCTAATGCTTCAAAACTTCTATGATATACTTCCCTGTAGTAATATTGGGCTCATGCTGAAAACTAAACATTTCGATCTCTTAAAGGGGAGTTTTTGTAGCAAGTTTTCCAAAGATTAATAGTTTGCAGCTCTGAAAGATTTGTGTAACACTGAAAGGGCTTGCATTGATAAATAAAGGGAACAGTGAAGACCGACCTAATGGGGGATGCACACTAGAAGTCTCTGAATGACATTTATAACCATACAACTGAGGCTGGGTTTACATGTGCCATAAGATTTCTTCATGATTTGACATTTAGCCTTTCTAAAAAGCCAATCATCTTGCCAGGGAAGTACATCTCAATACATTTATCTAAAACCTTTTCAGTCTTCTCACTATAGGGAAGGTCTTCTAAAATTAATCAAATCATTGGTCAACGGCCATTTCCTACAGAATGTAGGTCTCTGTCTCCTAACAGCCGTGACTAGATCATCCCATTTTATGATAACAATGTGGAATATACTAGTAACTTTCAAAGACTGCTTGTCTTTGATCAATGTTGACTTGATAATGGCTTCAAATGAAGGAAGAAAATCTCTTGTCATTGCCTTATTTTCTGTGTCCTTCCTCTTTTATCTTCACTTTTTAGTCATTTTGTGTGTATTTGTAGAACTTGCACAAGAACTACTTTTGAGCAACACTAATACTCTTTACAGCAAGATCTTTAAGATCTAACTGATCCCATTCTGTTATTCTTATCTGATCTATTGCATTAAAGGAAATACCACCTTTCAGATCTTGCCTGTCAGATATTGTAATACTTTGAATGTTTGCTGTTCTATCAGACACCTAAGACTGTTAGCCTAAGACGGAAGTAAGGTTGTGTAAATACTGTTAGTGTCAACTTTGTTTTGTATTAAATGTTATCCTCTATATTCATTACGTTCCAATCAGTTATTTCTGGGCTGCTAACAGTTTTAAACTCTCTTGGATTATGCATCTTATTAACCAAGAAACTTCTACTTAAACATGAGGCTCTGTACTACAGGATGTCTCTAACATGTTTGACACTAGCCTGTTTTATCCACTTCTCTAAAGGAACTATAGGCATTCCACAGAATATCTTCCCCCAATAATCTTACAGGTACACTACCTCTTTGTTTTTAATACTGCAAATTGATAGAATGTAATTTTACATTCTATAATACTTCTAACCAATATTTATATGTGATTTCCCCCTACAACTAAATGCATTTGAAAAATGATGATACAATCTTGAATTACAGTCCTAATTCAATTGGTATAACATTAGAATCATGGAGAATTATTTGAAATGCATACTAAGTGTCAACAAGGACAAGGGTCTCTTTGTTGTGTTCAACATCCCTAGATCACTAGTCCTTAGTTTATAGTATGTGTCCAGAAATGTCTTCAAAATTAATTTAAAATTAATTATTGGTGTCAAAAACCTTTTATGTCTTGTTCACCCTGAAAAAGCTTATTCTTCCAATATTGCTAAAAATTTGTTTGATAATATTCACATTTCAACTTATATCCCTCCTTTATTCTAACACAGCATGGGTTATATTACTGCTGCATCAGAGATCTCAAACTAATCTTTGAATTAGCTTGCTGGTATGTGCATGATACAGTGTATAATAACAGTATTATAATAAAAATAAAATCTAAATCGAAGGAAGAGTTTTGAAAGGGCACTGAAAATTTTATGACTATGGCTCTCTGCAGTCAAGCACGTTATTCAGTGCCATTACCTAGCTGCTAGAAGCCATGCCTTTTTGCTTCTGTGGCTCTCTTGGAAATTCCCCAGCAATCCTTGGGAATCCAAGTATTCTGTTTTATGACCATTGCTCTTAATGTTTGACAAACCAGAACAGAGACTAAAATGATAGAGATATAGACATTAAAAATAAACACTATGTAACTTGATAATGTGTTTCTAGTTTATTATTTACTTCCATGTTTGATGAAGTATGTTGTAATGTGAATGTGTTGTAAGTGTTTAACCACAGCATGCCCTACAACCTAGCATAAAATCAGCATATGTCCCATGGTTCATTTTATAGAAATGTGCGACCACCTCACTTTATTCCAGTTTTACCTTTTAATCCCATTTCAATATTTAAATATCCTCCAAATTAACTATCATAATTTGATTGCTGCCAATTAGCAATTACTTCTTGTTAGCCCCTTTGGCTGATGACTGGTTCAGCTTCTCTTGTTTTCATTCTCAATGCTCTCTTGAACTCAGTGGCTGGATCTTCCTCCTATCAGTCACTGATTCTGGCAACTGCTACACTAAGACAAGCCCCAGTCCCTAAGGCAGGGTGCGGAACCTCTTTTTTCTGCTGAGGGCCATTTGGATATTTACAAAATCATTTTTGGTCCATACAAAATTATCAACTTAAAATTAGTCTGCTATATTTGCTCAAACATTTATTTAACTCACCACTAATGCCTTAGCAAGGCCAGGTCAAATGATTTTGAGGCCTTTTACAGTTTTCAGGCTGGAGATTCCCCACTCTTGCCCTAAGAGAAAGTGAAAAGTCTCTCTCTCTCTCTCTCTCACACACACAATTTCCCCTTTAACTATAAAATTCTTTTTCCAGCAAAATATCCAAAATTCTGATTCATAAAATAATAAATAGTAAACCCCAAATGGCAACCTCTGTCAGTTTAGGTCCCCCCAGAAACAACACAAGATAGAAATAGAAAGCGGTTTATTGGGGGAAATGGGGGAAATGCCTATGAAGGAAGAACTGGCAAGGAAGCAGGGTTAGGATAGATATAGGCTGTAAATCAGTTCTGACACTAAAGAAAGGAGAGAGGAGAAGAAGGAAGATTAGATAGACTGAATTTCAGATCTTCATACTGCCCACTAACAGAGTCATGCATTGGGCAGCAGCAATGGGCATTCTCTAGTATCCTTGTTGTGCTCAGTTATTGCTGGAAGCAGTCCTGAGTAGAGCTTGCCTTCAGCTTAAACATTGTGGTAAATCCCCAAAATGTGGTATCTGGAGAGTATCAGCTAACTTCACACTTTGCAGCTGCCACATATTTTAGTATTGAACAATTTATTTATAAAATATTTTGTAAGCATCTAAAATACATGGTTCTAAGCACTAGGGAAACAGCACAACAGTGAGGTGTATTAATAGAAAACAAAGAAGTATTTATAATATAATTGATAATGAAAAATGATATAAAATATAAAGTAGGTTATTAAATACAGATATATAATTAACTATTTTACATAGGTTACTGAGGAAAGCCCTTTTTGATAAAGTTACATTTGAGCAGAGACATAAAAGGATGTATGACCAGTCAGAGATAGACCATTCCTGGCAGAGGGAACAACCATTGCAAAGGCTTTGAGGCAACAATATACAACATGCTAAATCATGTAGAGCTTTGTGGGTAATGGAAAGGACTGAATTTTGCCCTGAGTAAGATGAGAAGATATTTTGTGCAGAACACTGGTCTATTCAGAGAATAGTTTGGAAAGATCAGTATCAGGGAGAATAGGTTGTGAGAAGGCCAGGATAGAAAAGGAATGGCAGGTGACTTTTAAAAGAATCCAAAAGAGGTAAGATGTATAAGATATCTTCAGATAGTGTTGGTAAGCATTGGCAGGGATAAGAATTAGGTTGTATATTTTTTGAAAGTTAAACAACAGAATTTTCTATTTGATATGAGTTATCAGGGAAGGAAAAGAATCAAGAACACTTTTAATATTTTGGCTTGAGCAACTGGTAGTGTAGAAATTCACATGCTCTGTGATGGGGAAGACAGATGGAAGAATAGGTTTTAGTATTCAAAATCAAGAGTTATGTTTTTGAGATGTGAGGTTAAAATGCTTTATAACTTTAATGAATAATATTTCCATACAGCCAAAAATATCAACAGTAATGTTATTCTCATAAAGACATGTGTTTTAATTAGATCTCTTTAATATTTTTATATCAGCATTATCATCAAATTTATATTTTAATTTTTCTAGTTATACATAATTAAGTAATTCCTGAATTCTAATAATGTAATTTTTTTTCCTTTTTACTTCTATAAGTTTGAAGATAGAGCTTTATATATAGCTAAACTTAAAAAAGGAACTGCTGGATGCAGTATTTCTCATTAAAATATATTTTTAAAAATTTTATCATCAGAGAATATGTTAGAGAAATGTTTTATTCAAAGATATTTTATCTCTTCAATGACGTTAACAGACATACTGGTAGTTTATTGCTAGATTTGTAATGTCTAAAATTTCTTGAGATATTACAATTATAAGGCATTGAGGCAGAGAGTAGTCATTAATATCTATGCTTTAGTTTGATTTTTTCTATTCCTGATGACAGTAGAATAAGAATGGATTAAAAATGAAAATTGATGAACAAAAACAGAACCAGAAACATAGAAGCATCGAATAGACTGTCCAACCTATGAGGGAAGGAGGGGGTTCAGGGGTTAAAGATCAACCAAAGGACTTGTATGCATGCGTATGAGCATAACCAATGGACACAGAGAGTAGGGGGGTGAAGGCATGTGCTCAGGGTTGAGGGCGGCTGGGGAGAGGTCAATGGGGGAAAAAGGAGACTTATGTAATACATTAAACAATAAAGAACTTAAATTTAAAAAATTAAATCAACTAATTAATTATTAATATGGTTCAATTAATGAGGTCAGTCTTTCGTGAATACTGTAAGTCTTGATCTATAAAATCTGAAATGGAATTGTGGACTCTAAGTCGTTTCTAAGCATCTGGCATTGGAATTTTAGTTTTTAGGACTCTAAACTGGTGGTCACTAGATTATGGATGTTCTTCAAGACAAGACATGCATTTTGTTCCCTTTATTCTAGTATTTACCCCAGAACACTGTCCCCAAAAAGTTTAATTGATAAATATTTTTTGAAAAGTTACTTAATTTTCTTATATATGAGCTTGCACTTATTTTTTATTAGCCATGGTTTCATTCCCTGCTGGTTTGGTAACCTCTCTTTATTCTTCTATATGGTTTCTGTCCTCAGCAGTTTTCCACATGGTTTCTCAATTTCCTTTCACTTCAAAATCTAATTAAGTGCTAGTATTCACTTTTCCAGTTTGTTAATGAAAATATTAAATAACATCAGGTAGAACTACATTTAGTCAGGACCCTAAATACAGACATGAGCAGCTACATGTTTATTTATGGAATTCCTGTTAGTTTTCATTTCAGCTTACCTTCAGTGTATTTTGAGTAGTCTTCATTTTAGACTGAGTTGTTGATTAATTATCATGTTAACATATGTTTAAGCATTTAAGTCATATCACAACCTGTCAATTTTTAAGGATTATAATTAAGGACTGAAAATTAGCCTGACAATGTCAAGTTAGTTATCATCAATATTGGTAAAGTTTAGAGTAGGAGGTAGATCCTGTAAGGTCTGATTAAAGAAAAATATGATAAAATATATAAAGCAGGTGAAATATAAGCAGAATATAGACACATAATTGATGAAGAATAATGAATAGCATTTTGTTGTCAAAGTGATAATAAGCAACAGAATAGCCTGAACCTGCAGCTGTAGAAATTTAGGTTATATTTATGATTTTTTCTGAAAGGATATTATTGAGAATGCAATCCTTAAGGTAGGTTATGATGCTAGAGGAGGAAGCAGGGATTATAAAGAAAAGTATGTTAAATAATAGAAGTGTGAATGCAGAGAGGGGACATAAACTCTACAGAGAAGGAAGAACACTTTAAAGGAAACACATCCTATATAATAAAAGAGTAATATGCAAACAGACCGGACGGCAGAATGACCAGAATTCCTGTGGCCCCTTGCCCTGACTGGCCCAGCCCCCAGGCAGGCCTCCCCCAACCCAATCTGGGGCAGGGCTGGCCAGCAAACCAACCGAGGCCCCTCGCCCCAGCCAGCCCCATCCCTGATGGCCCCCATCGGGGAGGACCGCCTGGACTCCACCAGTGCACCAGGCCTCTAGTTAGTAATAAGAAAAGAGAAACAGTATGGGACTAGAGTTACTCTAGATATATCTAGATTGATGGGTTGCTTAAAATCTCTGTACAAATGTAGAGGAATCTGAGAAAAAAAATGAATACAGGAAATGTTTGAAAGTTATTTACTCAATAATAAGTAGTTGTGTGCTATGTATGTGTTTTGTTGCCTAATGGTCAATAATAGATGCTTGTATATTTATGACTGGAATAGAAATTTTTTTTATCTTTCAATTACAGATTCCATTCAATATTATTTTATATTGATTTCAGGTGTATAGCATAGTGGTTAGATAATCATATAATTTACAAAGTGTTCCCCCTTATATTTCCAGTACCCATCTGACACCACACATAGTTATCACAACATTATTGACTATATTTCCTCTGCTATATATTACATCCGGATGACTATTCTGTAATTGCCAATTTGTACTTATTAATCCCTTCACCTCTTCCACCCAGGCCCCCAGCACCACTCCCCTCTGGCAACCACCAGTCCACTCTGTGCGTCTATGAGTTTGTTCATTTTGTTTGTTTATTAAGGCACTGGTGTTATATGCTTTGCTCAAAAAATTTAATTGAATGAAGGAAAGATATCTTATGAGTATTTACTAATTAAATTAAATCACGTAAATTAACCAAAATTAATGTTACAAGTTAAAAAGAACTATCACAATAATTTTGTATTAGTAGGATCAAGAATTATCTCTTTTATGATGGGGAGTAAAATTCAGAAACTAATTTGAACCCAGGTAAAACTGTCTTAGTAGCTCTTTAAAAAGATCCTTAATGACAATATAAACCATGAAAGTCCTTGAAAAAAAAACATAAGCAGCAAAATATTAGACTTCTCACACAGCAAAATTGTCAATGATACAACTCCTTGGGCAAGAGAAACAAAGGAAAAAGTAAACAAATGGACTACATCAAAATAAAAAGCTTCTGCACAGCAAAAGAAACCAGCATCAAAAAGAAAATGAAACACTCTGTATGGGAGAACATATTTGCCAATGATAAATCTGACAAGGGGTTAACTTCCAAAATATATATTGTACTCATAAACTCAACAAAAGGAAGACAAATAATCCAATACAAAAATGGGTAGAAGAACCAAATAGACACTTCCCCCAAGAGGACAAACACATGACTAAGAGACATGTGAAAAAAAGCTCAATGTCACTAATCATCAGAAAGATGCAAATTAAAATGACAATAAGGTACTACCACATGCCTGCCAGAGTGACTATCATTCATAAACCAACAAACAAGGGCTGGTGAGTATGTGGAGAAAATGGATCCCTAATTATACTCCAGGTAGGAATGCAGATTGGTATAGCCACTATTAAGAGCAGTGTGGAGTTTCCTCAAAAATTAACAATGGAACTGCCATTTAACCTACTGATCCCACTTCTAGGAATATATCCTAAGAAGCCTGAAACACCAATCAGAAAGAATATGTCCACCCCTATGTTCATAGCAGCGCAAATTACATAGCTAAGATCTGGAAACAGCCCAAGTGCCCATCAGTAGATGAGTGGATAAAAAAGCTGTGGTACATCTATCTACACAAGTGAATACTATGCAGCTATAAAAAAAGAAGGATTTCTTACCTTTTGAGACAGCATGGAGGGACCTGGAGAGTATTTGCTAAGTGAAATAAGTCAGTCAGAGAGATAACTATCACATGATCTCGCTTATATGTGGAATCTAATGAACAAAAGAAACTGACAAACAAAAGAGATCCAGAGACATAGAAGCATGCAACAGACTGAAGATCTTCAGAGAGAATGAGTGGGGAGGGAAGAGATCAACAAAAGAACTTAAATTCATATTTGCATAACCCATGGACATAGACAATAGTGGCGTGAAGACCTAGGGAGGGGACAGGTGTAGGGAGGAGGGGGAAAAGGGAGGCATCTTTAATACTTTCATCAATAAAATATTTTTTTAAAAATATAAGAAGTCATTCCTAGGATGTAAGATACATTCAATAAGAATAATTAAAATGAGGGTAAATATATTTGATTATTTTGTAATATTTTCTATATCAAGGGATATTGATAGACATGCACAATTGATTAGAAAAGTGTTTTAAAAATGGTGTTTAAAATTAAGATGTATTATAGAATAGTTAACTAGGTACATTTATAATTAATTAGAGTACATTGTTGGTACATGGGAATAACATTATAATATCTTAATATCTGAGAACAGGATTTCAAGCTTCTAAAAATAAAGGAGAAATAAAAACAGCATGTAACCGTTAAGATGTTCTATTTGTAGAAGCATTCCAATTTAGCTAAAAACTGCTTCCAAGCTCACTCACATAACTTTTGGCAGGCCTCCCTATGGCCAGAGTCATGAGTTCATTTTCATGTGGCCCTCTCCATAGGGCATCCATAGGGTAATTCACAACATGGCAACTTGTTTCCCCTAGAATGAGATAAAGAGCAAGGATAAAAGCTAAAGTTCCTTTTTAACTTAAACTTGGAAGCTATCATATCTGTCACATTCTTTTAGCTAGAAGCAAGTCACTCAGTCCAACTCACTCCCAAAAGGTAAGAGGTAGGTATCATTTGTAGCAATCTTGTAGGTTGCCTACCAGCCTTCAATTATCCACATCTCCCTCACATATAAAATACACACTAAACCCATTCTGAAGTAACAAGAAACTTATCCCATAATAAGCATCATCTCAAAGTCCAAAATCTCATTATATAAATTTGGTTTGGGAAAGGACAAGCCTTTGGGGTGTAGTTGCTAAGTATAGCTATTCATGCACAATTCTCAATTTGTAGATCTGGGAAACTAAAGAAACAAGCCATCTGTCCCTTGGATAGTCAACATCTGTAATGGTAAGAGGTATTGTCATCGGTAGGGAGCTCTCAGTGTCCTCAACAGTTCCTGGGGGAAGTGGGCTTCTTGCAATGTCATGACAAAAAGAATTTCCTGAGACTTGTATGGAAGAATAAGTGGCATTTATTTGCATGGAGTTAAATCCCTGAGTTTCTAAGGTTCGATTTCCCTTCGTCCCACCAAGGAAGAAATCCAGCTGTGACTTTAACAGGGTTAGGTTAAAGGTGTTTCCCAGAGTTTCTGTTCTATGATTGTATAGTCCAATCCAGCATCAGGCTAGCTTAGTTTGTGTTCCCAGTTTCAGTCCATCAGTCCATTGCATGCGGAGTCCGCAGGGCCATATGGCAATTGAGGGAACAAGGGCAGGAACAAAGTGAGAGCAACAAGAGAGAGTGAGCTCCTTTGTTTGGGGGATTATGTATCCCAAATTATTGTGGGTTTGCAGTGGCTCCATCCCCTCTGGACAGTTATCTTTGTTTCCAGGTTAGCCTGATAGACACCTTCCTTATGTCACCCAGACTTTACTGCCATGCATCCATCTCCCCTTTGTCCAGTCCCTTCCCCAGTAATCTGCAACTTCCTGGTGAAGCTTCCCAGATGGCCATGCTTATAATGTTTGGCCTCCCTTTTTCTCCTTTCCTATTATTAACAACCAGCTAATTACAATGGTAACAGTATGAGATGAGTGCTACAAAACTGTTAAAAAGGGGGAAAATGGAAGTCACTAAAGATTCGCTGTTCCATAGAAATTCTGAGATTCACCTGGAAAAAATGTTGTAAGTTCATTGATAATTGTCCATGGCTCTCAACTCTACCCTCTGAACTCCAACTTATGCAATTGTGGAAGCTACTTAAGCCGTATCTAAGAGGTTTTCTTTGTAGCTGATGCCAGGTAAAGAAGATGGGTGCAAAATGCAGAGAGCAGGAATAAATTGGAACCCACGAGAATGAGGTATATATAATGAAGACAGACCAAAATCTATGTAAATTCTTATTTCCTCTGAACTTGGTGATTTGAATATCCTGCTGAAGCTAGGATACAATATAACTGATTTTTTTTTTCATTTTTCTTAACTACAATAATATTCTTGTCCTGCCTCCCTGAGATTTCATGGATAAAATGTTAAGGAGACAGTAAGAGGTTAATACCATTATCTTCTTCTGACTCAAAGTTCTTATCTCTGTCATGGAGATAAACACACATACCTAACCCACCACTTGTTTTTAGTCACCAATTGTGTGGTAATTTGTAGTAACAGCCTTTGGAAACTAATACAAAGGTCAATCATCCTTAACTGGCTCTTATCAAATCATACCAATATCTCTATTGGTCTTACTGAGTCTTGTCTTATTCAATATACTTTTTAATGGTTTTAATGAGGAAAACAATTAAGTTTTTGAATGATAAAAATGAGAAAGTTTCTTAATAATTTTGGAAAAAGAAGGAATCTAAACCTCATTCACCAGCCCCATCAATTTTTTTTGTATATTAGAACTACTAGCAGATGTACCACTAAGTTTGTATCCAAATAACTTGATTGGCCCTGTCTGTTCTAGAAGAACTTCAGTCAAAAATTTATGGTAATGTTCTGTCGTTATGTCCAAGATTCACATGAAAAATTTAATACGAAAAAAGAAAGGGGTAAAATTATTCTATCTTAAATGGACTCAAACTAATTATGAGTCATTACTGTGCCTGAATTAAATAACAGTGGTCATGATATAAGAGTGGGACTTAGATTTTAGTGACTGTGATGGTTAGGTTTTCTACTCAGAGCATCTCCTTTCCAGTAATAGGGCCTTTAACAATCAAATGAACAATCAGAAAGTCTCTTGATGACCACCAAATCAGAAAAGGAAAAGGATAACCTTGAGAGACATTTCATCCAGGCCATTCCTGTACCATTCCTACACTACAAGTCCAATGTC
Organism: Myotis daubentonii; assembly: GCF_963259705.1. NCBI lineage: Eukaryota > Metazoa > Chordata > Mammalia > Chiroptera > Vespertilionidae > Myotis > Myotis daubentonii. Next base: position 114,439,043 of record NC_081861.1, read on the forward strand.
TGAATAAATGTTGGAAAATTCTTAACTTCCTTTCCAAAATTGTCTACTAACTTAAAGTTCTTAAATTTTACTCTTTTAGTGTACAATATAATTGTTTTCCCCCTATTTTTCTTAACTACAATGATATTCTTGTCCTGCTACTCTGAGATTTCATAGATAAAACTAGAGGCCTGGTGCACGAATTCATGCACTGGTGGGGTCTGGCTGGCCCACCCTGATTGGGACTGATGGGGCCGGGTCAGCCAGGGAGAGGCGACTCAGGCAATTGGCCAGCTGGCCCCGCCCACTGGTAGAACTCCAAGTTGAGGGGATAATTTGCATATTAGCCTTTTATTATATAGAATGTTAAGGAGAGAGTAGGAAGCTAGCAGGATTATCTTATGAATCAAACCAATTTTTCATAACATATTTATTCCTTCATATTTTTAAAAAGTTATCTTTACTGCTAAAAGTTTTATAGGTGTTCCATCCCTCCTCCCCCAATTGACCTCCTGTTCCCCAGGCCTTCACTGCACTTTGTCTGTTTAACCAAAGACCTTATATGCATACTAGAGGCCTGGTGCATAACATTCATGCACAGGTAAAGTCCCTAGTGGCTGCCAGTTGCCAGCCGGAGCCTCCTTTCCCTGGCTGCCGGCTGCCAACTGCCAGCCTGGGCCTTCCTTCATTCTACACAGCCCCCTGGTGGTCAGTGAATGTCATAGTGAGCAACTGAACTCCTGGTCGGTCAAACTCCCAAGGGGACACTTTGCATAATAGGCTTTTATATATATACTAGAAGCTCAGTGCACAAAAATTTGTGCACTCAGGGGTAGGGGGTTCCTCAGCCCGGCCTGTGCCCTCTCGCAGTCTGGGAGCCCTCAGGGGTGATCAACTTGCTGGCTTAGGCCTGCTCCCTGGGGGATTGGGCCTAAGCTGGCAATCAGACATCCCTCTGGCAGCCCGGCAGCCCTCAGGGGATGCCCACTTGCCAGCAGGGAGCAGACCTAAGCTGCAGTCGGACATCCTTAGTGCTGCTGAGGAGGCAGGAGAGGCTCCCCACACCACCGCTGTACTGACAGCCATCAGCCTGGCTTGTGGCTGAGCAGAGTTACGCGCTGTGAGAGCGACTGACCACCAGTGGGCAGCTCCTGAATTGAGCGTCTGCCCCCTGGTGGTCAGTGTGTGTCACAGTGACCAGTCATTCCCAATCTTTCTGCTGTTAGGGTCAGTTTGAATATTACCCTTTTACTATATAGGATAGAGGCCTGGTGCACGGGTGGGGGCCGGCTGGTTTGCCCTGAAGGGTGATCAGGGTGGGGGTCCCACTTGGGTGCTTGACCAGCCTGGATGACGGGCTGATTGCTGTTTGCAGCTGGTCACACCCCCTTCAGGGTGGAGGTCCCCACTGGGGTGCCTGGCCAGTCTGGGTGAGGGGCTGAGGGCTGTTTTCAGGCTGGCAGGCAACTGAAGCTCCCAGCCTCTTTTTTTTTTTTTAATTCTGGGATTTATTTACCTTCTATAACTGTCAGTGGAGCTGAGAGTTGGTTCCAGGTCTGAGGCTGTGGCTGACTGAAAGCAGTTATCTGGGTTTGTTTAGCTTCTATGATTGAAACTCTGTTGCCATCACTGGCACTCTAAGCTCTGAGCCCGCTGGCGGCTGAAAGCAGGTTTCTGGGTTTGTTTAGCTTATATAATTGCAAGATTGTTGCATCTGGAGCTCAGAGCTGGGCTGCAGCAGGCAGGGAACCTTGGCTTCCTCCATCACTGGAGCAAGCTAGCCTCAGGTTCGCTTCAGCTGCATGGCTGCCGGCCGCCATCTTGGTTCGCAGTTAATTTGCATATCACCCTGATTAGCCAATGGGAAGGGTAGCAAAGTTACAGTTAATTACCATGTTTGTCTATTATTAGATAGTACTAGAGGACCAGTGCACAAAAATTTGTGCACTCGGGGGGGTCCCTCAGCCCGGCCTATGCACTCTTGCAGTCTGGGAAGCCTCGGAGGATGTCCACCTGTTGGCTTAGGCCTGCTCCCTGGGGGGATCTGGCCAAAGCTGGCAGTCAGACATCCCCCTGGCAGCCCTGCAGCCCTCAGGGATGTCCACTTGCCAGCGGGGAGCAGGCCTAAGCTACTGTTGGACATCCTTAGTGCTGCTGAGGAGGCGGGAGAGGCTGCCACCACCACCGTTGTACTGGAAGCCATCAGCCTTGCTTGTGGCTGAGCAGAGCTCCCCCTGTGAGAGCACACTGACCACCAAGGGGCAGCTCCTGCATTGAGCGTCTGCCCCCTGGTGGTCAGTGTGTGTCATAGTGACCAGTCATTCCCAGTCATTCTACTGTTAGGGTCAGTTTGCATATTACCCTTTTATTATATCAGATAGAGGTCTGGAGCATGGGTGGGGGCTGGCTGGTTTGCCCTGAAGGATGTCCCGGATCAGGGTGGGGGTCCCGCTGGGGTGCCTGGCTAGCCTGGGTGAGGGGCTGATGGGTGTTTGCAGCTGGTCACACCCCCTTCAGAGTGGGGGTCCCCACTGGGGTGCCTGGCCAGACTGGGTGAGGGGCTGATGGTTGTTTTCAGGCTGGTCAAGCCCTCCCCCCAAGTTGGGACCCTCACCCCATGGAGGTTTGGCCAGCCTGGTTGAGAGGCTGATGGCTTTTTTCAGGCTGGCCACACCCCCTTTATGTTGGGGGGTCCACTGGGGTGCCTGGCCAGTGTGGTTGAGGGGCTGAGGGCCTATTTCAGGCTGCCAAGCCCCCCGGCGACAGAAGCTCCCAGCCTCTCCTATTTTCCTTTTTTTTTTATTCTTGGATTTATTTACCTTCTATAATTGAAACTTTGTAGCCTTGAGAGGAGCTCAGAGCCAGCCAGGACGGGCAGGAGGAAAGCCTCCTGCTCATTCCAGCTCCGTGGCCACGGCTGGCTGAAAGCAGGTATCTGGGGTTTATTTACCTACTATAATTGAAACTTTTTTTCTTTGAGTGGAGCTCAGAGCCACCGCAGCAAGTGGCAAGCTTGCCTTCCTCCATCATTGGGGCAACCAAGCCTCCTACTTGCTCCAGCTCCATGGCTGCCGGCCGCCACATTGGTTGGGTTAATTTGCATATAGTCGCTCTGATTGGCTTGTGGGCATGGCAAAAGGCGTAGGGGAGGTGCGGGCAATTTGCATGTTTCTCTTTTATTAGTGTAGACTAGAGGACCGGTGCATGAAATTCATGCACTGGGGGGGTTCCCTCAGCCCAGCCTGCACCCTCTCCAATCTGGGACCCCTCAGGGGATGTCTGACAGTGGGATCGGACCTAAACCGGCAGTCGGACATTCCTCTTGCAATCCGGGACTGCTGGCTCCCAACTGCTCCCCTGCCTGCCTGCCTGATTGCCCCTAACTCCTTCTGCCTGCCAGCCTGATCACCTCCTAACCACTCCCCTGCCGGCCTGGTTGCCCCCAACTGTCCTCCTCAGCCGGCCTGATCTTGCCCCCAATGGCCCTCACCTGCTGGCCTAATCTCACCCCCAACTGCCTACCCTGCCACCCTTGTTGCCCCCAACTGCCCTCTCCTGCTGGTCTGATCTTGCCCCCAATAGCCCTCTCTTGCTAGCCTGATCTCACCCCTAACTTCCCTCTTTTGCCAGCCTGGTCACCCCTAACTGCCTCTGCCTGCCCCATAACCCCTAACTGCCCTTCCCTATATGCCTGATCTTTCCCCCAACTGCCCTCCCCTGCCAGCATGATCACCCCTAACAGTCTCTGACTTGGCCCCTACCACCATGGCTTTGTCCAAAAGGAAGTCGGATGTCTGGAAGATGGCCGGTCATCCTGGTCTAATTACCATATTACCCTTTCATTAGTATAGATAGATTATATAGGATAGGATTGCTTAAATAGGGGAAGAACAAAGCCTTTTTCAGCTGGAGGAAATGCTCTTGGCAGAAAAAAACCCCCACATAATCCCTATATCTGGACTGATAGCCAGCCATATGCACTATACTGCCAAACCGGTCATTAAAAAATTGAACCACTTTCTTACACCTTACACCAAATAGCTGTTGCCCTTAAAACCCTTCCTCAGCCACCACCTTAGGTTCTGCCTTCATAGTTCACCCAGGTTAGGCTCTGATTGGTTGGTTTCGATGCCAGTCAGTGTCAAAAACTCTGCCTCCTAGGCAGCCATTGGCCCTTCACCAGATTTGGCCCTTCACCAGATTTGGTTCTGATTGGTCAGTTTCTATGCCAGTCATTGTCAAAAGCTCCACCTCCTAGGCAGCCATTGGCTCCTGGCACTTAACCCAGATTAGGTTCTGATTGGTTGATTTCTATGCCAGTCAGCGTTTCTGGGCCTATCTCTGGGCCTGATCAAAGAGGCAGGGCTTATTAGCAGCCCCTGGGGAGGCCCAGAGGGAAACAGAGGCATGACTGCTGGGGAAGCCTAGAGAGAAAGAGAGAGCCAACAGCTGATCAACAACTGCCATAGAGACTGTGGATCAAACCCTGCCTCTCTCTCTGCAGGCCCCTCTCCGGGCCTGATCCACAGTCACTGCTGGGTCACTGCTGGGTCGCTGCGCCAGCACCAGCTGCAGTCAAACTTCCAGTGTTTGGTGAGCCTTTGGTCATTACGGACCCTGGCTCTTTATATAGATAGATAGGTACGTGAATTGAGTGTTTTGTTTGTTTGTTTGTTTGTGCATTTGTTTGTTTGTTTGTTTCTGCATAGGATGCAAAGGTGGTTTCTTTCCTGGATTCTTGTCTGGGTGGATTCAAAGAGTGAAGTTATGGACAAAAGGTGGCATATGAAAATGTGGAAATTTATTGGAAACAAGTACAGACTCCAACAAGGGGAGGGGGTCCCAAAGAGGGTGGCCAAATAAGCCCCTTTTTGTCTAAGGTTCATAAAGACTTCAGTTCTTTGTCTTTTGGTGCTGCCTTCCAATTGGTAGAATATCAACTTCAAAGCTTAAAACCCACGTGGTGCCTCCCTCTTCTTCTCCTTCTTCAGTGGTAGAATTCTCTATCTCCTGTGAAAGTCTGTTTTCTTCTTTCTCATATTTGTCAGCATTTCTCTGTACCCTGTGAAAGTTTGTTTCCCCTTTCTCCCCATACCCTGTTGCTTTTCCCTATCTTATGTGAATGGATGTCCTCCCCTCCCCTTATTCTGTGGCATCTCTTTCTTTCTCTCTGTGAATGTATGCCTTTTGGCAGCTCCAAGCCCCCACTTTTGCAGTGCTCCCCCATGGACCCTTTATATTCCTAAAACTCCCTAAACCTGCCTATTTTACTCCTAAAACTTCTTTCATATGTCCCTTTCTAATTTTTCTAACTTTAAGAACTGAGGTTTGGGAAGAAAAGGTGACCAATTTCCTACTCTTATTTTTGATTTCATACAGTTGGGAAAACATATTCTTATTTGATAAATTAACATGTGCACTTGCCTTTGATTGCTATATTTAAGGAGGACATTTTCAAATTGGAATGCTCAAATGAGACCAATCAGAGATTTTAAGGATCACAAAACTAGGTTTTACGAGGATGGGGTGAAGGTTTGGGGGGATGTTTGGCCTGAATAAGAGGAAACCTAAGAAAAGTATTATAGCTATATGTTATGCATAAAGGCCTTCATTAGATTTATTCTGTGTATCTATATATTTCAGAATAAATGACAGTGGATAGAGTTTCAAAAGAATCAGACTTCAGTTAATAGAAGGCACAATGTTTTAGAAAAACTATTAACATTACCTAAAACATGTAAAGTAGTGACTTTCCTGACATAAGAAGTGTTTTAACTTTGAATGTATTATCTCCAAGAGACCTTCAGATTTTCTATAAACTACTTATAGTTAAGCAATATTTTAACTATTTCATTGTATATGTTTATTAAGAGAAGGCTCATGGCATTAACCAGATGCTTAAGAGTCTTGACTCTTGAAAAGGTTACAAATCCTTGCTGGAAATTTTCTTGCAATTCTAAAGTTTCAAGATTCTACTCAAAGTAATAATGTCTCTTTAATTATACAGCTTCTCAGTAATTTTGAAATATATTTTATGAGTTTAGAAAAATTATTGTTTCTTTTTGCCACACTGTTTTCAATTTATTTATTTTTTGGCCTCTCCTCATAAGTATTTATTTTGGTGTTAATTGTTCTATCTGCCATAGAAAGTATATGAATTTTACTTATGATTACTTAGGAATGTAGGTTGTTTATTTTTGAGGTTATGAAGCATCTGTTGCATCAGAAATATGTATTGAATGTGTGCACATACTATACTCAGTATCTCTAAAGCTTTGAAATTGTTAAATAAAAACGATTAATTGTCACAATTGGAAAACTCAGGAGAAATAGATTTCTAAACTATTAAATACTAGTGGCCTGGTACACGAAATTTGTGCATGGGGAGTTGTCCCTCAGCCAGACCTGCACCCTCTCCAATCTGGAACCCCCTCAGGAGATCGGGCCTAAACCAGCAGTAGGACATCCCTCTCACAATCCAGGACTGCTGGCTCTTAACCACTCACCTACTTGCCTTCCTGATTCCCCCTAACCACTCTGCCTGCTGGCATGCTCACCCCCAACTGCCCCCCTGGCCTGCCTGATCACCACCAATGCCCCCCCACTGGCCTGATTACCCACAACTGCCCTCCCCTCTTGGCCCCTAACCACCTCTACCTTGGCCCTGCCACCATGGCTTTGTCCAGAAGAACATCCGGAAGGTCCTTCAGTCTAATTAGCATATTACCATTTTATTAGTATATAAATAGAGGTCTGGTGCACAGGTGGGGGCCAGCTGGTTTACCCTGAAGGGTGTCCTGGATCAGGATGGGGGTTCCCTTGGGGGGCAAGGTGGTCTGGGCGAGGGACATGTGGTCGTTTGCAGGCCAGCCACACCCCCATTGGGGTGGGGGTCACCACTGGGGATGGTGCCAGACTGGGTGAAGGGCTGAGGGCCATTTTCAGTCTGACCACACCCTCTTCAGGGTGGGGGTCCCACTGGGGTGCCTGGCCAGCCTGGGTGAGGGGCTGATGGCTGTTTGCAGGCTGGCCACACACCCCATCGGGGACCCTCAACCTGATGGTGGCATGGCCAGCCTGGTTGAAGGGCTGAGGGCCGTTTCCAGGCCCCTCTCTCAGCAGCCAGCCCGGGCAACCCAAGCCTCCTGGGTGCTCAGGCCTGCTCCGTGGCCACCGCCCACAGGCCCCTCATTCAGCGGCCAGCCCAGGTGGGTGGGAAGCTTGGCTTCCTCTGTCACCAGGGGTGACCCAAGCCTCCTGTCCACTCCAGCTGGCTCTGTGACTGCTGCCATCTTTGTCCCACAATTTGCATATTCCCTCCTGATTGGCTGTGGGGCATTGGGGAGGTACAGTTAATTTATATATTTGTCTATTATTAGTGTAGATAGCTGAGAGACTATTAAAAATGGCAATTGAAATGAGTTCCAATGAATTGAAAGATCTTTTTTATGAATTTATATATGGAAAAAATGAGTCTCTGAGGGCAAAATTGTTCCCTACAGTACTCAATATCAAGAACTTTAGTGCAATTTGTCCTTCTTTATAATTATTGTTGGGATTTTAAGGGCTCTGTTTTGTGTTAGCCACTGGGGAAATCAGAAGAAAATGACCTTTAAATAAATAATTATAAACTAGATTTTATTACAATCTTCAATCACTTCTGTTCTTTATAATACACTTTTAATACGTGTTCCTGTTTCTGAAGAGTAGGTTTTGAATAATTTTGGGCTTTGAAATACTTTAGAAAGATTTTTATCTGAATTCCTCAAATCTGTAAAAGAGAGCAGAATATAAACTGATGCAGCAGCTTAAGTATATCCAGAATAACTAAGAAAGAAACACATTAAAGTTAATTAGGACAAAAAAACAGCTTTTTATATCATACTTGTATAGATGAAAATATTTTTTCTAAATTATAACTTTTCTTTAGCCAAATGCATGTCCAGAGAGATATAGTTTTTTATCTTGCGATTTCTAGACCACTTGGCTAGTTATCTTACTTCCATCAAGATAAGCAGGAATACTGGGACTTACAGCGAACTGTGAGTTGTTGCTTCTTTCCCCTTTCATAAAAAATGAGGACATCTGTAATCATCATAGCAGGATGATGACCTGCACCTATTGGATGGTGTCCAGAAAAGACCTCTGTTGGGTTAAGTTTGGAAAGCCCCACATGAGGAGAATAGATAATTACTAATGAATAGCTGGGAGGAAGAAAATTCTGAGTTTGTAAAACAAAAATAACCCACAATAAACTCAATTAGAATGTGCAGTATGAAATATGGCCAAGAAATGAGATATACTTAAGGATAAACATAAGGATGTATTTTGTAAGAAACTAATTTAAGAACTTCAGAAAGAAATTATTGTAATTATTATTATTATTATTATTATTATTATTATTATTACATAAAATGAACTAAGTGAGAATATATTCTAATCTAATTGTGGCTCAGTGTCTACACACACGGAAATGGGTTTTGAGAGGAGAAAGAGGGATGTGGGCTGGACTTAGTTCATATTTCACTATGAAGATAAGTAATGAACATTAAGTGACTGCATTTGTGCTTCAGAACAGACAATATAGTTATATGATTGGGCATAGAATGAAAGGGAGATCCAGGAAAAGAAAGATGAAGAAACAGAAAGCAAATTATGGAAGAGAATGACAATTAAAATATACTTTTAAAAAATGAAAAAGGAAGAGAGAGGAGAGAAATGAGGTAGATAGAAGAGTGAACAGAAATAATGAAAAAACTCATTATTTTAATGCCTAGTTTGCATCTATTCTGACACATGTTCTCATATTACATCCGCAGTCCTAATTTCCTTATTTGATTATCTGCAGTAGTGTTAACTGTTCCTTTGGGGAGAAAATAGGCAACTATGTTGTTGTTTTTTAGGATATTCCTGCTAGGCTTCCAAAATTATCTCAATTATAACCACAAGCTGTAATTCATATGATATAAAACATATATTTATTTTAAAGTTCCAACAGAGAAAATCTGCACAAATAAAATTATAAGTTGTTCAACAATAGCTATGTTCTATCATTTCCGGATATTTGATCATAATGTTCTCTGTTGGAGAGTGGTTGAACAGCACGAGTGGATGACCCCTAAATTACTGCCCAGATCCTTTAAGTGATTTTCCCCTAAGTCTTAAATATGTCTACCAGTACTAAAAATATATAGTGAAGACAAAGTCTTTCATGCTTTGTACTGAGCTTTTACTAAGCTGTATTCTTTCATGATATACCACAGAAGTAGTGACTGGAAGCATAGGAAAAGATCTGCATTTGAGTTCCAATTCTTCCCCTCATTAACTCTATGGACTTAGAAATATAATATTCCTGTAAAATGACAATAGTAAGAACTACTTTGTGGTATTGTTTTGAATATTAAAGAGATAAATAACATACAATTAGCACAGTGAAGTACAAATAAGTGTTCAATATATATGAGGCATTGTTTGTTTTTCTTAAAGGTACTCTGTATTCCTCACCTCACCTTAATAGATTGCTCCCTAAGTTCTATGCTCTGGCCAGAGTCATTACATTTTCTCAAAGACAGTGATCCCTTTTCAATTTTGTAGAATTTCTGGCAGAAGACAAGATTCAGTCTGTGTTCAGTATCTCGAAAAAGTTGTCAAAATATAAGGAAGCTTTCTATATAATACTTTAATATCTCCAACATCATCAGTTTCTGTTTACTCTTAAATTATTGCAGTAGTTAATAATATGAACTCAAATAGAACTTAACACTTAAAATTGTCCACTCATACTATTATTATTTTTCAATATTAGTTTTATGAAGATAAAGATAACTAGAGGCCCGGTGCACAAAAATTTGTGCACTCGGGGGGGGGGGGTCCCTCAGCCCGGCCTGTGCCCTCTAGCAGTCTGGGACCCCTCGGGAGATAACGACCTGCTGGCTTAGGCCTGCTCCCGGGTGGCAGAGGGCAGGCCCAATCCCTAGGTGCAGCCCCTGGTCGGGCTCAGAGCAGGGCCAATTGGGGGGTTGGGGCACCGTCCCCTGTCACACTCAAGGCAGGGTCGATGGGGAGGTTGCAGTGCCACCCCCTGTCACGCACAGAGCAGGGCCAATCCAGGGGTTGGGGCGCTGGCCCTGTCACCCACAGAGCAGGGCCGATCAGGGGGTTGGGGCGCCGCCACTGTCACACTCAGGGCAGGGCCGATGGGGAGGTTATGGCTCTACCCCATCACACACAGAGCAGGGCCCGTGGGGGGGGGTTGGGGAGCTCCCCCCTATCAGGCACAGAGCAGGGCTGCTCAGGGGGTTGGGGCCCCACCCCCTGTCACACACAGAGCCTCAGGGCGATCAGGGGGTTTGGGCGCTGCCCTCTGTCACGCTGATCCCGGTGCCGGGAGGCATATTACCCTTTTAGTATATAGGGTAGAGGCCTGGTGCATGGATGGGGCCGGCTGGTTCGCCCTGAAGGGTGTCCTGGATCAGGGTGGGGGTCTCCACTGGGGTGCCTGGCCAGTCTGGGTGAGGGGCTGAGGGCTGTTTTCAGGCTGGGGGTGACTGAAGCTCCCAACCGCTCCTTTTTTCCTTTTTTTTTTTTTTTTTATTCTGGGCCAGCTTTACCTTGAGGCTTGGCTCCAGCTCTTAGGCCTCCGCAGGTTTCTGGCCTTTGTTTACAATGTTGCGAATCTGCTGGCTGAAGTCCGGCGGTATTTGTTTACAATGTTTCTTAAACTGCCCGCTCAGAGGCCTGCAGCCGCAGGCAGGGAACATTGGTTTCCTCCGTCACTGAGGCAAGCAAGCCTCATGTTAGTTTCAAGCTGCCTGGCTGCCGGCTGCCAACTTGGCTGACAGTTAATTTGCATATCTCGCTGATTAGCCAATGAAAAGGGTAGCGGTCGTACGCCAATTACCATGTTTCTCTTTTATTAGTGTAGATTGTAAATTCTCATGTGCTTGTAATAAATACCAAAGATCTATATAGGTTTTACCAAGTTTCCCCCAATGGTAACATTTTATAAAACTACTAGAGGCCTGGTGCACAAAAATTCGTGCACTCAGGGGTGTCCCTCACCCAGCCTGTGCCCTCTTGCAGTCTGAGACCCCTCAAGGGATGTCCACCTGCTGTCTTAGGCCTGCTCCCCGGAGGATCAGGCCTAAGCTGGCAGTCAGACATACCTCTGGCAGCCCGGAAGCCCTCAGGGGATGTCTACTTGCCTGTGGGGAGCAGGCCTAAGCTGCAGTCGGACATCCTTAGCACTGCTGAGGAGGTGGGAGAGGCTCCTACCACCACCACTGTGTTGGCAGCCATCAGCCTTGCTTGTGGCTGAGCAGAGCTCCCCCTGTGGGAGCACACTGACCACCAGGGGGCAGCTCCTGCATTGAGCATCTGCCTCCTGGTGGTCAGTGTGTGTCATAGTGACCAGACATTCCCAGTTGTTCTGCTGTTGGGGTCAATTTGCATATTACCCTTTTATTATATAGGATAGAGGCCTGGTGCAGGGGTGTGGGTCAGCTGGTTTGCCTGGAAGGGTGTCCTGGATCAGGGTGGGGGTCCTGGTGGGGTACCTGGCCAGTCTGGGTGAGGGGCTGAGGGCCATTTTCAGGCTGGCCACACCCCTGCATGGTGTGGGTCCCCACTGGGGTGCCTGGCCAGCCTGGGTGAGGGGATGAGGGCTGTTTTCAGATTGTCCACAGCCTCTTCAGGGTGGGGGTCCCTACTGGGGTGCCTGCCAGCCTGGGTGAGGGGCTGATGGCTGTTATCAGACTGGCCACACCTGCGGGATGGAAGCAGGTATCTTGGATTTATTTAACTTCTATAATTGAAACTTTGTAGCCTTGGTCTGGCTAGAACAGGGGTGGGAAAACTTCTTGACTTGACGGCCACAATGGGTTCTTAAACTGGACTGGAGGGCCAGAACAAAAGCATGGATGGAGTGTTTGTGTGAACTAATATAAATTCAAAGTAAACATCATTACATAAAAGGGTACGGTCTTTTATTTCAATAGCTTTATTCATTTCAAACATGCCGGATCTGGCCCGCAGGCAGTAGTTTGCCCACCTATAATTGAAACTTTGTTGCCTTGAGTGGAGCTCAGGGCCGGCAGGGCAGGTGGGAAGCTTGGCTTCCTCCATCGCCGGGGGCAACTGGAGCCTCCTGCTCACTCTAGCTCCATGGCCGCCGCCATCTTTGTGATGGAGTGAGGGTTAATTTGCATATTACTCTTTTATTAGATAGGATAGTACAATATCACAACCAGGATATTGGCATTGGTATAGTCTATCCATCATATTTAAGTTTCCTCAATTTTGCTTGTACTCACATGTATGCATGTTTGCATGTGTGTATTTGCTCACATGTTGGTTTATAGAGTTTGAGACAATTTTATCATCAGTGCAGGTTTTTATATATGGTACTGCAGTCAAGTTACTAAACAGTTAAATCACCATGAGAATTATTCGTGTTGACTTTGGATAACCACAACCCACCTTCCCTCTGAGTATACTCAGAAGCCAGTTCTTTATTTAGAAAATTTATCATTGTTTCCTCTTCCTATATTAGTCATATATTTTACAGAAAATAGTAGACTGTGGACATATATAAATAAAGAAAGACACTTCCCCTTTAGAAATCTAGCCAGAAAGGTAGATTATGACACTCATGCATTAGTAATTTTTCTCCAGTTTACCATAAATAATATTTGGCTATGCAATATCCTATCTAATAAAATAGTAGTATGCAAATTAACCATCACACCATCACTCCCTCATTCCATCACAAAGATGGCCACGGTCATGAAGCTGGAGCGAGCAGGAAGCTTGGGTTTCCCTGGCGATGGAGGAAGCCAGTCTTCCTGCTTGCCCTGGTTGGCCCTGAGCTCTAATCAAGGCTACAAATTTTCAGTTGTAGAAGATAAATAAAATGATCTCTGCTACAGTATGCTGTTTTTCTGTAGGTTATACTACACCCTTCCAAGGGCAAACCATATCCAGTTAATGGTCAATTCAAGGGTGAGGCTCTAAAGTCCATGTTCCCTCTCCCTGACAGTAGCTAATTTTCAAGTACTTCAGAGCTCTGCAGCATCAGTGCTCCCCATGGATCACCCAAAGCCTTTCTTGAGACTGTATCATACCTCTTCCCTATGTTATTTTGTTCTCCAAGAGGTTACTCACCAGCAAACTTATTGTGCTCAGATATCAATTTAAGAATTTACCTCTTGAGGACCCAACCCATAAAATTCCATTCTCTATCACCCTTGAGTGTTTTTAATCTGTATTTTTTAAATATTCCTGGAAAAACATTTATAGAATTTGGATTTTATAAAAACTAATATTTTCTCCAAGAGTATTAAACTAATCACATTTGCTCTGTCTTCAAAATTTTTGCTCAGACAACATTCATTCTATCATTCAGCATATATTTATTAAGAAATTAGCCCTGACTGGTTTGGCTCGGTGGATAATGCATCGGCCTGCAGACTGAAGTGTCCCGGGTTTGACTCCAGTCAAGGGCATGTACCTTGGTTGCGGGCACATCCCCAGTAGGGGGCGTGTAGGAGGCAGCTGATTGATGTTTCTTTCTCATCGATGTTTCTAACTCTCTATCCCCCTCCCTTCCTCTCTGTGAAAAATCAATAAAATATATTTTTTAAAAAATTTGTTGATAAAAGAAAGAAATTACTGCACACCAAGCACTTGAACAGATTCTGAGGAAACGATGGTGAAGAAGACCAATGCTGTCCGTGTTTTCAAGGAGATTATTGCCCGTTGGGAAACACATATATTCTAAAAAGTAAAAGGTACACATATTCCTTTTTGTGTTGTCTTTTCTATGTTGGCTAGTTTGAGCTACAGTTTTTACCCTTTTTTCTCTGCCAAGAAGGAAGAGTCCCTATATCCAAAGGTAGAAATAATCATTGCCCCAAGTAAGACAAGGCAGTGAAGACTCATCTTACCAGAAATTGATAAAGAAGCTATCATTAATTTTCAGGCTGTCAGCATAATAGTTCTCAAACTCGATATCCTTGAATTCCTAACTACATGTCTGTGTCAGATGTCTTAAAAATAAGGAAGGTTCACCTGCTCTTTATATGTGGTTCTTCTGGGTGTCTCTTCTGTCTTTGATATCCTTTTAGCCTTAAAGAGATTGGTATTAAAAATTCCCTTAACTGATATTGATCTGATAGTTAGAAAATCTCTCACAATCTCTCAAAATCTAAGCATGCTATAGCTATGGTGGTTAAAGTGGATTATTTTTATCCAAGAATGGAACCAGATATGAATAATGAGGAAACCAATAGAGTAATTACAAGAAGTACCCATTGCCCTAACCGGTTTGGCTCAGTGGATAGGGCGTCTGCCTGTGGACTGAAAGGTCCCAGGTTCGATTGTGGCCAACGGCATGTACCTTGGTTGCAGGCACATCCCCAGTAGGAGGTGTGCAGGAGGCAGCTGATCGATGTTCCTCTCTCATTGATGTTTCTACCTCTCTATCCCTCTCCTTCTGCTCTGTGAAAAATCAATAAAATATATTAAAAAAAAGACGTACCCATGAAGAAAGGGTGCCAGAGAGCAATATCCCTTGCAATGTTACAAAATGGAAAACTTTGTATTTACCACTATTTTTCTTAGGGGAAATTTTATCTATGGTTGAAAAGAAATATTTGGAAAAGAAAAAGAAAAAACACTTGAGAGAGGGAACATGACACTCAATAGGCATGTTGATATAACAGTGTATAGTCACTAATGTGCCTTCCTAGGAGTGCAGGCATAGTCCACTACATGCATTTATTTTAGTAAGCAGAATCTGAAAATGTGGGACCAGGGTTAATTCCTTTTTTAGTTGGTTTCCTTGTCAATCCTTTCCCACATACCACTGAAGTAAGACAAAATGGTCAATAAATAATAAAGGGTTGTGGCTGGAAGGAACAACATATCTTGGCCAGAATCTGCATGAGACATCTACAAGCAGCTGGTAGCAGCTTCTTTTGCATCTGAAATATTTATACTGACCAGAGGGCTGGAGGTTAACTTATATCCCAGTTTCCCCTGGTATCCTTCAGAAACAGGAGCTGTGACTGAGGCAAATAGCATTACTTCCTTCAGAACTTTTAGTTTAGTGAGAATAATGAGAAAGGAGAGGATATGAGAAAACACACAGCTTCATCATGCTGCATGTAATAACCCCATGTCTTTCTAAAGGAAGTCTGAGGTGGATATGACAATTATAAACAAGTACGTGGTCTAATAACACATCCATGTCAGGTGAAAAGGCCTCATAACTTGTATAAAAAGATGTACTGTCAAGTATTAAGTACATTTTAAAATATCATGGAACACTTAAATTTCATAAAATGCTTGAAAGTATTTATTATTCACTTAAAGCTGAACACTCAGTGAAATAATCAGTCTTTAGTTTCTTAGTTGGCATTGGGAAATTTGAATATTTATGATCTTACTTCCCCTGGTTTTGTACAATATCCATGTGGTGAAAAATTGACTTGTGTATAATGACAAAATTTTATTTGTAATAAAAACATTTTATAGTAATTTGTGAAATTACTATAAGTATTCAGATGTGTCCTTTATTTAGATGTTTATGGTTATTATGATTAAAAATGTAAAATCCACTAAACTATAACCTTTTCACTAGTGAGATAGGGACTATATTACAACACAAAATGTGATGTTTTGTAACCATTAATAACAGATGGCAATAATGGTTTTCTACAGACAGTCTCTTTGAAGTTATTAAATACTAGAGTCCCAGTGCATGAATTCGTGCACCAGTGGAGTCCTTTGGCCTGGCCTGCACCCTTTCGAAATCTGAGCCCCCTTGGGGGATGTTGGATTGCTGGTTTTGGCGCAATCCCCACAGGCCAGGCTGAGGGACCCCCACCAGTGCAGGAATCCATGCAGCAGGCCTCTGAGATTCATCAGTCTGTTCCATGTTTCCATGCCTGTGCATCTGCCCACTGGTAGTGAGTGCATGTCATAGCCAATAGTCAAACAGTCAAATGGTCACTTAGGATTATATATATATATATATATATATATATATATATATATATATATATACTCTCTCTGTATTCTGTCACTCATTATGATTGATCTCTCCCTTATTCATTTTTGGTATTGTATTTTGTATTGTCAAAGTGGCTGAGTTCAAGAGAATAATACTAATTTCTATAATTAAAATAAATTGAGCTGGACAATAGTATACAAGTTAATTTTAAACTATTCTCTGTACTGGTATAACTGACTAGATTTTGAAAAGCCACATAAATGTTTTATAAATTTTCTTGGTGTCCTGAGTTAACTTGATAAGAAACTGTTATTAAGGCTGGTAATGATACAATAGAGGGTTCAGGATGGAAGCCAGCAGATCCAGAGTAATCAGAATTGATTTCAGTGCTCTCAGAGACCCTGCCTGAGACTTGGGTCAGGTGGAAGATTCTCATAATTCTCTTAGCTATGGATGAGCTCTCTAATTATTCTTATATTTAACTCCCAATGCAAAGGGTACACAGAAGGCCTTTTCTAGGTCCCCTAGTCATGATCAAACAGTTTTTATTATTTGGTTTGGGCTCTGCTACATTCCATAAACTTTGAAGATCCTACTCTCTCTGTTCTTAAGGATTTTTAACTTCAACTGGAAATTATATTTCCAAATTTTATGACTTAAAAAAACTGAACTACAGAACTTGTAAAACCTTTGATATCATCACAAGGGGGTGATTTTTAAGAAACTGCTTTCCTTCTCAAATATCATAATATTTTCAAACTATAATCACAACAAAGAAAGTTTTCGATAAAGGCAAAGTCTTCCTCAACATCAGCACCATAAGAAAACTCATTCAATATATCATGTGGCTTTTTATACTAAAGCATTTTTCTCTGAGAGGCCTAAAAATACACTCAAGCAATGTGTTCCTTCTTACTAAATCCTTGAGTGATGCTATATGAGATAAGGAAAATAAAATATAAGCAATTTCATAAAGTAATGCCACTCCAGTTATTATTGGATCACATAGGAGCATAAATGTGAAAATCTATAAAATGCTGATATAGTCATCTGTACTAATAAAATGGCAATATGCTAATTAGACCAGATGTCTTTCAGGCGACCTTCCAGACGTCCTTTCCAACAAAGCTGCCATGGCTGTGGAGGGCTGGAGAGAGGAGACAGGGCCTCCACAGTCTCCTTGTGCTGGAAGTCCTGCCTCTGCATGTGAGCTGCACAGGAAACACCTTTTCTGACTGCTCATTGGCTAAGCTTTCAGTACACCACTCACTTGGGTAATAAGAATCCAAGAAGTTGATCTACGGTTTTTCCACCTCACTCCTGGAGGGAAAAGTGGAGGTCTGCTTCTGGAGGGCTAAGAAATTTCATATCCTGCCCTAGCTGGTTTGGCTCAGTGAAGAGAGCCTCGGCCTGCCTACCGCAGGGTCTCGGTTCTATTCTGGTCAAGGGCACATACCTAGGTTGCAGGCTCCACCCTGGCCAGGGCCCAGGTCAGGGCTCATGCAGAAGGCAACCAATCAAAGTGTCCCTCTCACATTGACGTTTCTCTCTGTCTTTCCTTCTCTCTTTCATGCTTCTAAAAATCAATGGAAAAATATCCTCAGATGAAGATTAAAAAAAAAAGAAAGAAAAAATATATTCTATAAAAGAGACGTCTTAAAAATGCCTAAAGAAAGTTGTCATTTTTTTCATGGTGAAGGGACTGGAGTCCATGTTGATGAAAACACCTTGGCGGCTGGGAGGGCCAAGTGCAACTGTGGAGGTGAGCAGTGGCAGGAGCAGCGGGGTGATGGTGGCAGTGCCTTCTCCTGATTGGCCAGTTGCCTCCTGCAGAACGGGCCTAAGCTGTCAGTAGGACATCCCCTGAGGGCTCCCAGACTGTGAGAGAGGGCAGGCTGAGCTGAGGGACCTCCCCTCCAGTCATGAATTTTCATGCACCTAGACTCTAGTATATAATTATAAAGTTATAATGAAGAATCTTACAGAATGCAGAATGTGATATATCTTTTAGAATAGAATGGCCCTCCCATAATGTTCACCTTAGCTTTTACTTTCATAGTCAAACATTTTCTGCTTCCTACTCTCAGTAAACTATTGCTTTTATAATTATCAGAAATAGCAACATCGTCAACTTTCTATACTCCACCTTCTTGTCATTGCATTTTCAATTACTCTATAAATGTTCTATCACTTTGTTTATAGATAATATAAATGCTTTCCTTTAGCTTTTATCTCTCTGATATTTTCTAAATTACTCCACATGTAGTAGAAAGATTTCTGGAATAAGAGTGAGACTATGCAAGCTAAATTCTATCTCAACTAGGGTTTGAGAGAACATGGGAAATTCGCTTATACCTAGAGTTTTAGTAACCTTGTGTATAAAATGGAGATGGTGTTTATCTTATGAAATGTTATATTAAAATGTAAAACTCATGTGTAAGTAATTTGTATAAAAAACATATTCTAAAATGATATGTACATAAACATTTAATCTAAGTATGTCTTATAATCAATGTAAAAATAATAATTCTGGAATCAGGCCTTTGCTCTGTTGCCCAATTAAAGATGTCTTCCATTCTGTGATACCATCTCCTTCAAAGTTATCACACAAATCAAGGAATTATATATGTAGCTGAGAAAATGTTATTTAAAGTCACAGTTGACACAGATATGTTGACTTCCTAAGATTTCAACAGAGTCCACTTTCCAATGTGTGCCCCTTTGTTAAAAAAAAATATCTCAAAAGACTGCTGTGAACACAATAGCAGATATCTTCAGGGCACTCTCTGGGAGTCCATAAAAAGAATTGAATTAATCTGTGCAATGAAGTATCAACTTTTAGCTGCCAAAATTGTCCAGGAAAAAGATAGTTTGAACATCAGTATGTGACACAATGGCTTACACAAAAGTTGAGATACAAAGGAAAGATTCAGAATCAAAGAGTCGGAAAAAAAAAAATCAAGCCAGAGATGGAGAAGATAAATATAAGATACCAAAGGATCATCAAGGATGATCATCCAAGATGACCATAAACATGGGATTTTATACTGTGTGAAATATGGCTGCTTTTGTTTAAATCTTAAAGTTCACGTTGACTTAAGCAGACTGGAGCACACAGGGTACCTTGGCAGTGGACATTTGGGTCACATTGGACTCTATTCGTAAGGAGATTTATCATTTTATTCCCTTTCTATAGTACCACATTGAAATAAATACTAAGAAATATATGTTTTGAAAATATAACACCATGTAAAGACAAATATTAAAATTAATAATAAAGTTGTCATCCACATGTAGGATTATGCATAACCATTCAGTTAGGTAAATATGTAATGTTTAATACCAAAACTGGCAAAGAAATCATTAGACAATTGGAAGGGCTCTGCCATTTTGATAAAAAAATCTTATATGGAAGAGATGAGCTTTATTTTTTGTGAATGTATCCTAGAGTGAAAAGTGAACATTTTTAGATATTGGTAAAGGCCATATTTTTATGAAATTATTGTTTCTTAATTTGATGGATCTCGTAATATTTTCATTTATATGATCAATATATTTTATAAAACCTTATTTAGGAAAATACAACTGATAATTGATATTTAATTTTAATATTTAAAAATTGAGTTTAGAGAATGAAAGCATTGAAACTAATTATTCCTCACATAAAATATTTAAAGTTATTTTTTATTAAGTTTTTAAAATAACAACCTTTTCAAATTACCTAATGCATAATAATCATCTTTTTTTTAGACATAAACTATAAATATTAAATTGATTTTGTGACACTGTTCTCCTTTGTCTTAATTTATTTAATTCTAAAATCAATGTTCCTTGAGATGGGCAAACTCAAAATTTATAATATTTTTTTCAATATTGGTTATTTTAAATAAGAATTTTAAATGTTTTTCATATCTCAAAATCTTTTCCAATTAGTGGCTCACAACATATTTAGTATAAAAAGTAAATGTCATCACCTTTCTCATTTTATTTATTAACTAGAGGCCCAGTGCATGAATTCGTGCATCAGTGGGGTCCCTTGGCCTGGCCTGTGAGATTGGGCAGAAACAGGCTCTCTGACATTTCCCGAGGGGACACGGATTGCGAGAGGGTGCAGGCCAGGCCTACGAAGCCCACTGGTGCACAATTGGGACTGGAGAGGGATGCAGGAGATTGGCCAGCCAGGGAGGGACCACAGGAGGGCTCCAGGGTGTGTCTGGCCCATCTCGCTCAGTCCCAATCAGCTGGACCCCAGCAGCAAGGTAACCTACCAGTTGGAGCATCTGACCCCTAATGGTCAGTTTATGTCATAGCGACTGGTCAACCAGTTGACTGTCTGCCTCCTTGTGTCAGTGCACAACATAGCAAGTGGTTGAGCAGCTTTAGCATATCATTAGCATATTATGCTGTGATTGGTTGAACAGACAACCAGATGACCAGGCAATTAGCGTATTAGGCTTTTATTATATAGGATTTGTTTATTTATTATCTTTCTCTCTTTTTCTTTAAATTTATCTTTATTATTGATACTGTTACAGATGCCCCCTTTTTCACTTTGAGCCCCTTCTAGCCTTCACCCCAGGCCTTTACCACACTATTGTCTGTGTCCCTGGGTTATTCATATATGCATATACATTTTTTGTTTAATCTCTAACCACCCACCTACACACTCCTGCCTTTCCTCTGGTATTCAACAGTTCCATGCTTCTAGGTCTCTAGATCTATTTTGTTCATAAGATTTCACCTATGATTGAGATCTTGTGATACCTGTGTTACTCTGACTGGCTTATTTTGCTTAGCATAATACTCTCCAAGTCCCTCCATGCTGTCTCAAAGGGTAAGATATCTTTTATTTTATAGCTGCATAATAAAGTTGGATCTTATAGAGATTAAGTGATTTTTTAAATATGTACTTTTCAAATTTTATTGGATTTATGCCACAAAATTCCTACCATCATTTCTTATTAGGTTGCAATGCCTACTCAGTCTTACTGTAATGACCTATGGTAAGACCCCTGTTTTGACAACATTCCAACTTCATATGATTTCTATAAGCTCCTATTTCTCAATATCCAGATTCTAAAAAATATGAGGAAAATGATAACAATATAAACCTTCTACCTAAGTATTGGTATGTGACATTGACAATGTTAGAAACAGAGGTTATTTCTTCCTGTATTACTATTTCCAATCCAGCATGTAAGGAGCTTGGAAATAGCCATTTTGTTTCAACAACAATTAAAAAACTGAATAAACTGAAAATAAACACCTCTTTTTAGATTCATCAGAGAATTGATGTCACAGGGCAAACTGCCACTCACAAAATTATAAAGATAGGCAGATACAAAGAACCACAACTTGTGGGTAATGAAACCCATGAGCAGAAATTTCCATGGGAACCAGTACCAATGTAGGCAAACCTAAACTATAATGATGAATTGCTTGAGGCTCAGTGTAGAGAAGTCCTAGAGTTAAAAACTGCAGGAGGGCCCAGTTTTAGGGGATGTGCCCATACTTTTGTGAATTTTACCTCTAGAGCTTTCCTATGTTCTCATAGTAAAGATCAAAGAGAAATCTCCTTGTGCTCCTAACAGGGGAAAGGGAAAGTAACTCTTGAAATATGCCAGAGGGAAAAACAATAGATCTTACCTATAGAGGAGCAAAGAAAAGTATTACATCTGACTTCTTCTCAGAAACCCAGCAAGCAAGAAAAGAATAGAGTGAAATATTTAAAGTTTTGAGAAAAAAATCCACCAGCTAATAATTTTGTATCCTGTAAAATTATCCTTCAAAGGTGAAGGGGAAATAAAGATTTTTCTCAGACAAACAAAAATTAAAGAAATTTGTAGCTAGTAGACTCGCCTTGCAAAAAATGTTAAAAGATATCTTCAGAGAGTAGAGAAAATAGTATAGATCAGAAACTTACATAAAGAAAGAAAGATTATTGGAGAAAGAATAAGAGAGAGTAAAATGAAACTTTGAATTTATTACTAGTAATAGATCTAAAAGGTAACAATTTGTTCAAAATGATAATAGCATCATTTATTCAATAATTTATTCAATTATTAGTGTTTATGTATCAGTGAAATGAATAACAGCAATAGCAAGAGATGAAAGGGACGACTTAGGAATACTTTATTATTAAGGTATTTGCACTATTTGGGGAGTAGTATGGTGTTATTTGAAATTGTGTTGGATCATTTGTAAATGTATGTTGCAAACTCTAAGGAAATTACTAAAAATGTAATAAAAGAAGTATAATTAATATGCTAATAAAGGAGAGAAAATGGACTTGTTTAAAATGCTGAGTGAAAACCACATAAGACAGAAAAATATCAAAAGACAATATAATAACAAGATAAACAAATAGAAAACAGCCACAAATATGGTAGATATTAATTCAATTATATCAATAACATTAAATATCAATGATCAAAATACAATTAAATGGAGAGATCAACAGAGTAAAAAACAAGATAAACTATGTCATCTACAAGAAACTCACTTTAAATATAAATACATATATTGATGAAAAGTAAAGGTATGTAGAACTATATGCCATGATAACACTAATTTTTAAAAAGCCGGAGTAGCTATGTTAAATTAGGATAGAGTCAACTTCATAGCAAAGAAAATTATGAGGGATAAAGAGGAACATGGCATAATAGTAAATTGGTCAAGTCTTTATGACTTTACAACTCTTACTGTGTATGCACTTAAAAAAATGGGCATAGAATTACTTAAGGTAAAAACCATTTATCCCTTTATTTCCAAAAATACTCCTTTTCATTTCACTCTTAAAACTTTCTGTTTCACTAGCCTTTCTAAATCATAGCTCTAATCAAGTTATTCCCAGTTTAAAACTTCAATGACTCAAAGACAAAATGGCAGCCAAATAGGCAGATGTGTCCCGAGCCTTTTCCGAGAGCAGATAGAAGGAGCAACTAAAACGAATAACACGCACCCCAATTTAGCAAAGTAGACACAGCTGGTGAGACAAATCACAGCCAGGAAGGGCATATGATGCCTGGAGAACAGTAAAATCAGAGATCTGGGCTGGAGGGAATTGTGAAACCTCCAATCCCGGAGGGTCAGAAGAAAACTAACTCTTGAAATATTCCAGGGGGATATCTGCCATGTCCCTTGGGACAAGCATAACATCTGACTGTGGAAAGGAAGTCCATAGGGCTGCTGGCAGCAGGGGATTCTAGATCTAAGACCACAACCATAAGAGGCTGAGCCCCGAGGGGGCAACTTGAACAACTGCCCAAGTCATGTGGTGCCGGGAGGGGAGAAACTCACAGTGGCACAGCTCTTTCCCATATTTTTGGTCTTTGCTTTTATTTGCTAAACCAACTTCATAGGACCTTTCAAATACAAACACTCACCTGTGGTTGAGGTGTGGGTGGAGGTGTAGACTTGTGGAGTCTGGGGAGAGGAGAAGGTTAGGAAAATATGGCTGTGATTCTGGCACTGCATCATACATGATGTGCTGGACCCAGGTAGCCATTTTCTCCGGAAGAGATAGCCTCTCCTTGCAGTCTCCAGGGAACCAAAACAGCCACACCCAGACAACCCCCTGAGTGGTACAAAGGATTCAAAGAAATAAATCTGAATAGTCATTAGAGTCATCAGGGATTGGGCTAAAGAGAGGCCTTTCAGTCCCAGCAACAGGAAACTGAAAAGCAGCAGACAGTGGATCTTAAACCATCCCTCATGAAGAATTAAAACTCAGTGGAAAAGAATGACACTTCACTTTTTCATTTTTATTTTATTTCATTTTATTATTATTTTGTTATCTCTTTTTTCATTATTTTCCTTTTTTCATTTGTTTCTTTATTTTTTATTTCTTTTTGCATTATTTTTTCATCATTCTAATTTTTGTATTTTTATCCTATTTTTAAAATTAATTTATTATTATTATTATTGTTGTTGTTGTTTTGTTGTTTTCTTCTCTTTCTCATTCTTCTTATCCACTCATCCTCTTTCTACTTCCTCTATACTGAACTTAGACTCTCCCCATAGTCATCCAATTCCTTAACCTTACTTTCTGTATATAAGCTCAGCCTCTACAGAGTCCACACCCACCTTCTTTACTGGATATTTGGTGTTTGTATGTTTTGGTTTACCTCTTTGTTCTCTGGTGTTTTCTCCACGTTTTTTTTTCATTTTTTTCTCGTTTTATACTTTTTCTTTTCCCTCGTAGCATGTTTTCTCTCTTTGATATCATTCGTGCTCTCTTTTCTCTCTCCTAATTCTCTTTTCTTTGATGGTCACTTATATTGGGGTTATTGGCATCATAAATGCATTCATGTTTTGTTCCCTTTGTGTTGTGTCTTGTCCAGTTACATTTTGTCCTGTTTGGCCAATGTGGTAGAGAGCGACCCACATAACCAGACACCCAGAAAGGAGACTCCATTCACGAATGGGTCAATAACACTCCAGACCCAATTACAGAGGCAGGAAATAAGGCGGCAATGAGGGAGAGAGTGTAAGTGAGTGAGGGAGTGAAAGAGGAGTGTGTGGACATGTGGGTGTGTATGTGTGTGTGAGTGAGACACAGATCTCACAGGACCTTCAGGGGCAGGATGACTGTACTTGCCTAACCAGGCAGCCTCTGCTACCATTGTAAACAGTCCCAGAACAGCCGGCATATCCATAGAGGCTGAGCCTTTTTAAAGGGGAGAGCTGCTGTGACTGGGAGCCCAGCCTCACCTCCATCCAGGGTGCCTTCAGACAGCACCCAGGACTCTACAGTCACCACTGCCAGAGACCTGCTGCCTTGGCTGTGGTCCCACGTTCACTGAGACTCCAGCCACCCCCAGCGCAGGATCCTATGAGTTCTGAAGCATGTTCCCGTATGGCCAGCCCAAGGCTTTAACCCAGGGCCTCACAACCACATGAGCAGCACCCATGCAAGCCACCCGCTCCAGTATAAGGAGCAGCAGCCTCACACAGCCTGCCCCCGTCTGAGGAGCAACAGCCCCATGAGTGCCCCACCCCTGTCTGAGGAGCAACATCCAGGAGAGTGTCCCGCCCACATCTGAAGAACAGCAACATGAGCAGCCTGCCCCATCTGAGGAGGAGCAGCAGCCTGCCCCCTTCCAAAGAGCAGCAGCCACACACAGCCTGGCCCCATCTGAGGAGCAGCAGATGCGTGAGCATCGTGCACCTGCCATCCAGAGAAGACACCACTGCTGCAAGCAGCGCCCACCAGAGGAGCCATCACCAAGTGAGGAGCAGCCACTGCCATGACCACCCAAGGAGCAGCTTCTGTCCAAGGAGCAGCACCCACATGACTTGACACCTAGATCCTTCAATGAGAGCAAAAGTGGGGAGACAAAGAAACCCCCAAAGGAAAAAAAGAAAAATGAGAAATCACCAGAAAAACAGCTAAGTGAAACAAAGCCATGCAATATGTCAGAAAAAGAATTCAGATTAAGCATCATAGAATTTATAAACCAGATGAATGAAAAAGTCAAAAATTTATGTGAGAATCAAGAAGAAGTAAAGAGTGATATAGCTGCAATAAATAACACCATGAGAAGTTTCAACAGTAGACTAGGAGAAGCAAAGGACCAAATTAGCGAAATAGAAGACAGGGAAACAAATACACCCAAACTGAACTGTAACTGGAGGAAAAAAAATTAAAAGACACAAAGAGACCTAAGGGAACTTTGGGACAATATGAAACAAAGAAACATATGAATAACAGGGGTGCAGAATGACAAGAAGAGGAACAAGGGTTAGAAAAATTATTTGAAGAAATAATGTCAGAAAACTTCCCTGATGTGGGGAAGAAAAAAGTCACACAACACAGAGAGTCCCAAACAAGATAAACCTGAAAAGACCCATAACAAGACACATCTTAATTATGATGGAAAATGTTCAGGACAAAGGGAGAATCTTAAAGGCTGCATGAGAGAGAATGGAAATTATGTACAAGAAATCTCCCATTAGATTATCAAATTATTTCTCAAAAGAAACACATTAGGCCAGAAAAGAATGGATGGAAATTTACAAAGTGATGCAAAGCAAAGGACTGAATCCAAGAATACTCTATCCAGCAAGGCTATCATTCAGAATTGAAGGGGAAATAAGAAGCTTCACAGATAAACAAAGGCTAAGGAAGTTCATCACCACCAAGCCAGCAATCCAAGAAATTCTAAACGGACTGGTGTAAGAAGAAATAAAAAGGGAATAAGGGACATGGGAACAAAAAATAAAAATGGCTACAAACAAGTACCTATCAATAATAACTTTAAACATAAACAGACTAAATGTTCCAATCAAAAGACATCAAGTGTCTGAGTGAATAAAAAACATGATCCATACATATGCTGTCTACCAGTGACCCACCTCAAAACAAGGGACTCACACAGACTGAAAGTGAAAGGATGGAAAAATATGTTTCAGGGAAATGAAAATGAAAAAAAATAATGAACCTGGGGTAGCAATACTTATATCTGGCAAAATAGACTTCAAAGTGAAGGCCATAGCAAGGGATAAGGAAGACCACTCAATAATACTAAAGGGATTGATAAAACAAGAGTATATAACCCTGGTAAACATATATGCACCCAATGCAGGAGCACCCAAATACATAAAAAAACAACTCCTGGACGATATCAAGGGAGAGATAGACAACAATGCAATCATAGTAGGGGACTTTAATACCCCATTCACATCATTGGATAAATCCTCTAAACCAAAAACCATGAAAAAACAAAAAACAAACAGCAATTCTAAATGACCCACAAGAACAGTTGGACTTAATAGACATCCTCAGAACATTTCACCCCAAAGCCCCGAAATATATGTTCTTCTCAAGTGCACATGGGATTTTTTTCAAAGATAGATCACATATTGGGTCACAGGCAAAGTCTCTCAAAATTCAAGAAGACTGAAATCATATCAACCATCTTCTCAGAACACAATGGCAAAATATTAAAAGTAAACTACAATAAAAACAATAAAAAAAATTCAAAAATTTGAAATCTGAATAACATACTAGTAAACAATGATCGGCTTACCAAAGATATCAAAGAAGAAATTAAAAACCTCCTGGAAATGAATGACAATGAAAACACAACAATCCTAACTCTGTGAGACACAGTGAAAGCAGTCCTGAGAGGGAAGTTTATAGCTCTAAAAGCCTACCTCAAAAAAACAAGAAAAAGTGGTAATAAATCATCTAATGCTACAACTTAAAGAATTAGAAAGAGAGCAACAAGAAAAGCCCAGAATGGGCAGAAGGAAGAAGATAATAAAGATCAGGGCAGAAATAAATGACAGTCAAAAAAACAAAAAACAAAAGATAAATGAAACCAATAGCTGGTTCTTTGAAAGGATAAACAAGATTGATGCACCTCTAGCCAGGCTCACCAAGAAGCAAAGACAGTGGACCCAAATAAGTAAAATCATAAATGAAAGAGGCGAAATAACAAAAGACCCCACAGAAATAAAAAAGGATTGTTAAAAAATACTATGATCAACACTATTCCAACAAACTGGGCAACCTAGAGGAAATGGAAATATTCCTAGAAAAATACAACCCTCCAAAACTCAATCAGGAAGAATCTAAAAATCTCAGTAGGCTGATAACTATGGAGGAATTTGAAGCAGCCATGGAAAATCATCCAGCAAACAAAAGCAACATTGTTCACAGTGGAGTTTTACCAAACATTAAGTGAAGAACTAAAACCTGTCCTCAAACAATTCCACAAAATTCAAGAATAAGGAACATTTCCCAGCTCATTCAATGAAGCCAGCATTACCGTAATACCAAAACCAGATAAAGACAACAAAATGAAAGAGAATTATAGGTCAATATCCCTTATGAACATAGATGCCAAAATCGTCAAAAAAAAAAAAATCTAGCAAATCGAACCCAGCGTTAAATTAGAAAGATCATACACCATGACCAAGTAGGATTTATCCCAGGGATGCAAGGGTGGTACAGTATCTGAAAATCAATAAATGTGATACATCATATAAACAAATTGAGAGATAAAAATCACATATTTATATTAATTGATGCAGAAAAAGCATTTGAAAAAATCCAACAATCTTTCTTGAAAAAAAACCCTCAGCAAAGTGAGAATAGAGGGATCATACCTCTACATAATGAAAGCCTTATATGACAAACCTACAGCCAACATCATACTCAATGGGCAAAAACTAACACCATTTCACCTAAAAACAGGAACAAGAAAGGGATGCCAACTTTTACCCTCTTAGAATTGCTAGCCATAGCAATTAGACAAGAAGGAAAAAAAAGTTATCCAAATTGGAAAAGAAGGCGTAAAACTGACATTATTCACAGATAACATGATATTGTACATAGAAAACCTTAAATACTCTATCAAAAATTATTAAACTTGAGAACCAAGATGGCGGCGATATAGGCAGACGTATCCCAGGTCGTGTCCCGGAGCAAATGGAGCGAGCAGCTGAAGCTAGTAACACTCACACCGAATTGGCGAAATTGCTCAGCTGGTGAGAGGGTTTGCAGCCGGGAAGAGCAGAACTCCCCTGGAAAGGTAACAAAAAAAACAGGGATTTGGGCAGGAAAGTTTGCCAGACCTCTGAGCCCAGAGAGTCGGAGGGAGACCGCGTGGCAGACAGCCGCGTCCCTTGGGACAGGCACAGCCCCTGACGGGGGAAAGGAGAACCGCGGGATTCCTGGCGCCGCCAGGGAAATTGAGAGCTGGGTTCTGTGATCACGGAGGACTGAGCCTAAAGGGGGCAGCCTGAAGAGCTGACCTGACCATGCAGTCCCGGTAAGAGAAGATGCTTACAGAAACCAAGCCTTCCCCGTTTCCGCGGCCGGCATTTGTTTGTTTGTTTTCACTGAATCCTGTTCATGGGACATTTCGGATACAGACACTCACCTGTGCTGAAGAGAGGGAGAGTGTGCTGAGGAGTGGAATCTGGGGAGAGACTGGGGAAAGAGGGGGAGCCGGGAGAGGTGGTAGTGAATTGAGTGCTGAGACACCCCTGAGGCCAGGACTGGGGCAGCCACCCTCTCCTGAGAGTGAGTCTCCTCCCCCCAGCCCCCAGGCAAGGAGCACAGCCACACCCAGATTCCACCCTGTACGAGATCAAGGATTAAGATAACCTGATCAGTCCCTGGGAGTTAACAGGGTCTGGCCTATAGGGGGATTTTCAATCCCAGCAACAACATAGCGCTGGTAACTAACTATTACGCAGTCAGCTCTGGGCAGTGAACTTCCACTGGACAGAGAGGCCCTATAGCCTCAGAGGCCAACCCCAGAACACTGCCACCCAGAGGCTGACCCACAAACTGACTCTTTGCTAAACACAAAATAAGGCAGTCTGGGAAATAAATGCGGCATGCTTTAAAATAAGGACTGTGGTTTACAACACAGAGGAACAGTATATCGCAGGGAAACTCAACACTCTCCTGAATACCTGGAAGGTCTAAGGCGAGCCACACTGAAGAATAGAAGAAACGAAGGACCTTCACTACTGCAATTTTTTTTTCTTTTTTCACTTTTTAACTAAGAAACCAATTTTTTTCATTCTTTTTTTTCTGTTCTTTTTTCTTTCTTTCTTTTCTTCTTTTCCCATCACCTGATTTTACCCTTTTAATTACTACCTTCTTATTTTTAACCAGTATTATTACTGCTACCATTTTACCATTTTTTAAAGTTCGATTTTATTTTTTCTTTATTTTATTTTGGGATTAGTGTTCACCATTCTATTTTCATCATTATATTATTGGTTGTTTCTAGTTTGCATTAATATCCAGGGAGCTGTTGCTGGAATTTGTTGGGATTAGTGGCGGTACTATAGGAGTCTTCTCCTCATATAAAAAGTCTCTTCCCCTCTTCCACTTCATTCTCTTTTTTCGCTCTTTTTTTTTCTTTTCTTTTCTCGCTTTTATTTTCCCCCCTTCTTTTTCCCAATTCCATTTTTGCACTCCCCTTTTTGATCCCTACTTTTCTTTTCTTTTTTCTCTTTTATCTTTATCTCTTCCTTCTTCCTTAACCCCTAATTCTCTTAATTCAGGTGGTCACCTTTAATTGGGGTTATTAATATCGTGAATATATTTGTGTATAGTGCCTGGTACGTGGTGCCTTGTTGTGTTGTATTTTGTGCCTTTAAATCAACGCAGCAGATCCAAGCAACAGCAACCTCCTGAGCACCACATCCTCTGCTGAGGAATAGCAGCTGTACGTGAAACCTCGCCCCACCAGCCAGAAGAGCCACCACAGCTGTGAACAGCACCCACCAGAGGAGCTGCTGACAACTGAAGAGCAGCTGCTACCGCAACCGCCCGAAGAGCAACCACAGACCAAGGAGTCACTGTCACCAAGGGAGCAACCACTGAACAACTCAACGTTTAGGTATGTCAGTGAGATCAAACTTGGGTAGACAAAGAAACCCCCAAAGGAAAGAGAAGGAGGACTCTCCAGAAAAGCAGCTAAGTAATACAGAGGCATGCAACATGACAGATAAAGAATTCAGAATAAGGATCCTAGAGTGCATAAACCGGATGGAGGAAAAAATCGACAACCTCTGCAAGAAGCAAGAAGAAACAGATGAAAAAATCGATAACATATGGAAGAAGCTAGAAGAAACATATGAAAAAATCGATAACATATGGAAGAAGCTAGAAGAAACAGATGAAAAAATCAACAACCTAAGTAAGACCCAAGAAGAAATGAAGAGTGATATAGCTGCAATGAAAAACTCCATTGAAAGTATCAACAGTAGACTAGGAGAAGCGGAGGACCGAATTAGTGAATTAGAAGACAAGGAAGCAAAACACACCCAAAATGTACTGCAATTGGAGAAAAAAATTAAAAGACAGGAGGAGAGCCTAAGGGAGCTTTGGGACAACATGAAACGGAACAACATACGAATAATAGGAGTACCAGAACAACAGAAGGATGAACAAGGATTAGAAAACCTACTCGAAGAAATAATATCAGAAAACTTTCCTGAGGTGGGGAAGAAAAAAGTCACACAAGCCCAGAGAGTCCCAAACAAGGTGAACCCGAAAAGACCCACACCAAGACACATCATAATCACCATGGCAAATGTTCAGGACAAAGAGAGAATCTTACAGGCTGCAAGAGAGAGACGGAAAGTTACATACAAGGGATCTCCCATTAGATTGTCAAATGACTTCTCAACAGAAACACATCAGGCCAGAAAGGAATGGACTGAAATTTACAAAGTGATGCAAAGCAAAGGACTGAATCCATCCAGCAAGGCTATCATTCAAACTTGAAGGGGAAATAAGAAGCTTCACAGACAAAAAAAGGCTAAGGGAGTTTGTCACCACCAAGCCAGCAATGCAAGGAATGCTAAAGGGACTGGTATAAAAAGAAGAAATAAAAAGCTCAGAAAGAAAACAGCCACACAAAAAAAGAAATGGCTACAAACAAGTACCTTTCAATAATAACTTTAAACGTAAACGGACTAAATGCTCCAACCAAAAGACATCGAGTGGCTGAATGGATAAAAAAACATGACCCATACATCTGCTGTCTACAAGAAACCCACCTCATTAGAAGGGACTCACACAGACTGAAAGTGAAAGGATGGAAAAATATCTTTCAGGCAAATGGAAAGGAAAAGAAAGCTGGGGTAGCAATACTTATATCGGACAAAATAGACCTCAAAGTGAAGGCCTTAACAAGAGATAAGGAAGGCCACTTCATAATACTAAAGGGATCAATACAACAAGAAGATATAACCCTGGTAAACATATATGCACCCAATGTAGGAGCACCCAAATTCATAAAAAAACTCCTGGAAAATATCAAAGGAGAGATCGACAACAATACAATCATAGTAGGGGACTTTAATACACCATTGACAGCACTGGATAAGTCCTATAGACAAACAACCAGCAAAGATACAGCAATCCTAAATGACTCACTAGATCAGATGGACTTAATAGACATCTTCAGAACACTTCACCCCAAAGCCACGGAATATACATTCTTCTCAAGTGCTCAGGGGACATCTTCAAACATAGACCACATATTGGGTCACAAGCAAAGTATCCCCAAATTCAAGAAGATTGAAATCATACCAAGCATCATATCAGACCACAAGGGCATAATATTAGAAATAAACTACAATAAAAACAACCCAAAATACTCAAACACCTGGAAGCTGAATAGCATGCTATTAAATATTGATTGGGTTACCAATGAGATCAAAGAAGAAATTAAAAACATCCTGGAAACTAATGACAATGAAAACACAACAATCCAAAACCTATGGGACACATTGAAAGCAGTCCTGAGAGGGAAGTTTATAGCTCTACAGGCCTATCTCAAAAAACAAGAAAAAATGGTAGTAAATCATCTAACTCTACAACTCAAAGAATTAGAAAGAGAGCAACAAGAAAACCCCAGAGTGAGCAGAAGGAAGGAGATAATAAAGATTAGAGCAGAAATAAATGACATAGAGACAAAAAAAACAATACAGAAAATCAATGAAACCAAGAGCTGGTTCTTTGAAAGGATAAACAAGATTGATAAACCTCTAGCCAGACTCACCAAGAAGCAGAGAGAGAGGACCCAAATAAATAAAATCAGAAACGATAGAGGCGAAATAACAACAGACCCCACAGAAATACAAATGATTGTTAAAAAATACTATGGACAGCTTTACTCCAACAAACTAGACAACCTGGAGGAAATGGACAAATTCCTAGAAAAATACAACATTTCAAAACTCAATCAGGAAGAATCTAAAAATCTCAACAGGCCAATAACTATGGAAGAAATTGAAGCAGTCATCAAAAAGCTTCCATCAAACAAAAGCCCAGGACCAGACGGCTTCACAGGGGAGTTTTACCAAACATTCAAGGAAGAACTAAAACCTATCCTCCTCAGACTACTACAAAAGATCCAAGAGGAAGGAACACTTCCAAGCTCATTCTATGAAGCCAGCATCACCCTAATACCAAAACCAGGTAAAGACAACACAATGAAAGAGAATGACAGGCCAATATCCCTCATGAACATAGATGCCAAAATCCTCAACAAAATCTTAGCAAATCGGATCCAGCAATACATCCGAAAGATCATACACCATGACCAAGTAGGATTTATCCCAGGGATGCAAGGATGGTACAATATCCGCAAATCAATAAACGTGATACATCACATAAACAAATTGAAAGAAAAAAACCACATGGTCATATCAATTGATGCAGAAAAAGCATTTGACAAAATTCAACACCCATTTTTGATAAAAACTCTCAGCAAGGTGGGAGTAGAAGGATCATACCTCAACATAATAAAAGCCATATATGACAGGCCCACAGCCAACATCATACTCAACGGACAAAAACTAACACCATTTCCCCTAAGAACAGGAACAAGACAGGGATGCCCCCTCTCACCACTCCTGTTCAACATAGTACTGGAAGTGTTAGCCATTGCAATTCGGCAAGAAGAAGAAATAAAAGGCATCCAAATTGTGAAAGAGGAAGTAAAACTGTCCTTATTTGCAGACGACATGATATTATACATACAAAACCCTAGAGATTCCATCAAAAAGCTACTAGACTTAATACATGAATTTGGCAATGTAGCAGGATACAAAATTAACCCCAAGAAATCTGAGGCATTTCCATACACCAATAGTGAACTTTCAGAAAGAGAGATTATAAAAACAATCCCGTTTACCATTGCACCGAAAAAACTAAGCTACTTAGGAATAAACTTAACTAAAGAGGTAAAAGACCTCTACTCAGAAAACTACAGGACGTTGAAAAAAGACATAGAGGAAGACATAAACAGATGGAAGAACATACCGTGTTCATGGATTGGTAGAATCAACATCATTAAAATGTCCATACTACCCAAAGCAATCTATAAATTCAACGCACTTCCCATTAAAATACCAACAGCATACTTCAGAGATCTAGAACGAACTTTCCAAAAATTCATCTGGAATAAAAAAAGACCCCGAATAGCTGCAGCAATCCTGAAAAAGAACAAAGTAGGTGGGATCTCAATACCAGATATCAAGTTGTATTACAAAGCCACTGTTCTCAAAACTGCCTGGTACTGGCACAAGAATAGGCATATAGATCAATGGAATAGAATAGAGAGCCCAGAAATCGGTCCGAACCAATATGCTCAATTAATATTTGACAAAGGAGGCAAGAACATACAATGGAGCCAAGATAGTCTCTTCAATAAATGGTGTTGGGAAAATTGGACAGATATATGCAAGAAAATGAAACTAGATCACCAACTTACACCATACACAAAAATAAACTCAAAATGGATAAAGGATTTAAATGTACAAGAGGATACCATAAAAATTCTAGAAGAATCCAAAGGCAAGAAAATCTCAGACATATGCCGAAGCAATTTCTTCACTGATACAGCTCCTAGGGCACTTGAAACTAAAGAAAAAATGAACAAATGGGACTACATCAAAATAAAAAGCTTCTGCACAGCAAAAGAAACCATCAACAAAACAACGAGAAAACCCACTGTGTGGGAAAACATATTTGCCAATGACATATCTGATAAGGGCCTAATCTCCAAAATTTATAGGGAACTCATACAACTTAACAAAAGGAAGATCAACAATCCAATAAAAAAATGGGCAAAGGACCTAAATAGACACCTTTCAAAAGAGGACATTCAGAAAGCCAAGAGACATATGAAAACATGCTCAAAGTCACTAATCATCCGAGAGATGCAAATCAAAACAGCAATGAGGTACCATCTCACACCTGTCAGACTGGCTATCATCAACAAATCAACAAACGACAAGTGCTGGAGAGGATGTGGAGAAAAAGGAACACTTGTGCACTGCTGGTGGGAATGCAGACTGGTGCAGCCACTATGGAAGACAGTATGGAGTTTCCTCAAAAAACTGAAAATGGAACTCCCATTTGACCCTGTGATCCCACTTCTAGGAATATATCCCAAGAAACCGGAAACACCAATCAGAAAGGATATATGCACCCCTATGTTCATAGCAGCACAATTCACCATAGCTAAGATCTGGAAACAGCCTAAGTGCCCATCAGTAGATGAATGGCTTAGAAAACTGTGGTACATCTACACGATGGAATACTATGCTGCTCTAAAAAGGAAGGAACTCTTACCATTTGCAACGTCATGGATGGAACTGGAGAGCATTATGCTAAGTGAAATAAGCCAGTCAATAAAGGAAAAATACCACATGATCTCACTCATTCATGGACAATAGAGACCATTATAAACTTTTGAACAATAATAGATACAGAGGCAGAGCTGCCTCAAACAGATTGTCAAACTGCAGCGGGAAGGCCGGGGAGGGTTGGGGGGCAGGAAGCAGGGGGGTAAGAGATCAACTAAAGGACTTGTATGCATGCATATAAGCATAACCAATGTACATAAGACACTGGGTGATAGGGGAGGCTAGGGGACTGTCTAGGGCGGGGGGATAAAATGGATACATATGTAATACCCTTTGTAATACTTTAAGCAATAAAAAAAATTATTAAACTTAATAAATGAATTCATCAAAGTAGCAGGATACAAAATTAATGTCAAGAAATCTATGGCATTTTTACACCAATAGTGAACTTATAAAAAGAGAGATTAAAAATCAATCCCATTTACCCTTGCAACAAAAAAATTAAGATACTGAGAAATAAACTTAACTAAGGAGGTAAAAGACCTGTACTCAGAAAACTACAGGGCATTGAAAAAGGAGTCAGAGGAAGACATAAACAGATTGAAAAATATACCCTGTTCATGGATTGATAGAATCAACATCATTAAAATGCCTATACTACCCAAAGCAATCTATAGATTCAATGCACTCCCAATTAAAATACCAGCAGCATACTTCACAGACCTAGAACAAACCCTCCAAAAATTCATCTGGAATAAAAAAAAGACCCCGATTAGCTGCATCAATTCTGAGAAAGAAGAACCAAGTAGGAGGGATCTCAATACCAGATATCAAGCTGTATTACAAAGCCACTGTTCTCAAAACTTCCTGGTACTTGCACAAAAGCATACATATAGACCAATGGGATAGAATAAAGAACCTAGAAATCAACCCAAAACACTAAGCTCAATTAATATTTTACAAAGGAGCCAAGAGCATTCAATGGAGTCAAGAAAGTCTATTCAAAAAATAGTGTTGGGAAAATTGGACAGATACATGCAAAAAAAAATTAAACTAGACCACAAACTTACACCATATGCAAAAATAAACTCAAAATGGATAAAGGACTTAAACATAAGATGGGAAACCATAAAAGTCTTAGAGAAATCCACAGGCAGCAATATCTCAGACCTTTGCCGAAGCAATACCTTCACTGTTACAGCTCTTAGGACAATGGAAATTAAAGAGAACATAAACAAATGGGACTAATTCAAAATAAAATAAAAAAAAACATTCTGTACAGCAAAAAGAAACCATCAACAAAACAATAAGAAAGCCCATGGCATGGGAGAACACATTTGCCAATGTTATCACAGATAAGGATTTAATCTCCAACATTTACAGGGAGCTCATACAACTTAACAAAAGTAAGAAAAACAACCCAATCAAACAATGAAGTAAATAGGTACTTTTCGAAAGAGGACATACAAATGGCCAAGAGACATATGAAAACATGCTCAAAGTCACTAATCATCTGAGATGCAAATCAAAACACATGCGGTACCATCTCACACCTGTCAGAATGGCTATCATCAACAAATCAACAAATGACAAGTGCTGGCAAGGATGCAGAGAAATAAGAACCCTCGTGCACTGCTGGTGGGAATGCAGACTGGTGCAGCCACTATGCAGAACAGTATGCAGTTTCCTCAAAAAAAACTAAAAATGGAACCCCCATTTGACCCAGTGATCCCACTTCTAGGAATATATCCCAAGAAACTAGAAACATCAATCAGAAAGGATATATGCACCCCTATGTTCATAGAGGCACAATTCACCATAACAAAGATTTAGAAACATCCTAAGTGCCCATAAGCAGGTGAGTTGATTAAAAAACTGTGGTACATCTACACAGTGGAATACTATGCTGCAGTAAAAAAAAAAAAGAAAGAAAAGAGTTCTTACCATTTGCAGCAGCATGGATGGAACTGGAGAGCACTATGCTAAGTGAAATAAGCCAGTCAGAGAAAGATAAGTATCACATGAGCTCATTCATATGTGGAATCTTATGAAGACAATAAACTGATGAACAAAATAGATCCAGAAACAATCATTTTGATTTTTTAGAAGTGAAAATATAAAGGGAAATGTAGTGGAATAATTTGATGTTGAAAAAGTTTGCTACATTACAAGGTATCAGAAATGTGCTTATTATAAGTGATCAAAGTTATGGTAAGAACTACTTTTAAGACACAATCTTCACATGCTCTGTATTGCTTTAAGAAGCAAAATATGGGACAATTGAGAAAGATAAGCATTCTACATCAATGATCAGTCTTCAGGAATATTTGTTTTGGGAGATGCTATAAAACTACAGCAAGCCCATTTTCAATAGCCATAATTCCTAATGTTATGGCTGGTACTCCAGGGATCAGATTTATGCCCTGGAATACCTGCCATAGCCAGAGTAGGATGGATCCTTGGAAGATACTGATTTGAATAGATTAATGTAATCTCTTGTATTTAAGAGGGAAGAGAGCTCTGGAAACTTAACTTGGAACACCTGATGCTCATTCATTACATTTCACTTGATAACTTTAATAGTGGGTATATGTAATTTCTGTTGTACATCTATCCTCTTTTGCAAAAGTATATGTCATATGACAAAGGGGAAAAATAGTGAACTTTCAAAGGCATTTGAATATATCAGGCATTACCTTTAGGCTAATTGTCTTTTTTCCTATGAAAATGTCACTTTGCTCTTGAGCTTAAATGGAGATATCTTCCCTGTGCTTCATACTGCAGGAATAATAATAGTAAGAATACTAATTTACAAACAATGTTTGCTAGCGTAGACCAAGTTCCCATTGAATCATGATCACTGATTTTTTATTCCTTTGCTTCATATTTTAACTACTACCAACAATCTTAAGTCATCTTAACTGTATTAATATATTTAATTCTATTTCATTGATATGCAATCTTAACCTGCTTCACTTAACACTTACTCAGAAAGAATGTACTTCAAGGGTGAAGACTGAGGAAAACCTTGGAAATAATTCATATGGCAAAGATTGATGGGAATTTTATTATAGGGAAGATATAGTGTTTGTATCTTTAATTGCAATAGTTTGAGAATCCGGCACACTACCTCATACAAAATGGGTACTGAATAAATGTGTGCTGAATTACTGAATGAATGAAAAAAATGTATCTTAAGAAAAGATTCAAGTTGCTGCCATGGTTGAAGAATTGCATCTAATCTGTAATTTGTGTATTAGAGTATTATTGGCTTTGACAAAAAAAAAAGCCACGATGAATTGAAATTGTAAAACACTTAATGTTATATACTAAGGAGTTTAGTATTTATTTTATGGATTTTAAAGTAGATGAATATCCTGAGTATTAGGGAAAAAATAAAAATAGATTGGTAAGGATTGTAAGAGAGGCATTTTAATAATGTAGGTGTGATCTACAATTTCTAATCATGGAGAACAGCGAGAATTTAATGAGGTATTTGATGGCTTAGACGTGTTCACTGAACTTTGAAAATGCAGACTCACCAATTGATGGAGACAAAACAAAAAAAAGTAAATTATATTTTCTGTTCTGGCCAAAGTAGAATAACAGGGATCAGATATATGCCCTGGAACAACTGAAAAAAAGGGAAGAAAATTAGATAAAATTATAAAAGACACTGGACATCAGGAAGCAGAGACTGACCCCTCACAGATAGGAAACAAAGGAGGTGAGGCCTATGATTGCTTCAAATTCCTTGAGTTTCTAGGCCACAGCTCAGAGAGGCAGAACCCAGGCAAAGACCAGCGGTCTCACTACTAGTATGTAGAAGGGATGGAGCTAAGACCCTGTGGAGAACAAGGTGGGTAGAGTTCTCAAGGCAGACAACCAGAGAGCAAAATGAGAGAAAGAGAGGGAACTCCAGAATCTTGCACCCCACAGGAATGATTCAGCTGATTACTGATCAGCTCATGTGTGAATACATTATTAGAAGCCAGGAAAGCCCTAACCGGTTTTGCTCAGTGGATAGAGCATCTGCCTGCAGACTGAAGGGTCCCAGGTTCAATTCCAGTCAAGGGCATGTACCTTGGTTGCAGGCACATCCCCAGTAGGGGGCGTGCAGGAGGCAGCTAATCGATGTTTCTCTCTCATCAATGTTTCTAGCTCTCTATCCCTCTCCCTTCCTCTCTGTAAAAAAAACAATAAAATATATATTTTTTTAAAAAGCCAGGAAAGAAACCACTGGAAAGGATTCTTGATAACTGATACTCACACAGGGCCTGAAATAGTGATCTTTACTGTCAGCCAGACTAGAAAACCTCATAGAGCAGTGGTTCTCAACCTTGGCTGCACATTAGAATCACCTGGGAGTCTTTTTAAAATCCTGATTTCTGGGTCTCATCCTCCGAAAATTCTGTTTCTTTGTTACTAATGTTGTGGCCCCACCCCATAACAAAGAAACAGAATTTCTGGAGGATGAGGCCCAATAATAAGGATTTTATAAAGATTCCCAGGTGATTCTAATGTGCAGCCAAGGTTGAGAACCACTGCTCTAGATGCACAGGCACTGAATAAATTACATGGAAGGGTCTTTCTGCAGGAGTGAGGAACAGTTAACCATACCACATGGTATAACATTAATTAGGCATGTACTATCACAGGGAACTGCTCTGCTTATTTCAATCAAATCTGAAAAAGGATCCCAAAGAATCAAACTGTTTCCAAGCAACACAACAGTATCCAAAAAGGGCAAATATTATTTGTAAAAAGAAAATGGATGTTGAACAACACATGGGTTTTAAATAAAGACAGGATCAGTAGTAGGGTACTGATCTATCCTTTGCCCTCTAATATGGCTTTAATATGGCACTGTTTTTCAGATTAATGTTGAAAATGTTACCTTAAAAGATAATTGATCTTGATTTCAGAGGGGGATTTTGGGTGCCACGTTAAGTTGTATACCCAATGCCTCACTCACCTCTCCCATATTTGGGCAAATATCAAAACCTGAGGGCTGTGAGTACATAGAAAAAACCATGGCTCTCAGAATCTCCCCCCTATCAATTGTTACCTATAATTTATCCAGGAGAAATGAAAGTACTTGTATGAAGATGTGAACACGTGAAATATTCGTGACCCCTTGATTTCCAAACAGCCTCAAACTGGAATCAATCCAAAAGTCCATCAAAAAATGAATGGGCAGCTGAACTGTGGTGTGCCCATACACGAGGACAATTCTCTACCACAAGCAAGAATGCAACCTTGAGGGCCATCCCTGGACAATGCAGGCTGTGCAGGGGCGCGTGCTGACCCGCCTCAGGAAAGAATAAGAATGCTGCAGCACCAGGAAATGGTCTCCTAGCAACTGGGCGGCTGGGACAACAAACCCCTGAGGCCCCTGGGCGCCCTGGGCCAAGGGCGCCATGGCGGGCCAGCAGTGGCCCTTACCGGAGCCCCACAAGGGGTGGCTGTTAAAGTCGGACCTGAGGAAGAAGGCGCTCATAGAGTCGGGGCTGATCAAGCCGTGGCAGTCAGGGCCGAAGCTCGACAAAAAGCCAGAGTTCAACAAGAAGTGGCTGCTAGGATCACGGAGGTTGGATCCCTTACCCCTGGGCATGAAATGTAAGCCCTGGTTCAAGGACAGGGACAGGTTGCCTTCCCGCTATCTCTCAAAGCAGAACAAGCTTGGGAACTGCCCCGCCTCCATGGACAGCCGGCGGTGGGTATTTGTGAAGGAGGGGGTGGATGACTTCAGAAAGGGCTGTCCATCTCCTGAAGATGTGATCACTCGTGGCCCTCGGGAGAGCTTTCTCCCCATGATTGCTCATAGAATTCCCCGCCCTCCGCCCAAAAAGATTCACAAGCAGCCGCCCATGGGAGCGGACCTGTGTTCCAAGCTCTCCCAAGCCCAGCGAGCACGGAAGGCCTTTGTAGAGAACATTGAAGCCAGCCTGACCCAGCAGTCCCTGGCGAACTGCCCGAATCTGGAGGACGCTCTCCCTGCAGACCTCCTGCTCAAGGTCCTGGAAGTGCTAGATCCTGACAGGGAGCTGGAGGACGCGTGGGCGTATTGCAAGGGCACCAAGGAAAGAAAGAAGACCTCCACACACCTGTGTGAAGAACATCCTGAGGAGTTCAACCTGGAGCCTCCCCAGGCAGCGAACCTGGAGCCTCCCGAGGCGGGGAACCTGGAGCCTCCCGAGGAAGTCCACCCCGAATCTCCCTGGAAGCTCAACCTGGAACCTCCCGAGGAGGAAAACCTGGAACCTGAAGACCAAACCCACGTGGAAACGGCCAAGGAGAGTCTCCAGTCATATTTATTCAGTTTGTTTCCTGAGGAAGAGACAAATGCAGCATGCACAACGGATATCCCCAAAGATCCTGGGCTCCAAAAAGCAAGAAGAACAGTTGGTGAATTCTGCAGATGGATCAATGATAAATTTGGAGACATAGGCATTGATGAAGAGGACCTCATGAAAAAGTTTGAAGTTGACTTTGAGGGCCCATTCACCCATAATACAGTCAAAATAAAGAAAATAACCCAGCTTCCTTTGAATTTAAGGCCCTGCACACAGCTAGATGCAATGAAGCAGAGAAAATTCTCCCTGCAGGAAGATAACTGGGAAAGGAAACTCCGCAAACGAAAAGACCCTTATAAACCCAAACAGCGAAAGATAAGGTATGGAGCATGGTACCTGGACCCCAAAACCTGGAAAAAGCTGGCCAGTGACCAGCCTTTGCCCGACCCTGAAGTCGTCCCTGACAAGGAATATTGGACCTATCGAAGGCATCTTGAACCAGACATTATTGATGAACTTTATGGACCAATTGCCTTCAAAGATTTCATTGTAAGCAAGGGCTACAAGATGCCAGGTGTGATTGAGAAGATGTTTATGAGGAAGGGATGGAAATATGAGAAAGTGAAGACTCCTATACACCGAGTAATGAAACTCCTCTCCAAACCCAAAGGGGAGGATTCAGAGGAAGAAGAGAATTAGACAATTTTCTATTTACTACTCACTTGGCTAGTGTGTCTCTCTCATTTTAACATCAGCCAGAATTCACCATGAGTGCCTCACTGTGTATGGACAATTTGATTCGAAAACATCTGTAAATTTAACACCTACTGCTAATAAAAATTTCTAAATGAGCTTCTGCTTGTGCTCACAATATTTTATGTATTTATTTTACCAACTATGAAATCAATATTTACATATACTCCTCTTGGTTTTTATTGCATTAGGAATATTATATTTTTATTTCAATTATTTATTAAAAGTAACTATAAATGAAAGAATTACTTACAAAGGATCTTGTTGCCCAGCTGATGTGGCTCAGTGGTTGAGCATTGACCTATGAACCAGGAGGTCATGGTTTGATTCCCAGTCAGGGCACATGCTTTGGTTGCAGGCTTGACCCCAATGGGTGGGGGGGGGGCATGCAGGAAGCAGCTGACTAATGATTATCTATCATCGTTGATGTTTCTTTCTCTTTCTTTCCCTCTCTAAAAGTCAGTAAAAATATATTTATAAAAAATTATGCCAGCTACCACATGGAATGAATCTCAAAATAATTGTTCAGAATGAAAGAACTGTATCACTCCAATTATATTTAATCTATAATGCATTATGTCAATATTTTTTAAGCAAAACTTGTAACACATAGCCAAAGTAATTTTATGCATTGTTTGTGAATTGTCTATGGCTGCCTTTGCACTACAACATGAGAATTTTGGAATTGTCACAGAGATCATATGGCCTGCAATCTTAAAATATTTCCTATCTGAATTATTACAGTAAAATGTACTGTCCTCCTAATCTAGAAGAAAAAATATATTCATACATATATTAAGTCCATGATGCCACACTTTAGTTGAAGGAAAGATAATACATGCTCATCTATGGAATAGAATAAAGTAAAATACTTTTAAAGAATAACTATTTAGTTAGACCTTTTTTTAACCCTTTTCAAATCTGCCTATTAATTTCAATATTCTTAGGGTCAAAAATCCCTGAGGCAAATCATCATAGCTTATAGTTGCTGCTTCTTGTGATGTCTCTCCACGTGATGACTTGTCATGCAGAGATTCCCCATGACTCCAAAAATGCGGGTGTTAAATGTGAGATAAGGCACCCTGAACATGATAGAGACAAACTAATTTTCTTCCCCACTGAAATGGTTAATTAATTTAATGGGATGTCCACAAAGGTGGGTTGGCCAGGAAACATGTTTTGTATATCCATAACATTTTTTAATGCTTTTAATTAAATGCCTTTATGCGGGGGCTGCACTTGATACTTTATCACCATCCTCTTCATGTCTTGGTAAGCCTTTGATCCATTTTACACAGTTAAATGACCTCCCTGGCCCACGTGGATATTTGAGTTTGTTGCCTTTGAACTGGTAGCACAATGTTCCCTGACGTCACTAGAGTCTACAAATTATGAAAACATGCTCATTAAAATCATTAATTCTTGCAAATTTGCATACTATCATCATTCTCTTTGTCAGTCAACAGAAATACCTATATTTTGTGATTATTGTTAGCATTAATGTTAGGATTTAGATATAGAATAAAGAATAAGAGAATTCTATAGCTCCACTAATATTAAAATTATTAAGGAATTTATTATGACAATTATTTTGTTAATCAAAAGTTGAAATCTGTAGCCAAGTTAATTTCAGTCTCATTTCATAAAAAAATTGTGATCACCTTTATTAGGATCGCATCAAGGCCCAAAACCTGATTGGAACCTACTAAACAAAAATTATAGGATAACCTTTAGGTGTTTTATTTTATCATTGCTCCCTATTGAATATATTTAAATTTTATTATTATATTCATAAAAATTCACTGTGAAAGTGTATATCTTTTAAAAAATATTTTTACTGATTTCAGAGAGAAAGGGAGAGGGAGAGAGGGAATCATCAATGATGAGAATCATTAATCGGCTGCCTCCTGCACGCCCCCTGCTGGGGATCAAGTCCTCAACTCAGGCATGTGCCCTAACCAGAAATCAAAGGGTGACCTCCTGGTTCATGGATTGACACTCAGGCACTGAGCCTTGCCAGCTGGGCTGAAAGCGTATTTCCATATAATATAACAGAGCTGTAGAACACCAAGGAGCTTCAAGTGCTGAAAATCTCCTGTGCAGAATCGATGTGTGAATAAAACTACCCAGCACCACCAAATATCCTCCCATTTCTATTCAAGTGCAGGTAATCTTTGCATGCCATGAATATCAGCTTAAAATTCACTCATAAATGTAACTTGAGAAATCAAGCAACTTCTTTACATTTTAGAAATAACAGATAAACCTGTCTGTGATGGGACAATTTATAGCTGGAAAGATTTGTAGTGTAGATCTACAGTGCACTTCTGCTTGCCTTCATAAAGGAATTCATATGTAAATAG
This sequence comes from Myotis daubentonii, assembly GCF_963259705.1. Lineage (NCBI taxonomy): Eukaryota > Metazoa > Chordata > Mammalia > Chiroptera > Vespertilionidae > Myotis > Myotis daubentonii. The sequence continues at coordinate 114,483,580 of NC_081861.1, forward strand.
AACTATATGTATATAATATTTCATCTATATAGGACAGGAAATATATATGTTTATTTGCAAATTTTCTATTTTAAATGAAGTCTGTCTGTGAGTATTATGAGCTTTAAGAACCAGGTCTTTTCTATTTTACTTTTTTAATAAGGCCTATAATGTCTCTCTGACCCAGACTTTCTCATCATAATTAAGTCTATGTCATCATTGTATTTTAATTCTGCACTGGTTTCCAAACTAGTCTTTCTTCTCTTTAAGTATGTTTTTCAAAAATGCAAACCTGGTCCAATTCACAAGCTTGCTATCTCTCCAGGCTAATCAATAACATATCTGTTTACATAGGCACACCTCCCACACACATAGTACCATACAAACATGCACCTACATTACAGACGCCAGTCCGCCTGTGCTTTCACACCTCTATGTCTTTGTATATGGTCTTCCCTATTGTTAGGTCTTCACTCTGGCTGCTGTAATCCTGTTTCAATGCTCTCTCCTCTGAAGCCAATTTTATGATTGGTTTTATCAAGACCTTGTTTTTAAGCAACTGAGGGGCACCGGGCATGAGATACATATAGGAAATAAGTTCAACTTGGTTTGAAACCAGGGAACCTGGGGAGGTAGAAAATCCTTGCTCAATAGGTGCTAGTTTTCTATCTTCCAGGGAACCTGCACACTTGATGTAAGAGAGTGAAAGCTTGAATGCCATAGAGGACTTTTCAGGAACTTCCATTCAGCTTGAAGGGGTAAAAGTAAAGAATGTGTTAGGAGTTTTCCCAGAAAACGGTGGCGGAATAGGCTGACGTCTTCTGAGCCTTGTCCCAGAGCAGATAGAACTAGAATAAATGAATAACATCCACCCCGAATTGGCAAAGTAAACACAGCTGGTAAGAAAATTTGCAGCCAGGAAAGGCAGAGGATGCCTGGAAAATGGTAAAATCAGGGATCTGAGCTGGAGAGAACTGTGAGACCTCTGATCCCGGAGCGTCAGAAGAAAGCTGCAGGGCACTGAGGCCGTGTCCCTTGGGACAGGCGCAGCATCTGACTGTGGAAAGGAGGTCCACAGAACTGCTGGTGGCAGGGGATGATCTATCTAAGTCCACAGCTATGAGGGGCTGATCCAAGAGGAGGCAGCCTGGACAGTTGCCTAAGCCGTGCCATGTCAGGGTGAGAGGGGCTCACAGTGGCACAGCTCTTTCCCCATCTTTTTGGTATTTCCTTTTATTCACTAAACCTAGTTCATAGGACCTTTCAAATACGAACACTCACCTGTGGCTGAGGTGTGGGTGGAGGTTTAGACTTGTGGAGTCTGGGGAGAGTCTGGGAGAGGAGAGGAGAGAGGGGAGGTGGCCGCGAGTCTGGCCCTGAGTCATACCTGACATGCTGGACCTAGGCAGCTATTTTCTCCTGAAGAGATAGCCCCTCCCTGCAGTCTCCACTCAACAAATACAGCTACACCCAGACTATCCCCTGAGTGGTACAAAGGACACAAAGAAATAAATCTGAATAGTTCCTGAGAGCCTTCAGGGACTGGGCTAAAGAGAGGCCATTCAGTCCCAGCAACAGGAAGCTGAGAAGTGGCAGATAGTGGATCTTAAACCAACCCTCATGGGGAATTAAAACTTGTTGGAAAGGAATGACACTTCACTATTTCATTTTTATTTTTATTTTATTTCATTTTATTATTATTTTGTTATTATTTTGATATGGAAAAATATCTTTCAAGCAAATGGAAATGAAAAAAAAAAGCTGGGGTAGCAATACTTATATCAGACAGAATAGACTTCAAAGTGAAGGCCACAACAAGAGATAAGGAAGGCCACTTCATAATACTAAAGGGATCGATACAACAAGAGGATATAACCCTGGTTAACATATATGCACCCAATGCAGGAGCACCCAAATACATAAAAAAACAACTCCTTGATGATATCAAGGGAGAGATAGACAACAATATAATCATAGTAGGGGATTTTAATACACCCCTGACATCACTGGATAAATCCTCTAGACAAAAAATCAGCAAAGAAACAGCAATCCCAAATGACTTACTAGATCAGCTGGACTTAATTGAAATCTTCAGAACATTTCACTCCAAAGCAAGGGAATATACATCATTCTTAAGCGCCCATGGGCGTTTTCAAAAATAGACCCCATATTGGGTCACAAACAAAGTCTCCCCAAATTCAAGAAGATTGAAATCATATCAAACATTTTTCTAAGACCACAAGGGCATAATATTAGAAATAAACTACAATAAAAATAATCGAAAAAATTCAAACTTGGAAGCTGAATAGCATGCTATTAAACCATGATTGGGTTACCAAAGAGAACAAAGATGAAATTAAAAACATCCTGGAAACTAATGACAATAAAAACACAACAATCCAAAATCTATGGGACACAAAGAAAGCAATCTTGAGTGGGAAGTTTATAGCTCTACAGGCCTATCTCAAAAAAACAAGAAAAAATGGTAATAAATCATCTAACCCTACAACTCAAAAAATTAGAAAGAGAGCAATGAGAAAAGCCCAGAGTGAGCAGAAGGAAGGAGATAATAAAAATCAGGGCAGAAATAAATGACATAGAGACCAAAGAAACAATACAAAAGATCAATGAAACCTAGAGCTGGTTCTCTGAAAGGAAAAGCAATATTGATAAACCTCTCACCAGGCTCACCAAGAAGCAAAGAGAGAGGACCCAAATAAACAAAATCAGAAATGAAAGAGACGAAATAACAACAGACCCCACAGAAATACAAATGATTGTAAAATAATACGATGAACAGCTCTTTTCCAACAAACAAGACAACCTTGAGGAAATGAACATATTCCTAGAAAAACACAACCTTCCAAAACTCAATCAGGAAGAATCTAAAAATCTGAATTGATGGACAACTATGGAAGAAATTGAAGCAGTCATCAAAAAGCTTCCTGGAAGCAAAAGCCTGGGGCCAGATGGCTTCACAGGGGAGTTTTACCAAACATTCAATGAAGACCTAAAACCTATCCTCCTCAGACTATTGGAAAAAATATTCAAGAGGAAGGAACACTTACAAGCTTATTTTATGTAGTCAGTATTATTTTATGTAGTCAGTTCCTAATACCAAAATCAGATAAAGACAACACAAAGAAAGAGAATTACAGGCCAATATCCCTCATGAACATAGTGCCAAAATCCTCAATAAAATTCTAGAAAATCCAATCCAGCATTACATCAAAAAGATCATATATCATGACCAAGTAGGATTTATCCTGGGGATGCAACCAATAAATGTGATACATCACATAAACAAATTGAGAGATAAAAAATCACATAGTCATATCAATTGATGCAGAAAAAGCACTTGACAAAATCCAACACCCTTTCTTGATAAAAAACCTCAGCAAAGTGAGAATAGAGGGATCATACTTCAATATAATAAAAGCCATATATGTCAAAACCTACAGCCAACATCATACTCAATGTGGAAATACTAAAACCATTTCACCTAAAAATAGGAACAAGAAGGGATGCCCACTTTCTCCACTCCTATTCAAAATCGTACTGGAAGTGCTAGCCATAGTCATTAGACAAGAAGAAGAAATAAAAAGAATCCAAATTAGAAAAGATTAAGTAAAACTGTCCTTATTTGCAGATGACATGATACTGTACATAGAAAACCCTAAAGACCCCATCAAAAAATTATTAGACTTAATAAATGAATTCAGCAAGGTAGCAGGATACAAAATTAACACCCAGAACTCTATGGCATTTTTATACACCAATAATGAACTTACATAAAGAGAGATTAAACAAACAATCCCATTTACAGTGCAAAAAATAATTAAGATACCTAGGAATAAACTTAACTAAGGAGGAAAAAGACCTGTACTCAGAAAACTACAGGACACTGAAAAATCAGATAGAGGAAGACATAAACAGATGGAAAAAAACATGCCATGTTCCTTGATTGGTAGAATCAACATCATTAAAATGTCTGTACTACCCAAAGCAATCTATAGATTCAATGCACTCCCTATTAAAATACTAACGGCATATTTCACGGACCTAGAACGAACTCTTCAAAAATTTATCTGGAATTAAAAAAAGACCCCAATTAGCTGCAGCAATCCTGAGAAAGAGGAACAAAGTAGGAGGGATCTCAATACCAGATATCAAGCTGTATCACAAAGCCATTGTTCTCAAAACTTCCTGGTATTGGCACAAGACAGACATATAGGCCAATGAAATAGGATAGAGAGCCCAGAAATCGACCAAACCACTATGCTCAATATTTCATAAAGGACGCAAGAGCATACAATGAAGTCAAAACAGTCTCTTCAAAAAATGGTGTTGGGAAAATTGGATGGATACATGCAAATAATGAAACTAGACCACAAACTTACACCTTACACAAAAATAAACTCAAAATGGATAAAGGACTTAAACATAAGACAGGAAATTAAAAAATATTAGAGGAATCAACAAGCAGCAAAATCTCAGACATATGCCGAAGCAATATCTTCACTATATAGCTTCTTAAAGAGAAAATAAACAAATGGGACTACATCAAAATAAAAAAGATTCTGCACAGCAAAAGAAACCATCAACAAAACCACAAAAAGCCCACTGCATGGGAGAACATATTTGCCAATGTTTTCTCCAACAAGTGTTTAATCTCCAACATTTACAAGGAACTCATACAACTTAACAAAAGAAAGATAAACAATTCAATCAAAAAATGGGAAAAGAACCTAAATAGATACTTTTTGAAAGAGGACATACAGAAGGCCAAGAGACATATAAAAGCATGCTCAAAGTCCACTAATCATCCAAGAGATGCAAATCAAAATGACAATGAGGTACCATCTCACACCTATCAGAATGGCTACCATCAACAAATCAACAGATGACAAGTGGTGGGGAGAATGTGGTGAAAAAGGAACCCTCTTGCACTGCTGATGGGAATGCAGACTGGTGCAGCCACTGTGCAGAACAGTGTGGAGTTTCCTCAAAAACTAAAAATGGAACTCCCATTTGACCCAGTGATCCCACTTATAAGAATAGGAATATATCCCTAGAAACACCAGTCAGAAAGGATATATGCACCCCTGTGATCATAGTAGCACAATTTACAATAGCTAAGATTTGGAATCTAATTAAGTGCCCATCAACAAATGAGCGGATTAGAATAATGTGGTACATCTGCACAATGGAATACTATGCTGCTATAGAAAGGAAGGAACTCCTACCATATGCCACAGCATGGATGGAACTGGAGAGCATTCTGCTAAGAGAAATAAGCCAGTCAGAGAAAGATAAATATCACATGATCTCACTCATTTGTGGAATATAATGAATAACATAAACTGACGAACAAAAACAGATCCAGAGACAGAGAAGCATCCATCAGACTGTCAAACCTCAGAGGGAAGGCAGGGGAGGGTGTGGGAAAGGGTAAGAGATCAACTAAAGGACTTATATGAATGCATATAAACATAATCAATGGACACAGACATTAGGGGGTGAGGGAAAGTGCCGGGGAGGCAATGGGGGAATAAGGACACATATGTTATACCTTAATCTATCTATCTATCTATCTATCTATCTATCTATCTCTCTCTCTCTCTCTCTCTCTCTCTCTCTCTCTCTCTCTATATATATATATATATATATATACATATATATATATATATATATATATATATATATTAGAGGCCCAATGCATGAAGTTCGTGCAAGAGTAGGTCTTCCTTCCCTAGGCTGCTGGCAGTGGCTTCTCACTGGCACCAGGGACTTAGGCTTCCCTTACTGCCTTAGCTTCTTCTGGAAGGTCATCCAGAAGGACGTCCACAAGGATGCCCGGTCTAATTAGCATATTATGCTTTTATTATGATGATTGTGTGTGTATATATATATATATATCAAAAGTATCTCTTGAATAAATGGATCCAATAATATTTGCTCATCTATTTCCTCTACTCAGCAGATTTGAAGTTTTCCTATTTTGAAAATTCTGATTTGTATTTATTATTCATTATCATACCTGTCCAAATGGTTAAAATGGGAAATTAACAATATTCTGTAATTTGAAATTTAAAGCTAGTTTTTTTTCAAAGGTCAATGACTCTTTACTATGTAGAGAAGTGAGAATCGTGCTCTTGACTTTCAAGCCAATGCTCATTATGTCAATTCAGTCCATTTTATACATTTATTTACCACTATTTACTTTATGTCAAATAGATCCTGTCCTTTTTCTTGACTCCAGAGCTTTAGTTTCCTATTCTTTCTTACTGAAGGTGCTACTTCTCTCTCTCTTTTTAAGACAGCTAAAATGAGCCGAAACCGGTTAGGCTCAGTGGATAGAGTGTCAGCCTGCGAACTGAAAGGTCCCAGGTTCAATTCCGGTCAAGGGAATGTACCTGGGTTGCGGGCATATCCCCAGTAGGAGATGTGCAAGAGGCAGCTGATCGATGTTTCTAACTCTCTATCTCTCTCCCTTCCTCTCTGTAAAAAATCAACAAAATATATTTTTTAAAAAAAGACAGCTAAAATGATAACCTTTCCTTTCTTTCTTTTTTTTTAGTTTTATTGCTTAAAGTATTACAAAGGGTATTACATGTCTCGTTTTTCCCCCACTTTTGACAATCCCCTGGCCTTCCCTACCCCCAAGTGTCTTATGTCCATTGGTTATGCTTATATGCATGCACATAAGTCCTTCAGTTGATCTCTTACCCACCCCCCCCTTCTGCTCCCCTAACTCCCCAGCCTTCCTGCTGAAGTTTGACAGTCTGTTTGAGGCAGCTCTGCCTCTGTATCTATTTTTGTTCATAAGTTTATAATCATCTTTATTATCCATGAATGAGTGAGATCATGTGGTAGTTTTCCTTCATTGACTGGCTTATTTCACTTAGCATAATGCTCTCCAGTTCCATCCATACTGTTGCAAATGGTAAGAATTCCTTCTTTTACAGCAGCATAGTATTCCATTGTGTAGATGTATCACAGTTTTCTAATCCATTCATTTGCTGGTGGGCACTTAGGCTGTTTCCAGATCTTAACTATGGTGAATTGTGCTGCTATGAACATATGGGTGCATATGTCATTTCTGATTGGTGTTTCTTGTTTCTTGGGATATATTCCTAGAAGTGGGATCACAGGGTCAAATGGGAGTTCCACTTTTAGTTTTTTGAGGAAGCTCCATACTGTTCTCCATAGTGGCTGCACCAGTCTGCATTCCCACCAGCAGTGCACAAGTGTTCCTTTTTCTCCACATCCTCTCCAGCACTTGTCGTTTGTTGATTTGTTGATGACAGCAATTCTGACAGGTATGAGATAGTACCTCAATGGTGTTTTGATTTACATCTCTCAGATGATTAGTGACTTTGAGCATGTTTTCACATGGCTCTTGGCTTTCTGAATGTCCTCTTTTGAAAGTTGTCTATTTAGATCCTTTGCCCATTTTTTGATTGGATTGTTTATCTTCCTTTTGTTAAGTTGTATGAGTTCCCTATAAATTTTGGAGATTAGGCCCTTATCATATATGACATTGGCAAATATGTTTTCCCACGCAGTGGGCTTTCTTGTTTTGTTGGTGATTTCTTTTGCTGTGCAAAAGCTTTTTATTTTGATGTAGTCCCATTTGTTCATTTTTTCTTTAGTTTCAAGTGCCCTAGGAGCTGTATCAGTGAAGAAATTGCTTCAGCATATGTCTGAGATTTTGTTGCTTTTGGATTCTTCTAGAATTTTTATGGTTTCCTGTCGTACATTTAAGTCCTTTATCCATTTTGAGTTTATTTTTGTGTATGGTGTAAGTTGGTGGTCTAGTTTCATTTTCTTGCATGTATCTGTCCAATTTTCCCAACACCATTTATTGAAGAGACTATCTTGGCTCCATTGTATGTTCTTGCCTCCTTTGTCAAATATTAATTGAGCATATTGGTTCGGGCCGATTTCTGGGCTCTCTATTCTATTCCATTGATCTATATGCCTATTCTTGTGCCAGTACCAGGCAGTTTTGAGAACAATAGCTTTGTAATACAACTTGATATCTGGTATTGAGATCCCACCTACCTTGTTCTTTTTCAGGATTGCTGCAGCTATTCGGGGTCTTTTTTTATTCCAGATGAATTTTTGGAAAGTTCGTTCTAGATCTCTGAAGTATGCCGTTGGTATTTTAATGGGAAGTGCGTTGAATTTATAGATTGCTTTGGGTAGTATGGACATTTTAATGATGTTGATTCTACCAATCCATGAACACGGTATGTTCTTCCATCTGTTTATGTCTTCTTCTATATCTTTTTTCAACGTCCTGTAGTTTTCTGAGTAGAGGTCTTTTACCTCTTTAGTTAAGTTTATTCCTAGGTAGCTTAATTTTTTTGGTGCAATGGTAAACGGGATTGTTTTTATAATCTCTCTTTCTGAAAGTTCACTATTGGTGTATAGAAATGCCTCAGATTTCTTGGGGTTAATTTTGTATCCTGCTACATTGCCAAATTCATGTATTAAGTCTAGTAGCTTTTGGATGGAATCTCTAGGGTTTTGTATGTATGATATCATGTCATCTGCAAATAAGGACAGTTTTACTTCCTCTTTTCCAATTTGGATGCCTTTTATTTCTTCTTCTTGTCGAATTGCAATGGCTAACACTTCCAGTACTATGTTGAACAGGAGTGGTGAGAAGGGGCATCCCTGTCTTGTTCCTGTTCTTAGGGGAAATGGTGTTAGTTTTTGTCCGTTGAGTATGATGTTGGCTGTGGGCCTGTCATATATGGCTTTTATTATGTTGAGGTATGATCCTTCTACTCCCACCTGTCTCCACATTATTTTAAAAATAAAATTGCTTTACCTCAGCTTGCTCTTTTTCTCTTCTTATTGGCTAGGATATTGATTGATGTGCCATAGGGCAACACAATAGTAATGGGAAGGGAATAGCAAAGGAACAAATAGAATAAACTTAGTTTCTTTCAAGGCATTGTAGAACCAAGCTGTGTACGCAGCCTGGACAGTCCATGTATCACCAGACTGTACAGAGAAATAAAACTTCATCTGGTCTGAGCTACTATATATATGTTTCTCTATGTTATAGCAGAGTAATTTTTATCCTAATTAATAAGTAAAGAAAACAAAACTCTACAGTAAAGACATTTAATTATTATATAACATTTGGATGTTTCCAGACTTGGGAAAATGCCTTAGCAATGGTAGCACATGACTGAAGCATCTCCAAGTATCATCTTCTTATTAAATAAATTTCAATGAAAGGAAAAAGGGGTATACATTTACCCTAAATCAACAGTATTCTTTATATTATGGCTCTGTATATTAGTGACTTACCTTCCTACCTCTGAACAGGGTCACTCTCAAAATAGTAGTGCTTTAAGTCATTCATGATTTCCCTAAAGCTTGGAGAATGACAGTCATATTGCTACTTGAACAAACTTGATTTCTATAAACTAAGAATAAGGAAGGCTGGTGGGCTCTTTGGAACATCCTCAACAGTGATATGTATATTTATTTCCTAGTTCAGAATTTATACAGGTTCTTCCTACCAATATATACAGATTAAAATTTTTGCTTACCTTTTTCAAGTCATTTATACTCTCTCGAAGTGAGAAGTGCCCACAGACTCATCTAGTTACCAAATCTAGCTTGAATTAAATGATGTTTGATTATCACACTTATTAAGTCCCAATGTGGCTCCTCTGCATGAAAAAAAAATATATATTACTGTCCTAGCTGGTTTGGCTCAGTGGATAGAGCATCAGCCTGTAGACTAAAGGGTTCCGGTTTTGATTACAGTCAAGGGCTCGGGCCCAGGTTGAGAGCTTGATCCCCAGTGTGTGTGTGTCGGGGGGGGGAGAAGTGTGCAGGAGGCAGCAGATCAATGATTCGTTCTCATCATTAATGTTTCTATCTCTCTCTCCCTGTCCCTTCCTCTTGGAAATCAATAAAATTATCTATATCTATAAAGAGGTAATATGCTAATTGGTCCTAATGGTGTCCCAGTCATGACCATTGGACAGGTTGTGCATGCACAGGAGCTTGTGGGTGGGGCCGGGGGCCAGGACTTGCCCCACCAGGACATGAGCTGCTGCTGGGGGTGGCCACCCCATCGGAGGCACACACCACCCGGCCCTGAAGGGGGGCATCAAGATGGGGACGGGGCCTTGGCAGAGAGCTCTCAGCACTCCTGCGCTGGGGTCTGAAAGCATGGAGAGGAAGGGAGAGCAGATGGGGAGTTTGGGGGTTTAGGCCAGGAGGGGAGAACAGATAGGCAGTTAGGGGGATAAGGCCAGGAGGGGAGAGCAGATAGGCAGTTAGGGGGATCAGGCCAGGAGGGGAGAGCAGATAGGCAGTTAGGGGGATCAGGCCAGGAGGGGAGAGCAGATAGGCAGTTAGGGGGTTCAGGCAGGCAGGTAAGTGCTTAGGAGCCATTGGAGCCAGTGGTTCTGGATTTCGTGAGGGATCCCAGATTAAAGAGGGTGCAGGCAAGGCTGAGAGACACCCTCCCCCTGTGCATGAATTTCTTGCACTGGGCCTCTGGTACTAAATAAAATTATATATATTTATTATATTCATTATACAATTGTGGATAAGAAATAAAGCAACTTCATTCAAGAAGGGGTAGAGAGATGGAATTCACAGTTGCTTTTGGTCCACAATATGTAGCATAACTGACTAAAAAAATTTGTATTGATTTTCTGCCTTTAGAAGGATACACTCTTTTTTGATGTGATGGATTAATTACATTAACTGATTTTTTAATATTGAACCAGAACTATATATCAGAAATAAAACTCACTTGGTTATAGTGTGTATTTATTTTATATAGTATTGGAGTAATTTTGCTAATATAACACTGAGTATTTTTGCATCTGTGCTCATGAGAGATCTTGATCTGCAGTTTTCCCTTCTTGGAATATTTTTATCTGGGTTTGGTATTAGGGCAATGTTTTATGACCTCTGTTTCTATTGTCTGGAAGAGATTATATAGCATTGAATAATTTCTTCCTTGGTAGACTTCACTAGTGAAACCATCCAACATGCTTTCTATTTTGGAAGGTTATCAATTATTAATTTAATTTATTTAATTGATGTATACTTATTCAGATTATATATTTCTCCTTGTGAGAATTTTGATAACTGTATCTCTCAAGGAATTGGTATATTTCATCTAGGTTATCAAATTTGTGTGCATTGTTCAGAATATTCTTTTATTATCCTTGGGATCAGTAGTGATGTTATTTCTTTTCTGATAGTAATTTATAACCCTTTTTGTCTGAGTTAACCTGGTTATAATTTTATGAGCTTCATTGATCTTTTCAAAGAATTAGCATTGTGATTCATTGATTTTCTTTATTGATTTCCTGTTTTCAATTTTAATAATTTCTCCTCTATATTTATTTTTTTCTTTTCTTCTCTTTGCTTTAGGTTTACATTGCTCTTCTACCACTTTCCTAAGGTGTAAGCTTAAATTATTGGATTTAGACATTTCTTCCTTTCTACAATATGCATTCAATGCTACAAATTTTCCCGTAAATACTCTGTTTACTGAATCATATAACTTTTGATGAGTAGTATTTTCAGTTTCATTCATTCAAAATATTTTAAAATTTCTCTTAGGACTTATTTGGCCCACATGTTACTTAGAAGAGTGTTGTTTATTCTCCATTATTTTGGACTTTTTCCATCTATATTTTGGTTATTTTTTAATTATATTCTATTGTAGTCTGAGAGCATTCTTTGTATGATTTCTGGTTTTTAAAATTTTGATAAGGTGTGTTTTATAATTCAGAAGGTGGTCTATTTTGTTGACTATTCCCGTGAGCTTGAGATGAATGTGTATTCTACTGTTTTTTGGATGAAGTGTTTTATAGATGTCAGTTAGATCCAGTTGATTGATGGTGCTGTTCTGTTCAACTGTAACCTCACTGACTTTCTGCCTGCTGATTCTGTCAATTACTGATAGAGGTGGTGCTGAAGCCTATAACAGTGGATACATGCAGTTTTCTTTGCAGTTCTATCAGTTTTTTTTTTTTTTTTTTTTGGTATTCTGTGTTTCTTTTTATTTTTTTTCCCCAACCTATTTGCAATTTCATTTTATTTTTTTTTCTTTTAAGTTTTTTTTTAATTAAATCTTTATTGTTCAGATTATTACATTTGTTCCTCTTCCCCCCCCCCATAACTCCCCTCCGCCCTCACTCCCCACCCACTGTCCTCATCCATAGGTGCACGATTTTTGTCCAGTCTCTTCCCACATCTCCCACACCCCTTTCCCCCCCCAAGAATAGTCAGTCCATTCCCTTTCTATGTCCCTGATTCTATTATAATCAACAGTTCATTCTGTTCATCAGATTATTTATTCACTTGATTCTTAGATTCACTTGTTGATAGATGCATATTTGTTGTTCATAATTTGTATCTTTACCTTTCTCTTCCTCTTCCTCTTCTTAAAGGATACCTTTCAGCATTTCATATAATCCTGGTTTGGTGGTGATGAACTCCTTTAGCTTTTCCTTATCTGTGAAGCTCTTTATCTGACCTTCAATTCTGAATGATAGCTTTGCTGGATAAAGTAATCTTGGTTGTAGGTTCTTGCTATTCATCACTTTGAATATTTCTTGCCACTCCCTTCTGGCCTGCAAAGTTTCTGTTGAGAAATCAGCTGACAGTCGTATGGGTATTCCCTTGTAGGTAACTGAGTTTCTTTCTCTTGCTGTTTTTAAGATTCTCTCTTTATCTTTTGCTCTTGGCATTTTAATTATGATGTGTCTTGGTGTGGTCCTCTTTGGATTCCTTTTGTTTGGGGTTCTCCGCGCTTCTTGGACCTGTAAGTCCATTTCTTTCACCAGGTGGGGGAAGTTTTCTGTCATTATTTCTTCAAATAGGTTTTCAATATCTTTCTCTCTCTCATCTTCTGGCACCCCTATAATTCTGATGTTGGTACGCTTGAAGCTGTCCCAGAGGCTCCTTACACTATCCTCGCATTTTTGGTTTCTTTTTTCATTTTGCTTTTCCGGTTGGATGTTTTTTGCTTCCTCGCATTTCAAATCATTGACTTGATTCTTGCGCTCCTCAGGTCTGCTGTCAGGCGTCTGTATAATATTCGTTATTTCAGTCCATGTATGCTTAATTTCTAGTTGGTTCCCCAATATAAGATCGAGGGTCTTATTAGTTTTCGTGTAGATCTCATTAAGTTTATCGGCAGCTTCTAAACAGTTCTTGAGAGACCTTAAAAGTGTGGTTCTGAACTCTATATCTTCCATTGACAATTTTGTCCTGTTTCTTTGTCTCCGCATTTTGTTATGCTTCCTTGGTGCACCCCCTAGTGGTCTTTGTTCGCAGTCTTAAAGTTAAATCTTGATTGTTGTAGCTAATTCCAGGGAGGGTTTGACCTCCAGGCCAAGTGGCTATGAGAATCAGCTGTGTCAGTAGTGAGAGAACTTCTGTCCTCTAGGGAGGTGCTAATCTAGCCTTTGCCTGAGGCTATCTGGCAAATGCCTCTGTGCAGGGCTTGGGCGGGTCGGGTCGCACAGGATCAACAGGGTGGGCCGGAGAGAGCAGTTATGGCGGCTCTCAGTCCTGTCCCCAGGGGCTCTGCCTCTCTGAGTCCCAGCACCCGCTGCACAGCTCGGAGAGAAAGCTGCACTCGCTCTGACCGAAGCCAGACAGTCCCGCTTCTCCCGTTTGAGTCTGGGTCCCTAAAGACTCGCCCGGATCTGGAGCTCAGAGTCTGCGACTCCCTCCCTATTGAAAACGCCAACCACGCCCTCCACCGCCAGCCCGCTCCGCGCACTCCGCACCTCAGAATTTGACTTCAGCACTGCACCTCCTCTGAGTGTCCGTGTGCGTTTCTCTTTCCTCCTAGTTGTAGGACTTCCACTCAGCCAGCGTTCCTGTGGTTCTGGGTGATGTCCCTTCAGTTTTTTGGTTTCACTTTTGAAGTAGTTGTTCAAAGCAGCAAACTCCGGCGTTAATCTATGCCGCCATCTTGGTTCTCTGCAGTTCTATCAGTTTTGCTTCATGCATTTCAAACATATGTTTCTATTGGTTTTATTTTTTTCACCAATATTTTTTATTCTCTATTTATTAAAGTATTACATATGTCTCCCTTTTCCCCCATTGACCTCTCCCTGGCTGTTCCCAACCCCCACCACATGCCCTCACTCCCCTAGTGTCTGTGTCCATTGGTTGTGCTAATATGCATGCACACAATTCCATTGGTTGATCTCTAACTCCTCCCTCCTCTGCCCTTGTCTCTGTATCTATATTTGTTCATCAGTTTTTGTTGTTCATTATATTGCACAAATGAGGGAGATCATGTGATATTTATCTTTCTCTGACTGGCTTATTTTGCTTGGCATAGCAAATGCTCTCCACGTCCATCCATGCTGTTGAAAATGGTAAGAGTTCCTTCTTTTTTACAGCAACATAGTATTCTATTGTGTAGATGAACCACCGTTTTTTAATCCACTCATCTGCTGAGCGGCACTTAGGCTGTTTCCAAATCTTAGCTATTGTAAATTAGCTAAGTAAATTGTGCTGCTATGAACATAGGGGTACATATATCCTTGCTGATTGTTGCTTCTAATTTCTTTGGATACATTTTTAGAAGTGGGATTACTGGGTCAAATGGGAGTTCCATTTTTAATTTTTTGAGGAAACATCATACTGTTTTCCACAGTGGCTGCACTAGTCTGCATTCCCATTAACAGTGCACGAGGGTTCCCTTTTCTCCGCATCCTTGGCAACACTTGTCCTTTGCTGATTTCTTGATGATAGCCATTCTGACAGGTGTGAGGTGGTACCTCATTGACATTTTGATTTGCATCTCTCTGATGATTAGTAACTTTGAGCATGTTTTCATATGTCTCTTGGCCTTCCATATGTCCACTTCTGAGAAGTTTCTACTTAGGTCCTTTGCCCATTTTTAAATTGAATTGTTTATCTTCCTTTTGTTAAGTTGTATGAGTTCCCTGTAAATGTTGGAGATTAAACCCTTATTGGAGATAACATTGCCAAAGATGTACTCCCATGCAGTAGGCTTTCTTGTTGTTTTGTAGATGGTTTCTTTTGCTGTGCAGAAGCTTTTCATTTTGATCTAGTCCTATTTGTTTATTTTCTCCTTAGTTCCCATTGTCCTAGGAGCTGTATTAGTTAAGATACTGCTACAAAATATGTCTGATATTTTTCTGTGTATGGATTCCTCTAAGATTTTTCATGGTTTCCCATCTTACATTTAAGTCCTTTATCCATTTTGAGTTTATTTTTGTGTATGGTATAAATTGGTGGTCTGGTTTCATTTTTTTTCATGAATCTGTCTAATTTTCCCAGCACCATTTATTGAAGAGACTGTCTTGACTCCATTGTATGCTCTTTCCTCCTTTGTCAAATATTAATTGATCATAATGGTTTGGGTCAATTTCTTGGTTCTCTGTTCTGTTCTATTGGTCCATATGTATGTTCTTGTGCCAGTACTAGGCAGTTTTGAGGACAGTGGCTTTTTAATATAACTTGATATCTGGTATTGTGATCCTTCCTACTGGTACTTTGTTCTTTTTTCTCAAGATTGCTGCAGTTATTTGGGGTCTTTTTTTATTCCATATGAATTTTTGGAGAGTTTGTGCTAGGTCTGTGAAATATGTCATTGGTATTTAAATGAGGATTGCATTGAATCTATAGATTACTTTGGGTAGTATGGACATTTTAATGATGTTGATTCTACCAATCCATGAGCACAGTATATTATTCTATTTATTTATGTCTTCCTATCTCTCTCTCTATCTCTCTCTCTATCTCTCTCTATCTCTCTCTTTTTTTCAACGTCCTTTAGTGTTCTGTGTACAGGCCTTTTACATCTTTAGTTAAGCTTATGCCTAGGTATCTTAATATTTTTGGTGTAATGGTAAATGGGATTGTTTTTAAATTTCTTATTTTTTTTTGTAAATTCACTATCCTAATATATAAAAATGCAGGGTCCATAATGACCAAACGGATGACTAGTCCATCCCCCAGCCCTCAGGCTCCATTGATCAGGGGATGGCTAATGGGGAAACTGGAATGAATCCATGGCAGCAGCAACATTTTGAGCTGGCAGGTGGAAAGCAGACCGCTTGGTCCCTCCCCCTGCCTGCAGGCTCCCATTGATCAAAGAATGGTTAACAAGGAACTGGAGTGAGTGGCCCAGAGACTGGCGAGCAGCTGGAAGGCAGGCCTCTTAGTCCTTCCTCCTGGCCCTCAGACTCCAATCAATCAGTGGTGGAGGCTTGGCAGAACTGGGGACTGGCTTCCTTAGTAGTCCTATATGTTCAATCTCCAGAGGACAGGCCAGGCACCAATGGACCAGCTGCCAGTCTCCTGGAACTCAGCCTCGGGCACTGACGCCACTTCCCCTCTCTTAGACTAGCTCCCTTAGTAGTACTAAAGGTTCATTCTGAAGAGGATAGGCCAGGCACCAACGGACCAGCGCCTCCGGCACGATCCTGAAAGCACTGCAGGCCTCCTGGGACTCAGCCTCAGGCACTGTGGCCACTTCCCCTCTCTAGCTGCTCCCCAAGGAAGAAAGGATACCACCGGCAGAGCCAGGGGCGACCAGCAGTGACTGACTGCTCTCCCTGTGCTTCCTCCAGGTCACTCGAGCCGGCCCCTGTCTGCCACGCTCTAGATGAAGTGTGATCACTGCACACGGAAGAAATGTAGTTAAAAAAACAGAAACCGATGACCAAGAGAATGCCGCAGTCAATGTCCGGAGTCTGGCTCAGGAGAATGGAGAGAAGGGAGAATTCCATAAGTTGGCTGCTGCCAAGATATTTCTGAGTGACTGCCTGGCATTTGACAGTTGTGTGACCGCAGAGAAAGGAGTCCAAGTTTCTGAACAGAACACCAAGGATTTCTTCTATGTTCTGAACCTTAATAAGAAATATGATACCTCACAGCACAAAGTGCTGGCAGTGTCCATGTGTCCTTAGTTTCTGCCTTATTTTGCTGCTAAATTCAGCCTCAGTGTCACTGATGCATCCAGAAGGCTCTGCGGCTTTCTCAAAAGCTTTAGGGCTCACTGTCTTTGACATGAAGATAGCTGCGGACTTCAGCATCCTGGGGAGTCAGAAGGAATTTGTGCGTCGGTACTGCCAGCACCGTGAGGAAGAGCCCCGATACCCATGCTGACCGCTGCCTGCCCCAGCTGGGACCGATATGCAGAGCGTGTGCTGGGTCACCCCATCACCCTCACCTCTGCATGGCCAAGTCTCTCCAGCAGATCATGGGCTCTCTGGTAAGGATTACTTCATCAGAAAGCAGAACCTGTCCCCAGACAAGATTTTCCATGTCATCGTGGCCTCGTGTTATGACAAGAAACTGGAGGCCCTTTGAGAAGATGTTCCCACAGCTTCACACAGTTCCCAGGGTGCTGACTGTGTGTTAACCTCAGGTGAAATTGTCCAGATAATGGAGCAAAGTGACCTCGCCTCGAGTGACGCCGCCGTGGACACTCTGTTTGGAGACATGAAGGAGAAGGAGGTGAGGATCCATGAGGGTGCCAGCTCTGACGGGTACCAGGCACACATCTTCAGGCACATGGCCCAGGAGCTGTTCAATGAGGACATGGGAGTGCTCACCTATCACACCCTGAGGAACAAAGACTTCCAGGAGGTCACCCTTGAAAGGGATGGAGAGGTTCTGCTACTCTTTGAGGCTGCTTATGGCTTTTGGAACATCCAGAAGTGGTCCTGAAGATGTAGAGGGGCAAGTTCGTGGAGGTCCTGGCTTGTGCTGGGCATGTTTAAGCAGCAGGAGCCAGACCCAGGCGGACAATGGGTGTGCAGACAGGGCACTGTACAGCAGATGGAAGGCATCTATGCTGCAATCTTGGGGTGGCCCCCGGAGACCAGCGCCCATGTGCAGGACCTATACTAGGAGTAGCTGGGGGTGGAGGGGAGATTCCCCTCAGGCCCAGGCAGCCCTGCACACCGCCTAGCAGGGCCCAGGGCAGCCCGCCAGGACATCAAGTGGTAAAGGTCCAGCAGACATCCAGTCTGCAGGCCGCCTGAGGAGGGGTGTCAGACACATGAAGGAAAGGCTTAGCATTTCTCTCATTGCTTTGGTTTTCAGAATTCCTTGCTCCCCATATGTTGGCCCTCTCCCTCTGAGGGGTGCTGTTGTCGTCACATGGGCACAACTGGAATATTGTATCTCGAGAGGATCTGAAGCTATCAGATCCAGGGCTTTTCTTTATCAGATGATTTAGGATTACTAATTCAATTTCCTTATAGTTATAGGTCTATTAAAATTTTTCAATTCTTCACAAGTTAGTAATGGTAGGTTTTGTGGTTCTAGGAATTTGTTCATTTTATCCAAGTTATGAAGTTATCTTTTCTATTTTGTAGAATTAGTACTAATGTCTTTACCTTCATTTATTTTTATTCACATTAAGATTTTATGGTTTTTAAAATATATTTTATTGATTTCAGAGAGGAGGGGAGAGATAGAGAGACATAGAAACATCAATAATGAGAGAGAATCATTGATTGGCTGTCTCCTGCATGCCCCATACTGGGAATTGAACCTACAAACTGGGCATATGCCCTGACTGGGAATTGAACCGTGACCTCTTGGTTCATAGGTTGATGCTCAACCATGGAGACACGCTGGCAGAGCAGAGAATTTATGTTTTTATTCCATTTTTTATTAAATTTATTGGGATGACAGTGGTTAATAAGATTACATAAGTTTTAAGTATACATTTCTGTGATTCATGATCTGTATATTTTATTGTATGCCTATCACTCAAAGTTACATCATCTTCTGTCACCATGTATTTGACTCCCTTTACCCTTTACTACCTCACAACCCCCCCTCCTTCTGGTAACCACCATATTGTTGTCAGTTCCTATGAGGTTTTGTTTATTTTTTCATTTTTTTATTTGTTGCTTTGAGACTTATATGCTACATATGAGTGAAATCATATGGTTCTTAGCTTTTTAAACTGAGTTATTTCACTTAGCATGATATTCTCATGGTCCATCCATGTTGTCACAAATGGCAGTATTGCATAATTTCTTATGGCTGAGTAATATTCCAATATTTACATGTACCACATATTCTTTATCCAATCATCTATCAAAGGACACTTCAGCTGTTTCCATGTCTTGGCCTCCATGAATAATGCTGCAGTGAACATAGGGGTGCATATATTTTGTAAATAAATGTTTTCCAATTTTTCGAGTACATGTCCAGGTATGGGGTTGCTGAATCATATGGTAACTCTCTTCTTAATTTTTTAGGAACTTCCATACTGTTTTCCATAGTGGCTGTACAAGTTTACATTACCACCAGCAGTGAAGAAGTGTTCTTTTTTCTTTGAAATCTCTCGAACACTTGTTAATACTTTGTTGTTGATAATAGCCATTCTAGTGAGGTGGTATCTCATAGTACTTTTGATTTGCATTTCCCTAATAGCTAGTGAAGTTGAGCATCTTTTCAAATATCTGTTGGTCATTTGTATGTCTTCTTAGAAGAGGTGTCCAAATTCTCTGGCCATTTTTTAATTAGATTGTTTGTTAGTTTGGTGTTGAGTTATATGTGTTCTTTATATATTTTAGATATTAACCCCCTGTCTGGGGTTTTGTTTGCAAATATTATCTCCCATTTGTTTGTTAGCTTTTTTGTTGTCATTTTCTTTTGTGCAGAAGCTATTTAGTTTGATGTCATTCCATTCATTTACCTTTACCTTCTCTTTGGGGTAAATTCATAAAATCTTCTCTAAGACCAAGATCCATAAGTTTAGTGCCTATGTTTTTGTCTATGCAGTTTATTGTTTTGGTTCTTGAATGTAGGTCTTTGATCCATTTTGAATTAATTTTTGTACATGGGGACAAACTGTAATCTAGTTTCATTCATCTGCATGTGGCTTTCCTATTTTCTCTGTACCGTTTACAGAAGAGGCTTTAGTTTCTCCATTGCTTGTTTTTGGCCCTTTGTCAAACATTATTTGTCCATGTACATATGGTTTTGATTTTTGGCTCTCATTTCTGTTCCATTGTTCTATATGTCTGTTTTTCTGCCAGTCTCCTGGAACTCAGCCTCGGGCACTGACGCCACTTCCTCTCTCTTAGACTAGCTCCCTTAGTAGTTCTAAAGGTTCATTCTGAAGAGGATAGGCCAGGCACCAACGGACCTGTAATATAAGTTGTTGCCCTGTAATATATGTTGAAGTGAGGTAATATGATACTTCCAGCTTTGTTCTTTTTCTCAGGATCACTTTGTTTATTTGAAGTCTTTTGTGGTTCCATACACATCTGATGATTTTTCTGTTCCATTTCTTTAAAAAAAATCCTTGGGATTTTGGTGGGAATTGCATTAAATCTGTATATTGTTTGGGTAAGATGGACGTAACTATTTTGATTCTTTTCATCCATAAAATATCTTTCCACTATATTGTGTCTTTTTCCAATCTCTTTTAATAATGCTTTATAGTTTTCAGTATATAAGTTCTTCACGTTCTTTGTTAAGTTTTTTCCTCACATTCATTTATGATTTTATTGATTGGAGTCTTCTCTTTTTTTTTAATCTATCTAGCTAAAGGTTTGTCAATTTTGTTTATCTTTTTGAGAAACCAACTTTTATGTTCATTAATTTACTATATTTTCAAAATTCTTTATTTCATTGATCTCTGTTCTACTCTTTATTATTTCCTTCCTTCTGCTAGCTTTATATTTTATTTGTTCTTCTTTTTCCAGTTCTTTAAGTTACATAGGTGGGTAGTTGATGAGATATTTTCTGTTTTTATAGCTATAAATTTCCCCCTTGGCATTACTTTCAGTGTGTCCCATAAGTTTTGATATGTTGTGTTTTCCTTTTTGGTTTATCTTTATGTGTTTTCCAATTCCCTTGTGATTTCTTTTTTTGTTCCATTGGTTGAGAGTAACTTGTTTAATTTCCCCTGGTAAATTTTTCCAGTTTTCTTTCTGTTATTTATTTCTAACTCCATCCAATTATATTTGGAGAAGACACTTCATATGATATATTTTATATATATATCTAGACTTCATTTTTAAATGTATGTTTATTGATTATTTTTAGAGACAGGAAGGGGAGAGAGATAGAAACATCAATGAGAAGGAATCATCTATCAGCTGACTCCTGCATGCCCCCTACTGAGGAGAAAGCTCACAATCCAGGCATGTTTCCTGACAGGGAATCAAACCAGGGACCTCCTGGTGCATGGGTTGACACTCAACCACTGAGCCACACCAACCAGACTAGACTTAATTTTTGCCCTAATCTATGGTCTATATTGGGAAGTGTCTCATGTCCACTTGATAAGAATGTGTATGCTGTTCTTAGGTAGAGTGTTCTGTATATGTCTGTTAGATCTAGGTAATTTATTGTGTTGTTTAAGTATTTTATTTCCTTACATACTTTTGTCTGGTTTCTTTATTCATTATTGATGATGGGGTTTGAAGTCCCCAACTATTATTATACAACTGTCTATTACTTTCTTCAATTCCATCAGCTTTCATTTCATATATTTTTGGTGTGTGTTAGGTACATAAGTGTATATTATTGTTAAATATTCTTGCTGTATAGTGCCTTTTATTGATGGATAATGTCCTTTTTTGACTCATATCTTTTTTAAAGTCTATTTTGTCTGATATTTATATATCTATCCCTGGTCTTTTTTGGTTATCATTTGAATGGAATTTATTTGTCCACCATTTCACTTTCAACTTGTTTTTCTTTGCATCTAAACTAGTCTCTTATAGAAAGCATATAATTGAATCATATGTTTTTATCCATTCTTCCAAATCTGTATTTTGATTAGAGAGTTTAATCCTTTTACATTTAAAGTAATACTGATAAGGAAGGACTTACTTTCATCATTTTGGAGTTCGTTTTCTATATGCCGTGTAAATTTGTTTTATTTTTTTGTCCTTCATGTCCTGCATTACTCTTTTCATTTGTGTTTAGTTGATTTCTGTAGTGAAATGTTTAAATTCCTTTTTTCATTTTTGTGTAAATATTGGTATTATCTAACTATTTTTTGTAGTAACCATAAGAATTACATTTAACATCCTAAAGTTATAACACTGTGCTTTAAATTTATACCAGTTTAATGTCAATAACATATAAAAACTAGGCACCTTTACAGGTCTGGTCCAACGCCTTTTAGTTTTTTATGTAATAAAATTACATCTTTACAAATTGTGTGCCACAAAACATAAACTAATAATTATTTTAAATCAAGTAATTTCTTAATTATGAAGAAAATAAGATTTGGAGTTATAAACCAAAGTTTCAGTAATATGTATTAAGTTTTAAACTAATAATTATCTTTTTCTTTAAATGTATTGATATCATAAATTGGTCAAAACAAATTGCAATTACAAGTTATTTTTTCAATAATACTAGCTTTTATAATTGCCCATCTATTTACCTTTATCAATATCCTGACATGTAAACTTAATGCCTTCCCTGGAACTTTGTGAGCCTTTCCTAGACAAGTATGGTCAATTTCTAATTTTTCCTATAGTTATAGTTGTTTTTCAGTGTCCTAGTTTTTAATATATGGCTTCTAAAATAGGAAAAAGCAATAAATGAAAAGGTCTGGGGGAGGGTACTGGCTATTTAAAGTATCTGAAAATCACTTCATCTGGAGCATGTGATATTGCGGGGAAGTGCAACAACAATGGCTGTTCCCTTTGTTGTCGGAACCTCTGTGACCAGAAGCAGCAATCAAGGATAGCACAGATCCCTATATTTAGAGGACACAGTCTTTTTCACCCACTGTGGCTTCTGCCAGTTGTGTGCAAGCTGCTCCAGGAAAACCATGCACCTGCCTGCCTCATAGCTGAGGGTAGACGGTGGGTGGTGTGACTGTGCTAAGAGCTGAAATTGATTGAAATTAACTGCAATTTACTGTCCAAGTATCCCCCTGTAATATTCAAGCCTTCAACAGATTCCAGAATTCTAAAATAGTCAGTCAGTCAGATTCTGCAAGTACAGCTGTTGATTAGGTGGGGAGACAGATTCCTGAATCCTCTCCAAGCTTCCTACAATTTGAAGCAAGCAATTTGCAACAGTGGCCTTAGTTGGAGTGACACTAACCTTTGTCAAATCTTTGCTAGCAAGTTCTGCCTCTTTGAGCAAGAATGATTAATGGGCGGAGTATAACAGAAAAAAAAAATCACAATGCTGGTCTTTGGTTAGCCTATGTTTTCTAAGCCTTTTCTTGCAGCAATTTGAATATGGCATTTTTCCAACACAGCAAATTAAGCCAAATTAGATTTCAAGATATAGATAGCACTTCTCTCAGTCAAACTTGTTTTTATACTTCTCTTTCAAATATTTAACCTTGGCACCCTCTTTCTTCTTGAAGCTTTAAGAAAGATACATCACATGTGACGATACCCAGACATTTTCTCACAGTTTTTCTAATTATTTATCATTATTTGACATATAATTTGAATCATAAATACAACAGCAGAAATTTTTCCACATATTTTTCTCTGTATAAAAAGAGTAACCAGTGTCCCAGAGTGAGATAACTGGTTTGTCACTTGCTCTCATTTTCCCTCTTTTACTCATCTATATTTCACAATTTAGGTACTATTACTTTTACCACCTAATTTTCAGTAATCAAAGTATTTATCAAGTAAGAAATGTTTGGCTAAAAGTAACAAGAAATGGCACTATTAGGAGCTTCACTTAAAAAGGCATCTAATTATCTCATACATAACCAAAGAACTTTAGACTTTCTTCAGAGCCAATGAGAAGATTTCACCTGATTTATTAGCAGCATTTTGTCACAAACCAATCTATAAAATAATCACCAACAAAGAAGTGTGAGATTAGCACACTTTATTTAGATCAATTATGATTTATCCTCTGAGTCTGAAGATATGTCCTCCCTTTCTGGATATATGGCTGACTAAACACAATTTAGATTTTATAAAATTATATTGAAGGAGGGAATAGCTATTAGGCAAGCAACTAAACTCCATGTATCAAGCATAAATCTCATTTGATTTCATTATATCACATTCTCCTGAATTTTCTCTCATGTTTCTAACCACTCATACTTAACTAGAGGCCCAGTGCACGGAATTCATGCACTGGGGTGGGGTGGGGTGACTCAGCCTGGCCTGCGCCCTCGTGCAGTCCAGGACCCCTCAGGGATTGGGTCTAAGCTGGCAGTCAGACATCCCTCTTGCAGTCCGGGGCTCTTGCAGTCCGGGACCCCTTTCTTCTTACAGCCCTCCTGCAGTGGAGGTGGGAGAGGCTCCTGCCACCACCACTGTGCTCACCAGCCATGATCCCGGTTTCTGGCTGAGTGCCCCCCCTTCCCCATTGTGATAGTGCACTGACCACAAGGGAGCAGCTCCTGCATTGAGCATCTGCCCCCTGGTAGTCAGTGTGCATCATAACGACTGGTCATCCTGTTGGTCAATCTGCCATTTGGTCAATTTGCATATTAGTGTTTTATTATATAGGATCGTTTTATGAGGCTCACTTCTGTTTAACTGTCAAATAATGGTGTTGTTTAGAACTTTGGACTCTGTTCTCTTTCATTCTCTAGGTACAGAATATTCTACAATATACTCATCTAGTCCCATGGCTTCAATTACCTGAATATCTCTAACTGAATAACAGGCATTTTAAACTCATGATAATCAAAACTGACAGCTATTTTCTGGAAAACCTGTTTTTTCTGCTGTCATTCTAACAGCAATTCATTAAACTGCCCAATCAAGAATGATAGGTTTCATTTTACATTCCTGCAATTCCTCAATCTCTGCATCAGATAATCATCAAATCAGGATCAATCTAGTTTTGTAAACAGGGAAGATGATAAAAATAACCAAGGAATGAGTAAGAAATAAATCTAGTGATAAGTCTAAGTAATGTTAATAGACAAAAAATAGCCATGGAGAGGGACTGCAAAAGAAGGAATAGCAACTATAGTTCATAATAATGCATTGTATATTTGAAATTAGCTAAGTGAGTAGGTATTAAGTTTTCTTATCACACACACAAATGGTAATTATGTGAGGTGATGGATATATTAGATTGTGGCAATTATTAAATAAGGTATATCTATAACAAAACACCACATTGTACAGTTTAAATACTGGTGTGTATACTTTTTGTCAATCATCCTATATAATAAAAGCTTAATACACTAAGTGTCTGGTCATCCGGTTGTCTGTTCAACAAATCAAAACATAATATGCTAATGATATGCTAAGGCCGCTCAACCTCTTGCTATCATGTGCACTGACCACCAGGGGGCAGACGTTCTGACCAATAGGTTAGCTTGCTGCTGAGGTCTGGTCAATGGTTACTGAGTGAGACAGGCCAGACACGCCCTAGAGCCCTCCTGTGGTCCCTCCCTGGCTGGCGAACCTCCCGTGTCCCTTCCTGGCCCCAATCATGCACTGGTGGGGTGCCTTGGCCTTACCTGCACTCTCTCACAATCTGGGACCCCTCGGAGAATGTCAGGGAGACAATTTCAGCCTGATCCCACAGGCCAGGCCAAGGAACCCCACTGGTGCATGAATTCATGCACTGGGACTCTAGTATCTAATAAAATGGGGCAAAATAAAGAATTTACATAAGTGACAGAAAATAGGTATAGAAATAAAAATATGACTGTAAGAAGTGAAGGACTTTTGAGTAGGTAGAAATAGTTAACATGAAAGTTTTTTAAAAAAAAATGAAGCAAAAAAAAGTTATATAAGCACAGAAAAGTGCCCATTTTATTTAGCAGAAAACATTGGAATGGAAACCTGATTTTGGTTGGAGGAAGAGTGAATGTAGAAAGAGAATTTGCAGATACATGGTTTTTTTAAAAAATATATTTTATTATTTTTTTACAGAGAGGAAGGGAGAGGGATAGAGAGTTAGAAACATTGATGAGAGAGAAACATCGGTCAGCTGCCTCCTGCACACTCCCCACTGGGGATGTGCCTGCAACCAAGGTACATGCCCTTGACCGGAATTGAACCTGGGACCCTTGAGTCCGCAGGCTGACACTCTATCCACTGAGCCAAACCAGTTAGGGCGTGGATACATGTTCTTGATCTGTCTTACTCTCAACTCCTTGCTTGAAACATTTCTTTTTTTAAAAAAATTTGTTGTTGTTTTCAACTTTATTGTTGAAAGTATTGCATATGTCCCCTTTTTTCTCCAATTAACCCTTTATAGCCCATCCCCCTATTGTCAGTCTCCATAGGTTATGCATCTATGCATACAAGTTCTTTGGTTTATCTCTTTCCACCTACCCACCTGACCCTGCCTTCCCTCTGAGATTTGACAGTGTGTTCATGCTTATATGTCCCTGGATCTATTTTGTTCAACAGTTTATTTTGTTCATTAGATTCCACATATGAATGAGATCATGTGATACTTGTCTTTTTATGACTGTCTTATATCACCTAGCATAATGTTCTCTAGTTCCCTTCAGATTGTTTCAAAGGGTAAGAGATCATTCTTTTTTTACTGCTACATAGTATTCCATGGTGTAAATGTACCACAGCTTTTTTATCTACTCATCTACTGATGGGCACTTGGGCTGTTTTCAGATCTTAGCTATTGTAAATTTGTGCTGCTATGAACATAGGGTTACAAACATTCTTTCTAATGGTGTTTTGAGCTTCTTGGGATATATTGCTACAAGTGGGATATATTCCTAGTCTGAAAGTTTTAATAACTAAAATGTGTTTCATGGCAATATTTGTGGGAAATTTTAGATGCATTTGTGGAGAGTTCTCTACAAAAGAGTGTAGGTCTTAGAATTATTTGTAGTAACATATTCCTTCTCCAAAGCATGGGGCCAAAAATACAGCTTCTTAGTTATTCCAGAGACCCAAAGTTACAATGTAGAGGACCTATAGGTGGCATAAGTTGCTACCTGCAATCCTTGAACAAAGTTCCCCATCATGAATATATAAATAGCCTCAAAAATTATTAATCCTAATGGACTAAAATGATCCTAGTCCAGATATTTAGGAGATGACTACCTTTCTCTTGTATTAAAAAAAAACAAACAAAAATTATTAGAAGGTATACCTAAAATAAGATGAAAGAAATAAAATCAATTATATCAGTTAACAAAATAAACAATATGCTACTTTCTCCTAAGTGCCAGAAAATAAAGTAAGAAAATATTCAAGCAAATATTTAGTCCAAAAATTCACTTCATAAAGATAAAACAGATATACTGAAAGATAAGGGATGAAAAATGATTCACAAAACAAATACAAAAAATCAATATTCATGTCATGAAGGCAGCATTCATTACCCAGAATGAAACATCAAGTATGATGAAATGGGAGAATGTTACTTCAGATGCTTCAATCCCTGTAATTTGTGAATATGTTAGTTTATTAAACTGGGGGGAAAAAGACTTTGGAAGTAAAGACTGAGTTTAAGGAACTGGAGAAGGGGAGATTATCTTTATTATCTAGGATGGCACAACCTAATCATACTAGTCCTTAAAAGCAGAGGGTTCCTGGTAGGAAGGCAGGCTGGTGCAGCCACTGTGCAAAACAGTATGACGTTTCTTCAAAAATTAAAAATGGAACTTCCATTTGATCCAGTGATTCCACTTCTAGGAATATATCCCAAGAAACTAGAAACACCAGTCTGAAACGATATATGCACCCCTATGTTCATAGCAGCACAATTTACAATAGTCAGGATTTAGAAACAGCCTAAGTGCCCATCAGCAGATTAGAAAATTGTGGTACATCTACACAATGGAATACTATGCTGCCATAAAAAAGAAGGAATTCTTACCATTTGCAACAGCATGGATGGAACTAGAGAGCATTATGCTAAGTGAAATAAGCCAGTCAGAGGAAGATAAATATCACATGACCTCACTCATATGTGGAATATAATGAACAACATAAACTGATGAACAAAAATAGAACCAGAGACACAGAAGCATCGAACAGACTGTGCAACCTATGAGGAAAGGCAGGGTGTGAGGGGGTAAAAGATCAACCAAAGAACTTGTATGCATGCATATGAGCAAAACCAATGGACACAGACAGTAGGGGGTGAGGGCTTGTGCTTGGGGGAGGGGATGGTGGGGAAGAGGTCAATGAGGGGAGGGGGAAAGGAGACTCTTGTAATACTTTAAACAATTAAGAATTTTTAAAAAGCAGAGGGTCTTTCCTGGCTATGGTTAGAGAGAGGTGTGACACAGAAGAAGGATTAGAGACTTAACATTACTGGCTTTGAAGAAGGAGGAAGAGGGCCACCTTTGGAAGCTGGAAATGTCAAAGAAATTGATTATCTCTTAGAGTCTCCAGTAAGGAATGCAATTGATTTAAATTCAATAAGACCTGTGGCAGATTTTTAATCTACACAACTATAAGATAAAAAATGTACATTATTTTATGCCACTGAGTTCATTGTAATTTGTTACAGTAGCAGTATAAAACCAATGCATATTTCTATAATGATATATTAATCAACAGAGAATATAAAACTGTCAGTTTTTATGTGTCAAACCAAAAAGCAATAAAATATATAAATCAAAAAATCCAAACTACCAGAATCATCATAGTAATATATGTTAATATACTTTCTTAAGGAAAAAATAATAATATGGTCGCTTGGGATGTAAACAACATAATAACATTTTTTATGAGTGAAAGGGATGAGGAGGAGAGATTACTCTCTGTAAGAAGGTAAGCTTTTACTCTCTAAAGAGAGTATCTATTAATTTATTGTATTTGTATAGAACTTACAAATACCAATTTTGAGTTTGGCTAGAAAAAAAACTTTTTTAATATATATTTTTTATTGATTGTAGAGAGGAAGGGAGAAGGAAAGAGAGAGACATCAATGATGAGAGAGAATCATTGATTGGCTGCCTCCTGCATGCTCCTTACTGGGGATCGACCCCACCACCCAGGCATGTGCCCTTGGCCAGAATTAAACCTGGGAACCTTCAGTCCACAGGCCAATGCTTTATCCACTAAACCAAACCGGTTAGGGCTAGAAAAAAAAAAAACTTGAATACATTCTCCCAAACAGACATTTATAGGCCATATTATTGGCCCATAACAATCAGATGTCAAAACAAAAGCAAAAAAATAAAAAAATGGGATGATCCTCTGAAAATATTTTTTCTCTACTGGGAAATAATGAATAGTCATCTAAATACCTTATGGATTAAAGAGCAAATATATAAATTTTGAGACAAAAATAGCATAATATAAAACTCCATTGTATTTACATAGAGTTCCATTTGGGTTTTTAAGACTGCATATTTCAAATATGTTACTTCACAGTTCATGTGTGATTAATCTTGCCCTTTCTGGGTGATTGGCATTCTCATTTTATTGAATAGTCTTTGCTTCTTTAAGATGGATATTAATAAATTTTTTCACATGGCACAGGAAATTTCCACCTTATCTATTTCTGATAACCTTGTTTTTATGACATAAGCATTACATAAAACACTACTTAGGAGTTACAGCTTAAAAATGATCACCTCGGAAAGAAAATTTCACTATTTAAAAAATCGAAATCTATAAAAGGTTTAAATAAGACACTGAACTTTTAAATAAATTTGAAATTGCTTATAATGTACTAGTGGCCCTGCACATGAATCTGTGCACTAGTAGCTCACCGTGGCTTGTCTCATCAGGCACCCATACACCACTGCTGGTAGCTCTCCACTGCTCATAGATCACTGCCCCGCCCTCCTGTAGCTCTCTGCCCACTGCCCCCTCCCCCCCGTAGCTCTCCACCTGCTGCCCCGCCTTCCTTTAGCTCTCCACCACTTGTAGATTGGTCGTGATGTTACAGCCTAATGGATAATTAGCAAATTCCTCTCTTATTATATAGGATAAGGTTTTTTGGCCAAATGCTAATTATTAATTATCAAGAAATTAATATTTTAACTTTAAACTTCAGAAAGACTGAAATAGTAATGAAACAGTTCACTCTCCCAATTCCCAAGTACCCAATAACTGTTGGAAGATATGTGATGATCTAAAAAAAAATACAATAGTTTTAAAAATGATTCTGTAGAAGTTCCCCAGTTCACTCACAAATCATTCATCTTATGGAATAAAATGAAAGTGTTAAAGCAGGATTGCTTTTCCTCTATGGGTTTTTAGAGGCATGCACTTGCTGCATAAAATGTTCTTATCCAAACAACAGGAAAAATAATCAGTTAGAGGTTTGAAATCATTTACCATGATGCTATTTTAAGAAAAGGAACTAGGAACAATAGTCTCGACACTTCTTAGAAATATGAATGTCTTAAAACCTACTTGTTGGGCTTTTTGAGACTTTCAGATGTGCTTGTCTTATTCTAACAACAAAGAATAAAATAGCTGGCAAGGTACATCTTCCCATGTAGAGAAAGCTGAAAGCAGTTAGATGGTACAAACCAGTATGGATTCATTAATTTTTAAGATTTAAACATTTTAAATATAAAATATATTAAATACATAACCTGTAAGCAACATATAGAATTAATTTGTATTACTTCTTTATAGTTAAGAAATATTTTCCTGAAGAAAATGGAAAATATAAATACTGGTATATTTTAGTTCAGGAGTGTGTTATTCTTCTCAGGCAATCAAGGCTGGATATCTTGAAGTTATTTTCGATGTTTTTAATTTGTTCACTATTTTACAGGCTGTTGACAGTTGAAAGTTTTGTTTTTCCCTAAAAGTTCCTCTTAATTATGTCTCTTTCATTTTCCCTTGCTATTGTTCTTGTTCTGAGGTATATTAGCCTATATCTAGATTACCATAACAGATTATTAGCTGGATGTTTTTTATTGGTCTTCTCTACGTTAAGGTATTCCAAATAGCCCTGATTAATTGTCCTTCCAACATAGAAACAACTTCAATACCAGTGCTTCCTATGGGAGACAATCCCAGCATTTTTTAAAAACCTCAAATTACTGGGTATCTTTACTTTATCTACAAGGCTCAAGGGGATCAGCACCATCTCTAGTGCTTCAGGTGTAGGCCATCATCTCCAATCTACTGGGATGCACAGGCTGCTATCATCAAAGGTTTATACTGAACAGTGTAATTGGCTTCCTAAGCTAATTTGGCCACTCCTTCTTTTTCACCAAATTCTTTTAGTCCTCTCCTTCTATTACATCTTTTCACATATACGTGTTACTTGAGAAAGAAACAATTATTTAATTTTGGTTAAATTATATATGTATTTATGCACACAGACACACTTAATTTTAAACTATATTTATATATAAAACGCATGAACACACAAGTTATAAATATTGAAATCTCTCAAGAAACAATTGATGACTTTCTGTCTAGTACTAGATGTGGTGGCTGGTATATCTCCAGTCACCTTATCATCTTGAATATGGGTGTCATGTAAAAAAGGGCCAAAGGCAGAAAGACAGAAGAAGCCTAAGTCACTGATATCTTCTTGAGGAAAAAGTAGCTCTGAACTGACCTTAATTATGTTTCAGACATTGTATTTAGGTTTATGTTAAGAGTAGCCATAAGCTATTTCTACCTATGATATAGCATAATCTAAATTACATTAAATTGGTCCTGGCCAGGTAGCTCATTTGGTTGGCACATCATCCCAATACACTAAGTTTGCAGGTTCCAACCCCAGTCAGATCACATACAAGAATCAACCAATGAATGCATGAATGAGATATCACTTAATTAATCTCTCTCTCTCTCTCTCTCTCTCTCTCTCTCTCTCTCTCTCTCTCTTCCCCTTCTTTACTCTCTCTCAAATCAATAAATAAAACAAGTTTGAATTGCATTAAATTGAAAATAACCATTGACAGATATATTGTTCAGCAAATTATGTCACATGAACAGTACAGATTTTGGTCAAAAGATGCAGGAAAATGATTTTTCTTTGGCAACTATCTCCCTTTTCTTAAGTGTGACCCATATTCTCAAATCTCATCTAATTTCCTACTTCTGTGCAACCTTTAATATAACAATTATGGAGTATATAGATATATAAAAACCTATTTTACTTTACTTATTTTTTAAATCCTCATCTGAGAATACTTTTTAATTGATATTTAGATAGATAGAGAAACATGGGTATAAGAGAGAAACATCAATTGGCTGCCTCCTGAACACACCCAGGTATGTACCCTGCTCATGAATAGAACCCAAAAACTTTTGGTGCACAGGATGACATTCCAACCAACTGAGCACCTGACGACGGCTAAAATTCTCTTTTATACATATGTCATACTATGACTAAAGTTATGCAGAATATTTATGTTCATAGAAAACCCTTAAAGTTTATGTGCAAAAATAAAAATTGCTTTTAGCTAGTGGGATAATATTTAATTTTCTTTTAAATTTCTCAAAATAACTTTTTCTATTATTGCAGCTTTAAAATTAAGCATTTAAAGATGTCTATAAAGAAGCAATTGCTGCCTGGCAAGAGTGGCCTTGTGCACCGTAAGGTTGCTGGTTCAATTACTGGTCAGGGTGCATGCCTGAGTGCAGGTTCCATTGCTGCCTGGCAAGAGTGGCCTTGTGCACCGTAAGGTTGCTGGTTCAATTACTGGTCAGGGTGCATGCCTGAGTGCAGGTTCCATCCCCCTTAAGGGCACATGCAGAGGATGGCTGATGAATGTTTCTTTCTCTCTCTCTCTCTCTCTCTCTCTCTCTCTCTCTCTCTCTCAGCATGCTTGATGGTGAGGATTTAAAATATATATATATATATATATATATATATATATATATATATATATATATATATACACACACTAGAGGCCAGGTGCACAAAAATTTGTGCACTGGCGGGGGGGGGCGTGTCTCTCAGCCCCACTTGTGCCCTCTCACAGTCTGGGACCCGCGGGAGATAACGACCTGTTGGCTTAGGCCCGCTCCCGGGTGGCAGAGGGCAGGCCCAATCCCTAGGTGCAGCCCCTGGTCAGGCTCAGAGAAGGGCTGATTGGAGAGTTGGGGCGCCGCCCTCTGTCATGCACAGGGCAGGGCAGATTGGGAGGTTGCGATGTCACCCCCAGTCACGCTCAGGGTAGGGCCGATTGGGGGGTTGGGGCGCTGCCCCTTGTCACACTCAAGGCAGGGTCGATGGAGAGGTTGCGGTGCCACCCCCTGTCACTCACAGAGCAGGGCCCATCAGGGGGGGGGGTTGGGCCTCCGTACCCTATCACGCATAGAACAGGGCCCATCAGGGGGTTGGTGAGCTCCCCCCTGTCACGCACAGAGCAGGGCCCATCAGGGGGGTTGGGGCTCCATACCCTGTCACGCATAGAGTAGGGCCGATCAGGGGGTTGGGGAGCTCCCCCTGTCATGCACAGAGTAGCGCTGATAGGGGAGTTGGGGCACCGCCCCCTGTCACACACAGAGCCGCAGGGTGATCAGGGGGTTTGGGCGCTGCCCCCTGTCACGCTGCTCCAGGGGCCAGGAGGCCTCACTGCTCCGTTGATCCCGGTGCTGGGAGGCTCCGCTGATCCCGATGCTGGGAGGCTCCACTGATCCCAGGCCAGGAGGCCTTGCGGCTCCGCTGATCCCGGTTCTGGGAGGCATATTACCCTTTTACTATATAGGATAGAGGCCTGGTGCACGGGTGGGGGCTGGCTGGTTTGCCCTGAAGGGTGTCCTGGATCAGGGTGGGGGTCCTGCTTGGGTACCTGGCCAGCCTGGATGAGGGGATGATGGCTGTTTGCAGCTGGTCACAACCCCTTCAGGGTGGGGGTCCCCACTGGGGTGCCTGACCAGTCTGGGTGAGGGGCTGAGAGCCATTTTCAGGCTGGCGGGCGAATGAAGCTCCCAAACTCTCCTTTTTTTCTTTTCTTTTTTTATTCTGGGATTCATTTACCTTCTATGGCTGTCATTGGAACTGACAGCCGGCTTTAGCTCTGAGACCTCAGCGGCTGATCTGTGTTTGTTTGGGCTCTATAATTGGAACACTGTTGCAACTCCAGCTCTGAGATCCCAGCTGGCTGAAAGCAGGTTTCTGGGGATGGTTTAGCTTCTATATTTGCAACATTGTTTCTTAGAGTTGCAGCTCAGAGGCCTGCAGTGGCAGGTGGGGAACCTTGGCTTCCTCCGTCACTGGAGCAAGCAAGCCTCCTATTCGCTTCAGCTGCCTGGCTGCTGGCTGCCATCTTGGTTGGCAGTTAATTTGCATATCTCACTGATTAGCCAATGGGGAGGGTAGCGAAGTTATGGTTAATTACCATGTTTCTCTATTATTAGATAGGATATATATATATATATATATATATATATATATATATATATATATAATTAGGAGATAATTGTCTCCTAATACACTTAGCTAAAATTTAAATATCAAATATATATATGATATTTAAATTTGATATTTAAATTTTAGCTAAGTGTATTAGGACACAGAATTGTGATTAGCATTAGTAGGTTATAAAATAACTAGGGGCCCGGTGCACGAAATTCGTGCACTGGGTGTGTGTGGGGAGGGGAATGTCCCTCAGCCCAGCCTGCCCTCTCTCACATACTGGGAGCCCTCAGGCGTTGACCCCCATCACCCTCCAATCGCAGGATTGGCCCTTTGCCCAGGCCTGACGCCTCCGCCAGAGGCATAGACCCCCATCACCCTCTGATCACCTGATCGGCCCCTTGCCCAGGCCGGACGCCTCCGCCAGAGGTGTCAGGCTTGGACAGGGGACCCCCATCTCCCCCTGATCACTGGCTCTGGCCCCCGCCCAGGCCTGAGGCCTCTGGCCCAGGAATCATGCCTGGGCAGGGGACCCCCATCTCCCTCTGATCGCTTGCTCCACCCCCCGCCCAAGCCTGACGCCTCTGACCCAGGCTTCAGGCCTGGGCAAGGGGACCATCATATCCCCCCAATCCCCGGCTCCGCCCCCCACCCAGGCCTGATGCCTCGGCCAGAGGAGTTGACCCTCATCACCCTCCGATCACCAATCACCAGATCGGCCCCTTGACCAGGCCTGAGGCCTCCGGCAGAGGTGTCAGGCCTGGGCAGGGGACCCCCAGCTCCCCGCGGTTGCAGGCTCCGCCCCTGCCCAGGCCTAACGCCTCTGGCCTAGGTGTCCGGCCCAGGCAGCGGGGACTCGCAGCTGCAGCGGCCCCGCGATCGTGGGCTTCGCTTTAGGCCCAGGCAAGGGACCCCTAGCTCCCGGGACTGCCAGCTTCGACCGTGCCCAGCTCCCATCGCTGGCTCCACCCCTACTTCCTGCTATCACTGGCCAGGGTGGAAAAGGCGCCTGATTCTCTGATCATGGCTCGGGGGCAGGGCAAAGGCGGCCCCAGGGCCGCCTTTGCCCTGCCCCCCAGCTCTTAGCTCCCCCCTGGGTTTCAGATCACTGTCAGTGGCAGGGGGCTTCTTTCTGCTTTCCCTTTCACCTCCCTGCATTGTGCCTACATATGCAAATTAGCCGCCATCTTGTTGGCAGTTAACTGCCAATCTTAGTTGGCAGTTAACTGCCAATCATAGTTGGTAGTTAACTGCCAATCATAGTTGGCAGTTAACTGCCAATCATAGTTGG
The DNA here is from genome assembly GCF_963259705.1 of Myotis daubentonii. Lineage (NCBI taxonomy): Eukaryota > Metazoa > Chordata > Mammalia > Chiroptera > Vespertilionidae > Myotis > Myotis daubentonii. Next base: position 114,519,062 of record NC_081861.1, read on the forward strand.
CAGTTAATTTGCATATAGCCCTGATTAGCCAATGAAAAGGGTATCATCGTACGCCAATTACCATTTTTCTCTTTTATTAGATAGGATTACATGAATAAAAGAAATACAACATAATTATAAATATAGTAAGTTGAATGGTAATGCTTTTTCTTTTTCAATTTTCACACTCTACTAGTAATAATTTAGTCAACATTTCATATATATATATATATATATATATATATAGTCTTCTGTGATATTAGTCTAAAAATGTAAAAATGTTGGGTTATATCCATGTGTGTATTATGCTTGCTCCAAAACCAATGAAATCAGTAGAGTTGAGAGCTGTAACATAGCCCATCCATGATTTTCAAGTCATAAGCATCCTCTATCTAAAAGTATTCCATCCCTTTTACCTTTTAAGATAAGAATGACATAAAAGCAGAATCATTTATTTAAGGTGAAATACAATCCTTAACTCAGGTCAAATCTTGTGACCATTTTCATTTTTGCTAAATGTTATGTTAATAGCTAGGTAACAGAAAAATATTGCACACAATACACTAGATTAATATGTGTCTAATTAGTCACATAAAAGAACATTTAGGACTAGTGTATTAGTCAGAGTTCTCCACAGAAACAGAACCAGTGTGTGTGTGTGTGTGTGGGAGCGGGGGTAGGGGTGGGTAGTGGTGGGAAAAGAGAGATTGGGATTTAAGAAATTGAAATACATGATTATGACACCAGCAAGTCTGATATCAGTATATCAGCCGGAAGGCTGGAAATTCTCAGGCAGGTGTGGATGCTATAGTTTTGAGGCAGAACTTCTTCCTTAGGGAAAACCCAGTTTTGCTTTTAAGCACTTACAATTAATTGGATGATGCCTTCCCACATTATCAAGAATAATCTCTTTTGTTTAAAGTCAATTGATTATAGATATTAACCTTCAAAATACCTTCATAGCAACACAATAGATTAGTGTTTGACTGAGTGAGTACTATAGACTAGCCACGATGATACAAAAAATTAACCATTGCAGTTTACCTCTTGTCAACTTGGCAATATATATATATATATATATATATATATATATATATATACACATACACACATACATACATACCAGGTACATATTCATATACATATACATCTTTAGCCATACTTAATCTATAAATAAAAAATAGCAATGCCATGCTTCCACCTTACATAATACAATTATCTTGTGTACAAACAAAAATGTGCTAACTCGTTCCCCAGAAGGGGGTGTGAAATCCCTTGGGTGATGTTCATTCTTGTCCATGATATCACATAACTTCAATGCATATATAATATATATGTGAATATATATATATGATGTATAAATACACACAAACATATTTACAAAAAAATAAGAAATAATCATAACAGTCTTCAGCTCCTTGACTGGTCCCATGATCATAACTTGTATTTATAACTACTGTCTTCTACTATCCATTTCATATGACCTTTGCCCTCAGCAAAACCCCTAAGCAGGTAAGATTAATTCATGTAGTGTCTGACTTATTAGTAGTTCTTCTTGATTTGGGCTGTTGGCGTTTTCCATTGACAATAATCACAGAGCATGGAAGTACTAAGAGATGCCCTAAAATACCTCCTGTATTCCAGACATACTCTTTTTTACTTTTATTTTGTTGGAGCTTCCAATTTTCCTTTGTTAATTAGGATAAATCAGCCCAATCAGTACAGTGCTTATCTTCTTTGCTTGTTGATTAGGAGACAATTAAGAGCCCCAAATGGCCGAATAGCAGTCTTAACTTCCAGTTCAATGGAGTTATTATTGTGTCTCTTGGTATAAGCATTGCTTCCTTTGGAATTAAGACATCCAGGCCAATGGAGCATAAGGTCCTGGGGACAGGAAGCAAAACTTTTGCTTGTGTATCACTGGGGGGGGTGGATATAGCCTAGCCAAAATGATGCATAAAACTGAGCATCACAGTCTATCCCTTGTCAACTTGGCATATATATATTAAGTATATATAACTATATAACTATACTTAATTTGGATAAAAATTACCTCAGTCTTACCTATCTGGTCCTGTAGCTGAGTATTTAAAAGGCCACTCCATAATTCTACCAAACCAGCTGTTTTAGGATTATGAGGAACATATTAAGAACAGTGAATTCCTTGAGCATGGGCCCATTATTGCTCCTCATTTGCTGTGAGGTGAGTTCCTTGATAAAAAGGAACATCTGTGTGGAAAATCATGATGATGTAAGGTGTTCCATAATTCCACATATGGAAGTTAATTTATAGTAATGAACTCCTCATGAGGACATATGTGCAGGATGGAAGTATAGCAGAAGTGGGAGCCATGGTCATTTGGCTCCCTTCCTCATGTAAATAATGCTACTATGTACATAAGGGTGAAAATATTCTTTCTGATTGGTGTTTCTGGTTTCTTGGGAAATATTCCCAAAAGTGGGCTCACTGGGTCAATTGGAAGTTCCTTATTTAATTTTTTGAAGAAACTTCATACTGATTTCTATGGTAGCTGCACAAGTCTGCCTTCCCACCACAGTACTAGGGTTCCCTTTTCTCTACATCCATGCCAGCACTTGTCATTTTTTTATTTATTTAGGGCAGCCCTTCTGACATGTGTGAGGTGATGCCTCATTGTGGTTTTAATTTGCTTCTTTCTGATGATTAGTGACTTTGAGCATTTTTTGATATGTCTCTTGGCCAATTGTATGTCCTCTTTGGAGAAGTGTCTATTCCAGTCTTCTGCCCATTTTTTAATTGGATTGTTTGTCTTCCTTTTGTTGAGTTGTATGAGTACTTTACATATTTTGGAGATTACCTTATTATCAGATTATCATTGGCTAATATGTTATCCCATACAGTAGGTTCCTTTTTCATTTTGATGTTGGTTTCTTGCCAAGACTGACCAGTAGACCCTGAGTGATGGATGAATAGATTACTCTGACACACATTTCTGTGAAAGAGAGGTTAAGGGGCCAGTTGGCATTAGTCAACAAAACAGCCTCTATTACCTGCCTTCTTAGGCTTTTATTGTAACAACAGCTTGGACTAAAATTAACCTCTAGATATAATGAGCAGGGTAAGTATTCTTGAAAAAGCACATGCTTCTATACGGTCGAGTCTTAAAGACTAACCATAGAGATTCCAGCAAAATACCTGGGGGCTTGGACTTGTTTAGAAAAGTCAAGGTAGGGGCTGCCATCTTTGGCAAGGTCCCTTCAGAGGCCCTGACCTTTCGGAGAATTCTCCTTACAGACTTTCCAACAAAGTCGTGTGCTTCCCCACAGTTTCTTTTGATGTAGACCCATTTGTTTATTTTTTTCCTTTGTTTCTCTTGCCCTAGGAGATGTATCAGCAAAAATTCTGCTACAGGAGATGTCTGAGATTTTACTGCCTATGTTTTCTTCTAGGATTTTTATGGTTTCATGTCTTACATTTAAGTCTTTTATACATTTTGAATGTATTATTGCATATGGTGTAAATTTGTGGTCTAGCTTGATCTTTTTGCATGCGCCTGTCCAGTTTTCCCCACATCATTTGTTGAAGAGATTATCTTTACTTCAGAGCTTGTGCTTCTGACTGTGATAGAGTAGCCTGTGTGTGAAAAAAAAAAGAAAAGAAACATTTTTGTGAAAAAAGAGATATTCAAACATGTACTTTTATAGGTATCTCATTGGATTACCACTGAATCCTATAGATGCAATTCTTGGCATTAAGCAGGATGCTATAAATCTAGTCAAGTGCCACTCTCTCAAGGAAGTAGAACCAGAAGAAATTTTTTCAATCTCAATAAAAAGAAGGATACACAAATATTGAAGTGTGTGGTTACCAAGGCCACCAGGGCTTGAAAGGCCAACATCCATAATGAAAAAGAAAGAGCAAAGTGTAAAGTCAAGTTTCACTTGAAGGCATTTGCATAATTATTAAGCTATTTCAGGGTCAAAGGCAGAGAAATGAAGCTGAAAGCTGCTAAAATCTGAGTAGTGGAGGTTTCAACAATTTCCTGATGTTAAGGCGACACAATTGATGTTCAGAACGCACCAAGGAAGAAGGGGTCCTAGTAAATGCCCTAAACTTTCAATTGGAACCAAAAGTATAATGAGCCTATCAGAAACTGTAATCCAGTATGTTTTCTAATCATCCTATACTTAGTTTATCATGGTATTGTGTAGTAAACACACTCTACAGGAAAATATAGAAAATACTAGTGGCCTGGTGCATGAAATTCATGCACGGGGGAGGGGGTGTTCCTCAGCCTGGCCTGCACCTTCTTCAATCTGGGACCCCTCAAAAGATGTCCTACTGCCAGTTTACAGGGATCGGGCCTAAACGGGCAGTCGGACATCCCTCTCACAGTCTGGGACTGCTGGCTCCTAACCACTCACCTGCCTGCCTGTCTGCCTGATTGGCCCTAACCACTCTGACTGCTGGCTTGCTCAACCCCAACTGCCCCCCGCTGCCAGTCCGCTTGTCCCCAAATGCTCCCCACCAGTCTGATCACCCCCAACTGCCCCCCGTGCCAGTGTGCTTGCCACCAACTGCCTCCCGTGCCAGCCTGCTCACCCCCAACTGCTCCCCTGCTGTCCTGCTCACTCCAAACTGCCCCCCCCTTCTGTCCTGATCACCTCCAACTGACCCCCACTGATGGCCTGCTTGCCACCAACTGGCCCCCCTGCTGGTCTGCTTACTCCCAAAGGCCCCGCCCCCCCAACAGCCTGATCACTCACAACTGCCCTCCCCTCTTGGCCTCTAACTGCCTCTACCTCAACCCCGCCACCATGACTTTGTCCAGAAGAATGTCCGGAAGGTCTCCTGGAAGGTCTCCCAGTCTAATTAGCATATTACCCTTTTATTAGTATAGATAGAGGGCTGGTGCACGTGTGGGAGCCAGCTGGTTTGCCCTGAAGGGTGTCCCGGATCAGCGTGGGGTTTCCCTTGGGGCATGGGGCTGCCTGGGCGAGGGTCCTGTGGTGGTTTGCAGGCCAGCCACGTCCCCATGGGGTGAAAGTCCCCGCTGGGGGTGTGTGGCCATCCTCAGTGAGGAACTGAGGGCTGTTTTCAACCTGGCCACACCACCTTCAGGGTGGGGGCCCCTGCTGGGGTGCCTGGCCAACCTGGGTGAGGGGCTGATGGCTGTTTGCAGGCTGGCTAAGCCCCCCAGTGGGTACCCTCACCCCATGAGGGTGTGGCAAGCCTGGGTGAGGAGCTGATGGTTATTTTCAGGCTGGCCACACCCCCTTTATGGTGGGGGGTTCCCACTGGGGTGCCTGGCTAGCCTGGATGAGAGGCTAATGGCTGTTTACAGGCTGGCCACAGCCATGAGTGACCCAAGTTCCTCCCAACCCCTCCTTTTTTTCTTTTTTTTTTTTTCAGCACCTCCTTGAGCGGAGGGAAGCAGTTATCTGGGATTTATTTATCTTCTATAATTGAAACTTTGTAGCCTTGGCTTCCTCCATCGCCGGGGGCAACCCAAGCCTCCTGCTCACTCCAGCTCCATGCCAGCCGCCATCTTGGTTGGGTTAATTTGCATACTTGCTCCTGATTGGATGGTTGATGTGGCTTGTGGGTGTAGCAGAGTGACACCAATTTGCATGTTTGTCTTTTATTAGTGTAGATAGTGTTGAAATTTACAAATGTGCATCAAAATAAACACTCTCATTACCCTTTATGACTATACAATGGGATTGAAGATAATATGGGAAAATTTGAAAGTAAGATGAGGAACTTCAGTACAAGACACTTCAGGCATTAGTTGGTGAGTTTCACACTATTGAAGCAATTTTAGATGACAGTCTCTTATGCCATTAGGAAATGCTAGAGAAGTAATTGGTTTATGGCTTTAAGGCCCATTATAGAGAAGATAAGGTTTACTAAAGGATAAACAGACAATACTATAATTACTAGTAATTTCTGATGTGGTTGAGTGGGAGTGGCATAAAGCGTTGTGGGTGTAATCATTCTATTCAGTCAGTTGATAATAGGCAGGTAAATGATCTGTGGATTACCTTAACAAACCAAACATTCATGTCTTCGTATTTCTCAACATGAGAAACTCCATACTGTACAGTGTAGAGGGATATTAGAACAAGAAGCATGTTAGCCAAAAAAGCAGAGCAGAGAAATGTTGGTTGCATGCAGAAACTGCATTTTAAACCTGGTACAAAACAGAAATATCTCTTCTAGAAGTCATGATTCACAGATTCAAAAAAAGTTCATGGCAGGAAATAGAATCACTATCATTCTGTCATATTGGCACCATGGTATATGAATAAGCCACATCCCTGGTCAACTGTGAGCTTTAGTGTTCAGTGAGTCAAATTAACAGAAGAAGGGAAAAGAAATGGAAGAATGTACTTATCTAGAGAAAGTAGGCTTTTAAGATTTTAACTCATCCTGACCAAGAGTTCTTTGCATTTGGGTTTAGGTTCCAAGATAAGCCATCAAAGATTGGCATATTATTTTCCTCTGCCATTTTATTTTTGCTTCTCTGGGGAATGTTAGAGGAGGAATGGTTGAGTGAGTATTGATATGTAATGACATCACTAATTCATCATGATTTTTATTTAACAAAGAGAAATCAAGGATGTCTTTTTGAACCATTTTAGACTCTATGTAGCTCATTTTCTATTCCTCTTTTTTTTCCAAAATCAAATTTTAAGCACATTTAGCCTACTGAATGTGCTTAAATGGGCATTAGTGAACAAAATATTGGGAAAGGAAATATTTTCTTTCCATCCACTCATGTTGACTTTAAATATAAAGTCACACTAAACCTCTAGGCACTTACAAATGCATAGCAATGTATTTTCTTTTCAGAGTTATGAGGGATTATAATGCACAGAATCAAATTTATGTTTCATCTTCTGTATGAAATTTCAGGTCCCTTCTCATTCAGGGGGTTAAAAATGACATCTCAAAAAAAGAATGTGGCATAATTTATCACTTTTAGAACCTTAAACTCAAGGAAAAAGAATAATAACTCTTAACCAAGAAAATATCTAAAAATATAAAATTTGTAACAGTTTTTCCCTGCTAGAAGGAGAACACTTTGGATTTTAAAATTACAAATTAAAATGTATTTAATATATGAATAAAAATCTAGTATGGGTCAATCCAATTTAACAGATAATGGAAAGATGCTTAATAACTATATACTATGCTTTAGGTAAAAATTAGAGTTTGAAACCAAAGATAAAATATAATCAAATAAATGTATGTCCCTTAGAACAAAAATACCTGTAAATGGTTGAACCTAACACAAGTTTTACAAAGAAAGCTAGTACGAAATTAAAAAAATAATATATACAATGACCACAGTATAATTTATTAAGAAGTAGGTTCTAAGATCAGGCATAGTTCTAAGCATAAAACATGTAACAAATATGTAAATAAATACATAATTTAGGTAAGTGCTATAATAGAAATAAAATACTTTTATTCCCATTTATAAAACACAAAAAATATACTAGAAATGCAGAAGACATTATCATATATACATTATCTTCATTTTGTAGAATATAAGATTTAATAAATTAGTTTATTGATTTTTGTTTCCTACAAAATACTATCTTATCATACTTCTTACAAGTATGAAGAAACTATGAAGAAAAATTCAGACCACAAAAGCAATATTCAAAGCCTCATGGAAATCTTAGTAAAGAATTGAAATACCATCTGTCCCGTTGCGTTTCAAAAACTATTTTTTTATAAAATTCAAGTTAATAGTCTCAATGTTAATGTGTATAGATATTTAAAGGAATGAAACATCAAAATGAATATGCAAACAGAAATATGAAAAATAATTGCAAATGGCCAGGAAGAAGAATAAGAATGTCAGTTCAACAGTAATTTTTAAGCAATAACAAAAATTTCCACAATCTATAACCTGATGCCATAGATATGTTACGGATTAATAGACTTGATGTTTTTATAATACTGAAACCTTTAACATTTTTGGGTTATTGTATAGAAAGAAAGCAATTATATTCTGCCACTGCTATCCTTCTGTGTTTATATCAAAAACTAAAATGTATAAAAATTCTGTCCTATTAGGAAGAAAAAAAACTTCTTTCAAAAAAGAATATCACTTTCAAGTTATATCAACATCAGGGCACATCCAGAGAAAGAGTTCCTGGGTATTTGTAAGATGTCTGAAAATTTTTGAATAAAATGTCAAACTTTTTAATGTCTATACAAAAAATACTGTTCTAATCTAAGGCCAAAAAATAAATTCAGGGGAAAATGACAAGATCTGAATATATTAACTTTATCAGGCTTAGCCAACCATCTCCTATGCATCATAGAAAGGAGTCTAGAGTATTACAAATGAGTGTCTCTGAATAATGAAGACACTAATTAAACATCTACAGGTTGTAACTCCATCTGCTCTTTTGTTCAATTTGTCATGTTAGTTAAATGGTGGAACAAGAGTCAAGGGGTGATGAGGGAAAACTGCTCTAAACCAGCCAGGACAGTTCTATTTGTACAATTTTATATAATAAGACTAAGAAATGTCTAAATAGGAAGGAAAATTGATAATGTATCTTGAAAAGTTTTACTTTCCAAAGGATATCATCTGTAGGAATTTTGTTCCTAGTTAAAATGCATCACTCACATACAGATTCTAGATTTACCCAATAGCAAATACAAAAGAAAGGAAACAAAAATGAATTAGTAATCTCCCATTTTCAATTAATTTTACTGGTCTTTTTTCTAAGACTTTCACAATCATGACAGTGATATACAGAAAACTATTGTTCAAGGTTAAATTAATTGGTTGATTTTATGGGGAAATACTTATTTAGCAACAAATATGTCAGGAACAATTAAGATACAAGGTCTTAGCAATGAATAAAACAAATCCATGAGGAGCTGACATTCCAGGTCAGACAGGATAGACAGCAAAAATATATAAATAAAATATAATGTGTTATAATTAGTACTACAGTGAAAAAGAAAACAAGAAGAAATGGGGGAGGCATTACATCTAGAATAGAGCTACCAGAGAAGCCTTCCAAAGAGGGAGGCATTTTAGCAAAACTTCAAGGAAATGAGAGCAAACCATAATTAGAGGCATGGTGCACAAAATTCATGCACCGGGGGGGTGTCCCTCAGCCCAGCCTGCACCTTTTCCAATCTTGGACCCCTCGGTCTAAACTGGCAGTCAGACATCCCACTCACAATCCAGGACTGCTGGCTCCCAATCGCTGGGCTGCCTTCCTGCTTGGTTGCACCTAACTGTTTCTGCCAGACAGCCTGATCACCCCTAACCACTCCCCTGCCAGCCTGATTGATGCTTAACTGCTCCCCTGCCAGCCCGATCACCCCCAACTGCCCTTCCCTGCAGGCCTGGTCCTCCCCAACTCCCCTCCCCTGCTAGCCTGATTGCTCACAACTGCCCTCCCTTGCCAGCCATCTTGTGGTGGCTATCTTTTGACCCCATGGGGGCGGCCATCTTGTGCAAGGGTGTGATGGTCAATTTGCATATTACCTCTTTATTATATAGGGTTAAAGGAGGAGAGTTATTGACAAGAGGGCACTAAAAGTACAAAAGCCCAGAAGTGAGGTCATCCCTGGTTAATGATGTTCAACAAGATCAGTGTGGCTGAAGAAAGGTAAATAAAAGAAAGAGCCTTTGGGAATGAGATCAAAGATGTATAGGACTTAAACTCAGTCTTGTAAAACATTTGCAAGGATTGAGTCTTTTAATCTACCTGAGATGACAAGCTACAGGTATGTTTTTACTACAGACTAACTTGTTCTTAAAGTTTCAACAGAATACCTAGGTATTGAGAGTAGGCGTAGCTTGTAGAAGAAAGAGCAAAAGCAAAAATAACTACTTAAATAATATTTATATATTTATTTACTTATTTATTATTGTTGAAAGTTTTACATATGTCTCCTTTTTTCCCCATTGACCCCCCCTCCTATTGTCTGTGTCCATTGGTCATTGTCATATGCATGAATACAAGTCTTTTGGTTGATCACTTGCATCCCCCCACCCTCCCCTGCCTTCCCTCTGAAGTTGGACAGTCTATTCGATGCTTCTATGTCTCTGGATCTATTTTTTCCATCAGTTTATGTTGTTCATTATATACTTCAAATGAATGAGATCATGTGATATTTATCTTTCTCCAACTGGCTTATTTTGCTGAGCATAATGCTCTCCAGGTCTGTCCATGCTGCTGCAAATTATAAGTTATTTCTTTCTTACAGCAATGTAGTATTCCATTGTGTAGATGCACCACTGGTTTTTAATCCACTCATCTTCTGATGGGTATTTAGGCTATTTCAAAATCTTAGCTATGGTAAATTGTGCTGCTATGAACATAGGGGTGCATATATCCTTTCTGATTGGTGTTTCTAGTTTCTTGGTATATATTCCTAGAAGTGGGATTACTGGGTCAAATGGAAGTTCAATTTTTAATTTTTTGAGGAAACTTCATACTGTTTTCCACAATACCTGCACCAGTCTACATTCCCACCAGCTGTACACGAGGGTTCCTTTTTATCCACATCCTTGCCAGCACTTGCCATTTGTTGATTTGTTGATGGTAGCCATTCTGACAAGTATGAGATGCTAACGCATTTTTGTTTTGATTTGCATCTCTTAGATGATTAGTGACTTTGAGCATGTTTTCATATGTCTCTTGGCCTTCTGTATGTCCACTTTCGAAAAGTATCTAGGTTCTGCCCTAACCGGTTTGGCTCAGTGGATAGAGCGTCGGCCTGAGGACTCAAGGGTCCCAGGTTTGATTCTGGTCAGGGGCATATACCTAGGTTGTGGGCACATACCCAGTAGGGAGTGTGCAAGAGGCAGATGAATTGATGTTTCTCTCTCATCAATGTTTCTAACTCTCTATCCCTCTCCCTTCCTCTCTGTAAAAAAATCAATAAAATATATTTTAAAAAGGAAAAGTATCTTGGTTCTTTGCCCATTTTTAATTGGTTTATCTTCCTTTTGTTAAGTTATATGAGTTCCTTATAAATTTTAGATATTAAACCCTTATCAGATGTAACATTGGCAAAGATGTTCTCCCATGCAGTAGACTCCCTTGTTGTTTTATTGGTTTCTTTCACTGTGCTGAAGCTTTTTATTTTGATGTAGTCCCGATTGTTTATTTTCTTTTTAGTTTGCATTGCCCTAAGAGCTGTATTGGTAAAGAGATTTCTATGACATATGTCTGATATTTTGCTTCCTATGGATTCTTCTAAGATTTTTATGGTTTCCCATGTTATCTTTAAGCCTTTTATCCATTTTTTTCATTTATTTATTTGTATGTTTTCAGTTGGTGATCTAGTTTTATTTATTTTTTGCATGAATCTGTCCAATTTTCAATTATTGAAGAGACTGTCTTGACCCCATTGAATCCTCTTGCCTCCTTTGTCTCCTATGTGGTCTGTCACGTTTTTTGATTTGATGATATTGCACCAGCCTTGTATCCCCAGAATTAATCCTACTTGGTTATGGTGAATAATCTTTTTAATGTATTGCTGGATGCATTGAGAAGATTGTATATTCCTTAGCTTTGGGGAGGAATGTTCAGTAGATGTGAATTAATTCCATCTGATCTAGTGAGTCATTTAGGAATGCTGTTTCTTTGCTGTTTTTTTTGTCTGAAGGATTTATCCAGTGGTGTCAATGGGGTATTAAAATCCCCTACCATGACTATACGATCTCTCCCTTGATATCTTCCAGAAGTTTTTGTTTGTTTGTTTGTTTTTCATGTATGTGGGTGCTCCTGTACTGGGTTCATATATGTTTACCACAGTTATATCTTCTTGCTGAATAGATCCATTTAGTATTATGAAGTGGCCTTTCTTATCTCTTGTTGTGGCCTTCACATTGAGGTAAATTTTGTTAAATATAAGTATTGCTACCCCAGCTTTTTTTTCATTTCCATTTGCCTGAAAATTTTTTCCCATCCCTTCACTTTCAGTCTGGGTGAGGCTGTTGCTCCAGTATGGGTCTCTTGTAGACAGTATATATATGAGTCATGTTTTCTTATTCATTTAGCTACCCTATATCTTCTGATTGGAGCATTTAATCTATTTATGCTTAAGGTTATTATTGATAGGTAATTATTTTTTGTCATTTTTCATTCTTTATGCCTGTGTTCCATCTTCCCTTTGTATTTGTTCTTTTTAGAAGTCCCTTTAGCATTTATTGCAGTGCTGGTTTGGTGTTAATAAATTCCATTACACTTTTTTTTTGTCTGAAAAACTTCTGATTTTCCCTTCAAATTTTTATGATAGCCTTGCTGGATAAAGTATTCTTGGATTTAGTCCCTTGCCTTGCATCACTTTGTATACTTCATTCCATTCCCTTCAGGCCTGTTGTGTTTCTGTTGATAAATCAGTTGCTACTATACTGGGAGATCCCTTGTAGGTAACTTTCTGTCTCTCTCTGGCAGCCTTTAATATTCTTACTTTGTCACTGATGTTTGCCAATTTGATTACAATGTGTCTTGGTGTTGGTCTTTTGGGGTTTATCTTATTTGGGACACTGTGTGCTTCTTTGACTTGTGTGACTTTTTCTTCTGAAATTCAGGGTAGTTTTCTGTCACTATTTCTTCAAACAGGTTTTCTTTTCCTTGCTCAGCTTTCTCTCCTTCTGGCATCCCTATTATGTGGATTTTTTTGGTTTTGTTTTGTGTTGTCCCAGAGGTCCCTTAGACTCTGCTGCTTTTTTAATTTTTTTATCCAGTTGCTGCTCTGCTTCGGTGTTTTTTTCTATCTTGTCTTCTAACTTGCTGATTCAGTCCTCAGCTTCTAGTCTACTCTAGAAGCATCCATTGTGCTTTTTATTGCAGCTATGTCATTCTTCATTTCTTTTTGAATCTTACAAATGGTGAATTTCTCATCCAGTCTTTTCAGCACCCTTATTACCATTACTCTGAATTCTTTATATGACATATTGTTGCCTCCATTTCATTTATTTCCTTTTCTGGTGTTTCCTCCTTTTCTTTCATATGGGGGTTGTGTATTTGTCTCCCCATCTTTGCTGTTTCTTTCTGATTGTTTCTATGTATTAGATCAAATTGCAATGCCACCCAGATTTTATGAATTTTTCTTTTTTTTAAGATGTGTTAGTCTTTTTATGACTTTGTAGCTGTTGTCAATCTATTTTTTTTATTGCTTAAAGTATTACAAAGGGTATTACATATGTGTCCTTTTCTCCCCCCACCCTGCCCTTGACAGTCGCCTAGCCTCCCCTATCCCCCAGTGTCTTATGTCCATTGGTTATGCTTATATCATGCATACAAGTCCTTAGGTTGATCTCTTACCCCCCTCCGTCCTGCCCCCCAACCCTCCCCGGCCTTCCCGCTGCAGTTTGACAATCTGTTTGAGGCAGATCTGCCTCTGTATATATTATTGTTCAAAAGTTTATAATGGTCTCTATTATCCATAAATGAGTGAGATCATGTGGTATTTTTCCTTCATTGACTGCCTTATTTCACTTAGCATAATGCTCTCCACTTCCATCCATGCTGTTGCAAATGGTAAGAATTCCTTCTTTTTTTACAGCAGCATAGTATTCCATCTTGTAGATGTACCACTGTTTTCTAATCTATTCATCTACTGATGGGCACTTAGGCTGTTTCCAGATTTTAGCTATGGTGAATTGTGCTCCTATGAACATAGGGGTGCATATATCCTTTCTGATTGGTGTTTCTGGTTTCTTGGGATGTATTCCTAGAAGTGGGATCACAGGGTAAAATGGGAGTTCCATTTTCAGTTTTTTAAGGAAACTCCATACTGTCTTCCATAGTGGCTGCACCAGTCTGCATTCCCACCAGCAGTGCACAAGTGTTCCTTTTTCTCGAAATCCTCTCCAGCACTTGTCCTTTGTTGATTTGTTGATGATAGCCAGTCTGACAGGTGTGAGATGGTACCTCATTGTTGTTTTGATTTGCATCTCTCAGATGATTAGTGACTTTGAGCATCTTTTCATATGTCTCTTGGCTTTCTGAATGTCCTCTTTTGAAAGCTGTCTATTTAGGTCCTTTGCCCATGTTTTGATTGGATTGTTTATCTTCCTTTTGTTAAGTTGTATGAGTTCCCTATAAATTTTGGAGATTAGGCCCTTATCAGATATGACATTGGCAAATATGTTTGCCCACACAGTGGGTTTTCTCGTTGTTTTGTTGATGGTTTCTTTTGCTGTGCAGAAGCTTTTTATTTTGATGTAGTCCCATTTGTTCATTTTCTCTTTAGTTTCAAGTGCCCTAGGAGCTGTATCAGTGAAGAAATTGCTTCGGCATATGTCTGAGATTTTCTTGCCTTTGGATTCTTCTAGAATTTTTAAGGTTTCCCGTCATACATTTAAGTCCTTTATCCATTTTGAGTTTATTATTGTGTATGGTGTAAGTTGGTGGTCTAGTTTCATTTTCTTGTATATATCTGTCCAATTTTCCCAACACCATTTATTGAAGAGACTATCTTGGCTCCATTGTATGTTCTTGCCTCCTTTGTCAAATATTAATTGAGCATATTGGTTCGGGCCGATTTCTGGGCTCTCTATTCTATTCCATTGATCTATATGTCTGTTCTTGTGCCAGTACCAGGCAGTTTTGAGAACAGTGGCTTTGTAATAAAGCTTGATATCTTGTATTGAGATCCCACCTACTTTGTTCTTTCTCAAGATTGCTGCAGTTATTTGGGGTCTTTTTTTTATTCCAGGTGAATTTTTGGGAGAGTTCATTCTAGATCTGTGAAGTATGCCATTGGTATTTTAATGGGAAGTGTGTTGAATTTATAGATTGCTTTGGGTAGTATGGACATTTTAATGATGTTGATTCTACCAATCCATGAACACGGCATGTTCTTCCATCTGTTTATGTCTTCCTCTATCTCTTTTTTCAACGTCCTGTAGTTTTCTGAGTAGAGGTCTTTTACCTCCTTAGTTAAGTTCATTCCTAGGTAGCTTAATTTTTTTGGTGCGATGGTGAATGGGATTGTTTTTATAATCTCTCTTTCTGAAAGTTCATTATTGGTGTATAGAAATGCCTCAGATTTCTTGGGGTTAATTTTGTATCCTGCTACATTGCCAAATTCATGTATTAAGTCTAGTAGCTTTTGGATGGAGTCTCTAGGGTTTTGTATGTATAATATCATGTCGTCTGTAAATAAGGACAGTTTTACTTCCCCTTTTCCAATTTGGATGCCTTTTATTTCTTCTTCTTGTCTAATTGCAATGGCTAATACTTCCAGTACTATGCTGAACAGGAGTGGTGAGAGTGGGCATCCCTGTCTTGTTCCTGTTCTGAGGGGAAATGGTGTTAGTTTTTGTCCATTGAGTATGATGTTGGCTGTGGGCCTGTCATATATGGCTTTTATTATTTTGAAGTATGATCCTTCTACTCCCACTTTCCTGAGAGTTTTTATCAAAAATGGGTGTTGAATTTTGTCAAATGCTTTTTCTGCATCAATTGATATGACCATGTGGTTTTTTTCTTTCAATTTGTTTATGTGATGTATCACGTTTATTGATTTGCGGATATTGTACCATCCTTGCATCCCTGGGATAAATCCTACTTGGTCATGGTGTATGATCTTTCTGATGTACTGCTGGATCCGATTTGCTAAGATTTTGTTGAGGATTTTGGCATCTATGTTCATGAGGGATATTGGCCTGTAATTCTCTTTCATTGTGTTGTCTTTACCTGGTTTTGATATTAGGGTGATGCTGGCTTCATAGAATGAGCTTGGAAGTGTTCCTTCCTCTTGGATTTTTCGTAGTAGTCTGAGGAGGATAGGTTTTAGTTCTTCCTTGAATGTTTGGTAAAACTCCCCTGTGAAGCCGTCTGGTCCTGGGCTTTTGTTTGATGGAAGCTTTTTGATGACTGC
Organism: Myotis daubentonii; assembly: GCF_963259705.1. Lineage (NCBI taxonomy): Eukaryota > Metazoa > Chordata > Mammalia > Chiroptera > Vespertilionidae > Myotis > Myotis daubentonii. The sequence goes on from NC_081861.1 coordinate 114,534,909, forward strand.
TTCAATTTCTTCCATAGTTTTTGGCCTGTTGAGATTTTTAGATTCTTCCTGATTGAGTTTTGGAATGTTGTATTTTTCTAGGAATTTGTCCATTTCCTCCACGTTGTCTAGTTTGTTGGAGTAAAGCTGTCCATAGTATTTTTTAACAATCATTTGTATTTCTGTGGAGTCTGTTGTTATTTCGCCTCTATCGTTTCTGATTTTATTTATTTGGGTCCTCTCTCTCTGCTTCTTGGTGAGTCTGGCTAGAGGTTTGTCAATCTTGTTTATCCTTTCAAAGAACCAGCTCTTGGTTTCATTGATTTTCTGTATTGTTTTTTTTGGTCTCTATGTCATTTATTTCTGCTCTAATCTTTATTATCTCCTTCCTTCTGCTCACTCTGGGGTTTTCTTGTTGCTCTCTTTCTAATTCTTTGAGTTGTAGAGTTAGATGATTTACTACCATTTTTTCTTGTTTTTTGAGATAGGCCTGTAGAGCTATAAACTTCCCTCTCAGGACTGCTTTCATTGTGTCCCATAGGTTTTGGATTGTTGTGTTTTCATTGTCATTAGTTTCCAGGATGTTTTTAATTTCTTCTTTGATCTCATTGGTAACCCAATCAATTTTTAATAACATGCTAATCAGCTTCCAGGTGTTTGAGTATTTTGGGTTGTTTTTATTGTAGTTTATTTCTAATATTATGCCATCATGGTCTGAGAAGATGCTTTTTATGATTTCAATCTTCTTGAATTTGGGGATACTTTGCTTGTGAGCCAATATATGGTCTATTTTTGAATATGTCATATGAGCACTTGAGTGGAATGTATATTCCGTGGCTTTGGGGTGAAGTGTTCTGAAGATGTCTATTAAGTCCATCTGATCTAGTGAGTCATTTAGGATTGCTGTTTCTTTGCTGATTGTTTGTCTAGAGGACTTATCCAGTGCTGTCAGTGGTGTATTAAAGTCCCCTACTATGATTGTATTCTTGTCGATCTCTCCTTTGCTATCTTCCAGGAGTTTTTTTATGTATCTGGGTGATCCTGCATTGGGTGCATATATGTTTACCAGGGTTATATCTTCTTGTTGTATTGATCCCTTTAGTATTATGAAGTGGCCTTCCTTATCTCTTGTTATGGCCTTCACTTTGAGGTCTATTTTGTCTGATATAAGTATTGCTACCCCAGCTTTCTTTTCATTTCCATTTGCCTGAAAGATATTTTTCCATCCTTTCACTTTCAGTCTGTGTGAGTCCCTTCTAATGAGGTGGGTCTCTTGTAGACAGCAAATGTATGGGTCATGTTTTTTTATCCATTCAGCCACTTGATGTCTTTTGGTTGGAGCATTTAGTCTGTTTACGTTTAGAGTTATTATTGAAAGGTACTTATTTGTTGCCATTTCTTTTTGTGTGTGGCTGTTTTCTTTCTGAGCTTTTTATTTCTTCTTTTTAACCAGTCCCTTTAGCATTTCTTGCATTGTTGGCTTGGTGGTGATAAACTCCCTTAGCTTTTTTTTGTCTGTGAAGCTTCTTATTTCCCCTTCAAGTTTGAATGATAGCCTTGCTGGATAAAGTATTCTTGGATTCAGTCCTTTGTTTTGCAACACTTTGTAAATTTCTGTCCATTCTTTTCTGGCCTGATGTGTTTCTGTTGAGGAATCATTTGACAATCTAATGGGAGATCACTTGTATGTAACTTTCCGTCTCTCTCTTGCAGCCTGTAAGAGTCTCTCTTCGTCCTGGAACATTTGCCATGGTAATTATGATGTGTCTTGGTGTGGGTCTTTTCGGGTTCACCTTATTTGGGACTCTCTAGGCTTGTGTGACTTTTTTCTTCACCACCTCAGGGAAGTTTTCTGATATTATTTCTTTGAATAGGTTTTCTAATCCTTGTTCCTCTTTCTGTTGTTCTGGCACCCCTATTATTCGTATGTTGTTTCGTTTCATGTTGTCCCAAAGCTCCCTTAGGCTCTCCTCTTTTCTCTTAATTTTTTTCTCCAATTGCAGTACATTTTGGGTGTGTTTTTCTTCCTTGTCTTCTAATTCACTAATTCGGTCTTCCGCTTCTCCTAGCCTACTGTTGATACTTTCAATGGTGTTTTTTATTGCAGCTATATCACTCTTCATTTCTTCTTGGGTCTTACTTAAGTTGTTGATTTTTTCATCTGTTTCTTCTAGCCTCTTGCATAAGTTGTTGATTTTTTCCTCCATCCGGTTTATGCACTCTATGACCCTTATTCTGAATTCTTTTTCTGTCATGTTGCATGCCTCTGTTTTACTTAGCTGCTTTTCTGGAGAGTCCTCCTTCTCTTTCCTTTGGGGGTTTCTTTGTCTACCCATGTTTGATCTCACTGACATATCTAGACATTGAGTCGTTCAGTGGCTGCTCCCTGGGTGGCAGTGGCTCCTTGGGCTGTGGTTGCTCTTCGGGCGGTTGCGGTAGCAGCTGCTCCTCAGTTGGCAGCAGCTCCTCTGGTGAGTGCTGTTCACTGCTGTGGTGGCTCTTCTGGATGGTGGGGGGAGGCTTCACGTACAGCTGCTGTTCCTAAGGCAGAGGGTGTGGTGCTCAGGAGGCTGCTGTTGCTTGGGTCTGCTGTGTTGATTTAAAGGCACAAAATACAACACAACAAGGCACCACGTACCAGGCACGAAACACAAATATATTCACAATATTAATAACCCCAAGTAAAGGTGACCATCTGAATTAATAGAATTAGGAGACAAGGAAGAAAGAAGAGAAAAAGAGAAAAGAGAAAAAAGAAAAGAAAGGAAAAGTAGGGAAGAAAAAAAAGTAGTGCAAAAATGAAATTGGGAAAAAGGAGGGGGAAAGAAAATAGAAAAGAAAAAGAGAGGGAGAGAAAAAAAAGAGCGAAAAGAGAGAATGAAGTAGGAGAGGGGAAGAGGCTATGTATATGAGGAGAAAACTCCTATAGAACTGTCACTAATCCCAACAAACTCCAGCAACAGCTCCCTGGAGATGAATGCAAACTAGAAACACCAATAATATCCAGAGAGGCAAGGGAAAACAGAAGCACAAAAATAACGGGGGGGGCGGGGGGGTGTAGAGGGAGGGGAAAACCAGCAGAAAAAAAGAAAAAGAAAAAGAAAAACAGCCACACAACCAGTCCTAAACACACATACACACACAGAGACACAAAAAAAGAAACAACAACAAGAAAAAAACCAATATACTCAACAATCAAGCAAACAGCAACAAAACAATAGAAAGATAAAAGAAGAAAAAAAATTTGGATAGTGAAGAAAGATAAGGGATATGTGTATACGGATTTAGAGCAGTGGATTGGAAATAGGATATATAAGTAGGGTGAAATTTTGACAGGAGGTAAACAGAAGGAATAGGGAAAATCTAAAACAGGAATATGGTAAGAGAAGCAGGACAACAAAAGGGGAAAAGTGAGGGAAAGAGTTTTAACATAGAGGTAAAATTGAGGCAGGGAAAATTGATGCTAAAGGAAGGATGAAAATAGAATAGAGAACACTAATCCCAAAATAAAATAAAGAGAAAATAAAATGGCACTTTAAAAAATGGTAAAATGGTTGCAGTAATAATACTGGTTAAAAATAAAAATGTATTAATTAAAAGGGTAAAATCAGGTGATGGAAAAAAAAAGAAAAAAATGGTTTCTTAGTTAAAAGGTGAAAAAAGAAAAAAAGAAAAAAGAAGAAAAAAAAATTGCAGTAGTGAAGGTCCTTCAGTTCTTCTACTCGTCAGTCTGGCTTGCCTTAGTCCTGTCAGGTATTCAGGAGAGTGTTGAATTTCCCTACGATACACTGTTCCTCCGTGTTGTAAACCACAGTCCTGATTTTAAAGCAGGCCGTATTTGTTTCCCAGACTGCCTTAATTATATTTAGCAAAGAGTCAGTTTGTGGCTCAGCCTCTGGGTGGCAGTGTTTTGGGGTTGGCCTCTGAAGCTATAGGGCCTCTCTGTCCAGTAGCTTGGTTTATCATCTCTATTGCACTTAAAACTGGTGTGGGGAGGTCCACTGCCCAGAGCTGGTTCCTTAATAGTTACCCGCTATGTGTTGTTGCTGGGATTGAAAATCCCTCTATAGGCCAGACCCTGTTAACGCCCAGGGACTGATCAGATTATTTTAATCCTTGATCTCGTTCAGGGTGGAATCTGGGTGTGGCTGTGCTCCTTGCCTGGGGGCTAGGTTTAGGAGACCCACCCTCCGGAGAGAATGGCTGCCCGGATCCTGGGCCCATGGTGTCTCAGCACTCAATTCGCTGCCACCTCTCCTGGCGCCCCCTCTCTCCTCAGTTTCTCCCCAGATTCCACTTGCCCACACCTTCTCCCTCTCTTCAGCACAGGTGAGTGTCTGTATTCAAAATGTCTTATGAACTGGATTCAGTCCAAACAAACGCCGGCTGTGGAAATGGGGAAGGCTTAGTTTCTGTAATCTCTTGTCTTCCCGGCACTGCATGGTCTGGTCAGCTCTTCAGGCTGCCCCCTTTAGGCTCAGTCCTCCGTGATCACAGAACCCAGATCTCAAATCCCCTGGCGCCAGGAATCCCACAGATCTCCTTTCCCCAGTCAGGGACTGTGCCTGTCCCAAGGGATGCGGCTGTCTGCCACGCGGTCTCCCCCCCGACCCTCTGGAGAACCTGGCTGGAGAACCTAGCAAGAGAACATGGACACAGAACTTGGCTGGAGATTGTGGCTAGAGATCCTGGCAAGGCTGCTGATCAACTGAACGCTGTCTCCATGTCATTCCTTCTTTGCTGACTCCGTCCACACCTTTGGGGACCCCTGGACCCGCTGGGGTTGGACCCCGGCATAAGTCTATATATTTTTTTTCTACCAAACATTAGGGGTCTTAATCTATATATACAAAAAAACAGCGACTAGAATGCCATAATGACCAGAACCACTGTTCGCTCTGATGCCCACTGCAGCCAACAAACCAGCCTGATCAGGGCATGGGCCCCCCCGCGGCCTCTCCCCCCAGTTGGCCCTTCCCCTGAGAGAACTCTCCCACCCTGGTGGGGGGCGGGGTGGCTGGCCAACCCCCTGCATGGCCCCTCCCCCCAGCCAGCTCTGACCCTGATTTGCCCCCCTACCCCAATCGGGGACAGGCCAGCCCTCCAACCTCCCGCCATCTCCTCCTCCTCACAGGCCTGGCCCTGATCTGCTCTGATTCAGGCTGGATCGGCCATACCCCATCCATGCACGAATTCGTGCAGTGGGCCTCTAGTTTTTATATATAACTAGTAGCCTGGTGCACAAAAATTTGGGCACTTGGGGGGTGTCCCTCAGTTATTAAACATTTATCAGCACAACACTGACCACATTGGTGGTGGTGGTGGTCTTGTCAGAATGTGTTATATTATGCAGATGAAAATCTATTTACACAGATTTGATGTAGGTATTTTCAAAGATGAAAGAATTGTCCCTGTCAACTATTTTAGTTGATTCATATCTTCACTAATTGTCATCATTGCAAAGTTTTCAGTCCCCATATGGATTGCTGGATATAATAGGTCATGCACTGTCCCTGTCCTTTGTAGCCTTTGTTACCTTAAGGACTCTAGTTTTCCATTTATATGTTTAAGTACCAACCTTACTGGCTTAAAAATGTAAGCTTTTAACACTGCTCTCTCTGTTCCGTATCCTTCTGATGAAAAGTGGAGTTGGGTTGCAGCACAGGAGAGAAATTCAGAAGGGGAATATTGAAGTAATGACTGCAGTAGGAGAAGAGGGAACCTATTTCCCTGGCCACAAGTGCTGGTGCTCTGTACCACAGGGCTGGTAGCTTCTCCGGGTGGCTGCAGCCTGGGACCTCGGGCTGGTGGCCTGTCCGTCTCCTGGGCTGCAGCCAGCCGCAGGCACTGGTGCCTGGACCAAAGGTGGGTGGCTTTTTCTTCTGGCAGCTTCTTTTTCTTCTGTGCTTCCAGGGAGGGCAGTCAGTTATGTGTATATGTGTGTGCATGCAAACATAGATGTGTACACGTGTGTATGTGGAAATCTGCTGGGCAAGTCAAAATCATAGAAGAGTTGCCCCCTATCTCTTGAATCTTCCAGAGATATCCCCCACTTTTTTATTCTATCACTACTGGAGAGTCAGTATTTGCAGCCACCTAGCCAGTGACTCTCTCAGTGTCTATTTCTGACTTCTTCTTTCCCTGTCTGTCTTCCAACCCCAATCATATTTCTACCAAGATGCATCATTTTTACTCCCAAAATGCTGTATAGAGAAGGAGTCAGGATGCTGTCTTCCCATGAATAGTACTCAGTAACAAACCAATTGCATTTTAGTTAGGCAATGCTCCTACCCACCCTTCAAATCCCTTCCACCATGAATTTCTGTTTCCCTTTTTGATTGTTGGATTGTTCTGCTGCTCTTTCTCCTCACCCCACCACCCTTGGGTTGTAATGTAAAATTCTTTTACCATGTCAAGAAATTATTAAAAATACAGGTACTTCTCCGAAAACCCCCAGGGCCACCTTTGCCCTTCCATCTGGCTCTTGCCTGCCGCCTGGGTTTCTGATCACCATTAGTGGCAGGAGGCTTCTTCCATCCTTCCCCTTTCGCCTCCCAGCATTGCGCCTATGTATGCAAATTAACTGCATACGTAGTTAATTTGTTGGCAGTTAACCACCATCTTTGTTGGCAGTTAATTTGCATATCACCCTGATTAGCCAATGGGAAGAGTAGCAAAGGTACGGTCAATTATCATGTTTGTCTATTATTAGATAGGATATAGGATGTCCCTATTTCCCCCCTTTTGCACCCTCTAACCAGCTCTTGCCCCCCACTTCTCTCTGGCCATCACCATACTGTTGTCTGTGTCCATGGGTTGTGCATATATTTTCTTTGGCTAATCCCTTCTTTAAATTCACTTCTTTAAATTTTTATTTTCAGATAAGTGCTTATAACTGCACTATTATATATTTTTTATTATATCATTTAGAATTAAGATATTTTTTAGTTGAACCACTGTAAATTTTAGCACAATTTAATAAATTATGCTAGAAGCAATTAGGAGATTTCTCATGTAATGCAGATACATTTTAATTAATATTTTATTAATTTTTAATTTTTCAATATTTTAATTTGAAATAATCTCATACATGTAAAAAAACACTATAAAATACTACAGCATATTATATGTACCCTTCACACAATTTCTTAGGTGTTAATAATTTAAACATAAGCATTATACAACTAACAAAATTTGGAATATATTTTTCTTATAATCTCTTTAATGTTACTTAATCCATTTACTTTATTTTTGTTAATCTTCACCCAAGGATATTTTCCCATTGAATTTTAGAGAGAGTGAAGGGAAAGGGAGAGACACATTGATTGGTTGCCTCCTGCACATGCTTTGATAGGGACTGGGGATCTAGCCAGCAACTGAGGTACATGCCCTTAACTGGAATCAAACCTGGGACCCTTCAGTCCACGGGTCAATGCTCTATCCACTGAGCAAAACAAGCTGCAGCTTAATTCATTTACTTTTAATCTATACGTGTCTTTATATTTAAAGTGGGTTTTGTTTTTGATTCACCCTTTTAATCTGTCTTTTAATTGGTGCATTTATGCCACTGACTTTCAGAGTGCTTACTGATAGAGTTACTACCATATCAGGCGGCTTCTGGGGCTTCTGGGGCGGGGCTTCCCTGGATGGCAGCACACTGGTGGTTTGCACTGTCCCGCCCTGCCTGCAATATGCAAATTAGCCGTCATATTTGTTGGCGGTTAATTTGCATATCATGCTGATTAGCCAATGGGAGGTGTAGCGAAGGTATGGTCAATTACCATGTTTGTCTATTATTAGATAGGATTGTTATTATTACTTAGGGAATTATAGTTAAACTGACACCTGGAAAAATACCATTAATATAAACTCATGCTAGTTTTAATTGAATATGAACCATTTCTGATCTGCCTTTATGATAGGGATGTATTCACCAGAGTAGGAGCCCCAAAGCACATTCTACATTCCATAATAATCTTCTCTGACAAAGATGCCATGTCCAGCCCAACATCTTCAATTGGGCCTCCTAATTGTTTTCCTCCATGACTAATCCAGTATTTGTAGGGGCTATGTTAATTAATTTGTCTTTGAATGTACCACTTATTTCAGCCATTGCCACTTGGATGAGGTATTTTTTATTGATCATATTGGCTGATATGGTTGATTATATCAGAGGCATTCACTTGGCCTTTTTCACTACAGTAGGTCTTACTTCAAATATTGAAGAATAGATATACAAGTTCATTTTAGTCATGTAATTAAGAAGCAGGTAAATGATCATCAAGTAGGCACATGGATTCCTTTAATTACCTCGCTCCCATAGTGTCCCTTTCTGAAAGGCCTGTGGCAGTTTTAAAATATGTCCACGTTTTACTTGACACTCCTCCAATCAAAAGGTGCAATATAATTCCTCTCCCTTTGAATGTGGGCTAGACTTAGTAAATTGCTTCTAACAAAAATAATAAAGTGGAAGTAATGATATATGACTTTTTTAACTTTTCTTTTTTTTTATTGATTAAGGTATTACATATGTGTCCTTATCCCCCCATGGCCCCGCCACCCTCCCACTCATGTCCTTACACCCCTGATATCTGTGTCCATTGGTTAAGCTTATATGCATGCATACAAGTCTTTTGGTTGATCTCTCCCCTTACCTCAATCCTCCCCAACCTTCCCTTTGAGGTTTGATGATCTGATTGATGCTTCTCTGTCTCTGGGTCAGTTTTTGTTCATCAGTTTATGTTGTTCATTATATTCCACAAATGAGTGAGATCATGTGATATTTATCTTTCTCTGACTGGCTTATTTCACTTAGCATAATGGTCTCCAGCTCCACCCATGCTGTTGTAAATGGTAAGAATTCCTTCTTTTTTACCACAGGGTAGTATTCCATTGTGTAGATGTACCACAGTTTTTTAATCCACTCATCTGCTGATAGGTACTTAGGCTGTTTCCAAATCTTAGCTATGGTAAATTGCACTGCTATGAACATAGGCGTGCATATATCCTTTCTGATTGATGTTTCTAATTTCTTGGGATATATTCCTAGAAGTGGGTTCACTGGGTTAAATGGCAGTTCCATTTTTAGTTTTTTGAGGAAACTCCATACTGTTCTCCACAGTGGCTGCACCAGTCTGCATTCCCACCAACAGTGCATGAGGGTTCCTTTTTCTCCGCATTCTTGCCAGCACTTGTCATTTGTTGATGATTGCCATTCTGACAGGTGTGAGATAGTGCTGCATTATCGTTTTGATTTGCATCTCTCAGATGATTAGTGACTTTGAGCATGTTTTCATATGTCTCTTGGCCTTCCTTATGTCTTTTTTTTTGAAAAGTATCTATTTAGGTCTGTTGCCCATTTTTTTTTAAATTTTGTTTTATTGCTAAAAGTATACAAAGAGTATTACATATGTCTCCTTTTTCCCCCCTTGACCTTCCCCTGGCCTCCCATACCCCCATTTTTTAATTATATTGTTTATCTTCCTTTTGTTAAGTTATATGAGGTCCCTATAAATGTTGGAGATTAAACCCTTATCAGTGATCACATTGGAAAATATGTTTTCCCATACAGTGGGCTTTCTTGTTGATTTGTTGATGTTTTTTTTTTTGCTGTACAAAAGCTTTTTATTTTGATGTAGTCCCATTTGTTTGTTTTCTCTTTAGTTTCCATTGCCCTAGGAGCTGTATCGGTGAAGATATTGCTTTGGCATATGTCTGAGATTTTGCTGCCTATGGATTCCTCTAATATTTTTATGGTTTCCCATCTTATGTTTAAGACCTTTATCCATTTTTAGTTTATTTTTGGTGTTCTCAGATAACACACAGGACTCTACAGACACCCATGCCAAGGACCTTTTGCCTCGGCTGCGGTCCCATGGTCACGGAGACTCCAGCCAGCTTGGGTGCAGGCTCCTGTGAGTCCTGAAGCATGCTCCCTTTTGACCGGCCCAACACTTTAGCCCAGGGAACTGTGACCACACAAGCAGCAGCCATGTGAGCAGCCCACTCTTGTCCAAGGAGCAGCAGCAGTGTGAGGAGTCCACCCACCATCTAAGGAGCAACAGGCTTGCATGTAGCCCACCCCCATCCAAGGACCAGCAGCCTTGTGATCAGCCCACCCACATATGAGGAGCAGCAGCCACATGAGGAGACTGCCCAAATCCAAGGAGTGGCAGCTATGTGAGCGCCCCTTCCCCATCTGAGGAGCAGCAGCTTCGTGAGCAGCCTGCCCCCATCCAAGGAGCAGCAGTTCAAGAGTAGCCTTCCTTGACCCAGGAGCACCAGCAGTGTGAGCAGCCCTCCCCAGTCTGAGGAGCAGAAACCTTGTAAGCAGCCCGCCCCCATCCGAGGAGCAGCAGCTGCATGAGCAGCCTGACCCTGCCAGCCAGAAGAGCCACTACTGCTGTGAACAGCACCCACCAGAGGAGCTGCCGCCAAATGAGGAGTAGCCACTGACGCAACCACACATGGAGCAGCCACCACCCAAGGAGCCACTGCCACCCAAGGTGCAGCCCCTGCATGACTCGACCCCTAGGTCCTTTGGTGAGAGCAAAAATGGGTAAACAAAGAAACCCCCAAAGGAAATAAAAGGAGGAATTGCCAGAAAAGAAACTAAGTGAAATGTAGGCATGCAATATGTCAGAAAAATAATTCAGAATAATGGTAATACAGTTCATAAACTGGATGGATGAAAAAATCAACAACTTATATAAGAATCAAGAAGAAATAGAGTGATGTAGCTACAATAAAAAAACACAATGGAAAGTTTCAATAGTAGACTGGGAGAAGCGGAGGACCAAATTAGCAAATTAGAAGACAGGGAAGCAAAACACACCCAAACTGAACTGCAATTGGAGAAAAAGAATTTTTTTTTAATTATTGAATTTAATGGGCTGACATTTGTTAACAAAATTATATGTTTCAGTTGTACGATTCCACAATATATCATCTGTATAGTGTATTGTGTGTTCATCACCACAAGTCAAGTATCTTTTAACCACCTTTCAATCACCATTTATACCCCCTATACCTTCTTCTATTCCCAATCATGCCCTTTTCACTCTGGTAAACACCATACTGTTTTCTGTACCTGAGGTTTTTTTCTTCATCCCTTCACCTTCCTCGTCAAGCCCCACTACTCCTGCCCCTCTGATTTGGTGTTTTCTTCCAGCTTGTCTTCCAAATTGCTGATTGGATCCTCTGCTTTATCTAATCTGCTGTAGATTACTTCTAGTGTATTGGTCATTTCTGATATTATACTCTTAATTTCTGATGGGATCTTTTTTATGGTTTCTATGTCCTTTTTTATGCCTTCTCTTTGTTGACATTCTCAATATGTTCCTTAAACATCCTCATAAATTGCTTATCTCCATTTCATTTAGCTCTTTTTTTTCTGGAGAGTTCTTCTGTTCTTTAATTTGAGGCATGTTTTACTATTTTCCTATTTTGGCTGCTGCTTTGTGTTTCTTTCTATGTATTAGATAGATCTGATATGATGTCCAGACTTGGTGGACTGATTTTATGTAGCAGGTGTCCTGTGGGGTCCAATGGTGCCATCTTCTTGATCACCTGAGCTGGGTGTTCCAGGAATGTCCCTTCTGTGGGTTATGTGGGCCTTCCTATTGTAAGTGAGTCTCGATTACCATTGGCCTATTTGTGCATGGGATCAACCCTCAGATTGGTTGATTGTGAGGCTTTAACCTTATCATGGCATGAGACCTGCTTTGCATGTGCTGACCACATGAAGCAGAATTTGTCTCAGCAGAGTCTGGTGCCTGTGGAGATTTCCATTTGGATATGTCTTTTATGAAGCTTATTGGATCCTTCTCTGATGTTTTCTGTAGCTAGCCACTGGGTGTGTTTGTTCTAAACCTCTTGGGAGGAACTCTGGTGCTGGCTAATGTCATATTCTGCCTGTGACTGGCCCTGGGTAAGTGAATTGGAACTACAAGTGATCCACAGTTTGTGGCTGCCTCTGCTGGGTCTGGGTGTGCACGAGAAAGACCAAGATACACACCAAGGCCAGCTTTTACAAAATTTATGCCCAGGAGCAGGTTAGTAAATTCCCAAGGCACCCCGAGATCCACTTCCACCTGCCTCCATCTGCCAGCTTATTGTTAGGCTCAGTCACTAGAAAAGTCTCTGCTGGTACTTGAGTTGCATGTGTTCGATTCTCAGTGAGTCACCAGTGGGGCTGAATATTATTTATGAGATCTATACAGGTTCAAACTCAGCAGTGTCAGTTCTGGGTCTGAGTCCACTAAGCAAATGTTCCCAGTAAACCAAATCTATCTGTTATCCACTGGGTGTTCGCATACCACTGAGTTGGGGTGGGATCTCAATGAGTCTTCAATGTGAGGCCATCAGAGTTTATCAGGCCCCAACAGACCCAGACTTGGCTGTGTGAAGAGCGAGCCCTTCTCTGGTTGGTTGTGCAAGGGAATAAGAGCCCCTGTCCCAGAGCCTCACAACTCACTTTCCCAGATTTTGCTGGAAGGTGACAAAGCTCAGCAGGATGTGGCTACTGGGAGTCAGGACATAAAAGACATTGCCATTACTCACTTGGATCACTCACCCAAGTCCAGCTAGTATATCAAAAGGACACTGAAGCAATATTGGAGTAGATCCGCATGTGGAATAATTGAAATCTTCACCAATGCCTAGCAACAATATGCCTGTCATGCGAGTTACTCACCTTACAAGTGTACCCTCCAGATCCAATTTGCCTTGAAATGACTGCATCTTGAGCTAAAACTTAACTGAAACTTCATAAGAAACCCTCAGCAAAGCTATTTATGTAAGCTGTTTGTGAATTCTTAATCCAGAGTTAATAAATGATTATTATTATTTTAAGCCATTGTATTTTGTGGTGATTTAGTAGGCAGCAATAGATAACTAATATAGAGTTTTCCAATGGTGGTCCTTTGGGTACTTGAGTATCATCCTATTTCCAACTATCCTTGAAAGATTTTGATATATTTCTTGCCCAATGCACAATTACCTTACTACATCGTCATAGGTAGCATTACAGAAAGACTAGGAAAATTGTGATGAATATACTTATTAGGATGGTGCAGGATCTTTTCACATAGAGGCACAGTCTCTCCTTCAGCAGTAACAGTCAAATCTGATAATTAGTTCAGCTCCAGAAAATGCAAGGGAATGTGACATTTTTGGAAGAACAGACACCCTCGGCCTCCTGATAATCCATCTTGGATTTTATTTAGTTATGTATACTAACCAGTAATCGTGTTGGCTGTTTATATATCATTACACTAGGACTGTCATATTCCATCCAATATTTCCTTTGTTCTCTTGGAAGCCACTTGGATATTGCAATAACTGTACCCACTTGTGACAGGTAAGGACCTCAGTCTGGCCTGATATGTTGGATTTCTATCTTTACCATTGCTACCAGAGAGGTCAGTTCTACAGCAGAATCTTCTATCATCATCTCTGCCCTTTAGGACAACCAATACTGAATTCCTCAGTGATGGTCTTCCCTCTCCTACAGGTTCATTCTTCATCACTTTGGAAAATGGAGTGTACTTTAGGCTTTCCCTTGACATTTAGTCATCTGGTGGGTTTTTCCAACCTTAGGATATTTATCTAACCTGCCCATTTCTCTGAGCATTTTGATCCTTTGTCCCACTCTCTGTCACAGAACTTAAGGCATTTTTACTTTGCTTAGTGGAGCCCTTCACTTTTTCCAAGATACCAAGAGCCATGTTTGCAGCATGTTGATACCTTTACTGGGAGTCCTTACTAGGGTATTGAAATCCTTTATCACAAGATAGAGTTTACTAGTACATATTTATAAAATTCACATTAACCAACTTCATGTTATTCTCCTTGATGTAAAATCCTCAGTATCTAGTCCATACACATTCTCCTTGTTGCTTCTAGCATATATTAGCCAGTTCCTTCAACAAATAATTCCTCTCTTCTTTGCACAAGCCCAGAACATTTCTAGACAAATTATGTTGGAATATGACTCTTGCTATATTGCAGTTTCCAGGAAAGAATGTGGAAAGGTAAGTGCCTTAGGAAGTAAATCATTTGAGGTCTTTGCATCGTCTTAAATTAAGAAAGGGGGGGGTGCACACATTTCTAGAAAGGAAGAGTGGAATAATTGTCAGGCTCATTTGCTACCCCCATCTTTCCTATTAGGGCCTTACTTTGGCATATAAAACCTGCTGACGTTGAAAATTCAACCTCTGATGCTTCATGACTCATAGAATTAGTCCAGAGACTAGTCTGCTCTGTCTGTTCTTTAGCTGTAATAAATTATTCTTCTTAAATACCTTCAAAGTTATTCTGTTTTTCACAATTTTCCTTGAATTGGTGAGTAGTCTCTCTAAGCCTGTTGTTATCTCTTTTCCAGGAATCATTAGTACACAGCAGCAGCTACTCAATTTCATATTTATGGAAAATTTTTCTCACACCTCTTAAGCAGCAGATATTTCACCTGCATGGGTGTTCTGTTCTGCCAATATACTATTTATGTTTACCATTGGTAAAAATTTTAACAATTATACTTCTACAGCATGTTAGAGGATAACCATAACAGCTAAACTCTACCTTCTAGTAGTGTTTTTATCTGCTTGCCTGCTGGCCAGCATGTAACATATTCCTACAATCCCTTGTTAGAGTTAGCTTCCTAGGACCGTACTTGGTACTAAATGTCCTAGAGATAGTTCCCAGGAAAGAGCCTATGGTAAGGATAATTATGAGCAAAATATCTGTTAATATATCTTTTGGTAGATACCCCTGTTGGAAACATGCTCCTGCAAGTAAATATAGAGTTACTTGTGGATAGAGCACTTGTCCACAGTGAAGTGATGGTGAACCTTTTGAGCTCGGCGTGTCAGCATTTTGAAAAACCCTAGCTTAACTCTGGTGCCGTGTCACATAGAGAAATTTTTTCATATTTGCAACCATAGTAAAACAAAGACTTATATTTTTGATATTTATTTTATATATTTAAATGCCATTTAACAAAGAAAAATCAACCAAAAACGTGAGTTCGCGTGTCACCTCTGACACACGTGTCATAGGTTCGCCATCACTGATATAGAAAGAAGGACTGAGTAGAGGAACAAAGTGACAAATGAACAAAGGGGAACCTTAGTTGAAACCTCAGTTAATATTATAAAGACCTCTGGAGCTATATGTGCCCTCAACATTGTCATAAATTGAGGAAAGGAGGCAAGGCTATTTTTATCACCATATAATCCAGTCATTGACTAAGGAATGCTTGCTGGGGGGGGGGGGGGGTCTAATCTTGTACATTTCCTTGATGCTAAATTCAGTTCCCTGTGAGTTACAGGGTGACATGATTTGGCAGCTCATATTCTCAGCATCTCAGATGAGGATGCCTTGACAATGAAGACAAGGCTTTGGTGAAGCACCACACAGTTCACTACATATACTATTATTATTATCATACATAGTAACATCCATAACAAAAATAATATTAAAATTGTTATTATTGCTAATCATTTGTGATGGTTAATTATATCCATTCATTTGTCTAAGCCAAGGAGTGCCCAGATTAAACATTATTTCTAGGTGTGCCTGTGAAGGTCTTTCCAGATAATATTAGCATTTGAATTTGACTCAGTAAAGTAGATTGCTCTCCCCAGTGTGGGTTGACATCATCCAGGCCACTGAAGATTTGGACAGAACAAAAAGACAGAAGAAAGAAGAATTCACTCCTTTTTACTTTCTGCCTGCCTGGTTGAGCAGGGACATTGCTTTTTCTCCTCCTCTTTGACTGGGATTTACATCACTGGCTCTTCTGGTTCACAGACCTTCAGACACAGGCTTTAAATTATACTATCAGCTTTGCTGGGTCTCCAGCTTGCAGATGGCAGATCATGGGACTTTTCAGCCTCCATAATGAGTGTTATGGTGTGAGCCAATTCTTAAATATCTTCATATAAATAATTTTAAAAGCTTGCTTGGCTGGCTTGGCTTAGTAATTGAGTGTCGACCTATGAACTAGGAGGTCATGGTGCGATTCCTGGTCAGGGCACATGCCCAGGTTGCAAGCTCAATCCCCAGTAGGGGATGTGCAGGAGGCAATCAATCAATGATTCTCTCTCATCATTGATGTTTCTATCTCTCCTTTTCCCTTCCTCTCTTAAATCAATAAAATTATAATTTAAAAAAAAACACACAAAAACTATATATATATACATATATAGATAATTATTATATATATGTATATATATATATTATTATTATTATTATTATTATTATTATTATTATTACTAGAGGCCTGGTGCACGAATTTGTGCACCAGTGGGGTCCCTCGGCCTGGCCTGTAAGGATCAGGATGAAACCAGCTCTCCAACATCTCCCAAGGGGTCCCAGATTGTATGAGGGTGGTTCTCGGGTGACACACCCTGGAATTGGGCTCCCTCCTCTCTGGTTCCAGGTGTGTCACCCAAGAACTGCAGCTGCCAAGTCACCGCAGCTCGGCAGCTCCTGCATTGAGCATCTTCCCCTTGGTGGGTCAGTGCACATCATAGCTACCAGTCAGAGCACCTGCCCCCCTGGTGGTCTTTGCCTGTCATAGCTACCAGTCAGACGGTCAAACAGTCAGACAATCACTTAGGCGTTTATATATCTAGATAGATAGATAGATAGATAGATAGATAGATAGATAGATAGATAGATAGATATAGATATCCTATCTAATAAAAGAGAAACATGGTAATTAGCCATACCTCCACTACCCTTCCCATTGGCTAATCAGGGCGATATGCAAATTAACTGCCAGCCAAGGGGGCGGCCGGCAGCCAGGCAGCTTGAAGCGAACATAAGGCTTGCTTGCTTCAGTGACGGAGGACTCCAACGTTCCCCGCCTGCCACTGCCAGCCTCTGAGCTTGCAGTTTGAAACATTGTTACAAATATAGAAGCTAAACAAAACCCCAGAAACCTGCTTTCAGCCAGCCAGGATCTCAGAGCTGGAGTTGAAACAGTGTTTCGATTATAGAACCCAAACAAACCAGATACCTGCTTTCAGCAGCTGAGGCCTGAGAGCTGAAGCCAAGCCTCAGAGCTAAAGCTGGCCCAGAATAAAAAAAAAAGAAAGAAAGAAAGGAGCAGTTGGGAGCTTCAGTCACCCACCAGCCTGAAAACAGCCCTCAGCCCCTCACCCAGACTGGCCAGGCACCCCAGTGGGGACCCCCACCCTGAAGGGTGTGTGACCAGCTGCAAACAGCCATCATCCCCTCATCCAGGCTGGCCAGGCACCCAAGCGGGACCCCCATCCTGATCCAGGACACCCTTCAGGGCAAACCATCCGGCCCCCACCCGTACACCAGGCCTCTATCCTATATAGTTAAAGGGTAATATGCCTCCTGGCACCGGGATCAGCATGACAGGGGGCAGCGCCCAAACCCCCTGATCGCCCTGTGGCTCTGTGTGTGACAGGGGGCGGGGCTACAACCTCCCTATCTGCCCTGCTCTGTTAGTGACAGGGAAAGGCATCCCAACCCCCTGATCAGCCCTGCTCTGTGCCTGATAGGGGTAGCTCCCCAACCCCCAGATCAGCCCTGCTCTGTGGGTGATAGAGGGCGGCACCCCAACCGCCCCCCACGGGCCCTGCTCTGTGTGTGACGGGGTAGAGCCATAACCTCCCCATCGGCCCTGCCTTGAGTGTGACAGTGTGAGGCACCCCAACCCACTGATCCACCCTGCTTTGTGTGTGACAGGGGGAGGTGCCCAACTCCCCTATAGGCCCTACTCTGTGAGTGACAGGTGGGAGCTCCCCAACTCCCTGATGGGCCCTGCTCTGTGCGTGACAGTGGGGAGCTCCCCATCCCCCTGATTGACCCTGCTCTGTGCATGACAGGGTACGGAACCCCAACCCCCCTGATGAGCCCTGCTCTGTGAGTGACAGGGGGCAGCACCCCAACCCCCTGATTGGCCCTGCTCTGTGCGTGACAGGGGGTGGCGCCGCAACCTCCCCATCGACCCTGCCATGAGTGTGACAAGAGGCGGTGCCCCAACCCCCCAATCAGCCCTACCCTGAGCATGACTGAGGGTGGCATCGCAACCTCCCGATCCGCACTGCTCTGTGCGTGACAGAGGGCGGCGCCCAAACTCCCCAATTAGCCCTGCTCTGAGCACAACTAGGGACTGCACCTAGGGATTGGGCCTGCCCTCTGCCACCTGGGAGCAGGCCTAAGCCAGCAGGTTGTTATCTCTCGAGGGGTCCCAGACTGGGAGAGGGCACAGGCCAGGCTGAGGGACCCCCCTCCCCCCCAAGTGTACAAATTTTTGTGCACCAGGCCTCTAGTTATACATAATATATGTACATTAAAATATTGTATAAATATATATTACAATATATAAAATATCCTATTGGTTCTGTTTAGCTGGAGAACTCTAATATATCATTTTAGTGTCAGTTACAAAAATTATAGTTCTGTATTCCTAAATATTTCAGTGTGCATTTTTTAGGTCCTTGGAGGTTCTACAATACCACAATAAATGTCAGAAATTTTCAAATTTATATATTATCAAATCTACATTCTATATACTTTATGAAAATTGGCCTAATAATATAATTTATAGCAATTGTTTTACAATCCAGGATCAGCCATTGTATTCAATGGTCATGTCTTTATTCATTTTATTTTATTTTAGCTTGCTTATTCTGTCCTTGAAAGCTTTTCTGAAATTAAATGCCAGAATTTTCTATATTGGAGTATCATGATTCTAAAAATGAAAAAAAAAATCATAAGATTTAGCACAAAAGCTCTGATTTTGCAGCCCAGTAAATTATTCAAGAATTTAATATACCTCCTGTAATATTTTAAAACTGATATAAGAACACTAACGTTTCACAATGGTCAGGTGGGCAGTTTAGGACATGATGGGTGAGTGTGTGTGTGTGGGAGGGTGCTCCTGGTGTATTAAGACAAGCTTTACTATTGGAATTACATGACTGGTCTCTCAGTATTGCATAAACATTGGACTTATGGTCTAGTACAGTGATGGGGAAACTTTTGAGCTCGGTGTGTCAGCATTTTGAAAACCCCTAACTTAACTATGTTGCCGTGTCACATATAGAAATTTTTTGATATTTGCAAACATAGTAAAACAAAGACTTATATTTTTGATATTTATTTTATATATTTAAATGCTATTTAACAAAGAAAAATCAACTAAAAAGATGAGTTCACATGTCAACTCTGACACACGTGTCATAGGTTTGCCGTCACTGGTCTAGTAGATCTATGTATATAAAAGGCTAATATACAAAGTGTCCCATCAGGAGTTCGACTGCAGACTGGGAGTTCAATAGCTCGCTAAGACATGCGCTGACCACCAGGGGGTGGCATGGAACAAAGGAAGGCCCTGGCAGCAGCCCGAAGGCCCCAATCAGCCCTGATTGCTGGCCAGGAGTAGGGATCCTACCTGTGCTGAATTTCATGCATTGGACTCTATCTCTATCATCAACATAAATGTTAATTGTGTGCTTTATAGCCATATGAAAACAATGAAGATTCAAAATAAATTTAGGGTGCAACTCAGGAATTGACTATTACAATACATGCACTTGCAATTAGCAAAGAATGCTTATATGTCTGAATAAACTAAATGGAAAGATGTTTTAGGAAGGTAATTTTCCTCTCATAAGAATGAATAAACAATTTCCCAACTTTCACTTTGCTTTTCTCATATTTATTTTTAAATTTGACCAACTTTGTTTTCATAGTTGAATAGCATATGAACATTATCATAACCCAAGATAAAAGCTGCTATCTTTTTCTCTCTTTATATCTCCACTCTCTGGGGGGTGCAGGGGGGGCTGTGTGTTGCTGGCCTCCTTATTAAAAACCATCCTGTAGATAGTACTGTTTGGCACCAATGAGGAGACATTAGCCTGGATATTTAAAGTAAGGGCAAATGCTTTGTTTTATGTATTATTTTAGATAACTAATCATCACATGAATTTGATCAACAGAGGATAACCAAATCTTTCTTTTTAAACCTTGTGGCATTGTCATTACCAATATGAAAGTTGGAATTTTAATAATATTTTCAAATCTTCCCATATTTACTTGGTTTAGAAATTTAGATGATTCTCCTTCTCCAATGCCTTCTGTATCTTTGTCTATTTATTTCCATCACTTCCCATTCCTTATTTTTTTCACGTAACTTGTTATACTTTCTTGTTTATTAACTCCATTAGAACCACTTATATTTTGTAATGGTTCTTTCTCCCTGAACATAAAAAATAAAGACCATAGGAATAACTAGGAGCTATACAATTCTACAGCATTTTTTATCTTGTTTTGTATAGCCTCCTTGGGGCTAGCTACTTTAAATAGTATGGAAAAACACCAACTTTTCAAATAAATTAAAAATGATCTCCTGCCAAGTTTAGTTCAAACCTGTATTAAGGGAAGAGGCCTAGAGTGAACCATTTCAATATTCTCTTTTTGGGTTATCATATTGTGGGGGGGAAAAGAATGGTTAGAGCAGGACTTTTCAACCTTGGCACTGTTGACATTTGGGACTAGATAATTCTTTTTTTGTCAAGTGCCATCCTGTACAATGTAGAATATTTGCAGCCACCCTGGCCTCTACCCACAAGATGCCAGTAGCACCCACTTGTTGTGACAACCAAATATTTCTCAAGTTATTGTCAAATTCTCTTGGGAAAAATTGCCCTTGATTGAGAACCACTGGGTTTGACACATGTAAAAGAAATAATTGGTCTAGTCAGACAGTCAGAGGGGTAACTTAGGTCCCGGAAGTTCTAAATACCTTTTAGAGACAGAAGTTGCTAAAATTTTATCAAAAATTAAACTTTATCAGAAATTATTTTGATGAGAAATTAAAATTTTTTTCTCTAGAAGGATGCTGTGAAATTCATCTTGTAAAATCTTTCTGAACTGTTTGGGATAATTCTACTTTCTTAGTTTCATCAAATCAATATCACCTCTTCAGGAAAAAAAATCTTACAATATTTCCTTTACTATCTTTAATTCAAAATTATATATTTTTTTACTATAATGGTAATGATAAGTAAGGGGAAAGTAATTTTATAATGCAAACTATATGTATTTCAGTATGCTGGTACTAAGGTCAATTACACCAAAAAGATAATGAAGAAGTTACTGGCTTTCACTTATAAAGGGAATCACCATATGCAGCAGCTACAAAAGCAGACTGAGAGGTGTGCTGTGTTGGCAACTCAGACATGCCAGAAGCATCACTCTGAGTGATGTGCATTTCTGAAATAGCAAGAAACTTGGTAAAATTCTAAACAAAACAATGTACAACTTTCTTTCAATTTTCATAGTAGTGATTGTAGGGAAATTCAGTCTATTAAAACCATGTCAAAATTTTGTTTATCTGAAAAAAAGAATCAGGTTGTATAGATATTTATTACCATGTTTTTCACTTTCATGAATGGCAAGTACAGTACTATAAATTTGTGTGGGGTGTGGGCCAGTTATGCATAGTGAAGGATTGTAAGTAGTGCACCCCAATTATTATGAAAAACAAAACTGTACTACACTTTTCCAAAACTATCTCTAGAAGGCAGAACCCTGCTCTAAATTAATCTCTTCAGGGTTCTAATTCTGTTCTGGGTAAAATTCAAGGATCTTATAATTCTGAATATATTTTACTCTATACAAGTATAATAATAATTAGAAATTCTTACCTTGCCTGTGTAGCTGAGTAGTTGAGCATCGATCCATGAACCAGGAGGTCATGGTTTGATTCCCTGTCAGGAAGCATGTCCTGATTGCAGGCTTGATTCCCAGTAGGGAGGGTGCAGGAGGAAGCTTGTTGATATTTTTCTTTCATCAATGTTTCTATGTCTATGATTCTCCCCTCCTATCTTTGAAATCAATAAAAAAATGCTCCTCACTCATATGTAGAATCTAATGAACAAAATAAAGTGACAAACAAAATAGAAACAGAGACATAGAAGCATGGAACGAACTGTGGAATCTCAGTCTGTTTCTTTCTCATCAATGTTTCTATCTCAGAGGGAATGCGAAGGTGGATGGGTGAGAACAACCAAAAAACTTTTATACATATACTAGAGGCCTGGTGCACAAAAATTTGTGCACTTGGGGGGTCCCTCAGCCCGGCCTGTGCCCTCTTGCAGTCTGGGACCCCTCAGGGGTGTCCACCTGCTGACTTAGGCCCACTCCCCAGGGGATCAGGCTTAAGCTGGCAGTCAGACATCACTCTGGCAGCCCGGCAGCCCTTGGGGGATGTCCACTTGCCAGCGGGGAGCAGACCTAAACTGCAGTCGGACATCCTCAGCGCTGCTGAGGAGGTGGGAGAGGCTCCTACCACCACCACTGTACTGGCAGCCATCAGCCTGGCTTGTGGCTGAGCAGAGCTCCCCCTGTGGGAGCACACTGACCACCAGGAGACATCTCCTGCATTGAGCATCTGCCCCCTGGTGGTCAGTGTGTGTCATAGTGACCAGTCATTCCCAGTTGTTCTGCTGTTAGGGTCAATTTGCATATTACCCTTTTATTATATAGGATAGAGGCCTGGTGCATGGGTGGGGGCTGGCTGGTTTTCCCTGAAGGGTGTCCAGGATCAGGGTGGGAGTCCCACTAGGGTGCCTGGCCAGCCTGGGTGAGGGGCTGAGGGCCATTTTCAGGCTGGCCATGCCCCCTTCAGGGTGGGGGTCCCTATTGGGGTGCCTGGCCTGCCTGGGTGAGGGGCTGATGGCTGTTTTCAGGCTGGCCACAGCCGCAGGCTGGAAGCAGGTATCTGAGATTTATTTAACTTCTATAATTGAAACTTTGTAGCCTTGGTCCAACTTGAAGCCTGAGTTGCTCCTGGCAACCCATGTTCGCAGCCCCTCCTTGAGTAGAGGCCAAGCCAGCTGGAAGCAGGTATCTGGGATTTATTTATCTTCTATAATTGAAACGTTGTAGCCTTGAGCAGAGCTCAGGGCCAGCCAGGGAAGGCGGGAAGCTTGGTTTCCTCCATCACCAGGGGCAACCTAAGCCTCCTGCTCACTCCAGCTCTGTGGCCGCCGCTATCTTTATGACAGACTGACAGAGTGAGGGAGTGAGGGTGTGACAGTTAATTTGCATATTACTCTTTTAGTAGATAGTATGCATAATGTATGGACACAGACAACAGGGTTGTGAAGTCCTGGGCAGAGGATAGAGGCTGGCTAGAAGGGGTGAATGTGGGTAAAAGGGACATATGTAATTCTTTAACAATAAAGATTTAAAAATAAACAAATAAATAAATAAGAAAAATGCAGTATGCTATGTGTATTTTATTTTATTTATTCTATCTGTTTCTTCCCTTTTGTTTGATAAGTTGATTGTAACAATTGATTTCTCCAAGCATAATTGAGTCACAACTAACAGTTTAAATAACACAACTATGGTCATATAGATAGGATTGCTAAACAATCACTATTGCTATAAATTATGTTATTGAGTCAATTATTATGCAATAATAATTGAATAATTTTCATATGGACTGTAGGTTTGATAAGAGTATTATATCCATTTGAAATTTCCTGACATTGATCATTGTGTACCTTAAAGGTAACAGTTATGACTTCCTCAGCCCTGATATTTTACACCAAGTACAGTGCTTTAAACAGAGGACATGATTACTATGTCCACTAAGAAATTTATGATTCTAAAACTTTTTGACACTTTGGAGCTTTTCAATGAGTGAATTAATACAGTCTTTTGTCTATAATATGGTAATTTCATATTAGGCACAGAGAACAGACATGTTTATGAAAAAAAGTAAAAAACTAGGTTTGGAACCATTAATAAAACTTGTAGAAGTTCTGGCTGTTAAGAGAAATCTAGAAAGCAATAATTCTGCAAGAAAATGAAGAATGATGAATCAGAAACTGCACATGAATTGACTGTAACATGGCAAGAGATCAATAATATTATTTTGTGTGTTTTAAAACCTCACAAGTCAAGTATGTTCCCACTGCTCCACAACTGAGCAGTGAATGGCTCATAATCATGACTGATGGTAAAGATTATGATGATAAAATATATATTAGTTATAATCTGCATTCAGTTGAGTTAATTATGATAATGTATGGATTAATAAATTATTCATCAGCCCTAAAATAGCATATTTAGTCATATTTTCCCATATCAAACTTTAAAATTATTTATACGCAAAGATAACTAGTATATGCACCCCTATGTTTGTTACAGCATTATTCATGGTGGCCAAGAGTTGGAAACAGCCGAAGTGCCTTATGATAAAGGACTGGATAAAGAAGACGAGGTAGGTATACACAATGGAATACTACTCAGCCATAAGAAAGGATGAAATAGTGTCATTTACAACAACATGGAAAGACCTTGAGAACATTATGCGAAGTGAAATAAGTCAAACAGAAAAAGCTAAGAACTATATAATTTAGCTCATATGTAGAATATAAAACTGAAACTTATGAACACAAATAGCAGTGTGGTGGTTGCCAGAGGGAGGGGGGTGAGGGAAGAAAGGGGTCCTAATATGAGGTGACAGGAGAAGATTTGACTTTGGGTGGTGGACACATGGTCCTATATACAGATTTTGTAAATTAGTAATCCACACATAAAACCTATATGTTCATGTTGACTAATGTCACCCAATAAAATTAAAAAAAAAGAAATATAATGCCCAAAGTGATAGTATTGAGCTGGGGTTTTGGGGAGGTGATTGAGTCATGAGGGCAGAGCCCCCATGAATGGAATTAGCTCTCTTGCCTCCCAGTCATGTTAGGTTACAGCTAGAAAACAGCCCTGTATAAACTGGGAAGAAGTTACCAGTTACATGGTGTGACCATGTGGGAACTCTGATTTTGGACTTCCCGATTTTCACAGTTGTGAGAAATAAATTTCTGTTGTTATATATATATAAATAAGATGGAATAGAAAATGATGAAATAGAGTAGAATATAAGACAATATCAAAATTTGTTAACCATAGTAAGGGTATCATTTTAAAACATTTTCAACTTACAGAAATGAATGAATGTGTTTGTAAAAATTATTTCTTGTACATGATGCTCAAAATGCATATAACATATTCTATATATATATATTCTGTATATATATACATATTATATATGTGTATATATAATATGTATATATTATGTATATATATACATATATATATATATATATATATATATATATATATATATATATACATATACATATATTAGAGGCCTGATGCACGAAATTCGTGCAAAGGGCTCAGCCCGCACCGCTGCGGCTTCGTCTGGAAGGTCATCCAGGACTTCTGGTCTAATTAGCATATTACGCTTTTATTATTATAGATATAATAAAAAGTGGCTGCCAGTGAAACATTGAAATTTGAAATTTAAAATATTTTTATTTTAAAACTATAAGAGGATTCTATTATTTATATATATAAAAGCTTAAGTGGCCGTTATGACTGAGCTACCAGAACAACCGGTTGACCAGTTGCTATGATATGCACTGACCAGCAGGGGGCAGAAGCTCAACTCAGGAGCTTCCCCCTGGTGGTCAGTGCACTCCCAAAGCCAACGTCCCATGGCCCCTCCCCCTGGCTGGCCAACCTCCCACTGTCCCTCCCCCCTGCTGGCCCCCTGATAGTCCTCGATCACCAGTCAGGCCAAGGTACCCCACCTGTGCATGAGTTCTTGCACTGGGCCTTTAGTATACTATATATGCCTTGGGATTTCATGTTTTGGGAAGAGAATCCAGTGTACAAACCAACTATAGAAGTTATATTTTTTATTTTTAAGCTTTTTTTTTTACTGAATTCTAAATAATGTCCTCATTTAAACCACTGTTTTATTAAATATAATAAAATAAAGCTGGAAGCTCAAGTTATATTTCATACTGGTGTATATTTGAAGCTTTGAGCTATGAAAGAGGCAAAGGAGGGAAAACTTATCACCTGAATTGATATATGATGACATACAAGTGGAACGTAATGAATGATCAGTAGATAAACTCTAATGAAGAATGCAACTGGTGCATAAAATATAGAATTGTGAAGAAATTTCAACTATTCAATAGTTTTCACTAAAATATATGCTTCAACATCTTTCAATATAGCTGAAGTAACTTTCACTATCAATATATTACTGTAGTTGAGATAGCAATGTCTTAATTTAGTTAAGATAACCTTAGTTAATCTCATAGCATCCTTATTTCATTCAACCTGTGTCTCAGGTGCCAATTCCACCATCTAAGATTGGAACTAATATTCAATTTCCTAGCAGAGATTAAAATTTGTCTTATCCTGCCTATAACTGCCATTTAAAAGCAATTACAACCATTTTGTAATGTCTTGTATTTCACAAATAATCATGGTGACTATAGTACAACTAGTATATAAGATATCCCCTAGAATAAATACCCTGACTGAAACTCTAAATAGCTATTTACTATAGATATACTTCTCTATTAGCAGGAAACAAATGCTGTTATGCTCAAACACATAGATAATAAAGGGATTTCTGAACACCAATCCGTTTTCCTATCTTTAAAGCTGCCAAGGTTGAGTTAGAAAACAGAATAAATAAATAGTATTATTTTTTCCAGAGTAGCAATTAAGTAAGACATTTAAGCATATTTCTAGTGCCTGTGCTTTAATAATTTTTAAATTTAAATCAATAGAGGAGCTAAGGCCAATCAAACCAATGGAAAAGCACAGAAATAAATTAGTGGGCACTGCAGCTCCTCACCACTGGTTTCAAAAGCAATGGTGCAGCAATTTGGGAAGGTTTTGGCCATTATTTCTTCAAGAATTCTTGCTACCCTTTTTCCTCCTCTCTTCTTCTGGGACTGCCACTTTCCTGCTCCTCAGAGCGGATATTTTTAATTGACCTGTATTTAAGTTCCCTGCGTCTTCTGTCTGCTCAAATCTGTTGCTGAAAACTTTCTAGTGAAGATTTTATTTCAATTATTTTACTTGCAGCTTTGGAATTTTCATTTGGTCCCCTTTTATATAACTTCTATCACTTTGATATTCTGTTTGTTGAGACATTTTTGTCTTCATTTTCTCTATTTCTTTTCTCATGGGTTCCTTTGTCTCTTTAAGTATCATAAGATAATTGATTCAATGTCTGTGTAAAATGTCTTGGGTTTCTCAGGCACAATTCCTATTAATTTTTTTCTTTATGTTTAGTCCACACTTGTGTGTTTTTTCTATGCCCCCCCTTTTTTTGGTTAAAAAGTGGAAAGTCAGAATATTATAAGATGGTAAGTCTATAGATCAGATCTTCTTCCTCCCAGTGTTTGTTGCTGCTATATTTTTTGAAGGGGGAGGGGGGTTAGTTGTCACATTTTGTTTACTGACTTATCTAAACTATTTTTGTTAGGACTATATTCTTTGTTGTGTGGGATCTCTTAAACCCCTATTTATTTTTTAGCTTAATGGCCATCTAGTGGTTTGATAAATTTCCATGAATAACTGGAGCAAAACAAATTAAAATACTTCATGGAATTGTTGATTGGGTCTGAATTGGAGCACTCCTTCAATGCTTCACCAAGCCATTTGCAATATGGTCATCACCTTCACTTCCTGTCTAATGATCAGCCAGTGGTGAAAGCTTAAGGTTTCTCCAATATTATCTGATTATGCATCCTGTCCTGGGCATATGTGTGGTTTTCTAGAGCTCATGGTACATGTGGGAACTTTGCAAATTCCTATATCCCAAAGTACCTTACTCTCCAGCTTTTCCTCCAGGTTTTTCAGTGTGCCTATTGTTTGACACAAATATAATCTTTTGCCCCAGAGAGTAGTGGCTTGTTGATTTGCTATTTAACATTTTTGAGGGATACTCGCTATGTAGCCACTTTTGCACCATGAGAAATTTCCAAGTTAGGTGAAACAAAGGCAAGCCTCTTGCATCAATATTTCAGGAATCCCCCAGACAGATCAAAATAGACAGATAGAATTCCTTTAAAACAAGTTCTACTCTCCTCTCTCCAGAACTAGGGCCATCCACCGGAAATGTGGACTGTCATCAAGACTGCCACCAAGCCAATGAGGGCCGTGAAGCAAGAGTAAGCTGAAACACAAAGCTCTTTGATCATATTCCAAACACCTATTTCTTGACCAAAACATTTGCTTTGTTATAAACTTTTGCCTATATCCCAGATTTCCAACTAAGTTTATCCTGTCAGTCTTTGCTCCGTTTGTGTTGTTTCTGTGGAGGGACTTAACCTTCAAGTATCCTACTCCACTATTTTCACTGATATCACTTAGTAATAAATTGGTTTTTGTTTATTTATTGATCTCTTTATTTTGTGTTGTGTTTTCCTCCTTGTTTATATACCTACTGATTTTTTATTGGATGCCAGACATTGTGAATTTTATCTTATTGAATCCTGGATTTTTTAAAAAAAATCTCTAGGGATATTCTTAAGTTTTGCTTTGGAGTTCAGTTTACTTACTTAGGAACAGTTTAGTCTGTTGAGTTGTTGCTTTTAAGATATCTAGTCAGGCTCCACAATATTACTCAGTCTATTCTTAAATATTCCTTACTTTTATACACTGAATTGTGCCTTCATACATATTCTTATATTGAAGCCCTAATCCCCAATGTGATTGTTTTTTGAGATAGAACCTATAGGAGATAATGTATTTTCCTAAAGAATAATCAAGGTAATTTCCATAAAGGAGATAAGGTTATCTCCAATCCAATAAGATTGGTGTCCTTAAAAAAAGAAGAACATCACCAGGTCTCTCTCTCTCTCTCTCTCTCTCTCTCTCTCTCTCTCTCTCTCTCTCAAAAACAAACAAACAAACAAACAAACAAACAAACAAACAAACAAAAAACAGAGGAAAGCCATGTCAGGGAATAGCAAGAAAGTGGCAATCTACAAGCTAGGAAGAGAGCTTTCACCAGGAACTGAATTTGCCATCCCCTGGATCATGGACTTCTAGCCTCCAGAACTGTGATAAAATCAGGGTCTGTGTTTAAGCCACCAGTCTATGGTGTTTTTTCAATGGGAGTGTAGCAGACTAATAAACCCACACTGAGACAGACCCCTTTGTATACAGTACCCAATAGCCATGAATCATAAGGTTTTCCTATGTGAGTTGTAGGGAGAAGCACCATTGCCAACCCTGTGTGAGCAGCAATACTGTTACTTCCAGTGCTTTAAGGTGGTACTTTCCCTAACATCTAATAGCTTCCTCACAGACATGCACTAGTCAGTACTTTTTTTTTTTTTATTGCTTAAAGTATTACAAAGGGTATTACATATGTATCCATTTTATCCCCCCGCCCTAGACAGTCCCCTAGCCTCCCCTATCACCCAGTGTCTTATGTCCATTGGTTATGCTTATATGCATGCATACAAGTCCTTAAGAGATCAACTAGTCAGTACTTAAGTGAATACTTGAGTATTCATTTGAGAACACTCCACTTAATGAATACTGCAAATCTCTGGAATTCTCTTTGTGAAGGTCTTACTTCTTATTCTGTCTTATAAACTATAGCTGCCCTTTTCTCCTCAGCCTCTCATCTCCATCTGCTCACTCTGGAGAGTCTGTGAGTTCTGCCTGCATTCTGTCTCCCTGAATTATGCTCAGGAAAGTATGTCTAGGCACTAATTTGGGGTGATCATAGGGGTTACTGCGTTTGAATCACCTCTCAATGGGATCAATGTCCTTCCTTGCCGGATGAACAGTGTCTTGAAAATTGTTGATTCATATAATTTACTTATCTTGTATGTTTCAATCAAGAGGGTAAAGCTAGTATATTTAAATATTTTTTCATCAAAAATGAAAGTCCCTGTCATTTATTATCAACCTGATATTAAACAGTCATTCTCTTTCTGTTTTCACAAACATAAAATGGGGATTATGGCATCACAGGGTTATTGTTCATCAGTAGAGGACCATGGTATGAAAACAATAAAATTAAATTCAAGAAAACAGTTCAAAGCACTAGGGATTCCAGGAACTTAGATAACCAGGGAACTAGAGATTAGTTTAGTTATGGAAAAACAATTTCAAATATAAAAGAGAATTCTCAAAATGCTACTGAATTTGTAGAGAAAAAAGATTTTGGAAATGTTAATTTTGCCAAATATGGAATATTTTTTTTTTTACTTCATTGCAGTTTTATTTGTGATGTGTGTGTGTGTGTGTGTGTGTGTGTGTGTGTGTGTCAAGACTTAGTGATGCTATGAACATATTTGCTGCTAGGTCTCTTTAGACAGGAAAAATTTGAGTGTTAGACTGATTATCTAAGTGACATTGGTTGTTGCGAGTTGATTTCTCACAGTTATTTTTCAGGTCTATCAACACCTGTGAATTGTGAGTGACATTTTATATAATCTTAATTTCAGGCGGTGGTGAGGTTCCTTGTTCATATCCCAACACAAAGTCCTTTATGACAAATGAGAACCTGAAACATGAATCTGACAATTTCTAGTGTTCAATCTTACTTCAAACTTTAGTTCTCTGTTAGAATTAGTTTTATGTGTGAGGGAGAAAGCACCATTCAACCAGACCAACAAGTAATTTTTACTTAAGGGAAAATTTCCTACTGGCTTCACTGGCATTGTTTAAATATTGCTTTAAGCTTTGTTTCTCTGCATGGCCTTGTATATCTTGCTGACAAATAATGTAAAAGCAATGTTAATATTTGGGGCAAGTTATCTAATTTTTGTCACTTTTATGGCACTTGCTTTTCTATCTGTGTCATACAACTCTATCTCTTGTCCCACATTTCCCATATTTTAAATTCAGTCTAGGACTAACTTTGTGAAACTTTCACTATAAGCATTGTTGTTTAGGAACCCATTTTCCTATCTCCAGATTTTAAATGTGGTCTCCAAAACCCATGTCTTGTCTTATAGACTTCATGGTTGTATGAGACTTTAGAAACTGCCTTTTGCCTTTGTTTCCTCTCTGTAGAAATCCCTCTACAAATTTGTTCATTCATTTTTAGTCACTCATTTAGTTAACCACCTATTCACTGATTAAAAATATTCCTGGGCCCCTTACTAAGTTATAGGTAAGATGCAAGGTAATGGAGATAAAATAGTAAAGTGAAAATAGGGTGCAATTCAACTTCTGTTTGAAAATGCCCAGTGATGGGTATTTACCATGTCAAACATTTCATTTTAAAATTTGAATTGCTAAACAAGTTGTACATAGATAGAGATAAAAATTTTTTCTCCCTACACTTTCTACCACCACCCCTAGTGCTAACTTCTGGAGTGTGGAGAGTGGCCACAATATTTGGACAGGTTCAAGCCTCAGACTATTGAGAGGGCACAGTCCTCTCATGGCCACGTGCAAGTCCAAGCTTGGAGGGCAAAGCCCCCCCAGCACAATTATAGCCAAAAGCTGTAGTTGTAAGTTTGAACCTATGGTCTGTGGTTCGAACACGTGGCCCCATATACCTGAGTGATGTGGACTTCATAAAGTTCAGATGTGTGTAATTGAGTAGGATCGAAACCCACGAGAATGTTGTAAACATCTTTTATTTAAAATTTTATTTTATTGTTTAAAGTATTACAAATAGTAGTACATATGTCTCCTTTTTTCCCCATTGACCTTCCCCCAGCCTCCCCTGCTCCACCCACTCCCCGCACATGCCCTCACCCCACCCCCTCAGTGTCTTGTGTCCATTGGTTATGCTTATTGACAATGCCCTTACTTTGCCTCATGGAATGTGGCTATAAAATAAAGACACAGCTTGTAGTCCGTGGCACTGTCACTAGCTCTCCATCAGAGAGGACAGCATCCTACCCAGACTCAGCTTTCATTCTCTTTTCTGTCTTTTCTCAATCCTTCACCGCCCCCTCTCAGGCTCACCGAACCTGGCTGAGCTGGCTCGGCACATAAGGCACCCAGTGTGGGGCTGAGTATGACATGGCCGTGCCGGCTATCCACACTGGAGAACAATTCTCCTTGTTTTCTCAAGAAACAATTTTACTTACTACAGTGATACCTCTATATGAGTATGTTAACTGGACTCTAAATGTGACTCCACATGCAAAGCTAGAATCATGCAGCTGTACAGTCAGAACTGTTGTAAGATAGAAATGAATCCCTACTAGCATAATTTCCCTATATAGGAAGACATTATCAGTAAAAATTACTACATATTAAAAAAAAAAAGGAAAATATAAATCTGGCCACTGAGTACTTCATGTAATCCAGAGTGGTTTTTCAAAAATATCAGGTCGTGTATATAAAAATACCCTGTTGATACTTATAATGTCCACTCCTAGAAATGAAATGACTATTTTACATTTAGTTCTCCCATGCCAATGTTTGTGACCAGATTAGCTTAAAATGATGTATCATTGAGATGACTTAAGGAAGTGGCTTTAGAAAATATTTTTATAGTGAATCATGAGCTCAGGAAATATTTCATCATAGTCAGTTGTAGACCAGGATTATTGGTTAAAAATTGAAATGCTGATATGTGTCTATTTATGTAGGCAGTAAGCCCTCTAATTGTTGATTGACAGAATGTACAAGCCAGACACTCCAGAGAATTGGTGGTTACAAAATATCCAAAAGACAGTCTTTCATCATTCACTGTTGTTTTCTGAGCATATGGGGAGCAATTAGGACATTCCTTCCATGAGAAATGTGGTATTGTTTTCAATATGTATGATAGAAATTTACTTCTTCACACCCAGTGATGATTTTTGTTTCATATAGCTATTAGAAACCCAGTGCACGAATTCGTACACTGGTGGGGTCCCTCAGCCTGGGCTGTGGGAGTGGGCCGAAACCAGCTTTCTGACATCCCCCAAGGGGTCCCAGATTGTGAGAGGGCGCAGGCCAGATTGAGAGACCCCACCAGGGAGGAAAGTGGGAAGTTGGCCAGCTAGGAAAGGGCCGAGGGAGGGCTCCAGGGTGTGTCGGCTGGTCTCGCTCAGTCCCTATAGGCCAGACCCCAGCAGCAAGCTAACCTATTGGTCAGAGCATCTGCCCCCTGATGGTCAGTGCACATCATAGCAAGTGGTTGAGCAGCCTTAGCATATCATTAGCATATTACATTTTGATTGGTTGAACAGCTGGACACTTAGCATATTAGGCTTTTATTATATAGGATAGCATTTATTTTTAAAAACATATTACATGCTCTCTCATTTCTGAAGACTTCATAATATTTTTTTTTCAAAACTGGAAATGAAAGCTTTGGCATGTTTTAGGAATCAATGAATTTAATGTTTGTAGGACTGATCAAGCACAGAGTTATAATATTTCATTCAGTATCTTTAAAGGTAAGAAATACATTGGTGAAAAATAACAATTTGAAATTTAATATACATATATTTCATGCCCTGCTTTTAGGTTCATTAACCAAGAGTCTACATACACAAATAATTTAAGAATTAACTTATTAGTTATTGCCTTAAAAGAGACCCAGTGGTTTTATTTTTCTGAAATGGAACAGTGTGATATGTTTTGTTTTGTTTTTGTTTTATTGCTTAAAGTATTACAAAGAGTATTATATATGTCTCATTTTTTTCTCCCCTTGACCCTCCCCTAGCCTCCCATGCCCTCCAGTGTCTTGTGTCCATTGGTTATGCTCGTATGCATGCATACAAGCCCTTCGGTTGATCTCATACCCCCCACCTCTCCCACCCCCCAACCCTCCCCAGCCTTCCCGCTGTAGTTTGACAGTCTGTAATTTGCTTTTTAATTGGTTTAATTTTAAGGCGTGTGGTGTTGGTGAGATCACAGTTAACATCTAAAAGTACCAGGTTAGCAGTAGTGACAGAGGGTAGTCCATGCATGTACCCAGTTTGAAGGTGACATCGCAAAAGTCGTCTTACAAATCTGGTTCCTAAACAGCAGTGAAGCGTGTACTGGTGACACGTGCAGACACTGCAACTCTCCTGTGGACATTGCTCGCTGGGTCCCAGAACAGTGAGAGACCCCATCTGACTCTCCTCCAAAGGAACCCCATCGCGCTGGTGCAGTCTCTTTCTTAAATGAGCATTTGAGTGGGAACCACAGGCCCCCATCCGCTCGCCAGGAGGGTTTCTGAGATGAGTGTCAATGTCAGAGGAAGGCAGGCAGGTAACACTTAAGCCCTGGGAGTTCTTGTCTTCCCGCCTGGGGCCTGAGCCAGAGCCCCATCAGCCTACACCGAGGGCTGCAGGGACTCGGGAGGGGAGCCCCCCGCTACCAGAAAGCTCTGTGTCAGTGGTTTCCACTTCCTCCCAGCCCGACCGGTTACCAGAACCACTGCCTTCGCCTTGAACTTCATCTCTCTGGGTTTTCTTGTCCTGACCTCGAGATGGCATGACAAAGGGCAGAGCAGCCGCGAGAACCAGGTTGGCCCACGCATCACTAAACAGGCGCAGTGCAGGGGGTTAGAGAGAGCTGCCATGGGCCGGGATCTAGGGCTCAATTCACCTGAAACCTAGGGCAGGGAATTCTCCCCCTGCGGCTGAGGCTGAGAGTCCCCTGGGGACAGGTGGCCCTGTGAGGGGAGGTGTGAGGGGAGGGGAGAGAAGGCAGCTGAGCAGGGCTGGGATGCAGGCACTCCTGGCGGCGGGGCTCCCCATAAAAATACTACA
The DNA here is from genome assembly GCF_963259705.1 of Myotis daubentonii. NCBI lineage: Eukaryota > Metazoa > Chordata > Mammalia > Chiroptera > Vespertilionidae > Myotis > Myotis daubentonii. The sequence goes on from NC_081861.1 coordinate 114,569,441, forward strand.
GGAATCCAAAGGCAGCAAAATCTCAGACATATGCCAAAGCAATTTCTTCACTGATACAGCTTCTAGGGCATTGGAAACTAAGGAGAAAATAAACAAATGGGACTACATCAAAATTAAAAGCTTCTGCACAGCAAAAGAAACCATCAACAAAACAACAAGAAAGCCCACTGCATGGGAGAACATATTTGCCAGTGTTATCACCGATAAGGGTTTAATCTCCAACATTTATAGGGAACTCATACAACTTAACAAATGGAAGATAAACAATCCAATCAAAAAATGGGCAAAGGACCTAAATAGACACTTTTCAAAAGAGGACATTCAGAAAGCCAAGAGGCATATGAAAACATGCTCAAACCCACTAATCATCTGAGAAATGCAAATCAAAACAACAATGAGGTACCATCTCACACCTGTCAGAATGGCTATCATCAAAAAATCAACAAATGACAAATGCTGGAGAGGATGTGGAGAAAAAGGAGCACTCGTGCACTGCTGGTGGGAATGCAGACTGGTGCGGCCACTATGGAAGACAGTATGGAGTTTCCTTAAAAAGTTAAAAATGGAACTCCCATTTGACCCAGTGACCCCACTTCTAGGAATATATCCCAAGAAAATAGAAACACCAATCAGAAAGGATATATGCACCCCTATGTTCATAGCAGCACAATTTACAATAGCTAAGATTTGGAAACAGCCTAAGAGCCCATCAGCAGATGAATGGATTAGAAAACTCTGATACATCTACACAATGGAATACTATGCTGCTGTAAAAAAGAAGGAATTCTTACCATTTGCAACAGCATGGATGGAACTGGAGAGTATTATGCTAAGTGAAATAAGCCAGTCAATGAGGGAAAAATACCACATGGTCTCACTCATTTATTGATAATTAAGACCATTATAAACTGATGAACAAAAATAGATACAGAGGCAGAGCAACATCGAACAGACTGTCAAACTACAGTGAGAAGGCTGGGGAGTGTTGTGTGTGGGGGGGGGCGGGGTAAGAGATCAACCAAAGGACTTGTATGCATGCATATAAGCATAACCAATGGAAGCAAGACACTGGGAGGTATGGGAGACCAGGGGAAGGTCAAGGGGAGAAAAAAAAAGGAGACATATATAATACTCTGTAATGCTTTAAGCAATAAACAAAATTTAAAAAAATAAAAAAATAAAAAAATAAAATGGCAATAACATCCAGCCTTATAGAGCTGTTATGAGTCCTTGGGGCATGTGAAAGCTGTATATAAACTGTACACCTCTGTGCAAAAAAAAATATGCTAGTCTCATTGTTTTCTTCATATAGCTAATATTCCTCTTCCCTTTTCCTACACAATTGTTTTTTTTTTCTTTTTTTCGCAACTCAATTTTTTCACGTCTCTCTTCTTTAACTCTTTTCTTTTTCTCCTCAGCTGTCCCCTTTCTCATCCTTTTCCTTTACTTATTTTATAACTACCTGCTTTCTCCTGTATTTTCCTTTTCAATTTTTTTTGTTTTTGTTTTTCTTTACATCCTCCTTTATTTTAAACATTTCCTTCTCCTTGTCCCCTAATTTTTTTATTTTTATTTTATTTATTTTAGCTCTGCATTGACATATTCCTTCCCCGCTGCTGCTTTTTTGTTGTTTTTTATTTGGGCTTTTTGTTTGTTGCTTTGGTTAGTTGGTTGGTTGGTTTTCTCCTCATATTTTTTCTTTCTTTTTTTCTATCATTCTTGCTATCTTTTCTCTTTCCCCATTCTCTCTTCCCTGGTGGTTGCTTTTGTTGGTGCTGTAGTGGGTCTTGTGTATGTTTTTTTATTATTATTATTCCTTTTATTTTGTGTTTTGTTGTGTTATATTTTGTTCTGTTCATTCAGCACCCACATAACAGCTTACATGACTTGGTCAGGGTGAGCCAAAGAGTCAGCCAGCCTAAGAGGAGACTCCACCCATGAACAGGGGGCAATATCAACACCCAACTACAATAGGAGAATTCCAATAACTCAAGAAAGGGCTTAGGATTAGGGTTAGGGTTACTGTTGGGGTTAGTTTTAGAGGATTTTTACCAAACATTCATAAAAAACTAACACCCATCCTCCTCTATTGCAAAAAAATTGCAAAAAAAATCAAGAAAGAACATTTCCAAGCTCTTTCTATGAATCCAGCATTACCTTAATTCCACAACAAGCTAAAGACATAGCAATGAAAGTGAATTATAGGCCAATATCTCTGATGAACATAGATGTTAAAATTGGATCCAGCAATATGACCAATTTGGATTTATTTCGGGGATGCACTACTGATACAATATTCACAAATTAATAAATTATATAGATCACATAAACAGATTGCAAGACACAAAACACAATGTCATATCAATTGATGCAGAAATTGCATTTGACAAAATCCAACACACATTTTTTATAAAAACTCCCAGCAAAGTAGGAATAGAGCAGTGGTTCTCAACCTTTCTAATGCAGTGGTTCTCAACCTTTAATACAGTTCCTCATGTTGTGGTGACCCCCAACCATAAAATTGTTTTTGTTGCTACTTAATAACTGTAATTTTGCTACTGTTATGAATCGTAATGTAAATATCTGATATGCTATATGTGTTTTCCAATGGCCACGACCCACAGGTTGAGAACCGCTGGAATAGAGGGATCATAACCTCAACATAATAAAGGCTACATATGACAAACCTATAGCTAACATCATATTCAATGGGTAAAAACTAAAAACATTTCTCCTAAGAACAGGAATAAGACAAGGATGCCTGCTTTCACGACTCATATTAAACATAGTAATGGAAGTCCTAACCATAATAATCAGAAGAGATTATTGGAAAGGAGGAAGTAAAACTGTCATTATTCACAGATGACATGATATTGTACATAGAAAAGTGTAAAGTCACCTTCAAAAACCTATGAGATTGAGTAAATGAATTCAGCATTGTAACAGGATAGAAAATTAAAACCTAGAAATCATTGGCATTTTTATACACCAATAATGAACTGTCAGAAAGACAAAAGAAAGAAACAAATAAATAATCCCATTTACCATTGCAACAACAACAAAAAAAAAGATATTTAAGAATAAACTTAATCAAGAAGGTAAAATCCTATACTCAGAAAACTACAGGATGTTGAAAAAAGAGATAGAGGAAGACATAAACAAGTGGAAGAATACACTGTGTTCATGGATTGTTAGAGTCAACATCGTTAAAATGTCCATACTACCAAAAGCAATTTATAGATTCAATGCAATCCCTATTTAAATACCAATGGCATATTTCACACATCTAGAACAACACTAGAAAATTTTATATAGATCCATAAAAGGCCCAGAATAGCTTCAGCAATCTTTTTTTAATTTTTTTATTTTCTTTATTGATTAAGGTATTAGATATGTGTCCTTGTTCCCCAGTGCTCCCCCATCCCCCTGCTCATGCCCTCACCGCCCCCCCCCCCCCCGGATGTCTGTGTCTATTGGTTATGCTTATATACATGCATACAAATTCTTTGGGTGATCTCTCTCCCTTACCCCCACACTCCCCTGCCTTCCCTTTGAGGTTTAGTGGTCTGATCAATGCTTCTCTGCCTCTGGATCTGTTTTTGTTCATCAGTTTATGTTGAAGCAATCTTTTTTTTTTAAATATATTTTATTGACTTTTTACAGAGAGGAAGGGAGAGAGATAGAGAGTTAGAAACATCGATGAGAGAGAAACATCGATCAGCTGCCCCCTGCACATCCCCCACTGGGGACATGCCCCCAACCCAGGCCCATGCCCTTGACCGGAATCGAACCTGGGACCCTTCAGTCCGCAGGTCGACGCTCTATCCACTGAGCTAAACCGGTTTCGGCAATGTTGAAGCAATCTTGACAAAGAAGAATAAAGTTGAAGGAATCACAATACCAGATATCAAGTTATACTACAAAGCCATTGTACTCTAAACAGCCTGGTACTAGCACTAGAGCAGCATATAGATCAATGAAAGAAGACAGAGAACCCAGAAGTCAACTCAAGCCATTAAGCTCAATAAATATTTGACAAAAGGAGGCAAGAGCATACAATGGAGTCAAGACAGTCTCTTCTATAAATGGTGTTGGGAAATAGGGCAGGTACATGCAATAAAAAATGAAACTAGGCCACCAACTTACACCATACACAAGAGTAAACTCAAAATGGAAAAAAAAAACTTAAATGTAAGTCGTGACACCATAAAAATCTTAGAAGAAATCATAGGCAGCAAAATCTCAGACATCTCTCATAGCAATATATTTATAGATACATCTCCTAAAGAAAAGGAAACTAGAGAGAAAATAAACAAATGGGACTGCACCTAATTTAAAAGCTTCTGCCCAGCAAAAGAAACCATCAACAAAATGAAAAGAGAGTCTACTGTATGGGAAAACATATTTGCCAATGATACATCTGATAAAAGGTTAATTTCCAAAATATGTAAGTACAACTTAACAAAAGGAAGACAAATAATCCAATTACAAAATGGACAAAGAAACTAGACACTTTTTTCCAAAGTGTCATACAGAAAGCCAAGAGACATATGAGAAAACGTTCAAAGTCACTAAACATCAGAAAGATGCAAATTAAAACGACAATGAGGTATCACCTCACACCTGTCAGAATGGCTATCATCAACAAATCAACAAAGAGCAAGTGTTGGTGAGGTTGTGGAGAAAAGGAAACCCTAGTACAATGCTGATGGGAATGCAGACTGGTGCAGCCACTATGGAGAACAGTATGGAGTTTCTTCAAAAATTAAAAATGAACTTCCATTTGACCCAGTAATCCCACTTCTAGGACTATATCATAAGAAATAAGAAACACCAATCAGAAAGAATATATGCACTCCTATGTTCATAGCATGGCAATTTACAATAGCTAAGATTTTAGATACAGCCCAAGTGCCTGTCAGCATGGATATATATGGGAAGTATTATGCAAAATGAAATAAGCCAGTTGTAGAATGATATCACATGACTTCACTCATATGTAGAATCTAATGAACAAAATAAACTGATGAGCAAAATAGATCCAGAGATATTGAAGCATGGAAGACTGACTAATTTCTGAGGGAAGGCGGGGGGTGGGGTGGGGTGAAGAATAATTAATAAGGGAACTTATATGTATAGCCCATGGACACAGAAAATAGAGTGGTGAAGGCTTGGGAGGGGGGTGGGTGTGGGGTGGAGGGGTCAATGGGGAAAAAACAACAACAAGGGATATCTGTAATACTTTCAACAATAAAGATAAATTTTTAAAAAGTCTATTATCTTATCTACCTCAACTATTCTAAATCACACTTATTTTTTGTGCAGTAACTTACTCACTAGCATCCTGACTCCAATTTATCTCCAATGCAATCCATTTTCCATATAGTCATCAGTATGATCTTTTTAAATCATATATTTAATTATTTTTATCTACTTACTGCAAACATTTTAGCTTTTAGCTGTGGTATGACTGCACAATATATTCACACTATGCTCATATCGCTGAGTAAAAAACGCTGGATTTTTTTGTTAAAAATTTATTGAGGACAATCGTAGAATAAATCATTTCATATTACATTTTTAAAATTTTGAATATATGGGCGAGGTAGTAATTTACTAGTATAAACATTTTCAGGACTATGTTCAGATGACAAGGGAAACCCAGACAAATTATTACAATGTCAGGAATCATTTTTCCTCTCAAAATTATTGTTGATTCCTAAATCAGAAGCTAAGGAGTTGCAATGCTCAACAGGGCTTCTTGTTTGCCTCATGGGGCTGAAAAGATAGAAATTAAAACATATAACCCACTGAGATGAACATAACTCAGTAAATATTCATTTAGTTTGGTATTTAAAAGGACAAAACTATGTAAATAAGGGTGAAATACAAATAAGCCAGCTCAAACAGTGATTGAAATTCATCTCTGAATTAAGTAGACATACAACTAGATTAAAGTGATTTGGCATAGACAGGTCCTCTAAAGTCTGTGGACCCTGAGAAAGAAAATCCCTAACAAAAAGGACTCCTGGTGGCTAACTGGGCTCAAATTTAAGAGCAAAGCTCAGCAGCCAATTCTAAATAGAGGCTCTCATGCAAACTGTGCTTCAGGGAGATGCCTCCACTAAGCTGCCTGCCTCCCACAATGCATTGCCTGCCTGCACTGTGTTACTGCTACCTGAGCCAGCCCTTATAAAGGAGATCCTGGAATAGTATTTCAACAAATAGGACTGAGGCTTTCCCCAACCAATTCCGAAGTTGCACAGCTATATCTCCAGCAGCATTTTCACCGACCAATCAGAGAAGCTTCATTCTAACCAATTGGAAGAGTGGTTTTGGACCAAACTGCCATGATTTGGAGTTCTCCTTTGCATGAGGGCATACCAATCAGGGAAGGAGTGGGGACTTGTAAGTCAGCTCCCCTGTGGCTCAGAGTGTGTACTTCACAAAGACCAAAGACTGAGTTTGCTTGGATGATGCTGAAACACTGAAGGTGAAACACCAAAGATGTCTTTCCTGAGCAGATGGAGCAAAACTGTCTAGCCAGAGAGTGACCTGAACTGGAGCTGCCTGGCTCTAGGGCCTTGGCCCTTGGGCTTCCTCCAAGCAGTGCTGTTCCATAGCTGTGCTGCTTCATAATTGAGCTTTAATACTATTGAGCTGTTTCCCAGCCTTGCTATATCACAGTTGAGCTGTTTGCACTGAATAAAATTTTCTTCTTCACCATACCCCAAATAGAGAATTCCTGTTGCTGTTGAACTGGCACCTAAGTCCATAGGTTGGCAAGTAACTCCAAGCTAGAAGCAAAATGAAATCTTCATTCAGAGAATGCTTTGATAATCTGCCTTTAAAAAGACCATTTTTTTCTCCTGAATGTGATACATTCTCTAATATATGTGTTAAAAATATAATAAACTTTTAAATATCAAATCAACTGACTTTTTTGTCAATCTCTCAATCAGCTCCAAACCCAAGTAGTTAAAATAATTGTTGTTTTCTGGTCCACCTCAGACCCCAAAGTGTCATCAAATCTAATAAGACAGTGTCTGATATTTTACTAGTTTCTTGGAATATAAATGCGAATGGTCAGCAGTATACAGTTATGACTTCTTTCCAGGAGAACGGGAATAGTTTGTTCAATCCAAGTGTCATAATAAGAGGCAGAACTTGGGCTATGAATAAATAGTCATCATAGTTTAATTCAAACTACTCAAAGTAAAAAATGAAAAAAATATAATTCTACTTGAACAATAAATTGTATTTTTAAAAAGCTATAAAATGTACCATCTAATGAATTAGCCTTTATTGATAAATAACAGCATAAAATTATACTAACTCAAAGGAATTTGGACTTTTTATTAGATTGCTTACGTTTCCTGTTTTTTGTTTGTGTTTTTTTTTTAATATTCCTGAGGTTCTTCTTACAAATTTTATTTGTTACTGATAATGAACTTAGGCATCAATACAATAACTTTCCAGGGAGATCATTATCCTGTAACAAGACAGAAATCAATGTAGGTTACTCATACACAAATTCTTTATTTCTTTATGTAATTAGTGTGACAAAACCTTGATTTCATTAGACATACTATTGGGAGAAAAGGAGATTATTATAATATTATGGGCAATAACACTAATAATGTAAACTTTGATTATTCTTCTTGTTAAACTGACAATCAACAGGTTTTTGAGAAAGTAATGTTAGAGTTTTAAAAGGTAATATAGCTCTTGAAAATAAAGTAGCTCTGATTTTTAAACATGTCCTTTGTGGACCTATTTTTATTTCTCTTCGGTAAATATCCAGGAGTGTAATTGCTTGATTATATAGTGTATGTGTGTGTTTAACCAGTTAACTGCCATGCATCCAAAATCGAAAACCATCCTAACACACCACAATATTTTGAATTTAATTTAAAAAATCAATTTTCAATGAATATTATAAAAATAAATATATTACAATTTGGGTGTTCTTGAATATTTTCAGCTGAAAATTCTCACAAAAAATGATTTTAAAGCTGGTCAGAGCTGTCGCTTAGGGAAAACATTTTTTTTTATATATATAGACACGTGTGGTCTGTTGGGAAGGTCCACCACTTGCATCTACAGACACTTGGGTTAACCTGATGACAAACTGCCAGGATGATTTTTAAATCAATTTACCACTTTATACTGCGACCAACAATATATGAAAGTCAGGTTGCTCTAAATCCTGGCCAACTTTTGGAGGCAACAGTCAACTTTAGCAATTCTAGTGTGTGTGTAGTAGGAAATTCTACTAGACATTTCTGGTATTGATGTTGTGTGTTTTTTTGTTGTTTTTTGTTTTTTTATGTCAGGCTTTATAGTTTGAAAATTAGTTATATGTTTGAGACTCTAAAGAAATAAATCCATATTTGTTTTTATAGTTAAAATTTAAGGAGACTTTTAGTAAAAAATTAAAAAGGATACACCTTTACAATAATACAATAAATATTTTATATATATACTAGAGGCCCAGTGCATGAATTCATGCACAGGTGGGGTCCCTTGGGTGGCCTGCAGGGATCGGCTGAAACCCGCAGTCCAATGCTACCTGCAGCTCTTAGCTGCTGCTCCTGTACATCCTGGTCTCACTGTACCTGCTGTGGGCTAGTGCCAAATCAGTCCTGATCAAGAGAGGCTCACCCTGCAGCAGCAGCACTCACCACCATCCATGAGCCCTGTATCTGGCACCCTCCCAAGGGGAGTGGCCTGCAGGATCAAGCTGAAACCAGCTCTCTGACATCCCCCAAGGGGTCCTGGATTGTGAGAAGGCACAGGCCAGTCTAAGGGACTCCACTGGTGCACGATCGGACCAGGGAGGGACCGCAGGAGGGTTCCAGGGCGGGTCCAGCCCATCTTACTCAGTCCCAATTGGCCAGACCCCAGCAGCAAGCTAACCTACTGGTCAGAGTATCTACCCCCTAGTGGTCAGTGCACATCATAGCGACTGGTTGACCATTTAACTGTCTGTCCCCTGGTAGTCAGTGCACATCATAGCAAACAATTGAGCAACCTTAACATATCATTAGCATATTACACTTTGATTGGTTGTTCGGTTATTCTGCCATTTGGTCTATTTGCATTTTACCCTTTTATTATATAGGATATATATACATTTTTAATTACCTAGACAGCACATATTATTAGAGTTTTCTCAAACATCAAATGTGTATGTTATTTTAGACATACACATCTTTTTTTAATCACATCCATTTCTGTGTGCCAAGATCCATGAAGAAAAGCAAAATATCTGAACATGTTCTTGTGCTTCTCTTTTCGGCAGAATGTTCTGGAACTTTCGCTGTATCTATTCCAGATCTTCTGTAATACCCCAAATACCCCTTCATTTCTACCCATTATAAATCTAGATTGACTTTCCCTCTTAAAACTGTTTGTACACAGTTTTATGTATTGAGAAACAATCTTACAAATTTAGAGAACCATTATTTTTTTAAATACTTATAATAAGTTACTACAAAATCACTGCATACAAATTGGAAGAGAATTCAAAATGTTAAAAAGATAAATTACACAGACTATAGAGTAAAAAAATATTTTGAAAAGCACCAACTGCTTATATTAATTTGTTTTAAAATTTTTGAGTTGATCTGCATGCTTTCTATTTAGAACTTCATTCACAGCAATAGAACTAGGTTACGTTTAACTAAGATCATAGTTAAATCCTCCTAGTTTAATCAAATTATTTTTTTCAGTTATTTTAAATAACACATTTTCACTGAACTTAATTAAGTTTAATGTAATATTTAAATTCAATGCTAAAATTTGATAAAAATTTACAGTATTTTATCATCATTAACCTTTATACTTTTTAATTATACCATTTATTTCACAATGTGTCGGAGTTTCTTCATATTAACAAATTAGCCTGGCAAAAGACTTATTTAATAGGAATAATAATTTAAAGCATTTTTTAAATCATGAAAATATATTTTAAAATGTGTAATTAATTCGCATTGTATACTACTTCAATAAATCTAGCTTTAAATATCAAAGTGTATTTTATTTTCATTAATTGTTCAAAACCATTTAAGATAAAAAGTATATTTTATTTTTATGAAAAATTTTAGCTAAATATTAAATAAGTGTAAAATGGCCACACAATGTTTAAAATATATATTTTATACTTTAAGAGCAGTAATTAAAAATTAAGAACACACACCACCAAACCAGTATTACAAGAACTGTCAAAGGTTCTTCTCTAAGAAAAAGAAGACAGAAAAGAGTAAAAATATGAATAATAAATTTGGTATATATATATATATATATACACACATATATACTAATATATATATGCACACAATTACTTTAAATGCAAATGGATTAAATGTTCCAATCAAAAGAGATAAGGTGGCCAAATGAACAAGACCCTTATAAATGCTGTCTACAAGGGGCTCACTTCAGAAGGAAAGGCACACACAGACTGAAAGTAAAGGGAATGAAAAATAAGTTTCATGAAAACGAAAATAGAAAACAAAAAAACTGAGGTAAGCAACACTTATACCAGACTAAATAGACTTTAAAGCAAAGGATATATAACAAGAGACAAAGGAGGACACAGGAATTCTATCTGAAGAAAACCAAGACACTATATCAAAAAGACATATGCATCCATATGTTTATTGCAGCATTATTTAAAATAGCCAAGATATGGAAGCAACCTAAATGTTCATTAATAGATGAGTGAATAAAGAATTAGTACATATACTAGTATACAATTAAATATGACTCATACATAAAAAGAATGAAATCTTGCCATCTGCAACAATATGGACAAACCTAGAGGGTATTGTGCTGAGTGAAATAAGTAATACAGAGAAAGACACATATCATATGATTCCACTTATATGCAGAATCTAAAAAACAAAGTAAACAAACAAGCAGAATAGAAATAGTCTCATAGATGTAGAGAACATTTTGACACTTGCTGGATGGGAGGAAGGTTTGAGGGATGGGTGAAAAAGGTAAAGGGATTCAGAAGTACTAATTGGTAGTTACAGAATAGTAGCAGTAAAGTACAGCAAAGGAAATATAGTCAATAATATCGTAATAACTATGTTTGGTGTAGGATGGGTACTAGTTTTCGAGTGGTCACTGTATAAGTTATGTAAATGTCTATTCAGTGGATTATACACCTGAAATTAATATAATATTGAAAACCTATAATTCCTTTCCTTTAATTTTTAGAGTGCTGATAATACTGTTCTTGAGGGAGTTCTTATATATTTACTAGAGGCCTGGTGCATGAAATTCATGCACTGAGGGGGTGTTCCCTCAGCCCAACCTGTACCCACTCCAATCAGGGACCACTGTGGGATTAGGCCTAAACCGGCCGTCAGACACCCCTCTCACAATCTGGGACTGCTGGCTCCTATCCACTCAACTGCCTGTCTGCCTGATTGCTCTTAAGCCCTCTGACTGCCTGCCTGATCACCCCTAACCTCTCTGCCTGCCTGCCTGATTGCCCCCAACGGCTCTCCCTTGATGGCCTGATCTCACCTCCAACTGCTTCTGCCTGCCTGATTACCCCTAACTACCCTCCCTTGCCGGCCTGATCTCGACACCAACTGCCCTCCCCTGCTGTTCTAATATCATCCATAATTGCCCTCCCCTGCCAGCCTGGTTAGCCCCAACTGCCCTCTTCTGCTGGCCTGATCTCACCCCTAACTGCTCTCCCCTGATGGCCTTATCTCACTACTATCTGCCTTCCCCTGCTGTCCTGATCTCACACCTAACTGTGTCTGCCTGCCTAATGACCACTAACTGCCCTCCCTAGCTGGTCTGATCTCACTCCCAATTGCCTTCCTCTGCCCGGCTGATCACACTACCATCTGCCCTCCCCTGCCAGACTGATCTTGCCCCAATCACCCTCCTCTGCCAGCCAATTTGGTTCTGATTGGTCAGTTTCTATGCGAATCAGTGTCAAAAGCTCCGCATTCTAGGCCATAATAAGCTCCTCCCAGTTGACCCAGAATTGGTACTAGTAGATCAGTTTCTATGGCAGTCTTCATCAGAAGCTCTGCCTCCTAAGCAGGAATTGGGTCCTCCTACTTCACCCAGATTTGGTTCTGATTGTTCAGTATCTGTGCCAGTCATCATTAAAAGCCCTGCTTCCTAGGCAGCTGTTGGCTTCTCACATTTCAACCAGATTTTCCTCAGATTGGTCAGTTAATATGCCAGTGAGCTTCAAAAGCTCCACCTCCTAGGCATCCATTGGAACCTCACAGTTGATTCAGATATGGATACGATTGGTCACTTTCTATGCAAGTGAGCATCAAAAGCTTTGCCTCCTATGCAGCCATTGTATCCTCACACTTCACCTTGATTTTGTTCTGATTGGTCAGTTTCTATGCCACTCAATGTCAAAAGCTCCACCTCCTAGGCAGCCATTGGTTCCTCACAGTTGACACAGATTTGGTTCTGATTGGTCAGTTTCTATGCCAGTCAGCATAAAAAGCTCAGCCTCATAGAAATCCATTGGATCCTGGCACTTCACCCAGATTTGATTCTTTTTTTTTTTTTTTTGAGTGAGCAATGTTTTTATTTTTGAAAATAATGCTTTGCCATTAAAAATTTGTAGAATGCTTTAATATTCCTCAGAAACATCCTGAGGATGTGAAGCAGGAATTTGGGGGGAACATAGGCAGGCTTAGGGATTTTTTAGAATTGGGGTCCATGGAAAAGCCCAGGGCTGCAAACTGCGAGAAGGTACATTTCTATAACACAAGGAAGCCAGGTGCAGTTACATCTCCATAAGACAAGGGAGCAGCAACAGTTGCATTTACCTAAGACAAGGGAACTGGAAGTAGCCAAGAAAGGTCTATATTTACAAAATAAAGAGAAGGAAGCCCTTCATTCAGAAGGAGAAGAAAGCCCAGAAGGAATAGGGGAACAATGGGGAAGGAGGGGAGAGAACCTCACCTGTCCCATGTGAGGTTCAACCTTTGAGCCCAGGAGTTACTATAGTAACCACCTAGAAGGAGAATACTGACCAAACAGAGGGGATATCAAGGCACCAGGGTCTGTAGCCTTTATAAGCTATGGGGGAGAAGAATTCTGTGGGACTCTTCCCCCTCCCTACATGGGAGTCAGTTCTGTGGGATCCTTTTCGCCCTCCCTATGTGGGAGTCCATTTTGTGGGACTCTTTCCCTCTCCCTATGTGGGAGTCTGTACTTGTTCTTCAATAAATTTCCACCTTTGCTATATCACTTTTTGCCTGTGGATTCATTCTTTGATTCTGACAGACAAAGAAACCTGGTTCCAGTACAAAAATTTGGTATCACTAGTAATTCATGAGGGAGAGAACCTAGTAAAAGCCTGGGTTTCCAATATCACCTCTCCCTCCCAGGCTTCGGCAGACAATGAATATGAAGAGATTGGGTGTTCCCAAAGGAGGAAGTCTTTCTGTCCCTCCTCCATCTTCACTGCCAATCCCCCCAGGCCTCCCCCCTACTTTCCCCTGCTGAAGAGCCCCTCCTTTCAGTCAATGAATGCTAATGCAGTAAGGTCGAGGGAAGTGCAAGTTCTTCCAAACACTCAAACCCAAATATCTATCAGTCAAACCTTCCTCTGACCAAGATGGTCTACTTAAAGCTTACTTATACCACATTATGATCCCAAAGGAGTCTTTGTTGCTTTCCTCAGCCTCACCGAAGATGCTTTTCTAGGAAGGAGTTGGAGGTAGAATCAGATTCAGAATCAAACTATACATATACATATATGTATGCATGTGTATTGTATATATTGTCAGGGCCCTGACAGGGAAACAGAAATCAGAGACCGCTCTACAGATGTGTTTGTTTTTAAGAAGTGAATGCCAGGAATTGGTTAAATAGGTGGTTGAACGGCTGAGAAACCAGACAGCACAGTGAGGCACTCCAGCTATGAGCAGCCTCAGGCAGCAGCTCCCCTCCTATGGCTGCAGGGAAAGAAGGGGAGGGCTGTGTTTCTGAAGTTCATGGGCTGGTATTAAAAAGCAGACATTGGCCGAAACCGGTTTGGCTCAGTGGATAGAGCGTCGGCCTGCGGACTGAAAGGTCCCAGGTTCGATTCCGGTCAAGGGCATGTACCTGGGTTGCGGGCACTTCCCCAGTGAGGGATGTGCAGGAGGCAGCTGATCGATGTTTCTCTCTCATCGATGTTTCTGACTCTCTGTCTCTCTCCCTTCCTCTCTGTAAAAAATCAATGAAATATATTTAAAAAAAAAAAAGCAGACATTGGAATCATGGGGATGATGCAGCTGTTGTCAGAGAAACTGCCAAGGCAGATAGAGAAGAAAAGAAATAATCTGGTTTCTTCCTTCTCACCTTTCCACAGGCCAAACCTATCAGGGAACAGATGACTACAAAGCCTGGGAACTGCAGCCTGCAGGCCCAGTCCTGTGAAGAGGAGAACAGAGCAGCAGAAGGGGGAAGAAGGAAATGGGACAATACTGGTGCATTATGTAGTGGGAAGAGGTCAATAGAGGTCATTAGAGGCTAATTTTCTGTTTCTTCCAATTTTCAGTTTCATTGGCCTTTAGATTTCTTATCTTGCTACTAGGAGATGTAAAGAAAAGTGTTTTTAGTATTTGCTCCAGGACCTTGAATCAGGTCAAAAACTTTCCAAGAATACAAAGGGTTGTTCTGAATTTCTTGAAATTACCTGTATTTGAAGATAGTTACCTTGGTCAAGCTAAGTAAAGGTCACTCTCTCAACTCCTGCATTTTACTTTAATACTTTTTTCACTCTCTCTTTTGCTTGGTCTCCCAAAGATATTTTCTCTAGTATTGACTCATTTCTACACCCCTCAGAAATAGAGACCTTTTACCATTGATTACTCTTCCTCTAATTCAATTGCTATTCTGTTTCACACATACACATGGAAACTACTGGGTCTTGTGGTAATACTAATTACTCCCTCTTTTTGCCTTTTAGTTCTGCATAGATTTAAAAAGTAGATATGGGGGGAGGGGGAACCAAGATGGCAGCATAGGTAAACACCGGAGTTTGCTGCCTCGAACAACCACTTCAAAAATACAACTAAAAGATGGAATGGACATCATCCAGAACCACAGGAAGGCTGGCTGAGTAGAAACTCTACAACTAGAAGGAAAGAGAAAAGCATACCAAGACTCAGAGGAGGCGCAGTGTGGAAGCAAAATACTAAGGTACAGAGGCGCACACGGAGCTGGCTGGCGGCTGAGGGCACTGTCGTCGTTTTCAATTGGGAGGGAGTCTCAGGCTCTGAGCCCCAGCTCCAGGCAAGTCTCTGGGGACCCAGATTCATACGGGAGAAGCGGAACTGTCTGGCATCAGTCGGAACTCAAGGGCAGCTTTCTCTCGCAGGGGCCCGCAGCAACTGTCGAGACACTGAGAAGCAGGGCCTCCAAGAGCAGCCATAACTGCTAGCCCTGTCCTGTTGATCCCGTGGGACCTGCCCCGCCCAAACCATGTAGGGAGGCTTTTGCTGGATAGCCTAAGGCAGAGGCTAGATTAGCACCCCCCTAGAGATCCAAGAGCCAGTGTACCCAGAGGTCAGAGTGGGACCATCCAGTTTGCAGCTCCATGGAACCATAAAGGACACACTCAGGGGGCAGACTCAGTGAGCACCAAAGCCCCATTGAAGCAAGTCTTGCCCCAGAGGGGTGTCTCCAGCACAGAAGTTCTCTCACTGCAGACACAGCTGATTCTCACAGCCAATTGGCCTGGAGGTCAATTCCTCTCAGTGATACCTACAACAATCAAGGCTTAACTACAACAAGACTGTGCACAAAGACCACAAGGGGGTACACCAAGAGTGTCCTCCTCCGGTAATTGGGGAGGCTGAGCCACTGGGCCCTAGAGGACACTTAGCACAGAAGAACACTTTATCAACACAGGGAAGCATAAAAAATGCGGAGACAAAGAAAAAAGACACAAACGACAGAAATGGAGGAAAGCAAACTACTGGATATAGAGTTCAAAACCACAATTTTAAGGTTTTTCAAGAATTTTCTAGAAACTGCCAATAAACTTAATGAGACCTACAAGAAATCTAATGAGACCCTCAAGGTTGTGATAAAGGACCAACTAGAAATTAAGCATACACTGACTGAAATAAAGAATATTATACAGACTCCCAACAGCAGACTAGAGGATTGCAAGAATCAAGTCAATGATTTGAAATATGAAGAAGCAAAAAACAACCAACCGGAAAAGCAAAATGAAAAAAGAATCCAAAAATACGAAGATAGTGTAAGGAGCCTCTGGGACAGCTTGAAGCATACCAACATCCGAATTATAGGGGTGCCAGAAGAAGAGAGAGAGCAAGATATTGAAAACCCATTTGAAGAAATAATCCAGATTTGATTCTGATTGATCAGTTTCTATGCCAGTCATAATCAAAAGCTCTGCCTCCTAGGCAGCAATTTGCTCCTCACAGTTGACCCAGATTTGGTTCTGATTGGTCAGTTTCTATGCCAGTCATCTTCAAAATCTCCGCCTCCTAGGCAGCGATTTGCTCCTCACAGTTGACCCAGATTTGGTTCTGATTGGTCAGTTTCTATGCCAGTCATCTTCAAAATCTCTGCCTCCTAGGTAGCCATTGGCTCCTCAAAGTGGACCCAGATATTGTTCTGATTGGTCAGTTTCTATGCCAGTCAGTGTCAAAAGCTCCAACTCCTAGGCAGCAATTGGCTCCTCACACTTCAACCAGATTTGGTTCTTATGTGTCAGTTTCTATGACACTCATCTTCAAAACTCTGCCTCATAAAAACTGGCTCCTGGCACTTCATCCAGATTTGGTTCTGATTGGTCAGTTTCAATGCCAGTCACCATAAAAAACTCCTCCTTCTTGGCAGCCATTGGCTCCTCACAGTTGACTCAGATTTGCTTCTTATTGGTCAGTTTCTATTCCAGTCAACATCAAAAGCTCTGCCGTCAAGGCAGACATTGGCTCCTCACTCTTCACCCTGATTTGGCTCTGATTGTTTAGTTTCTATGCCAGTCAGCATCAAAAGGTTCACCTTCTAGGCAGCCATTCACTCCTCACACTGAACCCAGATTTGGTTCTGATTGGTTAATTTCTATGCCAGTCACCATCAAATGTTCTGCCTCCAAGGAGGCCATTGGCTTCTCACATTTCCACCAGATTTGGTTCTGATTGGTCAGTTTCTATACCAGTCATCATCAAAAGCTCTAGCTTCTAGGCCAGGGGTGGGCAAACTTTTTGACTGGAGGGCCACAATGGGTTCTTAAACTGGACCGGAGGGCCGGAACAAAAGCATGGATGGAGTGTTTGTGTGAACTAATATAAATTCAAAGTAAACGTCATTACATAAAAGGGTATGGTCTTTTTTTTCAATAGTTTTATTCATTTCAAACAGGCCGGATCCGGCCCGTGGGCCGTAGTTTGCTCACGGCTGTTCTAGGCCATCATTAGCTCCTCCTAGTTGACTCAAAATTGGTCCTGATAGATCAGTTTCTATGGCAGTCTTCATCAGAAGCTCTGCCTCCTAAGCAGGAATTGAATCCCCCTACCTCACGAAGATTTGGTTCTGATTGTTCAGTTTCTGTGCCAGTCAGCATCAAAAGCTCTGCCTCTTAGGCAGCCATTGGCATCTCACTGTTGACCCAAATTTGGTTCTGAATGGTCAGTTTCTATACCAGTCAGGTTATAAGCTCTGCCTGCTAGTCAGCCATTGGCAACTCACACTTCCATCAGATTTGGTTCTGATTGTTCAGTATCTGTGCCAGTCATCATCAAAAGCCCTGCTTCCTAGGCAGCCGTTGGCTTCTCACATTTCAACCAGATTTTCCTCAGATTGGTCAGTTAATATGCCAGTGAGCTTCAAAAGCTCCACTTCCTAGGCATCCATTGGAACCACATAGTTGACTCAAATATGGATACAATTAGTCACTTTCTATGCAAGTGAGCATCAAAAGCTTTGCCTCCTACACAGCCATTGTATCCTCACACTTCACCCTGATTTTGTTCTGATTGGTCAGTTTCTATGCCACTCAATGTCAAAAGCTCCACCTCCTAGGCAGCCATTTGCTCCTCACAGTTGACCCAGATTTGGTTCTGATTGGCAGGTTTCTGTGCCAGTCATCATCAAAAGCTCTACCTCCTAGGCAGCCATTGGCTCCTCACATTTCCACCAGATTTGGTTCTGATTGGTCAGTTTCTATGCCACTCACATTCAAAAACTCTGCCTCCTAGGCAGCCATTGGCTTCTCAGAGTTGACCCAGATTTGGTTCTGATTGGTCATTCTCTATGTCAGTCATTGTCTCTGGGCCTATTAATGGGGCCTGATCAGAAAGGTGGGGCTCATCAGCAGCCCCGGTAGAGGCCTGAAGAGAAATGGAGGCACAGCTGTTTGCCAGGTCGGGAGAGGAAGCGAGGCAAGTTCTGATCAATGGCTGCCACAGAGGCTGTGGATCAGACACTGCCTCTCTCTCTGAAAGCCTCTCTCTGGGCTTGATCTGCAGCCCCCTTGGTAGTCAGTGCTGCTTCCAGGCACCATGGCAACCCAGCACTGACTTCTGGTCTGGTTGAGCTTTCAGTCATTAAGACCCTCGCTCTTTATTATATAGATGGTTTTAAAGTTTAAAAAATAAATAAAAATATTTTTATTTCAGAAGTTTTTATGGGGGTACTTGGAGATAGTAAAATAACAGGAAGTTTAGTATAGATTCCAATATTTTCTTGGCCTGATCATCCAAGATTCAACCAAACAATTGGGCACAAATTAAAGGCGTCAATCAATGATGTCAGTTTGCACCTCTCCATGTCCAGGAGAAACCACTATAGTGAATGTCAAGTAACTTGACCCAGAACTCCTACCCCTACAATGCCACCTCTCACACTTGCCTGTAACATTATGCTCTGAATAACATGCTCATCTCACATCCAATTCATATAAATTTCAATATCTGATTGCATTATAGTGGGGTTTTATTCACTATCATATGAATAATACATATAAATAAATTACACTATTTAATACAAAAGTATAGATTGTTAGAATAGAATTTAAAATGTACATACATCTTTATTTGTATGTGCTTACATGTAATATATGCGCTGAATGATGAACAAGGACATTGTAGATGATCATTATTACTCTTACAGTAAAGAGACATTAAGGTAAATATCATTAATAGAGACAAAGAAGGACACTATAGCACACACACAAATATAAATTATATTCACCAGAATAATACTAGAGATTTTCTAAACTTATATGCAACTAATAATATTGTTCAAAACAAGAAAGTAAAAAATACAATATTTTTAAAACTTGGAATGAAAGTGGCAAAATATATAGATCATTTGAACACCACTATTAGCATGTTGATGTAATAGATATATAATTAAGCTTTGACCCAGTGATTTCAGAGCATATATAATTTTCAAATCTATACAAAACATGTACACATGCTAAGTTAAGTCTCAACACATTAAAACAGTAGGAAGGCCGAAACCGGTTTGGCTCAGTGGATAGAGCGTCGGCCTGCAGGCTGAAGGGTCCCAGGTTCGATTCTGGTCAGGGGCATGTACCTGTGTTGCGGGCACATCCCCAGTAGGAGATGTGCAGGAGGCAGCTGATCGATGTTTCTCTCTCATCAATGTTTCTAACTCTCTATCTCTCTCCCTTCCTCTCTGTAAAAAATCAATAAAATATATTAAAAAAAAAACAGTAGGAAGTATGCAGACATCATTCTCTGAACATAAAATTTGAAATCAAATAAAACTATAAGTGGAATCCCATATTTTTCATAATTATAATGTAATTCTCATATTTATGTATAAAAATGACAGTAATGAAAATGAGAAAATAATTAAGAATAAAATTTTTATATGTCAAAATCAGTGAAATGCTACTCTGAAATTGGAGGGAAATTTATAGATCAAAATGCTTATATGAGGGGGGAAACAAAGGCTATAAAACATAATAAAATAATAATCCAATTTAAGATTATAGAAAATGAAAAATCAAATAATGAAGATAAGAACAGAAAGTAAAGATACAAAAAACACAGAAACAAAAGGACAAGGACATTTAAATATCTCATGTGTACTGTATAGAAATGTGCTTTCTGTTTGTCTTTGTATAAACCTATGTGGACAGTAGGCACTGTCCCTAGAACCAAACTCAAACTTGTGTCTTTAATCTGCTCACTATCAATCATCCAGTCCCTCCCTGGCACAGTCCAAAACAGATTAAATTGGAAACCAGAAAATGGAGGAGGCTTCTGTTTTTCCTCTACGGTAATTCTCAAAATCTCCCTATTCCTCACCCCTGACTCTAGGTTCCTGGAAGCTTGATCTAGGCAGCAGGATACTTGCTGAGTTGGACAGTGCTTATTTATTTAGTTAGTTTTTAAATCTTTATTTTTGAAAGTATAACATATGTCTCATCTCCCCCTAGTGACGCCTTTTATCTGTGCAGTGTTTAGATGGCAAATAGCTGAGGATGCCCAGATGAGCCAACCACATTTTAGGCAAAGCTACGGGAACAAGTCATATGACCTTGCATGTAGTATCTTGGGCCAGTATGAGTATATTCGCTTTGTGGGGACACAAGGGACATGAGAGAACTGGGGACTACCTGTGGCTGCACTGTGTGCCTTGGCGGGTTCATGCTGAGTGGCAATAGCTTGATTATATGGAGGAGCCATTCTCACTGACATGAGTCTGCATAGATATCTATCCCTTTAGGTCAGCTCAGAGCAGAGAATGGTGTGGCCTGGAGTGACCATGGGAAGTACACCCTGATAATGAACTTGTCCACTGCTGTGGCTCCTAGTCACCATCACACAGAGCTTTGGAAAGCCACATAGCAAGATGGAAAGGAATTATCACCAATAGCCACACTTTAAGTGGGTACAAACAAGGACATTTCCATGGACATTTACTGTGGTGGTTTGCCCTGGACATGGAGATATGCAAATAGACATGCAGAGTGGGTCATAAGGGAAAAATTAAATGTTTGAAAATGTAAGAGTTGAGTGGGAAATTTATACACTAGAAGCAAACAAGTAAACAAAAACGAAAAAATAAGGGGCTTTGCAATGAGAAAGACTGATGGAGAAGCCTCATCTGAGAAGTAAATCTAAAAACTTTTCTGGACCCACAGGAACATAAGCATGAATATATATTTCTACTAGTGGCCCAGTGTACAAAATTTGTGCATGGGGGCGGGGGTGTCCCTCAGCCCAGCATGCACCCTCTCCAATTTGCGACCCCTCAGGGGATGTCCGACTGCCGGTTTAGTCCGATTCCTGTGGGACATCCCTCTCGCAATCTGGTACTGCTGGGTCCTAACCCCCAGGCCTCACCATGTGGTGTGGCCACTGGACCCCACCTCCGCTGTGCGTGTGACCATCTTGTGGTGGCCATCTTGTGATGACCATCTTGTGATAACATCTCATGAGAGGGTCCCCTAGGCTTTTATTAGTATAGATACATACACATAATAGCTATCAATTTAAGGAGCTATAGGATGAGTCAAAAGGAGGCTCTATGCCTGAGACATAAATTATAAGTTGACAATACCATTTCTAGTTTATCTTCCAAAGCAGCTATATTTGTCACATTTATACAAATATTATATATAGAAATACATTATTGAATAATAAAAATTATTTTAAAATAATGAGAATACAAAGGGTGATTTTTTTTCTCATCAGCTCCAGTTATTCCTAGAGGTGAAATTGTGTGCCACATTTTTAAAGGAAAATGTACAAATGGGATCATGTCTAAGGGGGTCAATAATGCAGAGTCTTAAACCAATATATCTATAAAAGATGGAATCAAAAACACTGAACATAAAAGGTTAGTAGAATAATTTTGGTTTAATATAAGAAAGTACTTTTCATTAGCAGAATCCAAAATTGAAATTGAGTGATTCATCAGGGAGTGAGCTTTTTATATCAGTCCTTACCATTGTTCATTTACAGTGTATGACAGATTTGTAGAGGGCTTTGGTAAAAGAAAATTAAAAATTCAAATGTTCTTGGATTTGATGGATTCTCCTTCCTTTACAGTAATTTCCTTGATTTACAATAAAAGTTTTAGAATTTTTACCATTTTACCCTTTCTGTACAATAGTTTTAAATTAAATTAATATTGTAAGATTATATCTATATCTATATTATCTATAACTATAACTAAATCTATAGCCTTTACAATTTTAGAGTGGTTTTAGGTTTATAAAAATGAAGTAATGCACAGATATTTCCCATATACCCCCACTCCAAACATAAATAGCCTCTCCCACTATCAACCCTCTACCACCAGAGTAATACATTTGTTACAATGGATGAATCTATTTATATTGGTACATCATTATCACCAAAAGTCCATAGTTTATCTTGTCTTCACTCTTGCTATTGTACAGTTATGGGTTTGTATAAAGATATTATGACATATATCTATCATTATAATATCATAAAAGTATTTTTACTACCCATAAAATGCTCTGTGCTCTTTGCCTATTCATTTATCTCCCCCAACTACTGGGAACCAATGCTCTTTTGATTATTTCCATAATTTTGCCTTTTCCAGATGTCATAAAGTTAGAGTCATGTAATATGTATCCTTTTCATATTGGCTTCTTTCATTTAATTATATTTATTTAACTTTATTTCATGTCTTTCTATGCCTTTATAGCATATTTCTCTTTAGCACTGACTAATAGTCCATTCTCTGGCTGTACCACAGTTTATATATTTATTCACCCACCAAAGGACATTTGATCACTTCCAGGTTTTTGACAATTATGAATAAAGCTGCTATAATTATCCATGTGTATGGTTTTGTGTGGACAAAACTTTTCAAGTCCTTTGTGGAAATGCCAAAAAAGTGCAATTGTTGCATCATATGGCAAGAGTTCTTAGTTTTGTAAGAAACCTCCAAACCATCTTCCAAAAGTAACTGTACCATTTGGCATTCCCATCTATCCTGTATAATAAAAGGCCTCCACCATAAGCATAATGACCAGAATGACCAGAGACCAGAACCACCACACCCCTCGCCAGGCTGGCCCCACCCCCAAACAAGCAGTTAGGGGCTATCAGGCAGGCAGACAGAGTGGTTAGGGGTTATCAGGTGGGAAGACCAGCAGTGAGAGGTGATCAAGTAGGCAGGCAAGTGGTTGGGGCGATCAGGTAGACAGATGGCCCCTCGCTCAGTTGATCTCACCCCCAAGAAAATGATTAGGGGTGGTCAGTCAGGCATGCAGAGTGGTTAGGGGTGATCAGGTGGGCAGACGAGTGGTTAGGGGTTATCATGTAGGCAGGCAAGTGGTTAGGGGCAATCAGGTAGGCAGTCCAGCAGTTAGGGGCAATCAGGTAGGCAGGCAATCAGGGGTGATCAAGTAGGCAGATGGCCCCTCACAGGGCTGGCCCCACCCCCCAGAAATAGGGAGGCCCAGGCCACCAGCGGCTGCAACTATGTGGCAGGTGTGCAGCAGGCCAGAATCACCCCACAGAGGGAAGCCCAGGCCAGCCAAGCCATCACACCCCACACCTGTCGCCTGCAGAGGGAGGCCACCAGTGGTATGGGAGTGGGGGCAGCACTGCACAGATGACAAGCAGTGGAAGCAGTGGGGGAGGGGCCAGCAGCCTTCAGCCAGGAAAAGGAAACCCCTGATAGGCCCTGATCTCAGACCAGGCCAAGAGACCCTACCCAAGGGGTCCTGGATTTTGAGAGGGTGCAGGCCAGGTTGAGGGATTCCCCCCCCCCCCGCTCCAGTGCATGAAAATTTGACCATTCCACCATGTGACCAGTAGCTATGATGTGCACTGACCACCAGGGGCCAGATACTCAACCAACAGGCATGGAAACATGGAACAGACTGATGGAAGAGGGAAGAGGGGAGGGTGAGGGCGGGAAGAGATTAACCAAAGATCTTATATGCAAACTAGAGACCTGGTACACGGACTCATGCACCTGTGGAGTCTATTGGCTTGGTCTGCACCCTCTCACAAACCAGAATCCCTCAGGGGATGTCAGACTGCTGGTTTTGGCCTGATCCCCACAGGCCAGGCTGTGGAAACTGGTGCACAAATTTGTGTACTGGGCCAGTTTTGGCCCAATCTTCGCACACCAGGCCAAGGGACCCTCCACCTGGCCTGTGAGGAGCAGGCCAAAACCAGCTCTCCAACATCCCCCCAAAAATCCCGGATTGTGAAAAGGTACAGGCCAGGCTGAGGGACCCCACCGGTACATGAATCCATGCACTGGGCCTCTAGTTAGAAATATATGAGAATTCCTTTTGCTTACATCCTTGCCAGAAGACACACTTTTTTTATACTTTTGCAAGGGTTATCAAATCAAATTTTTGCTGCTATCAAAGGCTGCCACTATCTTTACAGATCTACTAGAGGCCCAATGCATGAAAGTTGTGCAAGGGGCTCGGTCCTTTCATCCCCAGCAGCCTCGGCCCTCATAGCCCTGGCTTCATCTGGAAGGTCGTCCAGATGGTCAATCTGCTGTTTGGTCTAATTAGCATATTAGCTCTTTATTATATAGGACTAGAGGCCCGGTGCACAAAAATTTGTGCACTCAGGGGGAAGGGGGGGTCCTTCAGCCAGGCCTGTGCCCTCTCGCAGTCTGGGACCCCTCAGGAGATAATGACCTGCTGGCTTAGGCACGCTCCCGGGTGGCAGAGGGTAGGCCCAATCCCTAGGTGCAGCCCCAGGTCAGGCTCAGAGCAGGGCCAATTGGGGAGTTGGGGCGCCGCCCCCTGTCATGCACAGAGCAGGGCAGATCGGGAGGTTGCGATGCCACCCTCAGTCACGCTCAGTGTAGGGCCGATTGGGGGGTTGGGGCACCGCCCCCTGTCACACTCAAGGCAGGGTCGATGGGGAGGTTGCAGCGTCACCCCCTGTCACGCACAGAGCAGGGTCAATCAGGGGGTTGGGGAGCTCCACCCTGTCATGCACAGAGCAGGGCCGATCAGGGGGTTGAGGGGCTCCCCCC
This sequence comes from Myotis daubentonii, assembly GCF_963259705.1. Lineage (NCBI taxonomy): Eukaryota > Metazoa > Chordata > Mammalia > Chiroptera > Vespertilionidae > Myotis > Myotis daubentonii. The sequence goes on from NC_081861.1 coordinate 114,594,431, forward strand.
TGTCACTCACAGAGTAGGGCCGATAGGGGAGTTGGGGCACCGCCCCCTGTCACACTCAGGGCAGGGCAGATCAGGGGGTTGGGGCACTGCCTTCTATCACCCACAGAGCAGGGCTGATCAGGTGGTTGGGGCGCCGCCACTCTCACACTCAGGGCAGGGCCGATGGGGAGGTTATGGCTCTACCTGTCACATACAGAGCAGGGCCCGTGGGGGGTGGGGGGGTTGGGGCGCCGCACCTTGTCACCCACAGAGCAGGGCCGATCAGGGGGTTGGGGCACCGGAGCCTGTCACACACAGAGCCACAGGGGATCAGGGGTTTGGGGAGCTCCCCCCTATCAGGCACAGAGCGGGGCTGATCAGGGGGTTGGAGTGCCTTCTCCTGTCACGAACAGAGCAGGGCAGATAGGGAGGTTGTGGCCCCTCCCCCTGTCACACGCAAAGCAGCAGGGTGATCAGGGGGTTTGGGCGCTTCCCCCTGTCATGCTGATCCTGGTGCCAGAAGGCCTCTCGGCTCCGCTGATCCCGGTGCTGGGAGGCATATTACCCTTTTACTATATAGAATAGAGGTCTGGTGTATGGGTGGGGCCAGCTGGTTTGCCCTGAAGGGTGTCCTGGATCAGGGTGGGGGTCCCCACTGGGGTGCCTGGCCAGCCTGGGTGAGGGGATGATGGCTGTTTGCAGCTGGTCACACACCCTTCAGGGTGGGGGTCCCCACTGGGGTGCCTGGTCAGTCTGGGTGAGGGGCTGAGGGCTATTTTCAGGCTGACTGAAGCTCCCAACTGCTCCTTTTTTTCATTTATTTTTTTTTATTCTGGGCCAGCTTTAGCTCTGAGGCTCCAGCTCTGAGGCCTCTGCTGCTGAAAGAAGGTATCTGGTTTGTTTGAGTTCTATAATCGAAACTCTGTATCAACTCCTGTTCTGAGATGCCAGGCTTGCTGAAAGCAGGTTTCTGGGGTTTTGTTTAGCTTCTGTATTTGTTACAATGTTTCTTAAACTGCAAGCTCAGAGGCCGGCAAGGCAGGTGGGGAACGTTGGAGTCCTCCATCACTGAAGCAAGCAAGCCTCATGTTAGTTTCAAGCTGCCTGTCTGCCAGCCACCATCTTGGCTGGCAGTCAATTTGCATATCACGCTGATTAGCCAATGGGAAGGGTAGCGGTTGTACGCTAATTACCATGTTTCTCTTTTATTAGATAGGACTAGAGGCCCGGTGCACAAAAATTTGTGCCCTCTCGCAGTCTGGGACCCCTTGGGAGATAACGACCTGCTGGCTTAGGCCTGCTCCCAGGTGGCAGAGGGCAGGCCCAATCCCTAGGTGCAGCCCCTGGTTGGTCTCAGAGCAGGGCCAATTGGGGAGTTGGGGCGCCGCCCCCTGTCATGCACAGAGCAGGGCGGATTGGGAGGTTGCGATGCCACCCTCAGTCACGCTCAGGGTAGGGCCAATTGGGGGGTTGGGGCACCGCCCCCTGTCACACTCAAGGGAGGGTCGATGGGGAGGTTGTGGTGCCACCTCCAGTCACGCACAGAGCAGGGCCCATCAGGGGGTTGGGGCGCCACCACTGTCACACTCAGGGCAGGGCCGATGGGGAGGTTATGGCTCTACCCTGTCACACACAGAGCAGGGCCCATGGGGGGGGGAGGGTTGGGGCGCCACCCTCTATCACCCACAGAGCAGGGCTGGTCAGGGGGTTGGGGCGCCTTCCCCTGTCACGAACAGAGCAGGGTGGATAGGGAGGTTGTGGCCCCACCCACTGTCACACACAGAGCTGCAGGGCGATCAGGGGGTTTGGGCGCTGCCCCCTGTCATGCTGATCCCAGTGCCGGGAGGCCTCGTGGCTCCACTGATCCCAGTGCTGGGAGGCATATTACCCTTTTACTATATAGGATAGAGGCCTGGTGCATGGGTGGGGCTGGCTGGTTTGCCCTGAAGGGTGTCCTGGATCAGGGTGGGGGTCCCCACTGGGATGCCTGGCCAGCCTGGGTGAGGGGCTGAGGGCTGTTTGCAGCTGGTCACACACCCTTCAGGGTGGGGGTCCCCACTGGGGTGCCTGGCCAGCCTGGATGAGGGGATGATGGCTGTTTGCAGCTGGTCACACATCCTTCAGGGTGGGGGTCCCCACTGGGGTGCCTGGCCAGTCTGGGTGACGGGCTGAGGGCTGTTTTCAGGCTGGGACTGAAGCACCCAACTGCTCCTCTTTTTCTTTTCTTTTTTTTTTCATTCTGGGCCAGCTTTAGCCCTGAGGCTCCAGCTCTTAGGCCTCCGCTCCTGAAAGCAGGTATCTGGTTTTTTCACTTCTCGAAACTCTGTGTCAACTCCAGCTCTGAGATCCCAGCCGGCTGAAAGCTGGTTTCTGGAGTTTTGTTTAGTGTCTGTATTTGTTACAATGTTTGAAACTGCAGGCTCAGAGGCCTGCAGCGCAGGCGGGGAACTTTGGAGTCCTCCGTCACTGAAGCAAGCAAGCCTCATGTTAATTTCAAACTGCCTGGCTGCCGGCCGCCATCTTGGCTGGCAGTTAATTTGCATATTGCCCTGATTAGCCAATGGGAAGGGTAGCGGTTGTACGCCAATTACCATGTTTCTCTTTTATTAGTGTAGATAGTCATTGTTACCAAGGTGATGAATATGCATCAGATTATTTTTCTTTAATATTTAATTTTGCAACAATCTTTCTACCAAAAAAAAGGGGAAAAGTAAGTAAGAGCATTTTTCCCTATAAGAAAAAAAAATTAAGTTATACTTTTGCCCATGACAAAATATTCTTACACATAAGAAGTGAGAAAACTTGTACTGGGCTTTATTTTCAGAAATGTAGGAGAAAATTTTAAAACTATTTTCACATGTCAATCTTTCACAATATCATTTAGCATATCTTTAAGTTAGATAATCTCCTACGTGTATATGTTAAGCTTTAGTAAATATAAAATGTCTGAAAGGGAAATAAAATCACAATGAACAGAATATTAATTATAAGCTTACATACTGGCTCACCAATCATTACCTCACCTCAAAGACATACAAGTTCAATCATAAATATATTGAATATGATCTACATACATATTATATATGCATACTATATATATATATATAATTATGTATGTAGGAAATGTAGGAATGCACATGATTTTTAATAAAATATAACAGCTTCAGACTTACAAAGCATGATTTTATATATTATATATTCATATTGTAAGCCCTAATAGTCTTTCTAAATGCTGAATTTTAAAGTGGCTCTTTTGTTTTGTCCCTGATAGAACATATTCGTTTCATTAATAAAAAATGAGAAGCTCTCAAACACATTGTGATTAAAATTCCTGAGTTTTCTTGAGAGAGCTCTAACATATGGGGATCTGTGTTAAATAAACCAAAATACTCATATCATTCCAAAGAAGGCTCACTTCTAAGGCCAAGGGTCCCTTTAGAGAAACTGACATTCTGACTTGTGAACTACCATAAATTAAAATCAGTTTACCCCATGATTAATGCTTGTTACAAGCTATTTTTTTTCCATAGCTATGAACCCTCAAATTTTGACCTTAGGAAATAAACATTCTTAATGTACTAAATTTACAGAAGTTAAAGTATGAAAGTCCTTTGGGTCAATGTTTATGTCCTTCAAGCACATTTGAGTTAGACTGATGGCTGGTACCATATACTATACTATAAATGATTCCTTATTGAAACCTTCATAGACCTACTTTCCCCATTTCCTTAGAACTATTCAGCAAAGAATAACACTATTATTCCTCTTCTTTATTCAATTAACACTTTATGATAATTTCAAGCAAAAAAATGACAAATTTCTTAGGTAACTTATCAATCCATAATATTGGGAAATTTTATAATTTTTTTGGCAAGATGTAGATACTTTCTGTTAGTGCCAATGGACTTACAATAAGAAAAATGTTTAACTGAAAAACTCTAGCTTCATAATTGATAATTGTTTTCATCACAATGAATTTAAAGAATGAAAATAACTTGAATGTCTAGTAGGGTCTTTATAATATAATTTTAGCTGGAATTTTCATATAATTGTTCAAGAACTTATAATGAAATAGCAGATATAACATGAAAAACTGTTATAGTTAGTGTAAAATCAAAGTTATTGCAAATATCTTGTAAATGTTAAGGCTTTCTATGATTAATTATTGGCATAGTTTTCAAAATATTATTTCCCTAATGTTTACGAGGTAAAGTATTTATTCCTGTTACTTTGTTAGTGACTTTCTGGTTTGATAAGTTTTTGATAGTCCCACCCTGACTATGAAAGAAAATCACATGCCCTGTGAAGTGTGGAATTAATGAAAACCAAGAGCAAGGGAGGGTAAAATGACAATTCTTTCTTTTGCTGACCATTCTGTTTTGCTCTCATTCCATGGTTTGATTTAATAATGTTGGATAGAAACCACTACAAATGTAATAGGGGAATGAAAAATGACATCCTTATTTTTTCTTCAAAATCTTTCAAGGGTATGAAGAGTTTCATTATTTTTTACCAGTATAAATCAGATGCATCCAGACATCTATATTAAAAATTTTATAACTAGAAGAATCATTATACTGACAAAAACTACAGGGAGTTAATTTTTCAATAGCTAAAACTGCTTAATTTTTCACAAATGTAGTACCAGGTCTTCATTAACCTCTTAAAAATAATTTTTAAGAGTCAATATATAAAATATTCTCTCATAATTGGTTTTGATGTTTAGACAGTAGAGAAAAAAAGACAAAGTGTAATTAAGTCTGTTCATACACATCTAACTGCTTAATGTTTATGATTTCTATGATTTTACCAATGGGGAGAGTTGGCTACATTTTTACCCAATTGTTCTGATTTCTTGTTTAAGCGATGGTTATTTTAATATAAGTGTCAACTCCATAGGGAAGAGAACCAAGAGGTAGTAGACTTTGATTTTACTTTCATTACAGATGAAGGCACCACAAGACACTGATAATTCATCATAAGTGAATGTTGGGGAAAATTGTAAGATATTAGGGAGAAGTTTCCAACAGATCATAGTTTTTTAATGGAATGTGTTATCAGTTTGCTGTTATATCTTTAAAATTTTATAATTTTTTTTCATGGTCAAAGAAATAGCACATTTTTATTCTGTATAGAGAAAATTACTAAAAAATGGGAATGGTAGCATTGATATATTTTCTATGCTAATTAAAACACTTCATTTAAAAGTATGGTTGCTGTTTTAATTTGTCTTCACATCCTAAGATACATATGGGTTAGCTGCAATTTAAAGAATTCAGATACAAATGAATTGTCTACTATCTCTTAGGATGTTTGTAAGATTTTATAGGGAATAATACAAATAATGTCCTATAAAAAGTTTCATAGAAAGTTAACATAGAGGGAAGCTAAAGTGGGAGGATAGAAATATGAGCCAACAAAAAAGGAAACATAAGCAAATTTTACCACAATGCACATTAGAATTATATTACGTTACCCAAAATTAACATCAATAAAGTATGGTATGAGAAAATCATCAAGAATTATATCATTTCAAATGATATACAATCAACCAACATGGATTAAGCAAAAGGCAATATTATCCAGAAACTGTCATTGCTTGGTACCTGTGGAATTGTATGTTGGGAAAGGTTATATTAATGATAGATGATTTGGGAAATGAAATAGAGTATAGATGAAGAAGATAAAGCAATTATGAATATACTAGAGGCCCTCAGCCCATTCTGCCCCCTTTCACAGTCCAGGAACCCTCAGGAGTGGGAGGTGACCTGGCAATCAGGGGAAGGTGGTGCCCCATCACACCTCTGCTGCTTCCACTGCCAGCAGTGCAAGCCTTGGCCAGCCCTGGTTACCTGAGCCTCAGGCAGCCCTGGGCAGCGGGGCAGCTGCCATCTGAGGCTTGCCTGCGTCTCGGGCTGGCCCTGCGTGGCTAGAGGAATGAGGGGACTGGGGACTCCAGAGGCAGGCCAGCAGAGTGGCTGGGGCTGCCTAGGGTTGGGCCCAGTCTTGGTGTACGCCTGCCACCCCGCAGGGCTGAGGGGAATGAGCGCCACCATCTTGTGGCTGTGGGTGCCCCCATCTTTGAGGGTGGGGCAGTCAATTAACATATACTCCCCTTATTGGCTGTGGGCACAGTCATGTTTGCGATGGTGTGAGGGTCAATTAGCATATTCCCTCTTTATTAGATAGGATAAGCAACGAGTAATACAGCCTTAAATTATGTAAAGCAACAACTGAGAAATCTTAAAAAGAAATGGACATATCAACTATCATTGAAATTTTACATTATTTTCTTACAAACTAACATATATAAAAAAAGATAAAGGACAACATCAGTGTGTTCAAACCAATAGATAAATGTTTATTATTTTAAGTGAAAACAAAGTCCTCAATGTTTCCTTTCTTAAATGACTACTGTGATCAAAAAGAAATTTGCTCACCACAATAAAAGCTATCATAAATAAAAAACTCAACTGCATATTTAAAAATCATATTGAAGAACAAAATGATAGAACAATATATTTAAATATATTCCTGTTATGTTTTCAAACATAAAAATAATTCCTGATATAAAATTGGAGGTCTTGACAAATATAAAAAATAGTGAACAGAATTATAAGAATTAAAAGAGAAATAAAAACTCTGTCATATTATCAGATAATGTGATTATTTATATAGAAAATCAAATAAATCAATAGACAATCTATTGGCACCAATAAGAGAGTTCAACGAAGTTGGCCAATACAAGATCAACTAACATTCACATCTGCTTTAAGTGATGGAGGTTTTTTTGCCTTTAAATTATCTGTTAAAGAATTTATATGTAAAATTAGGTATACGTTAGTATTTTTACAGAAAAAATTAAAAGTTCTAAGAGCAGAGGCTCTCCACAAATATAACACAGCAATTTACAAAGTCGTAGCAAAATACAAAACAATGTGACATTGATGCATAAATGCACAGAGAGCATATGGAATGAAATAGGAAACTCAATACCAGAGCCATATACATATAGGAAATTAATCTACACTAATAAAAGAGAAACATGGTAATTGGCATACAACCGCTACCCTTTTCATTGGCTAATCAGCGAGATATGCAAATTAACTGTCAGCCAAGATGGCGGCCGGCAGCCAGGCAGCTTGAAACAAACATGAGGCTTGCTTGCCTCAGTGACAGAGGAAACTAATGTTCCCGGCCTGTGGCTGCAGTCCCTCTGAGCCTGCAGTTTCAAACATTGTAACAAATACCGCCGGACTTCAGCCAGCAGATTCACAACATTGTATGCAAAGGCCAGAAACCTACTTTCAGGAGCGGAGGCCTAAGAGCTGGAGCCAAGCCTCAAGTTAAAGCTGGCCCAGAATAAAAAAAAAAAAGGAAAAAAGGAGCGTTTGGGAGTTCAGTCACCCCCAGCCTGAAAACAGCCCTCAGCCCCTCACCCAGACTGGCCAGGCAACCCAGTGGGGACCCCCACCCTGAAGGGTGTGTGACCAGCTGCAAACAGCCATCATCCCCTCACCCAGGCTGGCCAGGCACCCCAGTGGGGACCACCACCCTGATCCAGGACACCCTTCAGGGCAAACGAGCTGGCACCCACCCATGAACCAGGCCTCTACCCTATATAGTAAAAGGGTAATATGCCTCCCAGCACCGGGATCAGCAGAGCTGAGAGTCCTCCTGGCACCGGGATCAGCATGACAGGGGGCAGCGCCCAAACACCCTGATTGGCCCTGCTCTGTGTGTGACAGGGTGTGGCACCCCAACCCCCCCTCCCCGGGCCCTGCTCTGTGTGTGACGGGGTAGAGCCATAACCTCCCCATCGGCCCTGCCCTAAGTGTGAGAGTGGCGGTGCCCCAACCCCCTGATCGGCCCTGCTCTGTGGGTGATAGAGGGCGGTGCCCCAACCCCCACCTCCCCCCCAGGGCCCTGCTCTGTGTGTGATGGGGTAGAGCCATAACCTCCCATCAGCCCTGCCCTGAGTGTGACAGTGGCGGTGCCCCAACCCCCTGATTGGCCCTACTCTGTGCATGACAGGGGGTGGTGCCCCAACTCCCCAATCAGCCCTGCTCTGAGCCCGACCAGGGACTGCACCTAGGGGTTGGGCCTGCCCTCTGCCACCTGGGAGCAGGCCTAAGCCAGCAGGTCGTTATCTCCCAAGGGGTCCCAGACTGCGAGAGGGCAGAGGCTGGGCTGAGGGACCCCCCCCCAAGTGCACAAATTTTTGTGCACCGGGCCTCTAGTATATTATGAAGAGGCCACCACAAATTGCTGTGGAACTAGTATAGTGTTTGTTGGAAGCCTTGATCAATATATAGAAAAAAAAATAAGTTCATCCTCTACTTATCATTATTTAAAAGTGAACTCTAGATGGATTAAATACTTAAATATGAAATGTAGAAATCTTAAACCAATAAACTAAATTGTAGCAAATAACTTTGTGAAATTGGGATGGGGTGAACTTCTTCAATAATAATCCAAAAGGAAGATAATAATAATTTTTTTATTAACTTGATTGAGCACATCAAAATTTACAGATTCTTTTTTTTTAAATTCTTGATCATATTACATGTGTCTCCTTTCCCCTCCCATTGACCTCTCTCCCAATACTCCCTCCCCCAAGTGCAAGCCCTCACCCCCCTACTGTCTGTATCCATTGGTTTTGCTCATATATGAACAACATAAACTGATGAATGAAAATAGAACAAGAGACATAGAAGCATCTAACAGACTGTATAACCTATGAGGGAAAATGAGGAATGAGGGTGTTAGAGATCAACCAAAAATTACAGATCCTTATTTAAAAAGGAAATCATATGCAATGTTTACAGATATATAACAGATTGAGAAAAAGTATAATATCTAAAAATGGAAGGTGATTAATATATAGAATATAATGTAGATCATTTAATTTAAAATGTGCATAAACATTAAATAATTAACTCACAAATGGAAAAATCTTAAAATAAGTGAAAATACAATCAAATTTTAGTGGCAATTAGAAAAAAATGCAAATTAAAATAGCAAAGAGGTACCATTTATAGCCATCATATTTGCAGAAATCTGAAAGTTGTTAATGCTAATCTTGATAGAATGTGTTGAAACAAGAACCCGCATGTTCTGCAATACATAATACAAAATGTTCGAGATAAGCTGGAGAGCATTTTGAAAAGTATTTGGCTAAGTACTAGTATGCACACATCCCATGTGTAGGATGTTTTCATATAAACATTTCATAACTATCCCAGGATAACTGGCATAAATGGATCATAGTCATCCAATGCATTACATCACTTCCATCCTAAATATCTTGAAATGATATCCTATCTAATAATAGACAAACATGGTAATTAACCATACCTCCACTATGCTTCCCATTGGCTAATCATGGCGATATGCAAATTAACTGCCAACCAAGATTGTGGCCGGTAGCCAGCAGCTGAAGCGAACAGAGGCTTGGTTGCCCCGGCGATGGAGGAAGCCAAGGTTCCCCGCCTGACGCTGCCCAGCTCTGAGCTGCACTCTAAGCAAAAATGTTGCAATTATAGAAGCTAAACAAATCCCAGATACCTGCTTTCAGCCAGCCAGCCTCAGAGATGGAGCCGCAACGAAGTTTCAATTACAGAAGGTAAATAAATCCCAGAATAATAATAAAAAAAAGAAGAATAGGAGAGACAGCGAGCTTTAGTTGCAGGCTTGGCCCACTTGAAAATGGCCCTCAGCCCCTCATCCAGACTGGCCAGGCACCCCAGTGGGAATCCCCACCCTAAAGGGGGTGCAGGCAGCCTGAAAACAGCCATCAGCCCCTCACCCAGGCTGGCCAGGCACCCAAGCAGGACCCCCACCCTGATCCAGGACACCATGCAGGCCAAACCAGCCGGCCCCCACCCGTGCACCAGGCCTCTATCCTATATAGTAAAAGGGTAATATGCAAACTGACCCTAACGCAGAAAGACTGGGAATGACTGGTCACTATGACGCACACTGACCACCAGGGGGCAGATGCTCAATGCAGGAGCTGCCCTCTGGTGGTCATTGAGCTCCCACATGGAGGAGCTCTGCTCAGGCACAAGCCAGGCTGATGGCTGCCAGTACAGCAGTGGTGGTGGGAGTTTTTCCTGCCTCCTCAGCAGTGCTAAGGATATCTGACTGCAGTTTAGGCCTGCTTCCCGCTGGCAAGTGGACATCCCCTGAGGGCTGCCGGGCTGCCAGAGGGATGTCTGATTGCCATCTTAGGCCCAATCTCCTGGGGAGCGGGCCTAAGCCAGCAGACGGTCATCCCCCAATGGGTCCCAGACTGTGAGAGAGCACAGTCCTGGCTGAGGGACCCCCCCCCCCAGTGCACAAATTTTTGTGCACCGGGCCACTAGTTAAAGCATAAATCAGTATAGGGAGATATATTTGTATGTTCATTATTGTATTGATGATAATAATAGAACATTATGAGAAGTGTCCCTATAGAGGGAAAGGGAAAATAAAGTGAGGATGCATATTATGTACTGGTTATATGCAGTGAAATAAATGTACTTTTAGCAGCATTAAAATTATTGTTGAGTGAAGCAATACAATCTATATTCATCTAGGATACATGACTATCTATCTATATAAAATCCTAATATGCAAATAGACCAAATGGCAGAACAACAGGTCACTATGATGCACACTGACCACCAAGGGGAAGATGCTTAACGCAGGAGCTGACCCCAACCCAAACGCCCTGATCTGCGGTGGAGGGTGGTGCCAGGACATCCAAGGTGGGTGCGAGTGGGGGCCCATGATTACCCTGCCAGTGACCCCGTAGATTGGCAGTGATTGCTGGCCAGGCCTAGGGACCCTGTCCATGAATGAATTTTGTGCACTGGGCCTCTAGTCTATATAATAAAAGCCTAAGTGAGCATTACGGTGAAACAGCCAGAATGCTTAATGCAGGAGCTGCCTCCTGGTGGCCATTGTGCTCCCACAGGCTCACAGCTGGCAAGCAAAGCAGCGCCATCATGGCAGCGGTAAGGAGTAGCAAGCCAAGCAGTAAGGAGCAGCGAGCAGGTGGGTAGTAAGGAGCAAGGGGTCCCAGACTGCAAGAGGGGAGAGGACCTAAACTGGCAGTTGGACATCCCCTGAGGGGTCCCAGACTGTGAGGGGACACGTGCTGAGCTGAGGGCCCCTTCCAGTTCACGAATTTCATGCACTGGGCCTATAGTTCAAATATAAGTATATATACTATCTGGGTGAGATGTGGAATAGAAAAATGAAATGATAGTATGGATTGAAAGAAAGGAGAAAATACTAATTAAAATATTAATAGAGAGAAAATACTGTAGTTAAACTAAGAATACTGTTAATTCAATCAAACAAAATTATATTTAAGCAGAATTGTTTTCTCCTTGTATTAGTAATGTAATTAAAACTGAACATTTCCATCCACCCCTTACACCTAATTTTGCTACTATATTCATGACAATATGTAGCATTGAAATGGATAATCTACCTTATAATGCTCTGTTAATTCTTACCATTTGCAACAGCATGGATGGAACTGGAGAGCATTATGCTAAGTGAAATAAGCCAGTCAATGAAAGAAAAATACTACATGATCTCACTCATTTATGGATAATAAAGAACATTATAAATCGATGAACAAAAATACATACAGAGGCAGAGCAGCATGGAACAGACTGTCAAACTACAGTGGGAAGCCCTGGGAGAATTGGCGGGGGGCGGGGGGTAAGAGATCAACCGAAGGACTTGTATGCATGCATATAAGCATAACCAATGGACACAAGACACTGGGGGGTAGGGGAGGCCGGGGGAAGGTCAAGGGGGGGGGGGCGGAAGGAGACATATGTAATACTCTTTGTAATACTTTAAGCAATAAAAACAAAATTAAAAAAAGAATAATAACAGATGCCTCAGTGTTTGAGGGTTCCCGATTGAAACATTATTGAAACATGTTTTGGCTCCAAAGTTACCTCTGTTTTTATTGATAAACTAGAGGCCCAATGCATAAAATTCATGCAAGGGGCTCAGCCCCTGCCTGCCATAGCCTTAGCCCCCACCCACCATGGCGGCTGCCTCTGCCCCGGCCGCCACGGCTTCATCTGGAAGGTTGTCCTGAAGGATGTCCGGTCTAATTAGCATATTATGCTTTTATTATTATAGATTGATTGAAGAGCACTTTTATTTTCTCAGTTGCTTCAGGGGGTAAAGACAACGATGGCAAAATTATCCTAGAAGCATAAAAGGTTTTGACTCTTTGGTATGGTATTTTTAATCTTCTACCATCAACAGAGATAAACAAGTAAGCAAGCCCTTTTCAAATTGATGCTTTTGATGCAAACTTAGAAAAAAATGTTAAATTAACATTTAATAAAGACTAGAAAAGTTAATTTAACATTATTTTCACAAAAGTTACAAATAATTGATGAGATCGTTTGTGGGTATTGCATGGCATCAAATGCAAATAGACTGAGTTTGGAAGGTCAAGTTCAAAATTCTGGTGGAGGTTGTACATACAGAAATAAACATTTATACCTTCAGGGAGACAACCATATGATCCTCATGACCTGCACATGGTTGTTTTACAATAAACTGAGTAATGTTTTGATGTCATGGAGAAAAAGACACTGTACATGTGAAACTAGTGTGTTCAGATTTGAATGTAGCCAATGAACAGAGCAATGAAATTGAGTTTGTGAAAGGAACATGATGAAACAAATGTGTTACATATATCCATGTTTTCTTTGGTTTCCCCTAGTCTATATTGACACAAAGAGCATTAACAATTTCTCTTTTGTTTTAACAAAGCCAATTAGGTTTTGCTTTCTGCCTTTTAAAATAAATGAACTGCAATTTAGTTATCAGGAAAAATTGCTTGATTATATTACTCTATCCTTGTGTTGCCTCTTTTATCTTTTTTAGGGAAAATCCTAAAATGTAAAGAAAGATTTACAGTAATGCACACATCTTTGCATTCAGACAACTGAAAGATACTGGTTTTTAATTCATCCTAGTTAGATTTATTAATGAACAATTAGAAGATCACATATATATGCTGAATGCTTACACTTTTTTTTTCATTTGTGCCTTAATTCCACAGTTGACAAAGTATATACTTCAGTTCTTCACAAAACATCCTCATCTTTCCTTGCATGCTTTCTTTCTTGCTTTATTTTCTTATTTACTTCTTTATCTGTAATCCCATTTCGGTTGCCGTCCATTCATGAGCAGTTACTCCAACACTGAACAAACATGAGGACCTGAAAAGTGAGGTCTTGTAAACAACATATTGATTACTTTATGTAGTTTTTTTTTGTCTCATTCAGAGGCATGATGGGTGAACCCATGTTTTGGCAGCACAAAGTTGATTTTACTATACAGTATATGAGTAGTCAATATGGCATTATTATTGTGGCCATTTATTTGTCCCAACTTCATATATTATTTTTATATCCAGTTAGATATCACTTGCTATGGTTAAATCTTGTAAAGTATACCAAAGTAGAATATAGCTGTAAACACACGCATACACACACACACACATACAATCACCCTTACTTGTATATATGGGTTTTAGTCCTCTGAAGAATTTTTTCACTGAAACTCTGCCTTTTATTACATAATCCATGTACTCTCTCTCACAAGTACTTCTAAACGTTTTTTAGCTTTTTATTTTGAAATAATTTTAAAGTCACAGGAAGCTACAAAAACAGTACAGGAGGTTCTATGTACCATCCACCCAGTTTCTTCTAATGGTTACATTTTATACACCTGTAGTATAAAATCAAAACAAGGAAATTGACATGCTACAACGGTGTGTATAGTTCTTTGCCATTTGTCAGATATGTCAATTTATACAACTGTGGCTATAATCAAGATACAGAACTATTTATTTTTTAATATGTTCTGATTGATTTGAGATAGAGAGGAGAGAGAGAGAGAGAGAGAGAGAGAGAGAGAGAGAGAGAGAGAGAATTTGTTACCTCCTGCCCAAACCCCAACAGGAGACCAAACCCAAAACCTGGGCATGTGCCCTGACTGGGAACTGAACCAGCGACCATTTGGTGCATGAGATGATGCTCAATCAACTGAGCAACACTGGCCAGGGCAAGATACAAAACTATTTCATTACCACAAGGATTTCCATGTCTATTCCTTTGTGGTCACACCCACCACTATACCCTCCATCATTCCTAACCCCTGACAACCACTGATCTGTTTTACATCTCTATAATTTTGTTACTTCTAGAATGTTATACATGAATCAGACTAGGTGACTTCTTGAGGTTGTCTTTTTTTTTTCCACTAAGCATAGCATCGTTCAAATTGAGCCAATGTGTGTATCAATAGTTTATCTATACTAATAAAAGGGTAATATGATGATTAGACTGGGTCGACTGGACATCTTCTAGGTGTCTGATCCTCCTTCCGGACAAAGCCATGGTGGTGGGGCCCAAGGCAGAGGTGGTTAGGGGTGAACAGGTCGGCAGAGGAGCAGTTAGGGGAGGGAAGTTAGGGGTGATCAGGCCAGCAGGGGAGGGTGATTAGGGGCCATCAGGCAGGCTGGTAGGTGAGCGGTTAGGAGCCAGCAATCCCGGATTGCAAGAGGGATGTCCGACTGCCGGTTTAGACCCAATCCCTACAGATTGGAGAGGGTGACGGCCAGGCTGAGGGACCACCCCACAAGCACGAATTTTGTGCACCAAGCCTCCAGTTTACTTGATAAAATCAGATCCCATGATATGGATATGCCATTGTTTGTGAAGTATTTACCTACTATAGAACATTTTTAGTGTTTTTAGCTTGGGGCCATTACAAATAAGCTGATATAAAAAATCATTTGCAGGTTATTGTGTGGATTTAAATTTATTTCTGTGGAATAAATGATCAGGAGTGAAATTACTGGGTCTTGTGGTAAATATTTAATACAACTTTAATGTTTATTTATCTTAGGTTTATCCCATTTTTCTGTATGCGAAAATCTGTTTAAATCCCTTCTTACTTATTAACTTTATGGGATAATCTAATGTGGGCACATGAAAAATAATAAAATAAAAAAAGCAAAAGGAGCTTGACCAATAAGATTTACAAACATAAAGTCCACAATCTTTGCCTTGGAATTTAAAATCATCCATAATTATTTTTTCTAATTTGGGAAAACTCGATTCCACTCTCAGCCCCACCCCCTAGTTTTTTGGTTGACTAACTTGATAGTTTATCTTTCATCTAGCTAATATACATATTACTCTCTATTTCTTTTTTAAAAAATTCTTTATTGTTTAAAGTGTTACAAGTTTCCATTTCCCCCCATTGACTTCTCCCCGGCCGCCCCCAACCCCCATCATATGCAATCACCTCTCTACTGCCTGTGTCCATTAGTTATGCTCATATCCATGCATACAAGACCTTTACTTGATCTCTTACCCCCTCAACTCCCCGCCCCCATCTTCCCTCATAGGTTCAACAGTCTATTCAATGTTTCTATGACGCTGGTTCTATTTTTGCTCATCAGTTTATGTTGTTCATTATATTCCACACATGAATGAGATCATGTTATATTTATCTTTCTCCAACTGGCTTATTTTTCTTAGCATAATGCTATCAGTTCCATCCATGCTGTTGCAAATGGTAAGAATCCCCCCTTTTTTACAGCAGCATAGTATTCCATTGTGTAGATGTACCACTGTTTTCTAATCCACTCATCTGCTGATTGGCACTTAGGCTGTTTCCAAATCTTAACTATTGTAAACTGTGCTGCTATGAATATAGGGGTGCATATATCCTTCTGATTGGTGTTTCTGTTTCCTTGGGACATATTACTATAAGTGGGATTACTGGGTCAAATGGAAGTTCCAATTTTAATTTTTTGAGGAAATGCCGGACTGTTATCCACAGTGGCTGCACCAGTCTGCATTCCCACAAGCAATGCAAAAGGGTTCCTTTTTCTCCCCATCCTCTCCAGCACTAGTCGTTTCTTGATTTGTTGATGATAATCATTCTGACAGGTGTGAGATGGTACCTCATTGTTGTTTTGATTTGCATATCTCAGATGATTAGTGATTTTGAGCATGTTTTCATGTCTCCTGGCCTTCTTAATGTCCTCTTTCTATTCTAGTCTATTTTCTAAATCTTGACTTCATCTTTCATGAATTGTTCTCCCTCTTTCTTCCAGATTTGGCATCATATCTGTTACTTTGATTTCTAAAATTAAGCTCATACTCAAAATTCTGGTTTGACTGGCTTTCAACATTCCATTCTCAATTCAAACTAACTTAGAGAGGCAAACTTGTAAATTAGTATCTCAAAGGCCGTTCTGGGGATATGAGTCATGACCCAGAAAGTTAAGGCAGCATAAGATTCTGTATCACCTCAAGCAATTTAGTTAATATTTCTGGACTTTAATTTCCTCATCTGTATGTGGTCTCTTCAGTTAAAGTTAATCTATTATTTTTTCATTAAAAGTTATCAAAAGACTAACAGATTTTGTGATTATTTCTCACCCAAATCTTAGGCCAGAACTGTTTTATTATTATTATTTATTTTGTGAACATAAAACTACCTCTGCCTTGGTACCCAGTAGAATTGATTCAGGTGACTTACAGTGTTTTTTTTTCCCCATACACTTTGTTTATACAATCTTTCTATTCTACAAGTAGTCTCATCAGTCCTCAGAGTGTTTAACTGCTATCTAAAATTATTGCATCAATTTCTTCATGCAATGCCATAATAAGAATCAATCATTATGCTTTATAAAGCTCTCTGCAGTTATAGTGCTTTCATGAACTCTAAATTTTCATTTTTTCCCTACCAGTATTACATGTCCACCTAGTGACACAGGGCTGCATATGCATTCCAAAGTTGCACTGGTTCTTTAGGAAACCAATATAGGAAAAATGCTTTCTGGGCAATGAAAATCCATGAAGCAATGGGATGATATGTGGAGTACTTGCGAATATGATTGTTATGCTTATATAATACTCTATAAAAATTTCACTCAAGGAAAAACCAAGATGGCAGCATAGGTAATTGCTGCCTCCCACAACAAATTCAAAAATACAACTAAAAGACAAAACGGACATCATCCAGAACTATAGGAAGGCTGGCTGAGTAGAAATTCTACAACTAGAAGGAAAGAAAAAAGAACACTGAGACTCAGAGGAGGTGCGGAAGTAAAGTGCAGAGGTACAGAGGCGCACGCAGCAAGGGCTGGCAACTGAGGATGCAGCTGTCTTTTTGAATCAGGAGGGAGTCACAAGCCCCAACTGCTCTGAACTCCAGTTCTGGGTGAGTCTCTGGGGACCTAGACTCATACGGGGAGAAACTGGACTGTCTGGCAGCAGGCAGAACTCAGAACTCAAGGGTGGCTTTCTCTCAGAGGTGCTTGCAGTGATTACCATGACACTGAGATGTGGGGCCCCTTAGGGCAGGGCTGAGGATCAGCCATAGCTGCTTGCTCCGCCCTGTTGATTCCCTAAGACCCTGCTGCACCCAAGCTGAGGCAGAGGCTTTTGCATATGAATGCCCTGGCCCTTTGAAATCTGAAAATTACCTAACAAACTGCAGCTGGGCCAGACAGAACCAGAACTTCCAAGAGAAGGCCCAAGGCCCCACAGCAGCTTGCATTGCTTCACAGCTGGGCCTCATTTGGGCACCTCCAAACCCCAAAGAAGGATGGGGAATCTGCTGGTCTCTTTGTAGTTCCTGCTGGGTACCCTCAGGCAGATGCTAAATTAGCACCTCCTTAGATGCAAGAGCCAGTGTACCCAGTGGTCAGAGTGGGACCATCCAGATTACAACTCCTCAGATCCATAAGGGACACACTCAGGGGGCAGACTCAGTGAACACCAAAGCCCCACTAAAGCAAGTCTTGCCCCAGAAGGGTATCTTCAGCACAGAAGTTCTCCCACTATAGACTCAGCTGATTCTCACAGCCAATTGGCCTGGAGGTCAATTCCTCCCAGTGATACCTACAACAATCAAGGCTTAACTACAACAAGACTGTGCACAAAGCTCACAAAGGGGTGCACCAAGAGTGTCCACCTCAAGTAATTGGGGAGGCTGAACCACTGGGCCCTATAGGACACCTAGCACACAAAGCCACTCTACCAACACAGGGAAGCATAAAAAATGCGGAGATAAAGAAACAGGTCACAAATGACAGAAATGGAGGAAAGCAAACAACTGGATATAGAGTTCAAAACCACAGTTATAAGGTTTTTCAAGAATTTTTTAGAAACCGCCGATAAATTTAGTGAGACCCTGGAGGATATGAAAAAAGACCAACTAGAAATTAAGCATACACTGACTGAAATAAAGAATAATATGCAGAGATCCAACAGCAGACAAGAGGATCCCAAGAATCAAGTCAAAGATTTGAAATACGAAGAAGCAAAAAATACCCAACCAGAAAAGCAAAAAGAAAAAAAAGAATCCAAAAATATGAAGATAGTGTAAGGACAACTTCAAGCACACCAACATCCGAATTATAGGGGTGCCAGAAGAAGAGAGAGAGCAAGATATTGAAAACCTATTTGAAGAAATAATGACAGAAAACTTCCCCTACCTGGTGAAAGAAATAGACTTACCAGTCCAGGATGCACAGAGAACCCCAAACAAAAGGAATCCAAAGAGGACCAACCAAGACACATCACAATTAAAATGCCAAGGGCAAAAGACAAAGAGAGAATCTTAAAAGCAGCAAGAGAAAGAAAGTCAGCTACCTACAAGGGAATACCCATACGACTGTCAGCTGATTTCTCAACAGAAACTATGCAGGCCAGAAGGGAGTGGCAAGAAATATTCAAAGTGATGAATAGCAAGAACCTACAACCAAGATTACTTTATCCAGCAAAGCTATCATTCAGAATTGAAGGTCAGATAAAGAGCTTCACAGATAAGAAAAAGGTAAAGTAGTTCATCACCACCAAACCATTCTTTAAGAAGAGGAAGAAGAAAAAGGTAAAGATAAAAATTATGAACAGAAAATACATATCTATCAACAAGTGAATCTAAAAACCAAGTGAATAAAAAATCTGATGAACAGAGTAAACTGGTGAATATAATAGAACCAGGGGCATAGAAAGGGATTGGACTGACAATTTTGGGGGGAAAAGGTGTGTGGGGGTGCAGGAAGAGACTGGACAAAAATCGTACACCTATGGATGAGGACAGTGGGAGGGGTAAGGGTAGAGGGTGGTGTGGGAACTTGGTGGAGGAGAGCTATGGGGGGAAAAAGAGGAAAAACTGTAATAATCTGAACAATAAAGATTTAATTTTAAAAAAATTTCACTCAAATTTAGTGATTTAGGACAATGTTCATCAAGAATTCAGGAACAGCTAAACTGGATGGTTCTTGTTCAGGGTATCTCAAAAAGTTGAAGTCAGATAGTGGCTATGACTAGAGTCATCTTGCAGGCTTCTTTACAACTGTGTTTAGTGAGTGGGACAGCTGGGATGGGAAAAGTTGGGGCTTTTCAGCTATCTCTATGTGATTTCTATGGATTATCTGTATAACATGGTGGTTTCAGGGTAACTGACACTTTTACCTGTTGGTTTAGGGGCCCCAAAGCAGAGATAGATAGATAGAGATAGGGATAGAGATAGAGATAGAAGAAGAAGAAGAAGAAGAAGAAGAAGAAGAAGAAGAAGAAGAAGAAGAAGAAGAAGAAGAAGAAGAAGAAGAAGAAAGGAGGAGGAGAAGGAGGAGAAGATGGAGGAGGAGGAGGCAAAGGATAATGAAGAGGAGAAGGAGGAGAAAGAGAAAGGGGTGGGGAGGGCAGAGAGATTAGGGTACCAAGCAGAAGCCACATATCCTTTTATGACCTAGCCTTGCAATTCATGCATCATCACTTTTGCCAAATTCTATTGACCTAGACCCCTGGTCGGCAAACTGTGGCTCGCGAGCCACATGTGGCTCTTTGTCCCCTTGAGTGTGGCTCTTCCTAAGCCTTAGGAGTACCCTAATTAAGTTATTAACAATGTACCTACCTATATAGTTTAAGTTTAAAAAATTTTGCTCTCAAAAGAAATTTCAATCGTTGTACTGTTGATATTTGGCTCTGTTGACTAATGAGTTTGCGGACCACTGATCCTAGGCAGTTATAATAGTGAACATAGGTTCATGGGGAGAAACACACACTCTACCTCTTGATGAAGGAATGCCAACTTCAAATTATAAGAAGAGCATATAGGATGAGATAATAGCCATATTTGAAAAGTACAATTTGCTAATAAAATGGCATTTAGATTAGGTATTGTAGGATGATGTGGAGGAGATTTCTAAAAGTTCTTTCTGGACTTGGGTCACCTTTCACTCTGAGGAAAATATGGCAGTATCTGGGAGAATTTTTTACATGATATTGATGATAGACAAAATGGCAGTTAAAATAAATATGTTTGTATTTACACGTTGAATATAGAATGTGTGTGTTGTTTTTTTTAATTAGACTTCCTTTAAAATAAGTCTCATACTTGAAGTCCATGGGTCCTGAGGCCAGTTTACATGGGTAAAAATTTCATTTGAAGCTCTCATGTCCACATTATATAAACTCTTCATACTGAGTTCTTCATTAGTACATAGGACTGCTTTGAAAATCAAATAAAGTTCTATAGCAAATGTTTAGTGCCACAACTAGCCCATAGAAACAAATATATAAATACCAGAGGCCCAGTGCACGACATTTGTGCATTGGTGGGAGGGGGTCTCTCAGGTCGGCCTGTGCCCTCTATCATTCCGGGATCCCTTGGGGGATATTTGTCTGCTGGCTTGGGCCTGCTCCCACCACTGCCACTGCACTCGCCAGCTGTGAGCCCAGCTTCTGGCTGAGCGGCGCTCCCACTGTGGGAGTGCAGTGACCACCAGGGGGAAGCTCCTGCCTTGAGCACATGCCCCCTGGTGGTCAGTGTGCATCATAGCAATCGGTCATAGGATTTTATTATATAGGATTAGGTGTTATTCAGTTATTGAAATTTGTCTAAGAAAAAGTAAATGAACTATCTCAGACCCAGGAGCTTTCTGTTTATAAATTTAGAACAACAAAGCAGTAAACAAAAGAATCCCCAAATTGAAAACATTAAAATAATTGACTAAAAGTTAAACAAGGTATTCTTATTTACACATATTAGTATAAATCTTTTATAAACAGTGGGCTATGATTTTAAAGTACATTTGTATCATCCCATCTCAGATTTTTTTTAGAAGTAGAAATTCAATGTGATGAATGTAACATATATTTTAATTTTTATTTCCAAGCTTTAGAGCACTCTGTTTATTGGATTCATTTTTTTCTGGAAAATAAATGGAATATAGAGAGCTAAGTCACAATAAACAGCTGGTCAGATTTTATTCAGAGGTCAGTTAATATGTTTTAGGCTATAAGCACTAAAAGGCTATCATTTGCCATCCACTTTCACTCCCTACTACCAACATGCCACTCTGAGGTATAAAAAGTTAAAACATAAAATAAATATACAAGTCTCTAAAAGTGTCTAACCTTTAAATGGATGACAATATTGTAATGTTAAAATATATCACATACCATATAATTTTCTAAAATTTTATTAATTTGAGGATGCCTCTGCTTTGCAGGTATCCTCAAATACATACTTAGCCCAGAGGTTATATAACAACATTGCATTTTGTTGAGCATAGATAACATATTCAATTTGACTTACAGGTCACTTATAGTATTAGTTTTTTAAGCATAGAGCTTAAGTTGTGCCATAAGCAATGTTTTCCAATTTCATAGAGACCATTATAGATTCTGCTTTCTTATATTAAAGATATAAAACAAGTATATGTGTATGTTTATGTATATAAGTATATTTATTGCTTATTAGTTCTATTACTTATTCCTTTGATTTCTTATGATAGTATAAATGTATGCAGATAACAGTAAAGAAATAAATATGTGAGGTTATTTTTTTTTTACTTTCTTTTTATTTTACAAAAGAATAAAATAAATTAATGGCAGGAAGACAGGAATGATGAGCTGTAATATCAAACAGCCTCAAGGGAAGCAACCTGTAATAGGTAGTAAACAGACTTCTCTATTGGATTTCTTTTTTTCTACTCAAAGAATCTAGAAAAGTGGAACCTTTAAAACAACAAGTCTAAAGGCCTGCCCTCATGACTAAAATTTAACTGGAGTGCCCACAGCATTAGCATAATACTCAGAACCAAAACCAATTGAGCTACACAAGTCAATCTGGGGCTAGAGTAGTAGAAACAGATGTAAAAAATCAGGCTGATATACTAAAACTAGAGGCCTGTTGCACGAAAAGATTCGTGCAATAGGCCTTCCCTTCCCCTGGCTGCCAGCACTGGTTTTCCTCTGGCACCTGGCACCCAAGCCTTCGCTCTGGCCAGAGCCGCCTTCAATGCCTTTGCTGCTCCACTTTGTGCCTACATATGCAAATTAACCGCCATCTTTGTTGGTGGTTAATTTGCATATCTCGCTGATTAGCCAATGGGAGGCATAGTGAAGGTACCGGTCAATTACCGTTTGTCTATTATTAGATTAGATGTGTTAGTAACAACAAAAAGAAAGAAAGAAGATTTAGAGAGGTCAAGGTGAAATGATTATTGGAGCTCAGTCAAACATCAGCCTCCAGGCAATTCTGGAGAACCTTCTTTATGCAGGACTTTATTCTTTATAACAAGGAACCAATAATTTCTAGTTTCTTTCATTAGGATAAAAAAAAATTAGGGGTAAGAATGAATCACATTTTTGGCAGTTACATGCAAATACAATTACAGATTTTCCTCACTCTGATTTTTGCTATGTATGAGTTATTTTTGCTCTTTAAGAGCTATCCTTTTGTCCCACTTGCAATGAGCTGCCAAATTAATTTCCCAAACATGATTATGATGGATTTATTAAAATGTTGAAAGAAGTGTATGGACACTTCCAGAAAAAAAGCAGATGCAAATCGATGGCTAGTTTCAAATAAGCTTAAAAGACATAGTACAGATAAAAGGTGACGGGAAAAAAATAAAAACAACAATGATAAGCCTCCATACATGGCAACATTTTGTAGCTAGGTATATAGTACAAAGAAAATACATCTATCATAAAAACATATTGCACATGGAATTGGAATAAGTATGTTGTGCTACCAATGAAAGATATAAGATATGAGTAATTAATGTATTGATGTGTATACTTGTTTCTCAAATGGACTGACAATGCTTTATGTGCATGGCTTCTATAGCACTCATAAAAAATATTGAGTTACCTATACCCATATTGCAGGTAAAATATATAGAGAAAAACAATTAAAGGGGAAGGTCAAAACGAATGGATCTCCTATGATGACCATCATCTGGATCTTTTGTCTCAAGCTGGCTCTCCAATTTAGTAACTGGATATCACTCCAAGTTTTAATCATTTGGAGATTAATTCTTTAAACATCTACCTTAAATGGTATAAAACCTAAAACACAACCTTGGTTAATATATAGCTGAGAATTGTTTGAAATAAGTATGATGATGGCAAATTGTGAAGTTAAAACAGTACTTCACTCATATATTCAAGAGGCTCAGTCTTTCTTTCAGCTTTATTGAGATAAAATTGGCATATAATATTGTATAAGTTTAAGGTGTACAACATAACAACTTGATATATGTATTTATTACAATATGATTACCACAATAAATTAACACATTCATCACCTCATATAGTTACAATTTGTTTTTGTGATGCGAATTTTTAAGATCTATTTTCTTAGCAACTTTCAATATACAATACAGTATTGTTAGAATTATGTTATATGAAAGAAGTCAGAGGAAAAAAGACATACTGTATGATTTCACTTATATGTAGAATCAAAAAACACTGAACTCATAGAAATTGAGAATAGATTGGTAGTTAGAGGAGAGGGCAGTGTGGGTGGGGGGATGAATGAAGGTAGTTAAAAGGAAGCTCATTTTTTGGAGAGAGGTTGGAGCATTAATTAAATCACTATTTCTCATAAAATATGTTGATTTTTTATCAATATGGAGACAATCATCAAGAAACAAGTTGAGACCTAAAGGATAAAAAAAAAAATCTCAGTTTGCCCTAACTGGTTTGGCTCAGTGGATAGAGCGTCAGCCTGTGGACTGAAAGGTCCCAGGTTGGATTCCGGTCAAGGGCATGTACCTTGGTTGTGGGCACATCCCCAGTGCAGGGTGTGCAGGAGGCAGCTAATCAATGTTTCTCTCTCATTGATGTTTCTAGCACTCTATCCTTCTCCCTTCCTCTCTGTAAAAAAATCAAATATATATATATATATATATATATATATATATATATATATATATATATATATATATATATATATTTAAAAAAAATCTCAGTTTGATGTTAATTTGTTGTGCCTCTGATCCCTGAACAGTGAAACTCTTATGAAGCATTGCTTGGTAACCTTAACAGTGATTCTCAAACTTGAGTGTGTATCAGAGTCTCCTGGAGTACTTGTTAAAACATAGATGCCTGAGCCTCAACCTTTAGTGATTCTAATGTTGCAGATGTGTGGCTATTGAGAATTTGTTCTTCTAATAAGCCCTCAGTTGATGTTGATACTGCTAATCTGAAACAACTCTTTGGAACCATTGCCTTAGATTAAGAACATTTCACAATAATTTTCCAAGGTCCCCATATTGAAAAGAGGAACCAGCAAAATTATTAACCTCCTCCTTTCTCCGTTTAACCTTTAGTATTCCTTTTATTTTAAGGAAATATCTGAGTTCTACATTATCATATCAAATCTCCCAATTCTGTAATACTTCACTGCCTATGCTCCCAGGAACAGCAATAAAATTATGTTGAGATATGAACATGAATTTCTCATCAAGTTCTATTGGCTGAATTTTATTCAATGTTTCTAGTTAACTATAAGATTTAGTTGTTTAAACAAATTATAAAGAAGCAATATTTTAATACTTGTATTCCTTTTTTCTTTTCTTCATAGAGTAAATATTAGGCCCATGATTCATTCTGATGCTTTGATATCAATTTTAACTATGTGCCATTTAAATCAAAATAGAAAAAAAGAAAAATATATATTTAACTAATGTACAGAAAAATGTTAAACTAGTCTCAAAAATAAAGCTACATATAAATAAAGTATCCTATATAATAAAGAGGTAATACGCTAATTGTCCGTTATGTTGTTCGAGTCATGACCAGTCAATGGGTTCCGCATGCACAGGAGCTGGGTGGCAGGGATGGGAGTGGGGACTTCTGCCTCCAGCGGAGGCACGCCCAGGGCTGCCCAGCACTAAAGTCCCACCCAGCACTGAGGTGAAGGTGCCTGCCTGTATCCCTGGCCAGGGACATGATGCTGTCTGCCTGTGTCCTTAACCTGGTATGTGACACTGCCTGACTGTATCCCTGACCTGCGACTTGACCCTGCCTGTGTCCCTGACCTGGGACGTAACCCTGCCTGACTGTGTTCCTGACCTGGGATGTGGCGTTGCCTGTGTGCGACACCCCCACCCCCCAGCACAGAGTTGCTTAGATGTCTCAGTGAACTTTGCAATTGACCCAAAGAGAAACCAAAAGGGGAGAGGCCGGGAACTGTGGATTCCCAGCGCTTTAGTCATTTGAAAACAGCCCCGCTTGGAATACGAGGTGGCTATACATTCAGCTGAGAAGTGAGGGGGCTGAACACCACCGTTGCTGGGCTCTGGTTGGTCTGAGGTCCGAGGGTCCACCATGAGAAGGAAAAATCTGAGGGAGGGGCCCAGAGGAAGGGAGGACAATCGAAGGAAATGTGTCTAGACTTTCCCCAGCCCTCTCCCTCTTTCTGCTGCCTACAAAAGCCTCAGGCCCAGCCACAGTTCTGTCTCCACCTTTTAGTCCCCTGTTCTTCAACCACAGAGGAAAGAAATAAGGAAGGAGTCTGTGTTGCCTCCTTGTTTGCCTTTAAGATGCAATTCTGAGAAGTCAAGGAAACTTTTTTGGCTTTCTGTTGGATGAAGTAATTAGTTTTGCATCTTAAACCATGCAGCATAATTTACCTACTCCTGAGAGTGCTACACAGAACAAATTTGCTCAAAGAGGTGGCTATTTCACAAATTGAATTGTAACTGTTATGTGCAGTCTAAATTGCCCTGGCACAGTCACAAAATAAATATGGATAAAATTTGATGAAATAATTGCTAATTTTATATGTAATTATTATTTTTTTTTCTAAAAAAAAATCTTTATTGTTCTTGTAATTATTTTTATACAATTGAACATATTAAGGTATTTATTTAGGCACTGTGTTTTATGAGTAAGATCATTTTTATCTTGTTATAATGTATAGATTCAGAATATTTTATATATACACATTATGTATACACATATACATATGCATTATACATAAGTATATATGTTCAGAATATTTTAAAACATAGTATTATATTGGACCACTGGCTATAGTTTCATGTGTATTATTGAATAATTTTGTGCTGTTCAAGCAGCATATTTATTTACATGTAAATTCATGTAAATGGGCATTAACTTTTTATTGGTACACCTAAATAAAAATATATTAGAGAGAAATTATGAAGACAAATTGGTAAACTACATTCATAATTTCATTTAAGTACATTTTTAAAATATTTATTTTCCATCCTTTATGGATATATCACATTCCCTCTGGCTACTCCAAATAAATCAATAAATTTAATTAAAAAGAAAGAAACTACAGACAAAATACATTTAAAAGCAAATATTTTTTACATAATAGTTGGTAAATCAGCACAAATATCTACTTTATCCTTTCATACTGGTAATGTACATGACAGATAAATTGCATTTTACGTGAGTTATTTGTGTCTTTCCCAGCTGTACCTAACAATCATTTGTTTCTAAAGCTCCTTTTACCATATAAACCAATAGCTGTGAAATATGGTTTTATTGCTACTTTTCATAAAAGGGATTTATTTCCATTTTTAGATGAGATTATTTACATCAATATAAATTTGTTTTTGATATCACATATTAGCTGATTTAAGTAACTAAAAAATGCTTATTAATTAACATCATCTTCAAAAATTAAAAGACTAAATAAAATATTTTGACCAGGCCTGCAGAGGTTAGATTTATCCATTACATTGTTAATGCTTCATCTTTTTAATATATTTTATAGTTATGTCAAATACTTTGCTTATGTAAAGTATTTAAAATATTTTCCCCCCCTTCTTTTAAAAAATAAAATTTTATTACTATATGGCCTTCTATCAGCTTGATGGATTGCTTAGTAAAAGACTTGCTTGTTTCCTAACAGAAAACACAATGAGTTTATCTCAACTTACCAAGAGAAATGCTTCTTTGGAGAATGCACATTAAGTCCTGTGGTTTGGCTTGTCTCAGTTTTGATGGATGTCCAATTGCTTACAGTCCCGTAAGTAGGAGAATTAAAATAAAATGGCTATACTGGATGTTTAAGGTTATCATGGCATTAAACAGTCACTACTAGCATTTTAAAAAAGGATTAAATTACAGTTTAAAATGTAATGATGTAAACTGATAATGAATGAAATTATTAAACTAAGGGAATCTATTATAACACATAACTTCTAATATGCCTCAAGATATTCAGAAATTTTTAAAGTCAAGCAAAGAGGGAATATGCTGCAAAACTAGACTACTGAACAATTGGGGTCTTATTTTGTATGTTTGATGAAGGTATCTAACATAACAATGCTTTATGGGGAAGAAAATTTCCTGAGTACTTAGGAGATAAAAAGCCTCTGGGGAAATTGTGATTCTAAATGTTCACTGATCCCTGTGGGGTTCTCAAGTCTAACATTTTTCAAATATCTGTAAAGGAAACACATGACCACCCACACTAGAATTGTGATTGTGATCAAGCTATTAGTGTGTAACAAAGATTAATATCATTTGGATGAATATGTAGCAAACATTAGTAGTGTCATTTAGACCAGTGATTTTCAACTTTTTTCATCTGATGGGACACATAAACTAATTACTAAAACTTTGCAGACACCAAAAAATATATTTTTTTTGCTGATCTGACAAAAATAGGTATAATATTAATTCATTCACACATGACAGCTATTGTTGTGTTGGCAGTTGTCTTTTATTTTATTTGATGAAATAAGGGAACAAAGGTCAGTGCCCTCAACTAAATAGGTATTGCATGTTTAATTTTTTCTTTTTTTGTGGCACACTAGTTAAAAATTGCTTATTTAGATGGATATACTAAAATGAGAAAACACAAGTTTAGTTAAATATTTTGCTTTGTTTAGAATCCATCCCTGGTGTGTGTGTGTGTGTGTGTGTGTGTGTGTGTGTATGTGACTTATGAACTTGACGGGCTTGAAGGGGTGGGAGATAAATTTACTTTTTGTTTTTATGATTTGTACTAGAGTAAAGCAATATTCATTTATTTATTTATTTATTTATTTATTTATTTATTTATTTTATTGCTTAAAGTATTACAAAGAGTATTACATATGTCTCCTTTTCCCCCCGCCCTTGACAATCCCCTGGCCTCCCCTACCCCCCAGTGTCTTATGTCCATTGGTTATGCTTATATGCATGCATACAAGTCCTTTGGTTGATCTCTTACCCACCCCTCTCCTGCCCTCTCACCCTCCCTGGCCTTCCTGCTGTAGCTTGACAGTCTGTTCTAGGTAAAGCAATATTTAATTATTGTTACTCTGATTTTTTCAATATTCTTATTTAAAGGTATATTTTTCTATTTAGAATTATTTCAAATTTATTTTTTTACAAATTTATTAAAGAATAAAATGAATAGAGATTGAATTAGGAGCAAAATATCAAATATAATAATGTTCATATTTCTGAAATAATCTGAATTAACATAAAGTAAAATATTTCCAATGTAGAAAATAAAATATTCCATGAAGATCAAATATTTCCCCTTTAGAAAATAAACTATCCTATATTGGACAGTACATTGTATTTAGTAGTTATTAATTAAATATTTGTCATAGATGAATAAAAGCGTTATCATTCTATTTGGGTAGGTTTGATCAAAACCAAAGAGTTTATTGTTCTCAAGCTGTAGTTAGGTGTAAGAAACTGTACATTAATCATTCACACTCAAACAGAAGAAAGAGTTCATTAGCTAAAACTGTGCAGCATCTGTGTGTCACTAAATAAATTGAGCAGAATCACATGAGAAAATGAATTATCCAGGTAATGGGCTTGTCCTAATTCAAGGGGAGAAAATCGTAACAAGAAAAACATATCATTTTACTGGAGGATATGAGGTCTACTTAAAGTGCTTGATTTTAAACTGATTTACAGGGAACACAAGAGTGTGTAGACAACTCAAGAGTTGTGATGATTGTCAAGGCTCAGTTAGATGTTCTTATTCTATATACTTTCATCAAAAGAAGTTTTCAGCATATTGACATTAAAAATTGATGAGACTAAAGGAAAAACAGCTAAAATAAACTTGAAAAACATGGAGTTAAATGGCAAGTGGAGGCACAAGTATACATGAGTATAATTTTGCTCTACAGTTTTCCAAGACAATAGATATTATATATTTTTCTGAATCAAATAAATCTAGAACCCACTAGTGCCACATAGAGGTCCTCGATGGCTTGAGAAGCATGAAAAATAACATTAGTTAAACATTTGGCCCCAGCCAGTTTGGCGCAGTGGATAGAGCATCAGCCCATGGACTGAAGTGTCCCTGTTTCGATTTGGTCAAGGGCATGTACCTTGGTTGTAGACTCAATCCCCAGCCCTGGTCTGGGCACATGTGGGAGGTAATAAATCAATGTGTCTCTCTCACATCGATGTTTCGTTTCTCTCTCTGTGTGTCTCTTCATCTCTCCCTTCCACTTACTCTAAAAAAATCAATGGAAAAACATCCTTGGGTGAGGATTAACAACAACAAAAGTTAATTTGGCCCCACCAGTGTGGCTCAGTAGTTGAGTGTAGACCTATGACCCAGGAGGTCATGGTTCAATTCTCAGTCAGGGCACATGTCTGGGTTGCGGGCTTGATCCCCTGTAAGGAGCATGCAGGAGGCAGCCAACTGATGATTCTCTCTTATCATCGATGTTTCTATCTCTCTCTCCATCTTCCTTCCTCTCTGAAATCAATAAAATTTAAGAAAAATTGTAGGGAGAATTATGTCTTGCATTCAAGCTATTATAGTCCTCCCCAGATGATTTGTGCAAGCCTTCATTAGCTATCTGCTCACTAGCAAATAGGTTCACTATGCCCTGACCACACTTGACCATTGGGAATCTTATCCTTTAAATTCAACCATATTTGATATTCATATCTTAGGCATCTACCCATTATCATATTAGAGACCTGGCCACGTCCTGGGTTGAGTTTAAGCTGAGCACAAATGTCCTTCACTATAGTCTTCATCTTGGAAGCCACAGCCATGCTTGAGCCCTTCAGCCACTTAAACTCAAAAGTTTAGTATTCTCTTACACCTTAGGGCTGAAAGAGTTTATTTTGACTAATGATTCTAAAACATAAATTCTATTCATTGGTTGTCAGTAGGAGTGGGAGTAGGGAGCTATAAGGAAAACACAGATTTCTAAAGATTTCTATTCTCCTTCTTGATGTGCAGGTAGAAAACAGATTTGTTTTGCTTTCCCTTAGTAAATCCATAACAACTGATATGAACCAATACAAAGGTATTTGTCTCATTCTCCTCGCTTATAGAGTCATTTTCATTATTTATGATAGTTATGTTCTATCATATCTCTGCAAACACTGAATCAGTGAAGACTGAACCATGGCTCCTAGGCAAAATACAGAGTTAGGTTCCTGCAAGCTTCTGCTCGCAGCATTTCTGTCCACCAATCAATACAAAACCTTACTTGAACAAATATTTAACGTACTTAATTTCATCATAAGGTGCATCACAACTTTCTTGCTCTTACAAACACAAGACAACACTTCTGAACTATGCTTGCGGCCATTTTAAGCAACTAAATAACCAACAAAAAAACAAATTTAAGAAAAGGTGACACTAACCAGACTTTAAAAAGGACACTTGTTTGTAATATGAGAGCTAAAATAAAAAGGCAGATTATGGCCTTGTTTACTCTCAGCTGGGGAGATGCACATTAGGTAATTCAAAATTTTCATTGTTCTGCACATGTCCACAAATAACCATGAAAGTTTTGAAGGTACTGGTTTGGGGCTTACTCATAAATTTCAGTGAGGAGCAAATTCACAAATACAAATCTAAAAATAATGAGGATTGACCCTATATATGCACACATAAATAATTATATATTGTATAAGAATGTGCAAGGTATAATTAGTATATATGTATAGATAATTACAACTATGTAAATGATTTTGTCCTCATCAACAGACTAAGCAGGAATAGGTAAGCCAAGAGGAAGAACTGAATAATATATATTACAGTAATAATTGACAACTACACTTATTTCCTTTTGCCCTACAAAGAGTATTATTAAGTCTCAAAAAAAGATATACAGAGCTATGTGCGACAGAGAAATAAATAAACTAAGACGTGAGTATAGACGGGAAATATAATTTTATGTTTCCACAGTAAGAAACTATCTTAAGTAAACTGAAATATCATTTATTCAAAGCCATAACGACTATAGAGAAGTCAAGGTATGTAACCACTGACAATCAGAATTATAGAAAAGTATGCTGTTATTGATGGCAAGGTGCTAAGCTGAACTTAAGGAAAATAGAAAAATTAACCTCAAGACCCACCATATGTAAATTCAAAATCAGTAGAGAGCTTATGTTATATTATGACATAGGCCAAAACTATTTATTCATTCTCTTATATATTTATTTCCATGATACAAAATACCACAGTTTCTAAAAGCTGTTGAATATAATTGAGATCAAGTTCTGTGGAAAACAATTTTCAAAATGTAATGAGGAAATACAAATAAAGAGAAAATCTTTTCTAGGATATTTGTTCTTTATAGTTTTTAGGAATGTCATGAGTTAGATAACAGTTTCATAATTTAGTATCATCCTGCTTGCATTCTGTCAAAGTCCAGCCTTCTGTCCCACAGCAAGAGACAAGTGGATTCTCAGTACTGGGTCATGTAGCCCAGTGCAAATCTTGGCAATAGAAGTTAAATCTTCCTGAAAAGGAGGAGAACTTCATAAGATGACCAGTGAGATCGCTCATGACAAATGCATAGGGTAGAGTGAAGGTGAATTCTGGTGTGTCAATACTCAGGACTTAGACAGACAGTATATTGACTTTTCATGGTCTACTAGGACCCAAAAAGAGTATGGCAATTTTTCTGTATGCTAAGGCAATCTAGAAACATAGGTAATTTCACTTGGAGCAGGTACTGGAGCAGACTGAGGACAAAAGGTCATCAAATATAAGTATCAGGATCAATCTAAAGCAAAATTATCTGATATTAAAGTGAAGCAAAATTACCTCCTAATTCAGACTCATTTGGATCAGGAAGCTTAAGGATGATATTTGAACCTAAAAGTGCCATGTATACAGGTTCTCTGATCAGAATGAAGAAGAAGGCTTTGATTAAAAAGTTCAAATAGGTAATATCCTGTGCCAACATCATCCCTAAATGTGATCCAGGAGAAGGAACAGTGATAAGCAGACCTTAGGTATATGTAGAACATTTGGATGCATGATCTTTCCAATTTGGAGGGAGACTGAATTGCACTTGATTAATTCTCCTTTTCTCTGATGTTTCAGTTTTTACTAATCTATGTAACAAAAATCCTATCTAATAAAAGAGAAACATGGTAATTAGCCGTACATCCGCTACCCTTCCCATTGGCTAATCAGCGAGATATGCAAATTAATCGCCAGCCAAGATGGCAGTTAACCGCCAACAAAGATGGCGGCTAATTTGCATACTGCAGGCAGGGTAGGACAGCGCAAGCTGCCATCCAGGCCCCCATGTGTGACCTGGGGGTGGGGGCTCAGGCAAAGCAATCTCCGGAGCCCTCGCCGCCCACCAGAGACACAGGGCCCACTCCCATATGCGATCTGGGGGCAGGCGGTGCCAATCACCTCACCGGAGCCCTCCCCACCCACAGGAGACACGGGGCCCACTCCCGTGTGTGATCTGAGGGTGGGCGGGGGCTGGGGTGAAGGCAAGCGGTGCCGATCACTTCGCAGAAGCCCTCACCGCTCACCGGAGACACAGGGCCCACTCCTGGGTGCCCCTTCCTGCTCGCAGCAGAGCCCGAGGAGTCTGCGAGCATCCCACCAGCCTTCCAAAGTGTAATAAAGTGCATTTCCAGTGAGGAGAAGCCCGGGCTGGGGTGCACGGGTGCGGACAGGCGTGGGGTCCTCCAAGTGCTGGTGGCTTCAGGCCCAGGCTGCGTGGCCAGGCCACTGTATGCGAGCCAATGTGCCTAAGGCCGGAGGTTCCACTCTCCCGGCCAGTGCGGAGCTGCAGGTGCAGCCTGCCCCCACGTCCTCCGTGCCCGAGGGTCACGCTCATACCGCGCAGCTACTGGCCTCCAGCCTGACTCCCGCCTGGGGTCAGGGTCGGCGCCAAGCACAGGGGAGGCCAGAGGAAGAACCCCAAACCCTTAGCCAGACAGACAGTGGGCCCTGGAGGGAAGGAGGCTGCAGGGGCCAGGAGAGCCTGAGAAGAGGGAAATCCCAGGAGGAGGCACCTGGAAAGTGCAGTGAATTGCAGGAGAGGGTGGAACAGCCACACACTGGCAAACCCTGCCCACCCCAGGTCAGTGACGCGGGCCCTAAGTGCTCCTGGGCTTTGCCTTGCATCGCGGGGGTTATGCTGCCCGTGGGCCAGGCAAGCAAGGGCCACCCCAACCTGTGAAGTTTCGCACAAAGGTGGGGCGGCCACGTTCGGGTGGGTTTGTCAGGCCCAGGGAAGGCGCCTTTGCTCTCTGCGCCAAGATGGTGGCCAAGGGGCCCTCCGGAGACATGTGGTGACTGAACCCAAGCCCGTCCAGAGTCCTGCTCTCACTGAGAGGCAAGTAACTGGGCACCGCGCCCCAAATGCATGGGGAGCACCAGCGGCCTCCTCTCTCCTGCCCCGGTAGGTGGGAGGCCTGGTGGGATTCACAAGTAAAACGCAGACACTGTTGGGTCCCAGACCCCTTTTCTTTGCACACACACACCACCTGCCCTGCCCCCTCCCCACCATTCTGTGAGGCTAAGGTTCCTGAGCCCAGATCCAAAGACTTGCAAAGGGAACAATTCTCCCGGTGAGAACATGCAGGCACCTCCTGCCAAGGCAACCAAGTTTGACAAACAGCGCCTCCTGGGGTGGGGAAAGCAGAGTGCTGCAGAGCAGCACCGGTTCCCAGCTACCCCGGGGGCAGGTGGCCACTGGCCTCAACAGCTAGGCAGTGGCCCCTGCGTGTAGGTGCACCTAGGTCGCTGACCTCATGACCCCCAGAGCACGGACCCGCCTCCTGGTCCTAATTGCTTCTCCCCACTCCACACACACACACATGCATCTGCAAAGGCGGGAACAAGGCCCAGGAGGCTGCGTCCACGCCCTTGCTGGCGAAAGTCACACTCCAAGTGGCCGGCTGTGTGAGGGGCAGTGGACAACTCACTTGCTCACTCTCTCCCTGGAAAATCCCGGGCACACCTCGGCTCCTGCAACGTGCGGAATTAGAAATTGAACCATTTATTGTCTCCTAACTTTTCTCTGGTTTCTTTGGTCACTCACTGTGGCTGCCCCCACTGTTCTGAGTGGGCCCTGGGGGCTCCTCAGCCAGACCACAAATCCCCAAATCAAACACTCGCTTTCAGAAAGCCGGGCTTCTCTCAACACACCCTGCAACCTAAAAGGTTGCCTATCCGTGAAAAGCTCAGAGGAGGACCGAGCTGGGAAAGGACAGCTGGTACATGGCGGGGTCCTTGGGACCCGAAAAGGTGTAGGAAAAAAAATGTTTTTTAACACATTTCAATTTCAAGAAGTAAAAGCAAAACCGAGAAAGAAAACCTATGATTTCGAAGCCTGAACATCCACAGGAACCTCAGCGCGATCCTGAGCCGCCGCCACCTGCCCCAGCGCAGGATCCAGGCCTGCCATCTGTGACGGGGGGGGGGGACGGGGGCGGGGACGATGGAGCAGACACCGCAGGATTGGGTGTGCCATCTGCCACCAGGGGAGTGGGCCTAAGCCAGCAGGTGATTATCTCCCGAGGGGTCCCAGACTGTGAGAGGGCACAGGATGGGCTGAGCGGCACCCCCTCACCCCCACCAGTGCACAAAATTTTGTGCATGGGGCTTCTAGTATATTATAATATTAAATGCTAGGCAATCTAAAAACTTAAGTTAATATTTCAAAAATTAAAATTCTTGGCTATCAATGTTATATTTTGGCAAATGCAGAAAAAAAACACAGGGAATATATGTAGTTATAGCATAGGAAGTAAGTTCCTATAGAGTACTTATATGTAAATATCTTTATATAATTTGTAGTTAGTATTACTGAGGATTTTTAAAAATTTAAAAAAATGTTTTCAATTACAGTTGACATACAATGTTAGCTTCAGGTGTATAACATAATGGTTAGACATTTATATAACTTATTAAGTGACAATTCCATAAGTCTAGTACCCATCATACACCATACATAGTTATTACAATATTATTGACTATCTTCCCTGTTCTGTACTTTACATCACCAGGACTATTCTGTAACTACTAATTTGTACTTAATCCCTTTAACTTTTTCACCTATCTCCCCAATGTCCCTCCCATATGTTAACCAACATAATGCTCTCTGTATCTATGAGTCTGTTTCTGAGGAATTTTTTTTTAAAATATATTTTTATTGATTTTTTACAGAGAGAAAGGGAGAGAGATAGAGAGTTAGAAACATCGATGAGAGAGAAACATCGATCAGCTGCCTCCTGCACATCTCCCACTGGGGATGTGCCCGCAACCCAGATACATGCCCTTGACCGGAATCGAACCTGGGACCTTTCAGTTCGCAGTCCGACGCTCTATCCACTGAGCCAAACCGGTTTGGCATCTGAGGAATTTTTTAATGGTATTCTGTACATGCTCTGGGAAAGAAATACGTGATACTTTGTACATTTTGTCACAGGAATAATTAACTCAAGCACTTCTATACCAAGCCAAATCCTCCAACACTATTTTAGAGTGATCATGATCTCTCTCTCTCTCTCTCTCTCTCTCTCTCTCTCTCTCTCTCTCTCCGTTAATCCTTATCTTAGGATATTTTTTCCATTGTTTATTAGAGAGAGTAGAAAGGAGGGAGCAAGGGGGGAGAGAGACAAAGAGAGAGAGAAACATTGATGTGAGAGAGACACATCTATTGGTTGCCTTCTTCACTAGCCCTAACTGGGCCCCAGGATCAAACCTGAAACCCAGGTATTTGCCCTTGACCAGAAATTGAAACCACAACCCTTCAGTGCATGGGCCGACACTCTATCCACTGAACCACACCGACCAGGACTAGAGTGATCATGATCTCTTAATAAATATCCAACTACATCCCAAGGACATCCTATTTTATTTTATTTTAAATTTGCATTGAATTTATTAGGGTGGCATTGGTTAGTAAAATTAAAAAGGTTCCAGGTGTACAATTCTATAATATATCATCTGTATATTGTACCATGTGTTCACCACCTCAGGTCAAGTCTCCTTCCACCACCATTTATTTCCCCTTTACCCTCTTCTATTTCTGTCCATCCTCTCCATTTCCCTCTGGTAACATATGAGTGTTGTTTTTTTTTCTTAATCCAATCACCTTTTTCACCCAGCTCCCCAACCCCCTTCCCATCTGACAGCTGTCAGTCTGTTCTCTATGAGTCTGTATCTATTTTGCTTGTTAATTTATTTTGTTCATTAGATTCCACATATGGGTGAAATCATATGGTGCTTGCCTTTCTAGGACTGTCTTAGCATAATACACTCCAAGCAACGCATCCTATTTTAAACAATTGCATATATACTCCTAAAATTGCAGAGTGGTTTTTTATTACTTTGATTTCAAAAAAATCTTATGTAAAACTTTCTTGCCAGCCTGCTGTACCTTTTAGATGCTTGTGATAGCTGTCCTTCAACAGGCACTAAAGTATTTCATTAGTAATTTGTAAATCTCTTGATGGACTGTGAAGATGAATAAAAGCACTTGTTAGTGCTACAAATGTTAGTCTGCAATTGCAGATGAGTATACATACAATGCTACTTAATCACAATCTACTCTCTATTAGTTTATTTTTTCCTCATATGATTAGTCATAATAATGAAAATGAAAGTGTGAGAATGAATTTAAATCTTATTTCAAATATTTGTGTTAAATATATGCTAATCAAATTTAATTAATTTAAAATCCCATAAAAGAGTATCAACATTTTTACAGTTTTGTTGCATTTGGTTTCATTGTTTTAAACGTTTAAAAGGCACCCTTGATTACTTAAATTTATAAAGAATGTAAATTAAACTATTTATTATTATTACCTTAAATTCAACTGTTAAGAAATAATGTTTGACTCAAATATTTTGAGGGGTTCAAATTTATGAAAATATTTCCTAAAATGTAGAGAGTAAAAGCATTTTTTACTGAAAACAATGAACATGACAAAAAGCAAAATCAAAGAAATTTATTAAAATATAGTTTTGAGCTTGGGTTTAGTGATAACTTTTTAGTTATACCACTATAAGTAAGATCCATAAAAGAAAAAAATCTAAAAGCTGAACCTCATTAAAATAAAAAATAAAACTTTTGCTCTGAAAAAAACATTGTTAAGGGAACGAAAAGGCATCTACAAACTAGGAGAAAATTTTTGCATATCTGACAAAGTAATTTATTCAGAATATGCAATGAACACTTTCAACTGAACAACAAAACAACAAAAGCATAAACTTCCCAATTAAACAATGGGCAAAAGATCTGAACAGACACCTCCCAAAAGAAATATATATATATATATATATATATATATATATATATATATATATATATATAATATATATATAACATAAACATATGAAAATATGCTCAACATCATATATTTTTAAAGAACTGCTAATTAAAACAACAA
The DNA here is from genome assembly GCF_963259705.1 of Myotis daubentonii. Taxonomy (NCBI): domain Eukaryota; kingdom Metazoa; phylum Chordata; class Mammalia; order Chiroptera; family Vespertilionidae; genus Myotis; species Myotis daubentonii. Next base: position 114,632,392 of record NC_081861.1, read on the forward strand.
TGAGCTATCACAGCACACTTATTAGAACAGCTAAAATCCAAAACAATGATAATACCAATCATTGCTGGTGGGAATGCAAAATGTTACAGCCACTTTGAAAAAAAATGTTTCAGTTTCTTACAAAGCTGAACATACTCTTACTATATCATTCAGCAATCACTCCCTTTGGTCTTTACTTAAATGTGTTTAAAATTTATGTCCAAACAAAAACTTTTACATGAATATCTATAGCAGCTTAATTTATATTTGCCAACATTTGGAAGGAAACAAAATATCCTTTAGAGGTGAAAGGATTAAAACAAACAATCTTGTGATACATTGGAATATGTTTTTAGTCATAAAAGGAATGAGCTATCAAGCCATGAAAAAACAAGGAGGAAGCTTAAATGCATATAAACTAAGTGAAAGAAGCCACCCTGAGAAAGCTACACACTGTATGATTCCAATAATATGACGTTCTGGAAAAGGCAAAATGATGGAGATAGTAAAAATATCAGTGGTTGTCAGGGGTTACAGGTAGGGATAAATAGATTGAGCGCAGTGAATTTCTAAGGCAGTGAATATATTCTACATCATACAGTAATGGTGGACAGATGTCATTATGTAAAGAGTGAACCCTAATGTAAACAATGGAATTTAATTAATAATAATTCTATCTAATAAAAAAGAAACATGGTAATTGGCGTATGACCGCTACCCTTCCCATTGGCTAATCAGCATGATATGCAAATTAACTGCCAGCCAAGATGGCGGCCGGCAGCCAGGCAGCTTGAAACTAACATGAGGCTTGGTTGCTTCAGTGACGGAGGAAACCAGCGTTCCCCGGCTGTCTTGCTGGCCTCTGAGCCTGCAGTTTGAAACATTGTAACAAATATAGAAGCTAAACAAAACCCTAGAAACCTGCTTTCAGAGAGCCAGGATCTCAGAGCTGGAGTTATACATTGTTTTGATTATAGAACTGAAACAAACCAGATACCTTCTTTCAGCAGCAGAGGCCTCAGAGCTGGAGTCAGAGCTAAAGCTGGCCCAGAATAAAAAGAAAAAAAAGAGAAAAAGAAGCAGTTGGGAGCTTCAGTCCCAGCCTGAAAACAGCCCTCAGCCCCTCACCCAGACTGGCCAGGCACCCCAGTGGGGACCCCCACCCTGAAGGGTGTGTGACCAGCTGCAAACAGCCATCATCCCTTCACCCAGGCTGGCCAGGCACCCCAGTGGGGACCCCCACCCTGATCCAGGACACCCTTCAGGGCAAACCAGCCAGCCCCACCCATGCACCAGGCCTCTATCCTATATAGTAAAAGGGTAATATGCCTCCCAGCACCGGGATCAGCGGAGCCGTGAGTCCTCCAGGCACCGGGATCTGTGTGACAGGGGGCAGCGCCCAAACACCCTGATCACCTTGCAGCTCTGTGTGTGACAGTGGATGGGGCCACAACCTCCCTATCGGCCCTGCTCTGTTCGTGACAGGGGAAGGCGCCCCAACCCCCTGATCGGCCCTGCTCTGTGCCTGATACGGGGGAGCTCCCCAACCCCCTGATCGCCCTGCGGCTCTGTGTGTGACAGGGTGCAGCACCCCAACCCCCCACCCCACGGGCCCTGCTCTGTGTGTGACGGGGTAGAGCCATAACCTCCCCATCGGCCCTGCCCTGAGTGTGAGAGTGGTGGCGCCCCAACCCCCTGATTGTCCCTGCTCTGTGGGTGATAGAGGGTGGCGCCCCAACCCCCCCCATGGGCCCTGCTCTGTGTGTGATGGGGTAGAGCCATAACCTCCCCATCAGCCCTGCCCTGAGTGTGACAGTGGCAGTGCCCCAACCCCCTGATTGGCCCTGCTCTGTGCATGACAGGGGGCGGTGCCCCAACTCCCCTATCGGTCCTACTCTGTGAGTGACGGGGGGAGCTCCTCAACCCCCTGATGGGCCCTGCTTTGTGAGTGACAGGGGGGAGCTCCCCAACCCCCTGATTGACCCTGATCTGTGCATTACAGTGGGGAGCTCCCCAACCCCCTAATCGGCCCTGCTCTGTGCATGACAGGGTACGGAGCCCCAACCCCCCTGATGGGCCCTGCTCTGTGCGTGACAGGGGGTGGCACCGCAACCTCCCAATCGACCCTGCCTTGAGTGTGACAGGGGGCGGTGCCCCAACCCCCCAATCAGCCCTACCCTGACCGTGACTGAGGGTGGCATCGCAACCTTCCAATCTGCCCTACTCTGTGCATGACAAGGGAAGGCACCCCAACTCCCCAATCGGCCCTGCTCTGAGCCTGACCAGGGGCTGCACCTAGGGATTGGGCCTGCCCTCTGCCACCCGGGGGCAGGCCTAAGCCAGCAGGTCATTATCTCCTGAGGGGTCCCAGATTGCGAGAGGGCACAGGTGGGTTGAGGGGTCCCCCCTCCCCCCGAGTGCACAAATATTTGTGCACCAGGCCTCTAGTATATCAATAATGATTCTTAAATTTTAACCAATGTGCCACATTACAAAGTGTAAATAAGAGGGGAAACTGTGTCCGTGGGAGGCATGGGAATTCTATACATTATGCTTGATTTTTCTATAAACTCAAAACTACTAAAAATAGTCTATATATGTAAATTATATATGTAAATATATATACATATAAGTAGATAGATTTTATTTTACATTATATATATGCATAGTATAAATTGTTTTCAAATTATTTAATTTCTATAATTCCAATGTCTATAAATGGACACAGAAGCAAATATTATGGACATTGCATTACCTTTCATCAGGTATGTTTGATTATAGTAACTTCTAAGTTGTTTATATTTTTTTCTCACTCTTTTTTGACCTCTTTATATTCACTTTCAGCATAAGACATGTTACTTGTTTCCCTCTCTGTAGTCACTTTTCCTTCATAATTTTTCATAATAATACTCCACTTTTAAGAAGCAACTCCTTGGCCAAATCCTTATCATTAATACATTCATTTATATGCTGAGTGGCCAGATTATTATGACCACCTGACGTTTGTAGACAAATTAGCTATAATTTTGCGCTGAAGTTGCTAGAGGGCCAGACCATTATAAATAGGGAAGCAGGTTGTTTACCACGACAGTAGAAGTGATTTTTTTCTGAAGATATGGGTAAACAACGCGATTTAACAGCCTTTGGACGTGGAATATATATATAGTGGCCAGATTATTATGACCACCCCATCAGTACTTCATTGGGCCACCTTTTGCCTTCAATACTGTGGCGATGCTTCTTGGCATTGACTCCACGAGATGTTGAAAGGTGATGCGAGCAATCTGACACCATGCTTGATGAATAGCACTGTCCAGTTCTGTGAGATTTGATGGTTGTGGAACCAGCTGCCCGATGGTTCCTTTAACTTTGTCCCACAAATGCTCAATTGGATTGAGATCTGGTGATTGTGGGGGCCACCTAAGCAGTGTAAAGTCTCTCTCATGTTCTTGAAACCACTCCTGCACAATACGAGCACCGAGGCATGGTGCATTGTCTTGTTGGAAGAAGCCATCTTCCTTAGGATATGCCATCAACATGATAGGATGAACTTGATTAGCAATGATACTTAGGTATGTTGTGCTATTCAGACATTGTTCCACACAAATTAAAGGGCCCAAATCATGCCAGGAAAACATGCCCCAAACCATAACACTGCCCCCACCAGCTTGAGGGGTTGTACTCATGCATGTGGGGTGCATGCTTTCATGCTGTTTCCGCCAAATTCTCACCCTGCCATCTGCATGATGCAAGTAGAAACATGATTCATCAGACCACATGACTTTTTTTCCAATGCTTGATTGTCCAATCCTTGTGTTCCTGTGTGAATTGGAGACGTTTTATCTTGATAACTGCAGACAGCAAAAATGTTCAAACAGGCCATTGGCTGTTTTGCTGATACTCGCTCTATGGCTCCGAGCGCCAACAATCATCCCACGTTCAAAGGTTGTTAAATTGTGTTGTTTACCCATATCTTCAGAAAAAAATCACTTCTACTGTCGTGGTAAACAACCTGCTTCCCTATTTACAATGGTCTGGCCCTCTAGCTACTTCAGCGTGAAATTATAGCTAATTTGCCTACAAACGTCAGGTGGTCATAATAATCTGGCCACCCAGTTTATATACTAGAGCAGTGATGGCAAACCTCTGACACACAAACTCATTTTTTTGGCTGATTTTTCTTTGTTTAATGGCATTTAAATATATAAAATAAATATCAAAAATATAAATATTTTTTTACTATAGTTGCAAATATCAAAAATTTCTATATGTGACACGGCACCAGATTTAAGTTAGGGTTTTTCAAAATGCTGACACGCTGAGCTCAAAAGGTTTGCCATCACTGTACTAGAGGCCTGGTGCACGAATTTGTGCATACGTGGGGTCTCCTGGGGTGGCCTGTGGAGATGTGGTCCCAGCTCATGCCCCAGCCTTGCAGCCCCACAGCCCTGCAGCCCTGTCGCCCTGCCTGGCACCCTGCCTTGGCCTGGTGCTGCCCCCTCACCTGCTCCACCATCCCACCTGTGAGGCCTTTGATTGGGGCTGGGCCCCCGCCCGGCTCCCTCACTCCCTGCTGCAGCCACTGGTCTCGGTCTGTGGAGCAGTGATGGGCCCCGCTTGCATCTGCCTTGACCTGTGCGGCCCACTCACCTGCTCTACCATCCTACTATGGTCCTGGGGTCCCGTTCTTGTCAGAGCTGGCAGTGCCTCCACTGCTGCCTGCTGCCAGCACCACATCACCCACGCCTGCCATGTTCTGTGCTGCCCCCTGGTGATCAGCGTACATCATAGCGAGCAGTTGAATTCCTGGTCTAATGGCTGAGGGAACAATTTGCATATTAGGTTGTTATTATCTATACTAATAAAAGAGAAAAATGGTAATTGGCGTACGACGATACCCTTTTCATTGGCTAATCAGGGCTATATGCAAATTAACTGCCAAATATGATTGGCAGTTAACTGCCAACTAAGATTGGCACTTAACTGCCAACAAGATGGCGGCTAATTTGCATATGTAGGCACAATGCAGGGAGGCGAAAGGGAAAGCAGGAAGAAGCCCCCTGCCACTGACAGTGATTGGAAACCCAGGGGGGAGCTAAGAGCTGGGGGGCAGGGCAGAGGCGGCCCTGGGGCCGCCTCTGCCCTGCCCCCCAGCCATGATCGGAGAATCAGGTGCCTTTGCCGCCCTGGCCAGTGATAGCAGGAAGTAGGGGTGGAGCCAGCGACGGGAGCTGGGCACGGTCGAAGCTGGCAGTCCCAGGAGCTAGGGGTCCCTTGCCTGGGCCTAAAGCGGAGCCCACGATCGCGGGGCCGCTGCAGCTGTGGGTCCCCGCTGCCCGGGTCGGATGCCTAGGCCAGAGGCGTTAGGCCTGGGCAGGGGCGGAGCCTGCAACCGCGGGGAGCTGGGGGTCCCCTGCCCAGGCCTGACAACTCTGCCGGAGGCCTCAGGCCTGGTCAAGGGGCCAATCCAGTGATTGGTGATCAGAGGGTGATGAGGGTCAACTCCTCTGGCCGAGGCATCAGGCCTGGGTGGGGGGCAGAGCCGGGGATTGGGGGGATATGATGGTCCCCTTGCCCAGGCCTGAAGCCTGAGTCAGAGGCGTCAGGCTTGGGCGGGGGGTGGAGCAAGCGATCAGAGGGAGATGGGGGTCCCCTGCCGAGGCATGATTCCTGGGCCAGAGGCCTCAGGCCTGGGCAGGGGCCAGAGCCAGTGATCGGGGGGAGATGGGGGTCCCCTGTCCAAGCCTGACACCTCTGGCGGAGGCGTCAGGCCTGGGCAAGGGGCCGATCAGGTGATCAGAGGGTGATGGGGGTCTACGCCTCTGGCCGAGGCATCAGGCCTGGGCAAGGGGCCGATCCTGCAATTGGAGGGTGATGGCGTCAACGCCTGAGGGCTCCCAGTATGTGAGAGGGGGCAGGCTGGGCTGAGGGACACTCCCCCCCACCACCCAGTGCACGAATTTCGTGCACCGGGCCCCTAGTATAGGATATAAAATATATCATATATATGTCTTTCGGAGAGATAGTTAAGTGTATGAACACAGATAACTTTTTCATTTATTCATTAATGCATCAGAATTTAACTACTGGATGCTTATGATGTATCAGAAAATACTCTGATCTCTATAGGTTGGAAATACAAAATAAATAAATATGATCATGACAGGAACAGGGCTATGAAGATCATAGAGCTAAGTAATGAGACCTCAAACTGTGCATGGTTGAGCAATTGGTACTGGGCAATACTTCTGACTATAAACAACTGTAAAACTGGTCAAAATATATAAGGCAATTATTTCCATGTTTGGGACAAAACTAATATTTAATAATCTTTATGGTTTTCTGCCACAGGGAAATTTTCAGACTGTGATGAGGGAAAGTGGAGCCCAAGCAGAATACTGTCACATTTAAGTTTGAGGAAAGAAATCAGTTCATGACAGGTTAGACAGCTAATATGTGTGTGTTAGCATACTAGGGAAAAAAAGAGAAGGTGCTCCAGAAATCTACATAATGATCCATTGTAGGCACAGGGGAAAAAATGAGGTAGACTTGAAAAAAGTATGAGATTCCATGAGGCCAAACAGAGAACAATTGTTAGAAAATAGTAAAAATACTGGATATACAGTGCTAGTCACTAAATCACACAGTGCTAGAAGTTTAGTCATGCTGGATTTTTGCAATGCTCAATGGCACCTGCAGCATTTGGTGATCATTATAGAAAAACCATATCTCAAGAGTTGGTTATTATAGCCCTAGAAAAACAGTTGCACTAAACCTCTTCTAATGAAGCTTAAACTCAAACCATAAAAGCTTCAAACCGATCCACTAATAAATTAACTGATTTCCAGAGGAAAGCTCAGTAATCTCATAAGAAAGAACCCAAAATCCAGACTCTTAATGTACAAAACACAAACAATGCTATAAAAAATCAACAGATATTCAAGAAGTGACCTATTTCCAAAATAATAAAATTTGAGAGGAGGCAGGAGTATCAATTATCACACTGTACCTCAAAATCCTATATAATAAAAGCATAATATGCAAATTGACTGATGGCCAAACAGGGGAACGACCATCTGGAGGACTACCTGGGGCCACACTATGACACCCACTGGCACCAGGACAGCCAAGGCAGGTGCAATGTGATTGGTCAGGGGTCTAGCCATCACCCTATGATCACCCCGCAGAGGGAGGCCCAGACCACTGACCAGCAGGCTGCGGCAGATTGGCGGGGCCTCCCTCTGCAAGGGAAGCCCAGATCCCGGGTGCCACAGGGAAGCCAGTGCCGGCAGCTGGGGGAAGAAAGGCCTACTTTTGCACAAATTTTGTGCATCGGGCCTCTAGTAGTTATTCTAAATACCTATGTATACATAGTTTTAAAAATAATGTCATTTTGAATGGACAGATAAGGAAATATAGATGTGGAAAGTACAAAAATGACCTAAATAGGAAGTGTAGAACTAAATACTACAATATCTATAATGGAAATTATACTGCATGGGCTAGATGGAAGTAGCAAAGCCTATCTGTGCACTTAAATACATAGCAGTAGAAATAATGCAATTAATTTTCTTAGTGCTGAGGAAAAAATGAACTTTAGTAAGATTTGGGACAATTTTAAGTGGTTGAATATATGCATATTTGAGTCTTGTATAGAAAAGAGAGAGAAATTGGGCAGAATAAAACATTTGATGAGATAATGGATACAATTTTTCCATATTTAATAAAAACATGAGCTTACATTTCCATGAAGCTTATTGAAATCAAAGCAGGATAAGAAAAATAATCAAGGCCAGGGTGATGTGGCTCAGTGGTTGAGTGTTGACCTATGAACCAGGAGATCAAAGTTTGATTTCCTGTCAGGGCATATGTCAGGATTTCAGGATCAATCCACCGTGGGGGGTGTGCAGGAGGCAGCTGAACAATGATTCTCTCATCGATATTTCTATCTCTCTTTCCATCGCCCTTCCTCTCTGAAATCAATAAAAATATATTAAAAGTAAATAATAGATAGATAGACACATCATTGATTACCACAGAAAATTGAAGATAAAGAGAACATTTTGAAAGCAGAGTAAATCAAAACATTATATACAAGGGGATGGTTTGTGATTCTCATCAGAATTAATGGACTCTAGAAAACAAGAAATTGATATATTTGAAATACTAAAAGAAAAAAAAGTCTAAGGACATACATTAAATTAAGAAATGTTTATTCAAGAAAACTTATTAAATCTCAGTAAGAACAGATAGTCTGTGGCACTTGAGCCACAATCTGTTTTTAGCTCCCCTCCACCTCAGCACAATGGAAGCTCCCTTCTGTATGGTGTGGCCAAGAAAACTCCCTTTTCCTCAGCTGTCTGTCAAATGCTGTGGTATCTCCCTGGCATGACAGGACATTAGTATTTCTTATCCACTGTATTCCATGATTTAAAGATGAACTCTAAAGTTATTGTGGTAAAGAGCTCCCTTCCTCCTCCAAGCTTTCCTTGTAGGTCAAAGGCTACACCCCGGATGTGGCAAGGCAAGAATACTATAGTCTAGAATGCCTTGGACCCTGCTCACTTGTGAGGCAGAAGTTCCAGACCAGGAGAGGCCACCTGAGAAAAACATTATCTACTGTTTCTATCTAGCACCCTGTTCATAAATCAGGGGTGTCGCTCCCAGAGAAGCATGCAAGTGTCCCTGCCCTAGCTGCATAACTGTGGCTCATAGATTTGTCCAAGGAGAGAGGTGGGCCATAATAACAGAGAACTCTGAAGTTTTCCCCAAAGGAGCTGAATTTATTTGGAAGAGACTTTGGGAAAGTTCAAGCCTAGGAATTATCTAAAAAACAATGGATATTTGAATGGTTAGCAATTAAGAAAAGGCTGGTAGCTCCATAAGGGCAACTAGGTTCACTATAGGCTAGTAAATTTACCAGCAAGAGTCAAGAAAAAAGACAGCTAGGGAAAGTCCTTATTGTGAATTAAATTCAAAAAATGATCACAAAAATTATCCCTAAAAAGGGACACAAGTGGAATTTGATCAGAGTAGTGAACAATTTATGCCCCCAGGGCATTCTAGAAAACAATAGAGTGTTTATTATACTTCTCCAGATAAACAGAACCCATAAGAGGTATACATGTACAAGGAGATTTATTATGAAAAATTGGCTAACATGATTATGGAGGCTGATAAGTCCCAAGATCTACAAGGTAAATTGGTAGGCTGGAGACCCAGAAGAGCTGTTGGTATAGTTCCAGTTGAAAGACTGGCGGACTTGAGATCCAGGAAGTACTGATATTTTAGTTTAAGTCCACAGTCAGGAAAAAGCTGATATTTCAGTTTGACTGCAGTGATGCAGAAAGAATTCTCTCCAGCTTGTGGGAGGATCAGCCCTTTTGTTCTACTCAGGCATTCAGCTTATTGGATGAGATCCATGTCCATTAGGGGAGACAATATAATTTACTCAGTCTCCTAATTTTAATGTTAATCTCATTTTACAATTATTGCAGAAACAGAATACTATTTGAGCAAATATCTGGGCACCCCATGGCACAGTCAAGTTGACACAGAAAGTTAATTATCATCAAGCAATCAACTGACAATTTGTAGAGTCTAACAACTGAATGTGATAAGGGCTGAATACAGTAATCAGAAAGGATTTAAAGAAAGCTCTGCAAAAAAAAAATGGTCATGTCAAGGTGGTTGTGGGCATGCTCAAGGCTGAACCCTCTAAGGAACAACATCAGAAAATGTTCAATATAGGGGAAATAGATGTCACTAAAGAGCCAACCAAGTCAGTAAACAACGGAATTAAGCAAGACACATGGAGGAGATATATCCAGATTTGCTACAATACTTATTTAACGTGTCCTTTAAAAAAAAAAAAATTACAGCCCTAACCGGTTTGGCTCACTGGATAGAGCATCAACCTGTGGACTGAAAGGTCCCAGGTTCGATTCTGGCCAAGGGCATGAACCTTGATTGCGGGCACATCCCCAGTAGGAGGTGTTCAAGAGTCAGCTGATCGATGTTTCTCTCTCATCGATGTTTCTAACTCTCTATCCCCTCTCCCTTGCTCTCTGTAAAAAATCAATAAAATATATATTTAAAAAAATTACAAGACATGCCAAGTATCAGGAAAGTATAACCTATACATAGGAGGAAAAGCAGTAAAATAAATTGCCCAGGGTAGGGTCCAGTTATTGAATTTAACAGACAGTGATTTCAAAGTGGCCATTATAAATATATTCAAACGTCTAAATGAAATGATACAAAAAGAATTATAGGAAGTTTTGATGAAAATATCTCATTGAAGAGACAATATCAATATTATAGAGTTTTCAAAAAATAACCAAATGGAAATTTATATCTTGTAAATAAAAATAACTGAGATGAAAAATTCACTATGGTCTCAACAATATTTGAACTGGGAAGAGAGAAAATCAGTAACACAGATCCAAGATTGATAGAGATTATAGAATACAAAGGATAAAAATAAATGAATAAACAGAAATTCAGTGAAATATGGAAACCATTAATCACACCAGCATTTGCATAATAGAAATACAGAATTAGAAGAAGGAAAGAAACAAGCAGAAAAAAATATTAGAAGAAATAATGGCTGAAAACGTAACAAATTTGTTAAAAACCCAGGCTACACATTCAAGATCTATATATATAAAAACCAAGCAACCAGAACAATGGAACAACCAGAACAACTACAACGACCAGTCACTATGACGTGCACTGCAGTGGCCAACCAGCCCAATCGGAGCCCCAATTGGCCCTCCAACCTCCCGCATCCCCTGCCCTCCTGCCAGCCAAGCTTGATCAGCTCCCATTGGGGTGGGCTGGCCAGACCCCATCCATGCATGAATTCATGCACAGGGCCTCTAGTAGATATATAATATGCAAACATTTTCTCCTTTATTGTGGGTTATTTTTTCACCTTGTTGATGGGGTACATTAAATGGCAAAACTTTTTAAAAAATAATTCTTTATTGTTGAAAGTATTACACATGTCCCCTTTCTTCCCCCATTGACCATCTCCAGCCCACCCCCATCCACCACCCCAGGCCTTCACTGCCCCATTGTCTGTGCCCGTGGGCCATAAATATATGCATACAAGGTCCTTGGTTGATTACTTCCCATTCACTCCTCATCCCCGCCTTCCCTCTGAGATTCCACAATCTGTTCCATGCTTCCATGTCTCTGGATACACTCTGTTCATCAGTTTATTTTGTTACTTAGATTCCACATATGAATGAGATCATATGATATTTGTCTTTGATACTCTCCAGGTCCCTCCATGCTGTCTCAAAGCATTAGAGATTCTTCTTTTTAAAGGCTGTATAGTATACCATGGTATAAATATGGCACGGCTTTTTTATCCACTAATCTACTGGGCTGTTTACACATAATAGCTATTGTAAATTGTGCTGCTTTGAACATAAGGATGCATAAATTCTCTCTGATTGGTGTTTTGGGTTTCCTATGATATATTCCTAGAAGTGGGATCACTGGGTCAAATGGCAGTTCCATATTTAATTTTTTGAGGAAACACCATACTGTTTTCCATATTGGCTGCACCAGTCTGCATTCCCACTAACAGTGTACATACTAGGATTCCCTTTACTCCACATCCTTGCCAGCACTTGTCGTTTGATGATAGCCATTCTGACAGGTGTGAGATGGTACCTCATTGTCATTTTAATTTGCATCTCTCTGATGACCAGTGGCTTTGAGAATTTTTTCATATGTCTCTTGGCCATCCTTATGTACACTTTGGATAAGTGTCTATTAGGTCCTTTGCCTTTGCCTGTTTTTTAATTGGATTGTTTGTCTTCCTTTTGTTAAGTGGTATGAGTTCCTTATATATTTTGGATATTAACCCTTTATCAGATATGTCATTGCTAAATATATTATCCCATACAGTGGACTGCCTTTTCACTTTGTTGATGGATTTCATCAAATACAATTTCTACATCAATTGGTATGATCATGTGATTTTTGTCTTCTAATCTGTTTATGTGATGTATCACAGCTATCAATATGAGTATATTGTACCATCCTTGCACCCCCAGAATAAATCCCATTTGACCATGGTGTATAATCTTTTTAATGTATTGCTGGATTTGATTTGTTAATATTTTGTTTAGGATTTTAGCATCTATGTTCATCAGAGATATTGACCTGTAATTCTCTTTCCTAGTAGTATGTTTATTTGGTTTTGGAATTAATGTAATGCTGGCCTCCTGGAAAGGACTTAGAAGTGTTCCTTCTTAATTTTTTAAATACTTTGATAAAAATGGGTATTAGTTCTTCTTTGAATGTTTGGTAAAATTCCCATGTGAAGCCATCCGTGCCGGGACTTTTGTTTGCAGGGAATTCTTCAATTACTGCTTCAATTTTATCAGTAGTTATCAGCTTATCCAGGTTTTCTGATTCTTCCTGATTGAGTTTTGGAAGATTATATTTTTTAGGAATATGAACATTTCATCCAGGTTGTCCAGTTTCTTTGAACATAGTGGTTCATAGTATTTTTTTATGATCCTTTGTATTTCTGTGGGTTCAGTTGTTACTTCACCTCTTTCATTTCTAATTTTGTGTATTCAGGGCCTCTCTCTTTTTTTGTTGATGAGGCTGAGTTGATGTGCATCAATCTTGTTCATCTTTCCAAAGAACCTGCTCTTGGTTTTATTGATCTTTTATATAGTGTTTTATAGTCTCTATGTCATTTATTTCTGCTCTGATCTTTATTATTTCCTTCCTTCTACTTACTCTGGGCTTTTCTTGTTGTTCTCTTTCTAATTCTTTAAGGTGTAGGGTTAGATATTTTATTAAAAGTTTTTCTTGTTTTTTGAGGTAGGCAAGTAATGCTATCAACTTCCTTTTTAGGACTACTTTCACTGTGTCCCATAGATTTTGGGTTGTGTGTTCATTTTTATTTATTTCCAAGATGTATTTTATTTCTTCTTTGATATATTTGATAACGCATTCATAGTTTGATAACATGCTATTTAGCATCCATGTGTTTTTATTGTAATTCATTTCTAATTTCATAGCATTGTGATCTGAGAAAATTCTAGTTATGATTTCAATCTTCATCATCTTGTAGTGACTTAACTTGTGTCCTAACATGTGGTCTACTTTTGAAAATGTTCCATGTGCACTTGAGAGGAATGTACTAGTATATTCTGTATCTTTGGGGTGAAATATTCTGTAAATATCAATTCCATCTGATCTAGCGTATTGTTTAGGATCAGTGTTTCCTTGTTGAATTTTTGTCTAGAAGATCTATCCAGTGATGTCAGTAGGGTGTTTGTCCTCTACTATGATTGTATTGCTGTCAATCTCTCTTTAAAGTATCCCAGAATTTTGTTATATATATATATATATATATATATATATATATATATATATATATATATATTTGGATGTTCCTGTGTTGTGTGCATATATGTTTTTCAGAGTTATATCCTCTGGTTGTATCAATCCTTTTAGTATCATAAAGTGTCCTATATTATCCCTTGTTAAAACCTTCACTTTGAATTCCAGTTTTTCAGATATGAGTATTAATATCTCAATTTTTTTTTCATTTCCATTTGCCTGGAAATTTTTTTTCCTCCCTTTACATTCATTCTGTGTGAGTCCTTTGTTCTGAGGCAGGTCTCCTGTAGACAGCAGATATATGTCATGTTTTCTTATCCACTCAGCTACCCTATGTCATTTGATTGGAGCACTTATGCCATTTACATTTAAGGTTATTATTAATAGGTGCTTATTTATTGGCCTTGTTATTCTTTATGGCTGTGTTCTTCTCTTTCCCTCTATTTCTTCTTCTTATAATCAGCCCCTTAGTATTTCTTACCATGCTTGTCTGATGGTAATAAACTCTTTTAGCCTTTTTTTTTGGTTTGTCTGCAAAGCTCTTTATTAATTATAAAATAAAAATAAATTAGCCTTTATTAAAAATTTTATCATCAAAGACAGTGTTAAAATTAATAGGTAAGCCACATATTTTTAAAAAATATGTTTCTATTGATTTCAGAGAGAGGAAAGAAAGAGAGAGAGAAACATCAATAATTAGCATGAACCACTGATCTGCTTCCTGCATGCCCCCTACTACCTTTAGGGCCTGCAACCCAGGCACATGCACTGACCAGGAATTGAACCATCACCTCCTGGTTCATGGGTCGACACTCAACCACTGAGCCACACCAGCTGGGTGACAAGCCACATGTTAAAAAAAAACATTATCCAAACATATACCTGACAAAATTATTGTATCATGAATACATAGAAATATTAAAACTACATAAAAATATGGCCACAAAAACCTATACATACACATCACAAAGAAATATTTCAAATGGTCATAAAGAAGCCCAGTGAAAAGATGCTCAACACATGTATATCTCTGACAAAAATTAATTTGAAATGCATATATATGTATATATATATTTATATATCTGCAAAATTATAAAATTTCCCCAAATAGAAAAGGAGAAAATATAGGTGGCTTTTGGTTTATTGATCACTTAGATACAACACAGAAGTATGATCCATAAAGAAAAGATTGATAAGTTGGGCTTTCTTAAAATTAATATTCTTTGTTCTATGAAAAACACTATTAAGGAAAATACAGGCATAGATGGGGAGAAAATGTTTGTGAATCACCTGACAAATTACCTATATTCAGAATAAATATGAACACATAAAACTGAGCAATAAGAGCACACACTTACCAATTATAAAATGAGCAAAAGACCTGAACAGATAGATACCTTACTAAGGAAGTTAAGTAGAGGAAAATAAGTATATAAAAAGATGCTCAACATTATATATCATTAGGGAAATACAACTCAAAACAATAAGCAAATACCATTGCACATTTAAAAGTCCAAAAAGCTGACAATGCAAAATGCTGGTGAGGATGTGAAATAGGAATGCAAAATGGCAAAGCCATTTTGGATGATGTTTTAGCAGTGTTTTATAAAACAACACATACTCTTCTAAAATGATTCAGCAATCATGCTCCAAGTTATTTACTGAAATCAGTTGGAACTTATGTCCACACAAAAACTTGCACAGGAATGTTTACAGCAGTCTTAGTCATAATTTACAAAATTCAGAAGCAACCAATATGTCCTTTAATAAGTGTATTAATAAGCAAACTGTGGTACATCCATACAAAGGAATATTATCCTATATAATAAAAGGCTAATATGCAAATCGACTGAACAATGGAACAACCAGTTGCTATGATGCACACTGACCAGTAGGGGGCAGACACTCAACGTAGGAGCTGCCTCCTGGTGGTCAGTGCGCTCCCTCAAAGGGAGTGCCTCTCAGCCAGAAGCAAGGCTCAAGGCTGGTGAGCAGAGCAGCAGTGGCAGGAACCTCTCCCGCCTCCTCAGCAGCGCTAAGGATGTCCAACTGCCTAAGCCAGGGGTGGGCAAACTTTTTGACTCTAGGGCCACAATGGGTTCTTAAACTGGACCGGAGTGCCGGAACAAAAGCATGGATGGAGTGTTTGTGTGAACTAATATAAATTCAAAGTAAACATCATTACATAAAAGGGTACGGTCTTTTTTTTTTTTTTTTTTTTAGTTTTATTCATTTCAAACGGGCCGGATCCGGCCCGCGGGCCGTAGTTTGCCCACAGCTGGCTAAGCCATCAGTTAGATGGCATACCAGAGGCCCAGTGCATGGATTTGTGCACTGGTGGGGTCCCTCGGCCTGCCCTGTGGGGATCAGACTGAAACCAACATTCTAACATCCCCCAAAGGGTCCTGGATTGAGAGAGGGTGCAGTCCAGGCCAAGGGACCCCAATGGTGCACAAATCTATGCACTGGGCCTCTAGTAACAGAATGAGGAAAAAAAACAACATGATCATCTCAATGAATGCATAAAGTTTGATAAAATTCAACAATCTCTCATGATTAAAAAAACCTCAACAATATAGAAAAAGAGAGAAGGGAACTCAACATAATGAATACCATTTATTTATGCAAAGCCCACAGCTAATACCACACCTTTAAAAATTAATCATATGTCTACATTATGATGCCACAATTCTACACCCTCATATTTATCCAAGAGAACCAAAAACATGTCTTTAAAAAGACTTATATGTTTTGCTGTTAAGACGGTTAGGGCATCATCCTATATACCAAAAGGTTTTTTGGGTTCGATTCATGGTCAGGGCACACACCTAAGTTGCAGGTTCAATACCTGGTTGGAGTGGGTATGGGAGCCAACTGATTGATTTTTCTCTCACACCAATGTCTCTCTCTCTCTCTCTCTCTCTCTCTCTCTCTCTCTCTCTCTCTCTCTCTCTTCTTATCTTTTTCTCCCTTCCTCTCTCTCCAAAATCAATAAAAGCATATCTTCAAGTAATGATTAAGAAAAAGAATTGCACACAAATGCTCAAAGCAAATTTATTAATATTGGTCAGAAACTGGGAGCAACTCAAATAACCATTAATAGGAAAATTCATAAACCCTACTCAGTATTTAAAATGGAATGAACCAAGCGTACATACAATAGTGTACATAAAGTTAGACATGCTATAAAAGTGAAGCTGGGCACAAAAATACATATTGTATGTTTCCAATTAAATGAAATTTTAGAAAAATCAAAAGTAATCTATTGTGGCAAAAATCAGAAGAGTTTTCTTGTAGGTAATCAATGGAAGATATACGAAGGAAACTTTCTGGAATGACATTTAGTTGCATAAATTTGTCAAAACTCATATGATTGTATATTTAATATATGTACATTGGAGTGTATGTAAATTTTACCTAAAAACTGTTAAAATTATCATACTCTAGTTAGTAGTTGATAGGGGTGTTATATATATTATGTGTTACCTATTCTTAAACTAATGTGTGTGTATTTTATCTCAAGGAATTTATCAATATATAAAACATATGGAAGTTAGGTTTCTCATTGTTAAACAAGAGATTTACATACATAGAAAGAGGGAAAACTAGAATATGTTCTATTTTGTGAGAGTTGGAAGGATCAGTATATACTTATTCCATGATATATTGATGTACTCATATATACATATATAGAAAAATATTTATACATTGAGAAATATATACAAATATTGCATATAAATATATATATATATATATATATTTGTATTTTTAAAATCCCCTAGTCAGTCAGAGAAAGATAAATAGCACATGATCTCACTCATTTGTGGATTATAATGAACATCATAAACCGATGATCAATGGAGTTTCTTAAAGTAAATACAACAGTTATAATTTGGCTTACTTAGAGAATATATAACTTCCTTTCTCAAATTAATGAGAATCAATTGCTGTACTCTTGGTTATTTGTACTTAGTTCCCCAATCCTTTTGATACTAAATGGTAATTTTTATTAAAATAGGACGTGAATTTCCCTGAATATGTGGACTTTATATTTTCCAAACTAAAATATTGTTTATGGGATATGTATTTTAACTTCATAGCAAGTTACCCAACAGATTGTATATACAGGTGCATATGTATGTGTCTCTCTCTCATATATATATATATATTTGCCAATAAACAGTTAAGTATAGTTATTAGAAAAACACAATTATAGAAAAAAATCACATATACTTTCAGACAGTCTTTGACACTAAAGTGATTGTTCCTTATATCTATACCATATTTTCTATAGATTTATTATTTAGACTATATCATCATGATATCACCAACCTGAGAATCCTGTAGAAAATATTATTTTCAAGCAATCCACAATAAAACAAACCATCCTTCAATTATAATGCACTATTTTCTATAAGACATACTCATAACTGTTTTTTAAATATTTTCTTAGATGCTTTTAATGTTTAGATTGCTAAAGTATATTCATCAACTTCTTTAATCAATAAAAATGATATGAGTCATTATTCCAATTACGTAAATGAAAATTTTAGGCTTAATGATTAAGTAAATAGCCCAAGGCAATACAGCTAATAAGGAGAAGACACTAGAAAACTTTTATGTCTGACATTAAAGTTTTAAATATATTTTTATACCTTTCCAAGAATAATGAGGTAAAAATAATTCTAATAAATCTATGGCTAAATGCTGACTGTGTACTTACTGATTTGTGAGACTATTTGAAGTTTAAATTGACATTTTAGTTGCTTGCAATTGTATGTGTTCACTGACACTGAAAGACCTTGACAAAACTTGAGGCTTTCAGAGCCATCACTATCCATGCATTTCTTAAACCAATGTTCACAGGTGTGGGAGAGAGAAACTATCCCAATAGACAAGTAAAAGTTTATGAAACCAGAAATATTTAAAACTAATGACCTCAATGTGAGTAACATACTTGAGTGTCTTTGAGTTAAGCATGCTTTGGAGCATTTCAGTTATTATGTTTTTATATAGAGAAAGAAGACTTAAACTATATTTCATTAGTTATGGAACATAATGTGAGTAGGTAGACTTAAAGGTCATAATTCTTACACAAGAAGAATCCATCAATTTAATTGTAGACTGAAGGATACAATAATTCTAATTATTCCTGAAGAATTAGAAGTAATTACTAAAACTAATTATATTTGTCTGGCCTGAGGTTAACAGCTGGCAATGAGTGACACTTGGCTCTCTACAAAAGACAAGTAATTATAAATGTTTGCTTGAACCCATTGTGGATGGAATTTATGAAAATCAAATTTAAGTTAATATGCACAGAGTTCTGAGTACTAACTTCAATGGATAATACGTGAAAGTTTAGGATCAGGTTATCAGATGTGTTATGGATTGGTTGGAACCAAAATAATACCTCCCCACAGAATAAAAGGTCAACTTTCCAATTTAATTTTTTTCAGGGTACAAAATCTTATCAGATGTGAAGTGGTAGCTTAGGATAGAAGCAGATGCAGCAATTTGCAGCATAACTTATCTTGGTCCCCAGAGTCCCTAACACAAGGAACACAGATGCTGGTGACATGTACTATGCAAGGTAAGATCAATTCATGTTATCAAACTGCCCCTTTGACTCAGGTTTCAGTCACCAAAAAGAAATAACTTCAACAAATGAAACACTTTCATTTAAGAATATTTTTATTAACCTTGTACTCTCCCTGTTCTTGGGTCAAATTCAGCATCCAAAAAGGAAAATACAGTTGATCCTTGAACAACATGGATTTGAACTGTGTGGGTCCACTTATACACAGATTTTTAAAGTAAATACATACAGTACTGTAAATGTATTTTCCCTATGAAGTTCTTCTCGAAATTTCCTTTTCCCTAGCTTGCTATCTTATCTAATAAAAGAGAAACATTGACCGTACCTCTGCTACACTAGCAAGCCACGCCCACAAGTCCATCAGAGCGACTATATGCAATTAACCCAACCAAGATGGTGGCTGGCAGCCATGGAGCTGGAGCAAGCAGGAGGCTTGGTTTCCCCAGCGAGGCAGAAGCCAAGCTTCCAGCCTTCCCTGGCTGTCTGTGGCCTCACTCGAGGCAACAAAGTTTCAATTGTAGAAGAAAAATAAATCCCAGATACCTGCTTCCAGCCAGCCTCCACTGGGAGCTTGGGTGGCTGGGGGCTGTGGCCAGCCTGCAAACAGCCATCAGCCCCTCACCCAGGCTGGTCAGGCACCCCAGGGGGGACTCCCACCCTGAAGGGGGTGTGGCCAGCCTGCAAACAGTCATCAGTCCCTCACCCAGGCTGGTCAGGCACCCCAGGGGGGACCCCCACCCTGAAGGGGCTGTGGCCAGCCTGCAAACAGCCATCAGCCACTCACCCAGCCTGACCAGGCACTCCAGTGGGAACCCTCACCCTGAAGGGGGTGTGCACAGTTTGAAAACAGCCCTCAGCCCCTCACCCAGGCTGACTAGGCACCCCAGCAGGACCCCCACCCTAATTTGGGACACCCTTCAGGGCAAACCAGCCAGCCCCCACCCATGCACCAGGCCTCTATCCTATATAATAAAAGGGTAATAAGCAAACTGACCCTAACAGCAGAACACCTGGGAATGACTGGTCACTATGACACACACTGACCACCAGGGGGCAGACGCTCAATGTAGGAGCTGCCCCCTGGTGGTCAGTGCTCTCCCACAGGGGTCGCTCTTCTCAGCCACAAGCCAGGCTGATGGCTGCCAGTACAGTGGTGGTGGTGGGAGCCTCTCCCACTTCCTCAGCAGCGCTAAGGTTGTCCGACTGCAGCTTAGGCCTTCTCCCCGCTGGCAAGTGGACATCCTCCGAGGGCTCCCGGGCTGCCAGAGGGATGTCTGACTGCAGGCTTAGGCCCAATCCCCCAGGGAGTGGGCCTAAGCCAGCAGGTGGACATCCCCCGAGGGGTCCCAGACTATGAGAGGGCACAGGCTGGGCTCAGGGACCCCCCCCTCCCAGTGCACAAATTTTTGTGCACCGGGCCTCTAGTATTGTAATAATACAGAATATAATACATATAACATACAAAATATCTGTTAATAGACTGAGTATTTACATTATCCATAAGGCTTCATGTCAACAACAGGCAATTAGTAGTTAAGTTGTTGGAGAGTCAAAAGTTATACATGGATTTTTTAAAAAATATATTTTATTGATTTTTTTACAGAGAGGAAGGGAGAGGGATGGAGAGTTAGAAATATCAAATATCGATGAGTGAGAAACATCAATTAGCTGCCTTCTGCACACCCCCTACTGGGGATGTGCCAACAACCAAGGTACATGCCCTTGACCGGAATCAAACCTGGGACCTTTCAGTCTGCAGGTCGACATTCTATCCACTGAGCCAAACCAGTTAGGGCATATACATTTTTACTGCACAATGGGATCAGTGCCCTGAGTCCCTGAGTTGTTCAAAATCAACTATTCTTTTCTAAAGAAAGAAAGCAGACTTTCCTTGACCAATATTCCTAACCTCAGCTTTCCATTGTTCAAAAGAATCCTAGCTTTCTGATGTTGAACACCTTTCCTATCTTATTGGCCTCTCTTGTATCTTTTTTTTGAGAAATGTGCATTCATATTCTCTGCAATTTTTAAATTGCCCAGTTTGTCTTTATTATTAACTAGTAGCCCATCGTGCAATATTGCACACAGTAGGCTGCCCGTTGCTTCAGCAGGAACCGATGGAAACCTCAGTGTGCTTCTGGGAGCTGCACTGCTTCCAAGGGAGCTGGGAGGGACCCAAGCCAATTCTGTGGCAAGTGGGAGGGAGCCAGGCTGTTTCCGTGGGAGGCAGGCCCGCTGTCTCCTCTCTGGGCCTGCACTGGGCTGTGGAGGCTGTGGGCTGGCCTCCTGTCCCTGTCCAGGTCCACTTCGGGCCTCACCTGTGTGTGCAACCTCCTCCTGTTTATTCGTGACCCATTAAAGCATCCTGGCTGAATTTGCATATATATATATATCTCCTATCTAATAAAAGAGAAATAGTGTAATTAACCTTACCTCCGATATGCTTCCCATTGTCTAATCAGGGCGATATGCAAATTAACTGCCAACCAAGATGGTGGCCGGAAGCCACGCAGCTGAAGCGAACATGAGGCTTGGTTGCCCCGGCGATGGAGGAAGCCAAGGTTCCCCGCCTGCCATGGCCCAGCTCTGAGCCTGAAAGCAACAGCTCCAAAAGCAACTTTGTTTAAATTATAGAAGCTAAACAAACCCCAGATACCAGCTTTCAGCCAGCGGAGGTCTCAGAGCTGGAGCTGCCACAGTGTTTCAATTATAGAAGCCAAACAAACCCCAGATTCTTGCTTTCAGCAGCTGAGGCCTCAAGCTGGAGCCGGGTCTCAGCTCCAGTGACAGCCATAGAAGGTAAATAAATCCCAGAATAAAAAAAGAAAAAAGAAAAAAAGGAGAGGTTGGGAGCTTCAGTCACCCGCCAGCCTGAAAATGGCCCTCAGCCACTCACCCAGACTTGCCAGGCACCCCAGTGGGGACCCCCACCCTGAAGGGGGTGTGACCAGATGCAAACAGCCATCAGCCCCTTACCCAGGCTGGCCAGGCACCCCAGTGGGGACCCCCAGCCTGAAGAGGGTGCAACCAGATGCAAACAGCCATCAGCCCCTCATCCAGGCTGGCCAGGCACCCAAGTGGGACCCCCACCATCATCCGGGACACCCTTCAGGGCAAACCAGCTGGCCCCCACCCATCCACCAGGTCTCTATCCTATATAGTAAAAGGGTAATATTGAAACTGACCCTAACAGCAGACTGAGAATGACTGGTCACTATGACACACACTGACCACCAGGGGGCAGACGCTCAATTCAGGAGCTGCCCTCTGGTGGTCAGGGCGCTCTCACATGGGAGGAGCTCTGCTCAGCCACAAGCCAGGCTGATGACTGCCAGTACAGCAGTGGTGGTGAAAGCCTCTCCTGCCTCCTCAGCAGCGCTAAGGATGTCCAACTACAGTTTAGGCCTGCTCCCCGCTGGCAAGTGGACATACCCCGAGGGCTGCTGGGCTGCCAGAGGGATGTCTGATTGCCATCTTAGGCCCAATCCCCCGGGGAGCGGGCCTAAGCCAGCAGGTGGTCATCCCCTGAGGGGTCCCAGACTGCGAGAGGGCCAGGCCGGTCTGAGGGACCCCCCTCCCCCCCCGAGTGCACAAATTTTGGGGCACCGGGCCTCTAGTGTATATATAAAAGCCTAAGCAACCAGCCAACTGGCCTAGCTATGACACACAATGACCACCAGGGGCAGATGCTCAATGCAGGAATTGCTGAGCAACAGCAACTTTGCAGAGTGCACTGTCACACTCTGGGACCCCTCAGGGGATGTTGGACTGCCGGTTTCAGCCCAATCCCCACAGGCCAGGCTGAGGGACCCCACCTGCCAGAGGGACCTCACTTACTCTGTAGATGTCCTTCAAGCACCAGCACCGCCTCAGGTGGGTCCGGCTGGGGAGGGACTGCTGGAGGTTGGCTCCAGGACATGTCCAACTTGTCTCACCCAGTCCCACCTTATTGGCAACCTTATAATTTACTTTCAATTTGCACAAATCTGTGCATTGAGCCTCTAGTATACTAATAATAAAATTTGGGATTTTCAATGTAAAAGAATAAAAAGATAATCACATTTAATGTTTTGGGTATTCTTAATTTTTTTGGTTTTCTTTATAATTTTTGTCACTCAATAAATTATTTCAGTCTGACATTCTTTATTGTTCCTTATATCTATATATTTATTTCAGAATTATATATTATGAGACATGGATCCAATATTTCTTCAAATACTTCTATTTCTACATTTTTGTCTTTCTTTATCCAGGATTCCTATTCCTTGGGTTTTGGAATCTCTACTTCCATCATCCATATGTTTTTAACTTTTGCTTTATAATTTTTTATTCTTTTATACTTTTTCCCTTCCAGGGCAGTTTCTCAGTGTAGGTGTCAAATTGACAAATGTTTCTTTAGCTGTGTACATTCTACTGTTTATCTATCATATTGTTAATATATTCCTTAATTTCTTTTACTGCATGTATCTTTCGTACCCATTTTACTCCTCCAATGTTTCATTGTTTTGGATTGTGAATGATTATTATTATCGGGTGTGATAAATGGTGTAGATGAAGTGCTGAAGGATCTACAGCTCAAGCACTTCAAGAGTAGAAAACTATAGATTAACATTAAAATTATAGATACATACTTATTTTATAACATTACTAGAAATTTCTGATTTATCTTACCAAGGATTCCAAATTTTACTGGAAGGAAGATGACTACAGATACAGGATAATTAGCAAAGCCACTTTTGGCTTCTAGGGGACCTGAGAGGACACACAGTTTCCAGTGATTCAATTGTGCAAAAGAGCATCTCACCAGATCTGGTGAACTCAATGATTATTTTTATACTAGTGTCCCAGTACATGTATTCATGCACATTGAAAGTAAATTAATTAGTCCCTTTGGTACAGGGACTAAAGCAGGTGGTCCTGGGTGGTGGCTGGGGGGCAGTACTGGGAGAGACAGGCCGGACATGCCCTGGAGCCATCCTCCTGTGGTCCCTCCCTGGCCAGCCGCATCTGGACCAGTGCTGCGGCTCAAAGGGTATCAGCAGAGTGAGCAGGGCCCCTCCAGCAGGTGGTCCCTCAGCCTGGCCTGCGGGGATCAGCAAAAACCAGCTCTCTGACATCCCCTGAGGGGTCCGAAGTGCGAGAGGGATTGCAAGGAATTGGGCTCCCTCCTCTCTGGTTCTGGGATGCATCACCTGAGAGCCACCTCTGTCAAGTGGCTGCAGCTCAGTAGCTCCTGCATTGGGCATCTGTCCCCTGGTAGTCAGTGCGCATCATAGCTAATGGCTGGTCGGGCAGTCAGATGGTCACTTAGCAATATATATATATATATATATATATATATATATATATATATATATATATATATATATATATATATTGCCATTTTGTATTTAGCATGTGGATCTCCATTCAGGCAGGACTTATATGAGTAATATAGAATGTTTGTTGATAGTTGGGCTCTTCCAGGTTTGGATGCAATTTAGCATCAACATGGGAACCTCTTTATTTGGGAAAACAGAAACTATACCTAGATGCCCCTAAACAATATTTTATATCCAGAATGCCATGAATATTAAACGGTCATTGCCCTTCAGTAGTAGTTACTAGAAATTTTTGCTGTTTCTGACATTCTTAAAGTAATAAGGTATTTTTATTGATCTCTGATTGTTTGTATTTAAAAATGGTAGTTTGAATGCCATTATTATCAGTTAAATTCTTAAATAACCTGATTATCTTATTTACAGAAAAATATAATCTTCTGTAAAAGCTATTCTTAATTAATTGTAAGAAAGAATATTTCTCACATAAAATAATAACTTACTAATAAAATGTAAACATTTATTATTCAGCATTAAATATGAAATGTGGTTTATTGCAAAAATAATCAGTTTAAAAAATTAGAATATTTGTATAGAATAGTAAGGTATTCTTTCATTTGTTTGATAGTATTTTTTTAAAACAAATATGTGAAAACTTATACTTAAAGGCTAAACAATGATCACTGTGCAAAACTTTCCATATATTACAATAAAGATTCTAACTTTCCACATATTACAATAAAGATTCTATTCTCAAAATAATTTGTGAAATGTCTCATTTGGACATAATGGAGCAAGCCAATAATACTTTCTTTGGAAGGGGCTCAATGGTCACAAACTCATTTCCTGAAATTAATTTGATTCATATAAATAACCTAACAACACACAAAACTTTGCCTCCTAAAAATGTGAATGACAATGGTAGCACAAGTCAATGATTTAGAGGGCATTTCCAATGAATTAAAAACATATTTTGAACAAAATAATTTTCTTTAGAATTGGTATAGAGCCTTCAAAGATGGTCTATTTGAAGTTAAGAATATATATATTTGCTTCATCTCTTTATGATTATACTTTACATATAGCCAGAATGAAAAAATAATTAAGAAAAACTGTCATTGTTTTTCTGTTCATCTGCTTGGTGTGTTTTTTTCACTATTTTTTTCACTATTTGATGATCTAAATTATCCAAGTAATCAACTTGGATTTATTCTTTTCTTCTCTTTTTATTAACACTGGTCAATTTTGCTTATGCAGACAAAACATAGATTTTGAAAAAGTTATCCTATTACCACTTTTAAAAAATTGAAAGATGTCATACATTTAATTGATAGAGAAATAAATAATAGAGAAGCATTTTAAATTGTTTCAAGTATTTAAATTATTTTTCATCCAGGAAGATGTTATCTATTGAAATAAAATAGAATTTAATAAATGTCCTTTAAAATATCTGTATTAACATTGATTCTTTAGAAAAAAAATACACCTTTTGCAATGTTTTATAAAATATTGATTGCGTGTACAAAAGATATATATTATTTATCTTAATTACAAAACATTGTTGGACTTCCAAGACAATAAGGAATGCAACCCTTCAATGAATAAATGAAATCACTTTATATGCTGAAGATTGAGACCAGATGCCTTTTATGACCTTATATTACACAATTATGATTCTGTGTTTCCATATTTTGGGAGCACCAGACCCACTAATTTCCTGAATTGAATTTATGCTTTACCATATTAGCATGGTAAAATTACATTTTCCATTAGGTATTGCTGACTATCATTTATACTGCTTATACTGCTATTTGGTAAGGTATTAAAGCATGATTCAAAACAAAGCCAAGTTAAAGTCATCCCAAAGAAATAGAAAATAAAATAACTTGTTTTTCTGTGGTTTAAGATGCAGAAATCTTATATTCTCTATTTTATTGCCGTCTTTCAAAAAAACGAGCTTTCTATGTTTTACTCTACCCTAAAGTTCATGATGTGAATGTTGTTTTCCATGTTCTTGATTTTGCTTTTATTTTCTTCACTTTTTTAAATTCAGTATATTGATTTTCAAGTTCATTAGTCATTTTAGCCCTCCTACTGTGTAGTACTATGGGCCTTGAAGAAACTAAAAATGTTTTGCATAGCAATTGTTCTAAGGAGTCACACCATAATGTTAATAAGAAAATCAACTGCTAAATAAATGCAGAAAGTATCACTTTAATCCTGAATGATTTACAGAAACTCTGCATGTAAAAATTCACTTCCAAAAGAAATTTTAACAAGAAACACTATTATGTTTCTGAAAATTTTATTTTTATAGCATCTTATAATTTTGATATTTTATAACACTTCTTGTCCTATTCTTTAAAATTGTATCTTACAGTTAGCAATCTAAAATATTTGATATTTTTATTGAGTATTCTCTATATTCCATAATATTATCATCAAGAAAATATTCTAGCTATAGCTGCTACTGTATCTGTTACACTCAGAGAAAATTCTGCTAAAGAGAACATATTCACAATTCTATTTTTATATTTAAATATACAAGCATTCCTATGTCAATGTTTCCAGTTATTGAATTATCACCTCAATTTAGAATATTTCTTTTAAAATATTTTACATAGAAAAGTCAAACAATTTGTGTCTGTTTACAATTATTTTGAAGTTTTCCCTATTTAGATGCTGCAAACTTCTCTAATTTCTTTCCATTGCAGCACAGAATATAAATGAAACCAATTAAAAATAGATGGTTGACCAAAGGATTGATCCCACAAGTTGATATATTCCACAGCAGCATTACCAAATTTTAGATTAGCTCATGGACATTTGCATCTTCATTATTTTATTTGTTCATTTTCTTCTTGCTTTATCAGGAAGCAATACCACTAAGCTTATAAGTGTGTTTTCAATAATTTTATTATGTTTATAGGTTTAAAATATGGACTCTTTGTGCTGCATTCATTGAATACTCTGATTAAAGGTTTCCAAATTATTTTGAACAAAAGGAACCTAAATTTTAAGACTACTTTTACATATTTGCATATAAGTCTACAATCACTGTAGGATTCTGAAGTTGATTTACAAAGGGTTTAAAATAGTTTTTTTTAAAAAATTAAAACATTACTTAATTCCTGTTGAAAATAAGCTGCAAGGGCAGAAAATATTCCCATGCTGAGTAATTTTTGAACATTCAACATCAATTTTTACAAAAAATTATCCCATTACTTTAATTATGTATATAAGTAATTTCTGAATATTGACAACTGAAGATTCTATTTTGATCAGTAGAATCCTTCATCTTGTTCGGACAGTTATAAATTAGGTTTATACCGCTAACCATCCAACAGAAAAGCTAAACTGAAAAAGAATAGTAGTGTTATTTTAAAATGTATTGATTTATTGAGATATAAATGATATACAATCATATAAGTTTAGGTTGTATAACTTATTGATTTGATACATTATGTATTACAATATGATTACCACCATAGCTTTAGCTAACACCTGTATCATGTCACATAATTACCATTTCATTATTGTGGTAAGGACAATTAACATCTAGTTTCTTAGGAACTTTGAAGCTTATAGAACAGTATTGTTGACTATGATCACTAGTTGTGTATTAAATGTCTAGGACTTATTTATTTACTACTTCCAAGTTTGTACCCTTAAAAACATTTCCCCTACCACTCTAAGCCCAGCCCCTTGTAACTATCATTCTATTCTCTTGTTTTTACATTTGACTTTTTTAAATGTCTCATCTAAATTATATCATACTAGGAGCCTGGTGCATGAAATTGTGCACACAAGAGCCTGGCTTCTGGCTCCACTGTGGGAGAGCACTGACCACCAGGGGGCAGCTCCTACGCTGAGTGTCTGCCCCCTGGTGGTCAGTGTGATTCATAGCGACCAGTTGTTCTGCTGTTTGATCGATTTGCATATTACCCTTTTATTAGATAGGATGGTATTTGTCTTTTAAAATTTATTTTTAATTAAATTTATTGGGGTGATATTGGTTAATGTTATCATATAGGTTCCGAATGTATATTTCTATGATACATTATCTGTATATTGCATTGTGCACCTACCACCCAAGGTCAAATAATCTTCCGCCATCACATATTTGGTGCCATTTAACCTTTATTACCCCTCTAACTCCTTCCCTCTGATAACCACCATACTATTGGCTGTGTCTATGAGTTTCATTTTTATAACCTACATATGAGTAAAATTTTATGGCTCTTATTTTTTTCTGACTTATTTCACTTAGCATAATATTCTCAAGGTCCATCCATACTATTTCAAATGGAAGTCTTTCATTCTTTCTTTCTCTGTCTGACTTACCTTACTTAGCATTCCCTCAATTTCAAAGTTTTTAATATTCATTTCCCTGATGACTAATGGCATTGAGCACATTTCCATATATTTATTAACAATTTGAATGACCTGATTTTGGAAGTAACTGTTTAAATCTCTTGGCAATTTTTATATTAAGTTACATACCTTTTTAATGGACTTCCAGGAATCTTCATGTATTTTAAATACAAGTCACTCTATTTGAGGGCATTACAATTTTTTTCTCCATTCTGCGACTTATTTTTTCATAGTGTTAAAAACAAACAAACAGATATTATTAACTTTAAGGTAGTCTGTTTTGGGTTCTATGTCAAAAATCGTTCTACCACCAAATAAGGAAGACATCCGAATGCAGTTTTTCCTTAGAAAATTTCTTACCTTTCTTATTTAGATGTGCAATACATTTGATAATTTTTGTGAATGATATGATGTAGGGATCAAGTTTATTATTTTTTCTATATGGGTATTCAACTAGCAGTGTCATTTATTAAAAGCAAAAAAACAGAAATTATAAATAGCATTTTCTTGTGATCTGCATAAATCTTTGTCATTAGCAAATGTTCATATGCGTGTGCATGTTTTTTTCTTGACACTACATACATTCCATTTACCTATATTTTATTTTTGGACTAAGGACACGCTGTATTAATTATAGAAGCCTTGTAATAAATGTTGGTATCTTATAAAATGAATCCCTCCATATTCTTTTCCATTTATATTTTTTTGTTTGTTTGTTTAGGGTTCATCCCTTGCGTTTCCATAAAAGATTAAGAATGAGCTTTTAAGTTTCAACAACAAAAATGTCCTTGCAAATTTAATTGGGGTTTCATTGAAAGTATATAAATTTGTAAGAATTGACTTGTAGTCACTATCAAGTCTTCTAGTCCAAAAACATGATATATCCTTCTATTTACTTATTTTTTAATAAAAAATTTTAGAATAGTTTAAGATTCATGTCAAAATTGAGATGGTCCTGAGATATCCCATATACTTCCTGCCTCCACACATGCATAGCCTCTCTTATTATCAATATCTTCCACCAGAGGGGTACATTTTTTACAAATGATGAACCTATGTTGATATATCATAATCACTCAAATTCCATATTTTACATTGCATAGTTCACTCTTGATGTTGTACATTTTATGTGTTTAGACCATGTTTTCTTCATTATGATATCATATAGAGTATTTAGCTACCCTAAAAATTTTCTATGCTCTGCTTATTCATTCCCCACTCCTGGCAACCATTGAGAATGTTGCTATCTTTACAGTTTTGTTCTTTCCAAAATGCCATATAGTTAAAATCATGGAGTATTTACCCTTTTTTATAGTAGTTCCTTCTACTTAATAATAAACATTTAAGTTTCTTCCTTGTCTTCTTATGTCTTGAAAGCTTATTTATTTTGTTTAATTTAATCTATTTTTTTTCAGTTTTATTAATGTAAAATTGACAGATTAAACTGTGTAAGTTTAAGGTGTACCATCTGTTCAATGGATATACTTATATATTACAAAATGATTCCCACCATAGCATTAGTTGATACTTCAATCCCATCACATAATTACCATTTTCTTTTTATGGTGAGAACATTTAATATGTACTCTCTTAGCAACTTTCAAGTATATAATTATCGCCTATAATCACCATGCTGTACATTAGAACCCTAGGACTTATAAATCTTATAACTAGAAGTTTGTACCCTTTGACCAATATTTCCCCATTTTCCCCACCCCTCATCCCCTGGTAGCCATCATTCTACTCTGTTTCTTTGAGTGGAGCATTTTAGATTCCACATCCTATATAATAAAAGGCTAATATGCAAATCAACCAAACTCCAGAACAACCGGTCACTATAACATGCACTGACCACCAGGGGACGGATGCTCAATGCAGGAGCTGCCCCCTGGTGGTCGGTGAGCTCCCAAAGGGGGAGCACTACTCAGCCAGAAGCTGGGAAGCAGGCCTAAGCCATCAGTTGGACATCCCTGAGGGCTCTGGACTTAGAGAGGGTGCAGGCCGGACTGAGGGATGCTCCCCCAGGGTGTACAAATTTTGTGCACCGGGCTTCTAGTATAATTGATAACATACAGTATTTGTTTTCTCTCTCAGACTTAGTCCACTTAGCATAATGTCCTCAAGGTTCACCCAGTTATTTTGAATGCCAGGAATTCCTTCTTTCCCATGGCTGAATAATATTCCATTGTATGTTATTTACCATATTTTCTTTATCCATTCATCTATTGAGAGACAATTTTGTTGTTTTGTGAATAATACTGCAAGGAACATGGAATGCACATATCTTTTCAAGATCTTTTCATTTCCTTTGGATAAATACTCAGAATTGGGATTGCAGAATTATATGATAGTTCTACATTTAATTTTTTGAGGAACGTTCATAGTGTTTTCCATAGTGACTATTCTGTTTTCAGTTCCCACGGGCAATGGATAAAATTTCATTTTTCTGCATGTGATTATCCAGTTTCATAGTACCAATAATAAAGAAACTATCATTTCCCCATGGGGTATTGTTGGCTCTCTTGTCACATATTAGTTGAATGCTCATGCAAGGGTTTATTTCTGGGTTATCAACTCTGATCCATTGGTCAATGTACCTGTTTCTTTTTGTTGTTTGTTTTTAAGTTCTTTATTACATATGTCTCTTTTTCCCCCATTGATCTCTCTCCCACTGCCCCTAACTGCCAGCATATGCTCCCCCACCCCCGTCTGTGTCCATTGGTTTTTCTCTGGATCTGTTTTTGTTCATCACTTTATGTTGTTCATTCTATTTCACAAATGAGTGAGATCATGTGATATTTACCTTTCTCTGACTGGCTTATTTCACTTAGCATAATGCTCTCCAGTTCCATCATGCTGTTGTAAATGGTAATAATTCCTTCTTTTTTTACTACAGCTTAGTAATCCATTGTGTAGATGTACCACAGTTTTTTAATCCACTCATCTGCTCATGGGAAGTTAGGCTGTTTCCAAATCTTAGCTATTGTAAATTGTGCTGCTATGAACCATAATGGTGCACATATCCTATCTGATTGGTGTTTCTGATTTCTTGGAATATAGTCCTAGAAGTAGGATTACTGAGTCAAGAGGAAGTTCCATTTTTAATTTTTTGAGGAAACTCCATAATGTTTCCACAGTGGCTGCACCAGTCTGCATTCCAACCAGCAGTACAAGAGGGTTCCTTTTTCTCCTCCTCCTCTCCAGCAAATATCGTTTGTTGGTTTGTTGATGAGAGCCATTCTGGCAGGTGTGAGATGGTATGTCATTGTTGTTTTGATTTGCATCTCTCAGATGATTAGTGACTTTGAGCATGTTTTCATATGTCTTTTGGACTTCTGCATGTCTTCTTTTGAAAGGTGTCTATTTAAGTCACTTGCCAGTCTTTTCATTGGATTGTTTATCTTCCTTTTGTTAAGTTGTAGATATTCCCTATAAAATTTGGAGATTAAACCCTTATTGGTAATAACATTGGCAAACATGTTTTCGCATGCAGTGGGCTTTCTTGTTGTTTTGTTGATGGTTTCTTTTGCTGTGCAGAAACTTTTTATTTTGATGTAGTCCTACTTGTTCATTTTCTCTTTAGTTTCCATCTCCCTAAGACCTGTATCATTAAAGATATTGGTATGAAAAATGTCTGCTATTTTGCTGCCAATGGTTTCCTGAAAGATTTTTATGGTTTCCCATCTTATGTTTAAGTCCTTTATCCATTTTGAGTATATTTTTGTGTATGGTGTGAGTTGGTGGTTTAGTTACATTTTTTTCCCCATGTATCTGTCCAATTTCCCCAACACCATTTATTTAAGAGACTGTCTTGACTCCATTGTATGCTCCTGCTTCCTTTATCAAATATTAATTGAGCATAATGTCATGGGTCAATTTCTGGGTTCTCTGTTGTGTTCCATTGGTCTATATGTGTGTTCTTGTGGCAGTACCTGGAAGTTTTGAGAACATTGGCTTTGTAATATAGCTTGATATCTGGTATCGTGATTCCTCCAACTTTGTGCTTCTTTCTCAAGATTGCTGCAGCTATTCGGGCTCTTTTTTTTATTCCAGATGAATTTTTGGAGTGTTTGTTCTAGATATTTGAAGTATACCATTGCTATTTTAGCAGGGATTTCATTGAATATATAATTTGCTTTGGGTAGTATGGACATTTTAATGATGTTGATTCTACTAATCCATGAACACAGTATATTCTTCTATTTGTTTATGTCTTCCTCTATCTCTTTTTTCAGCATCCTATAATTTTCTGAGTATAGGTCCTTTACCTCCTTGGTTAAATTTATTCCCAGGTACCTTAACTTTTTTTGTGTTGCAATGGGAAATGGGATTTTTAAATTTAGTTTCTCTTTCTGTGAGTTCATTTTTGGTGTATAAGAAAACCATGGATTTTGGGGTATTAATTTTGTATCCTGCTACATTGCTGAATTCATTTAAGTCTAGTAGTTTTTGTTATGGAGTCTTTAGGGTTTTTTAAGTACAATACTATGTCATCTGTGAATCATGAAATTTTACTTGTTCTTTTCCAATTTGCGGCCTTTTATTCTTCTTATTGTCTGATAGCTATGGCTACTACATCAAGTACTATGTCTAACAAGACTGGTGAAAGTGGGCATCCCTGTCTTGTTCCTGTACTTAGGGAAAATGGTTTTAGTTATTTTCCCATTGAGTATGATGTTTGCTGTAAGTTTGTCATATAAGGCTTTTATTACATTGAGGTATGATCCCTCTATTCCCACTTTTCTGAGAGTTTTTACCAGGAATGGTGTTGAATTTTGTCAAATGCCTTTTCAGCATCAATTGATATGATTATGTAATTTTTGTCTCTCAATTTGTTTATGTGATGTATCACGTTTTTTGATTGGCTGATATTGTACCAGCCTTGCATACCTGGGATAAGTCCCACTTGCTCATGGTGTATGATCTTTCTAATGTAATGCTGCATCCAATTTTCTAAAATTTTATTGAGGATATTAGCATCTGTATTCATCAGGGATATTGGCTTGTAATTCTCTTTCTTTGTAGTGTCTTTGTCTGGTTTTGAGATGAGGTTAATCTGGCTTCATAGAAAGAGCTAGGAAGTGTGACTTCCTCTTGAATTTTTTTGGAATAGTCTGAGAAGGATAGGTTTTAGTTCTTCTTTGAATGTTTGGTAAAACTCCCGGTGAAGGTGTCTGGCCCAGAGCTTTGTTTGCTAGAAGTCTTTTGATGACTGCTTTGATTTCCTCCTTAGTTATAAGTGTGTTGAGATTTTTAGATTCTTCTTGATTGACTTTTGGGAGGCCATGTTTTTCTATGAATATGTCTATTTCTCTAGGTTGTTTAATTTGTTGGAGTATAGTTCACAGGATTTTTTTTAAATATATTTTATTGATTTTTTTTTTACAGAGAGGAAGGGAGAGAGACAGAGAGTTAGAAACATCGATGAGAGAGAAACATCGATCAGCTGCCTCCTGCACATCCCCTACTGGGGATGTGCCTGCAACCCAGGTACATGCCCCCGACCGGAATCGAACCTGGGACCTTTCAGTCCACAGGCCGATGCTCTATCCACTGAGCCAAACCGGTTTCGGCAGGATTTTTTTTTTTAATAATCCTTTGTATTTCTGTAGGGTCTGTGGTTATTTCGCCTCTTTCATTTCTGTTTTGTTTATCCTATATCTTTGCTTCTTGGTGAGCCTGGATAGATGTTCATCAATCTTGTTTATCCTCTCAAAGAACCAGCTCTTGGTTTTGTTGATCTTTTTTTGTTTCATTTCATTTGTTTGTTTTGTTGTGTTTTTTTTTGTTGTTTTTTTTTTTGTTTTGTTTTGTTTTGGTCTCTATGTCATTTATTTCTGCTCTTATCTTTATTATCTTCTTCCTTCTGCTCACTCTGGGCTTTTCTTGTTGCTCTCTTTCTAATTCTTTAAGGTGTAGAGTTAGTTGATTTATTACTATTTTTTTCTTGTTTTTTGAGATAGGCCTGCAATACTATGAACTTCCCTCTCAAGACTGCTTTCACTTTGTTCCGTAGGTTTTGGATTGTGGTGTTATCATTGTCATTGTTTTCCAGGATGTTTTTAATTTTATCTTTGATCTCTTTGGCAACCCAATCATGGTTTAATAGAATCCTATTTAGCTTCCAATTTTTGAATTTTTTATTTCTTTTGTTGTAGTTGATTTATAATATGGCATTGTGGTCTGAGAAGAGGCTTGATATGATTTCAATCTTCTTGAATTTTTAGAGACTTTTCCAGTGATCCAATATGCTATCTATCTTTGAAAATGACCCATGTGCACTTGAACATGTATTCTGTAGCTTTGGGATGAAATGTTCTGAAGATGTCAATTAAGTCCATCTCATCTAGTGAGTCATTTAGGATAGTTGTTTCTTTGCTGATTTTTTGTCTAGGGGATGTATCCAGTGATGTCAGTGGGGTATTAAAGTCCCCTACTATGATTGTATTGCTGTCAATCTCTCCCTTGATATCTTCCAGAAGTTTTATTTTGTTTGTTTGTTTTTCTTTAATGTATTTGGGTGTTCCTACATTGGTTGCACATATGTTTACCAGAGTTATATCTTCTTGTTGTATCGATCCTTTGAGTATTATGAAGTGGATTTCCTTATCTCTTGATATGGCCTTCACTTTGAGGTCTATTTTTTCAGATATAAGTATTGCTACCCCAGATTTTTTATTTTTTCATTTCCATTTGCCTGAAAGATATTTTTCC
Source organism: Myotis daubentonii (assembly GCF_963259705.1). NCBI lineage: Eukaryota > Metazoa > Chordata > Mammalia > Chiroptera > Vespertilionidae > Myotis > Myotis daubentonii. The sequence goes on from NC_081861.1 coordinate 114,667,753, forward strand.
ATCCTTTCACTTTCAGTCGGTGTGAGTCTCTTGTTCTGACATGGGTCTCTTGTAGACAGACAGTAAATATATGGAACATGTTTTCTTATCCATTCAGGCCACTCACTGTCTTTTCTTTGGAGCATTTAGTTCATTTACATTTAAAGTTGTTATTGATAGGTACTTGTTTGTAGCCATTTTTTATTTTTTTTTTTTTGCCAGTGTTGCTTCTTCCCCCTTTTTATTTCTTCTTTTTAAACCAGTCCCTTTAGCATTTCTTGCATTGCTGGCTTGGTAGTGATAAACTCCCTTAGTTTTTCTTTGTCTGTGAAGCTCCTGATTTCCCCTTCAATTTTGAATGATACCTTTCAGGACTGACTATTCTTGGATTCAGTGCCTTACTTTGCATCACTTTGTATGCTTCCTTCTATTCCTTTTGGGCCTGATGTACTTCTGTTGAGAAATAAATTGATAATCTAATGGGAGTTCCCTTGTAGGTAACTTTCTGTCTCTCTCTTGTAGCCTTTAAGATTCTCTCTTTGTCGTTAATGTTTGTTATTGTAATTATGGTGTGTCTTTGTGTGGATCTTTCTGAGTTTATTTTGTTTTGGACTCTGTGCTTTTGTGACTTTTTTCTTCTTCAAATCAGGGATGTTTTCTGACATTATTTCTTTGAATAGGTTTTCTAGCCCTTTGTCTTCTTCTTGTCGTTCTGGCACCCCTATTATACATATGTTGCTTCATTTCATGTTGTCCCAAAGCTCCCTCAGGCTCGCCTAAAGTCTTATTATTTTTTCTCCAATTGTAGTTCAGCTTGGGTGTGTTTTGCTTCCCTGTCTTCTAATTTGCTAATTCGATCCTCCACTTCTCTTAGTCTACTATTGAAAGCTTACATAGTGTTCTTTATTGTAGCTATATCGCTCTTTATTTCTTCTTTGTTCTTACATATGTTGTTGATTTTCTCATCCATCTGGTTTATGACCTGCATGACCCTTAGTCTGAATTATTTTTCTGACATATTGCATGCCTCCATTTCATTTAGTTCCTTTTCTAGCAATTCCTTGGGGGTTGTTCTTCTGTCTCCTCATTTTTGCTCTCACCGAAGGATCTAGGTCAGTGATGGCAAACCTTTTGAGCTCAGCGTGTCAGCATTTTGAAAAACCCTAACTTAACTCTAGTGCCGTGTCACATATAGAAATTTTTTTTTATATTTGCAACCATAGTAAAACAAAGATTTATATTTTGATATTTATTTTATATATTTAAATGCCATTTAACAAAGAAAAATCAATAAAAAAAATGAGTTCGGGTGTCACTTCTGACACGCGTGTCATAGGTTCGCCATCACTGATCTAAGTGTTGAATCGTGCAGGGCCTGAGGCTGCAATGGAGGGCCTGGTGGCGGGTCACACGGTTGTGAGCAGCAGCTGCTCCTCACATTGTCACAGGTCAGCAGCTATTTCTCGGGCAGTTGCAGGTGGCTACTGCTCCTTGGGTGGTTGCAGAAGATGGCTGCTCTCCACATGGTCGTCAGCTGCTCCCAGGGATTGTGGTGTGGCTGCTGACTCCCTGCATGGTTGCGGGCGGTGGCTGCTAACTTCCTGCACAGGAGCATGGTTGCAGGCAATGGCTGCTGGCTACCTGCAGGGTCTTAGGTCATGTCTGCTGGCTATTCGTGCATACACATGGTCTTGGGCAGTGGCTGCTGGCTCCCCACGAGGTCATTAACAGCAGCTGCTGGTTCCCTTTGTGTGCGCAGTTGTGGACAGAGGCTGCTGGATCCCCTTGCGGTCTCGTACAGTTGTGGGTGGTGTTTGCTGTCTCTCCGCACATGTGCATGGTTTTGGGCAGTGGCTGCTGGCTTCCTACAAGTTTGCAGGCAGCAGCTGCTGGCTCCATATGGTCACAGTTGGCATCTCAACTTATTCGTTTCTTATGCCAGAACCACACTGGTTTGATGAGTGTAGCTTTAGAATGTAGTTTAAAAATTAGGAAGTGTGATATCTCTGACTTTGTTTTTAATTTTCAGGGTTGCTTTGACAGAGTCTTTTGTAGTTCCACAAAAAAGTTAGGATTGTTTTTTCTATTTCTGTGAAAAATGCCATTGGAATTTTGATAGGAATAACACTGAATCTATAGATGTTTATGGGTATTATGGACATTTTAACATATTCATTCTTCCCATCCACAGACATAGAAAATCTTTCCATTTGTTTGTATCTTCTTACATTTATTTCACCACGTGTTGTAGTTTTCAGTGTATTGCTCTTTCACCACTTTGAATAAACTTATTTGTAAGTATATTATTGTTTTTGATGCTGTTTTGAATAGACTGTCTTCTGTATTTTTTCCAGATGTTTTGTTGTTAGTATATAGAAACATAACTGATTTCTTTATGTTTATTTTGTATCCTGCAACTTTACTGAATTTGGTGTTTATTTCTAAGACTTTTGAAGGGTAATCTTTTATCCAATTTCCTTTTATCACTGAATATTTCATTTTCTGGATATACCACCGGTTTTTTTAATCCATTTACTTACTAAAGCACATCTTGGTTGCTTCTAAGTTTGGGCAATTATGAATCAAGATACTATAAACATCCTTGTACAGGTTTTTGTGTAGTCATGAGTTTTCAAATTTGGGGGTACCAAGAAGTGTGATTGCTGATCATATGATAAAAGGATGTTTACTTTTGTAAGAAACCACCGAACTGTCTTCCAAAGTAGCTGTACCACTTTGTATTTACACCTGTTGATTCACATCCTGGACATCATTTGGTGTTGTCAGTGTTCTAGATCTTGGCCATTCTTACAGGTAAATAGTTGTATCTCACTGTTGTTTTAATTTTTATTTCCCTGATGACATGATATGTAGAATATTTTTTTCTATTATTTGCCATTTGTTTATCTTTCTTAGTGCCTGTTAAAATATTTGGCTCATATTTTAATTGAGTTGTTTGTTTTCTTATTACTCAGTGTCAAGTGTTCATTGTATATTCTAGAAAGCATTCTTTTATCAGATGTGCCTTTTGAAAATATTTTCTCCCATTCTGTGGCTTATCTTCCACTTCTTTTGATATAGCCTTTCACTGAACAAAAGGTTATAATTGCAATAAAGTCCAGATTATCAACTATTTATTTTATGGATTATGTATTTGGTGTTGTATCTAAAAATTCATCAGTGGACACAAGGTTATCTGGAAGTTTTCCTATGTTATCTTCCAGGGCTTTTATAGTTTTGCATTTTACATTTAGGTCTATGAGTTAATTATTTGTGAAGGGTATAAGGTATATATCTAGACTCATTTTTTACAAGCGTATATCCAGTTTTTCCAGCACCATTTGTTAAAAAGACTATCTTTACTCTATTGTGTTGCGTTTGCTCCTTTGTCAAAGATCAGTTTCCTATACACATGTGTGTCTATTTCTCAACTCTCTATTCTGTTCCATTGATCTATATGTCCATTCTTTGCCCATACTACCTTGATTACTTTAACTATGTACTGTCTTTAAGTCTGTCCTCCAACTTTGTTATCCATCAATATTTTGTTAGTTTCTGGGTCTTTTGTTTCTCCATATAAACTTTAGGAACAGTTTGTTGATATCCACAAAGTTACTGGCTGGTATTTTGATTGAAATTGTGATACATTTATAGACAAAGCTGAGAAGAATTGATATCTTGGTAATATTGAGTGTTCCCTTTCATGAGCATGGAATATCTCTCCATTTATTTAATTATTCTTTGATTTTATTCACAGAGTTTTGTAATTTCTCGCATATAGATATTGTATGTATTTTGTTTTATTTAAACCTACATATTTTATTATTGAGGGCGTGCTAATTTAAATCATGTTGTTCTTCAAATTTCAAAATCTACTGTCATTGCTAGTATAAGAGAACTGACTTCTGCATATTAACTTTGTATACTGCAACCTTCCTAAAATCACTATTAGTTCCAGGAGAGGTGTTTTTGTTGTTGTTGTTGTTGATTATTTCAGATCTTCAACATAGATGATGTCATTTGTAAAAAAAAGACACATTATTTCTTCCTAGTATATATATATCCTCTTTCTCTTTCTTTCCCTTTCTTTTCTTTTCCTTTCCTTTTTTTCTTTTCCTTTCTTTTTTTCTTATTGTATTAGTTAGGACTTCTAGTACAATGTTGAATAGTTTTAAGAAGGAACATCCCATCTTTCCCTTATACCTGATTTTTGTGGTAGAGCTTTGAGTTTCTCACCATGAGTATGGTGCTATCTGTTCATTTTTATATTTTAAGGCTTAATCATTTTTTGTACAAATTATGTACACTTAAAAAAATCTCAATTCACAGTTTTTCAATTTATGCATGCTATTATAAGTGGTAACTTCCAATAAAATCACCAAGATATTCATATTAATCTTGCTATTAGCAATATTACTTGAAGCTTATTTAATAACTATCTGACCTATATTCTCTAATAAATGAAGATCAAAGCAAGTGACTCAAGCTTGGATCCTGAGAACCATTTAGCTTGTTTTGCAGCTAACATCCTCATTAGAACCACAATTTCCTGAGATCACAACTTTGAAACAAAGCATGAATGAATATAAAGATTACCAACTGCAATACATCATTTTGCACTGCTCTAGCTTTTCATCAATAAAATCCAAAATGTAGAATACAGCCTACAAATACTACATGATCTGACTACTGAACACTTTTTCAGCCTCATTTCTTGCTATTCTGTCCTGCAGTCCCAACTATGTTCCTGGCACATTACCAATTTTTATTTTCCCTAACATGTTTGTGCCTGCCAGAGGTTTGTAATGTGATTTTTCCCTTCAACTAGATTTCTACCTTTTTTTCCCCCCCACTTTTCAGCTGTGGTTATTTCCTACTACTTACATACTTATCTAAATATTATCTTATAGTGAAGATTTTTCTTCCCTTTTATACTTTAATTATTATCCAACATTATACTCTTAGTTTTCTCTGCTGTTTTTTCTTCATAACACATATTATGATTTATATTAAAGAATTACTTTTGTAACATGACTCTTGCCAAAGTGCAATGTAAGTAATGATTGTTTCTGCCCTGCTTGTTGTTGTTGATCTTCTTGGTTTTTCTGTATCTGGTAGATTACAGGAATCAATGATTAGATGTCAGTTTACAGAAAATAATAATGGATTTGGAATGAATATATGAATTAATGAAAGAACATCATTTGAAGGACAAAACTATAATGGATATTCAAACGGAAAGTTCACTTGAGGCATAAACATCAAGAATCAAATGTAGTTTATAGAAAACAGGCTAAAACAACATGTTAAAAATGGGAGGGGTATTAGAATACATGTATCTGAGTTTGGAAACATTTTTTTCATCTCCTAGAAGACAGCCACAAGTATTTGTTATAAGATACCTGCAGCTCTAGTGGTAAGAAGGAAAGTAACTGAAAACCACAGGTAGGACAAAGGAGCATTCAAGGAAATTAACCATGAAAGAATTAATAGAAAATGAAAAAGAGTTCTAATGAGAGATTTCCTCAAATTCATGAATTTCAATACTTAATAAAGTTAATTATTATATCTTCCAGTCAAATAAAATTGCAAAACATCCTATCAAAGAGGGAAAACATAATAGATAGGTATATGTACAGCTAAAAATTCCCCCCTGTTCTACCTTTGCAAAGTTTCTGCAGTGACTAGTACTGGTGCTATGTTTCAATTTATTGTCATTAGAAAATGCAATTAATGTGCCTTTTACTACTTTATGAATAGAAATGTGCTGAAATTTTATGATATGATAAAACATAAAGTCTATTTTAGAAGATTTAATGTCCATCAAATTGATGGTTTGCCAAATAAAAAGTATTAGCCAATTGCAATGAGGAGCCATAATAATAATTGAGTTTCTCTTTGTGGAATTTTAAATAAAGTTTGCCTATTTAACTCCTTAATTATATGTTTATACAACATTTGACATATCCTAGGAAGTATCTTTTAAAACTTGATAATTTTCTTATCACATAGACTTTAATGGGGAGAAAATCCTTTACACAATGTCAAAGTACTAAAAGGAGTAAAAATATAGTTTTAAATATTACAAAAGATTTCTACTTAGCAATGGGATGCATCACTGTGACAGTATTATCATATATCTGCAAATTGTATTACTCTATCTTATCTGCAATAGCAGTCTGTCTTCTGATGGTTTGGTCTAAATAAGATTATTTTGGATCTATCTATCATATATCCATCAATCTATCATCTTCCAACCTATTTATTAGGAGCTCCTACATCTGCTCTATATAATGGGTATGGCAAAAATGAGAAAATTAGCAGCCCACAAATGTTCAAGATTATGATTTTTTTACAGGGGAATAAGAATCCTCAGTAATTCAGACTCAAAACAAATTCAAATATAATCATACAACTGAGATTTTTGTCGTTTTTTTCCATCAGCAGAAACTCTTAAAAGAGTAACTAACTGTGATAACAAAAGGTCTTTTTAAGGTAGAAATATAAAAACATATTAATATTTACTAACATTAAAGAGTAAGGCAATAATACCAATTTGGTCTTTTGTTTGTTTTTCCATTATAATTTTACTGAAATTTACATACTTATTATATAATCAAGTTTTTTTTCTGATGAAATTATAGTAAATGTGCTTCAGATTACTTTTATTCCACCTAGATAAAATATTGGCATTTATATTTTAATATAAATTTAGCTTGGTTAAAGATATAAAATATTAAATGGCAAGTATTTTTGATGTATCTTATATTCAAGGTATTTGTACATAGTATCTTTAACATAGAAATGTTCTTGACTTCTATATGCAGATTGACCTAAAATTTGTCTAAAAATGTGTTTTGGGAGAACCAAGATGGCGGCGATATAGGCAGACGTGTCCCAGGTCGTGTCCCGGAGCAAATGGAGCGAGCAGCTGAAGCTAGTAACACTCACACCGAATTGGCGAAATTGCTCAGCTGGTGAGAGGGTTTGCAGCCAGGAAGAGCAGAACTCCCCTGGAAAGGTAAAAAAAAAAACAGGGATTTGGGCAGGAAAGTTTGCCAGACCTCTGAGCCCAGAGAGTCGGAGGGAGACCGCGTGGCAGACAGCCGCGTCCCTTGGGACAGGCACAGCCCCTGACAGGGGAAAGGAGAACCGCGGGATTCCTGGCGCCGCCAGGGAAATTGAGAGCTGGGTTCTGTGATCACGGAGGACTGAGCCTAAAGGGGGCAGCCTGAAGAGCTGACCTGACCATGCAGTCCTGGTAAGAGAAGAAGCTTACAGAAACCAAGCCTTCCCCGTTTCCGCGGCCGGCATTTGTTTGTTTGTTTTCACTGAATCCTGTTCATGGGACATTTCGGATACAGACACTCACCTGTGCTGAAGAGAGGGAGAGTGTGCTGAGGAGTGGAATCTGGGGAGAGACTGGGGAAAGAGGGGGAGCCGGGAGAGGTGGTAGTGAATTGAGTGCTGAGACACCCCTGAGCCCAGGACTGGGGCAGCCACCCTCTCCAGAGAGTGAGACCCCTTCCCCCAGCCCCCAGGCAAGGAGCACAGCCACACCCAGATTTCACCCTGTAGGAGATCAAGGATTAAGATAACCTGATCAGTCCCTGGGAGTTAACAGGGTCTGGCCTATAGGGGGATTTTCAATCCCAGCAACAACATAGCGCCGGTAACTATTACGCAGTCAGCTCTGGGCAGTGAACTTCCACTGGACAGAGAGGCCCTATAGCCTCAGAGGCCAACCCCAGAACACTGCCACCCAGAGGCTGACCCACAAACTGACTCTTTGCTGAACACAAAATAAGGCAGTCTGGGAAATAAATGCGGCATGCTTTAAAATAAGGACTGTGGTTTACAACACAGAGGAACAGTATATCGCAGGGAAACTCAACACTCTCCTGAATACCTGGAAGGTCTAAGGCGAGCCACACTGAAGAATAGAAGAAACGAAGGACCTTCACTACTGCAATTTTTTTTTCTTTTTTCACTTTTTAACTAAGAAACCAATTTTTTTCCATTCTTTTTTTTCTGTTCTTTTTTTTTCTTTCTTTTCTTCTTTTTCCATCACCTGATTTTACCCTTTTAATTACTACCTTCTTATTTTTAACCAGTATTATTACTGCTAACATTTTACCATTTTTTAAAGTTCGATTTTATTTTTTCTTTATTTTATTTTGGGATTAGTGTTCACCATTCTATTTTCATCGTTATATTATTGGTTGTTTCTAGTTTGCATTCATATCCAGGGAGCTGTTGCTGGAATTTGTTGGGATTAATGGCTGTTCTATAGGAGTATTCTCCTCATATAAAAAGTCTCTTCCCCTCTTCCACTTCATTCTCTCTTTTCGCTCTTTTTTTTTCTTTTCTTTTCTCGCTTTTATTTTCCCCCTTCCTTTTTCCCAATTTCATTTTTGCACTCCCTTTTTTTGGTCCCTACTTTTCTTTTCCTTTTTCTCTTTTATCTTTTTCTCTTCCTTCTCCCTTATCCCCTAATTCTCTTAATTCAGGTGGTCACCTTTAATTGGGGTTATTAATATCGTGAATATATTTGTGTATAGTGCCTGGTACGTGGTGCCTTGTTGTGTTGTATTTTGTGCCTTTAAATCAACGCAGCAGATCCAAGCAACAGCAACCTCCTGAGCACCACATCCTCTGCTGAGGGACAGCAGCTGTACGTGAAACCTCGCCCCACCAGCCAGAAGAGCCACCACAGCTGTGAACAGCACCCACCAGAGGAGCTGCTGCCAACTGAAGAGCAGCTGCTACCGCAACCGCCCGAAGAGCAACCACAGACCAAGGAGTCACTGTCACCAAGGGAGCAACCACTGAACAACTCAACGTTTAGGTATGTCAGTGAGATCAAACTTGGGTAGACAAAGAAACCCCCAAAGGAAAGAGAAGGAGGACTCTCCAGAAAAGCAGCTAAGTAATACAGAGGCATGCAACATGACAGATAAAGAATTCAGAATAAGGATCCTAGAGTGCATAAACCGGATGGAGGAAAAAATCGACAACCTCTGCAAGAAGCAAGAAGAAACAGATGAAAAAATCGATAACATATGGAAGAAGCTAGAAGAAACAGATGAAAAAATCAACAACCTAAGTAAGACCCAAGAAGAAATGAAGAGTGATATAGCTGCAATGAAAAACTCCATTGAAAGTATCAACAGTAGACTAGGAGAAGCGGAGGACCGAATTAGTGAATTAGAAGACAAGGAAGAAAAACACACCCAAAATGTACTGCAATTGGAGAAAAAAATTAAAAGACAGGAGGAGAGCCTAAGGGAGCTTTGGGACAACATGAAACGAAACAACATACGAATAATAGGAGTACCAGAACAACAGAAGGATGAAAAAGGATTAGAAAACCTACTCGAAGAAATAATATCAGAAAACTTTCCTGAGGTGGGGAAGAAAAAAGTCACACAAGCCCAGAGAGTCCTAAACAAGGTGAACCCGAAAAGACACACACCAAGACACATCATAATCACCATGGCAAATGTTCAGGACAAAGAGAGAATCTTACAGGCTGCAAGAGAGAGACGGAAAGTTACATACAAGGGATCTCCCATTAGATTGTCAAACGACTTCTCAACAGAAACACATCAGGCAAGAAAAGAATGGACTGAAATTTACAAAGTGATGCAAAGCAAAGGACTGAATCCAAGAATACTGTATCCAGCAAGGCTATCATTCAAACTTGAAAGGGAAATAAGAAGCTTCACAGACAAAAAAAGGCTAAGGGAGTTTGTCACCACCAAGCCAGCATTGCAAGGAATGCTAAAGGGACTGATATAAAAATAAGAAATAAAAAGCTCAGAAAGAAAACAGCCACACAAAAAAAGAAATGGCTACAAACAAGTACCTTTCAATAATAACTTTAAACGTAAACGGACTAAATGCTCCAACCAAAAGACATCGAGTGGCTGAATGGATAAAAAAACATGACCCATACATCTGCTGTCTACAAGAAACCCACCTCATTAGAAGGGACTCACACAGACTGAAAGTGAAAGGATGGAAAAATATCTTTCAGGCAAATGGAAAGGAAAAGAAAGCTGGGGTAGCAATACTTATATCGGACAAAATAGACCTCAAAGTGAAGGCCTTAACAAGAGATAAGGAAGGCCACTTCATAATACTAAAGGGATCAATACAACAAGAAGATATAACCCTGGTAAACATATATGCACCCAATGTAGGAGCACCCAAATTCATAAAAAAACTCCTGGAAAATATCAAAGGAGAGATCGACAACAATACAATCATAGTAGGGGACTTTAATACACCATTGACAGCACTGGATAAGTCCTATAGACAAACAACCAGAAAAGATATAGCAATCCTAAATGACTCACTAGATCAGATGGACTTAATAGACATCTTCAGAACACTTCACCCCAAAGCCAGAGAATATACGTTCTTCTCAGGTGCTCATGGGACATCTTCAAAAATAGACCACATATTGGGTCACAAGCAAAGTATCCCCAAATTCAAGAAGATTGAAATCATAAAAAGCGTCTTCGCAGACCACGATGGCATAATATTAGAAATAAACTACAATAAAAACAACCCAAAATACTAAAACACCTGGAAGCTGAATAGCATGCTATTAAATATAGATTGGGTTACCAATGAGATCAAAGAAGAAATTAAAAACATCCTGGAAACTAATGACAATGAAAACACAACAATCCAAAACCTATGGGACACATTGAAAGCAGTCCTGAGAGGGAAGTTTATAGCTCTACAGGCCTATCTCAAAAAATAAGAAAAAATGGTAGTAAATCATCTAACTCTACAACTCAAAGAATTAGAAAGAGAGCAACAAGAAAACCCCAGAGTGAGCAGAAGGAAGGAGATAATAAAGATTAGAGCAGAAATAAATGACATAGAGACCAAAAAAACAATACAGAAAATGAAACCAAGAGCTGGTTCTTTGAAAGGATAAACAAGATTGACAAACCTCTAGCCAGACTCACCAAGAAGCAGAGAGAGAGGACCCAAATAAAGAAAATCAGAAATGATAGAGGCGAAATAACCACAGACCCCACGGAAATACAAATGATTGTTAAAAAATACTATGGACAGCTTTACTCCAACAAACTAGACAACCTGGAGGAAATGGACAAATTCCTAGGAAAATACAACATTCCAAAACTCAATCAGGAAGAATCTAAAAATCTCAACAGGCCAATAACTATGGAAGAAATTGAAGCAGTCATCAAAAAGCTTCCATCAAACAAAAGCCCAGGACCAGACGGCTTCACAGGGGAGTTTTACCAAACATTCAAGGAAGAACTATAACCTATCCTCCTCAGACTACTACAAAAAATTCAAGAGGAAGGAACACTTCCAAGCTCATTCTATGAAGCCAGCATCACCCTAATACCAAAACCAGGTAAAGACAACACAATGAAAGAGAATTACAGGCCAATATCCCTCATGAACATAGATGCCAAAATCCTCAACAAAATCTTAGCAAATCGGATCCAGCAGTACATCAGAAAGATCATACACCATGACCAAGTAGGATTTATCCCAGGGATGCAAGGATGGTACAATATCCGCAAATCAATAAACGTGATACATCACATAAACAAATTGAAAGAAAAAAACCACATGGTCATATCTATTGATGCAGAAAAACATTTGACAAAATTCAACACCCATTTTTATAAAAACTCTCAGCAAAGTGGGAGTAGAAGGATCATACCTCAACATAATAAAAGCCATATATGACAGGCCCACAGCCAACATCATACTCAACGGACAAAAACTAACACCATTTCCCCTAAGAACAGGAACAAGACAGGGATGCCCCCTCTCACCACTCCTGTTCAACATAGTACTGGAAGTGTTAGCCATTGCAATTCGGCAAGAAGAAGAAATAAAAGGCATCCAAATTGGAAAAGAGGAAATAAAACTGTCCTTATTTGCAGACGACATGATATTATACATACAAAACCCTAGAGATTCCATCAAAAAGCTACTAGACTTAATACATGAATTTGGCAATGTAGCAGGATACAAAATTAACCCCAAGAAATCTGAGGCATTTCTATACACCAATAGTGAACTTTCAGAAGGAGAGATTATAAAAACAATCCCATTTACCATTGCACCAAAAAAATTAAGCTACCTAGGAATAAACTTAACTAAAGAGGTAAAAGACCTCTACTCAGAAAACTACAGGACGTTGAAAAAAGACATAGAGTGCCGGGGTTCAACCCCAGCAGTTCCAGGGGTCCCCAAAGGCGTAGACGGAGTCGGCGAAGAAGGAAGGACATGGAGACAGTGTTCAGTTAATCAGCAGCCTAGCCAGGATCTCTAGCCAGGATCTCCAGCCAAGTTCTGGTCTGGATCTCCAGAGAAGTTCTGCTTCGGATCTCCAGCGAGGTTCTGTAGCCATGTTCCCTCGCTAGGTTCTCCAGCCAGGTTCTGTCCAGGCTCTCCAGTCAGGTTCAGTGTCCAGGTTCCAGTCAGGTTCTCCTGCCAATCTCTGTAGTCAGGTTCAGTCCAGGATCCCTTGCCATGTTCTCCCGCTAGGCTCTGTCTCTAGGCTCTGAGGCCAGTCCCTCTCCAGGATCCTCCGGCATGCTCTCGCCAGCGAAGTTCTTCTGTCTCTAGAGAACGTTCTGTGTAGGTTCTGTGCCTAGGCTCTGTCTCTCTTGGTCCTGTCTTCCAAGCCCTGTGTCCTTAGTTCTGTGTTCTGAGTTCTGTCTTCTTGATTCTGTTCTAAGTTCTGAGTGTTTCTGTCTTGTTACAACTGTATTTATACCAGTTGATTCAATCCTATCAATCTCTATTACAAAGGTTAGGGCGTTTCTTATCTCCATTCCAGGGAGAAAAGATTATGTAATTTAAGCATGATTGTTCGTAGTTAAAGGGATTAATTACCCGCCTGGCACTTAGTTGAGGGGTTTTATTCCCTCCCTAACTTCAGGGGAAAATCCCTACCTGGGGATTCAACCTTTCTTGGAGAGGTAACTTTGGTTAAAACACAGCGCCAAGAAGGTGAGCAAACATATTAAGAACCGTATGCCATATATGCCAGGTCCCTTGAAACAGCAAGGATGGACCGGCTCCCGGCAATAGAGGAAGACATAAACAGATGGAAGAACATACCGTGTTCATGGATTGGTAGAATCAACATCATTAAAATGTCCATACTACCCAAAGCAATCTATAAATTCAACGCACTTCCCATTAAAATACCAACAGCATACTTCAGAGATCTAGAACGAACTTTCCAAAAATTCATCTGGAATAAAAGAAGACCCCAAATAGCTGCAGCAATCCTGAAAAAGAACAAAGTAGGTGGGATCTCAATACCAGATATCAAGTTGTATTACAAAGCCACTGTTCTCAAAACTGCCTGGTACTGGCACAAGAATAGGCATATAGATCAATGGAATAGAATAGAGAGCCCAGAAATCGGCCCGAACCAATATGCTCAATTAATATTTGACAAAGGAGGCAAGAACATACAATGGAGCCAAGATAGTCTCTTCAATAAATGGTGTTGGGAAAATTGGACAGATATATGCAAGAAAATGAAACTAGACCACCAACTTACACCATACACAAAAATAAACTCAAAATGGATAAAGGACTTAAATGTACGACAGGATACCATAAAAATTATAGAAGAATCCAAAGGCAAGAAAATCTCAGACATATGCTGAAGCAATTTCTTCACTGATACAGCTCCTAGGGCACTTGAAACTAAAGAAAAAATGAACAAATGGGACTACATCAAAATAAAAAGCTTCTGCACAGCAAAAGAAACCATCAACAAAACAACGAGAAAACCCACTGTGTGGGAAAACATATTTGCCAATGACATATCTGATAAGGGCCTAATCTCCAAAATTTATAGGGAACTCATACAACTTAACAAAAGGAAGATAAACAATCCAATCAAAAAATGGGCAAAGGACCTAAATAGACACCTTTCAAAAGAGGACATTCAGAAAGCCAAGAGACATATGAAAACATGCTCAAAGTCACTAATCATCCGAGAGATGCAAATCAAAACAGCAATGAGGTACCATCTCACACCTGTCAGACTGGCTATCATCAACAAATCAACAAACGACAAGTGCTGGAGAGGATGTGGAGAAAAAGGAACACTTGTGCACTGCTGGTGGGAATGCAGACTGGTGCAGCCACTATGGAAGACAGTATGGAGTTTCCTTAAAAAACTGAAAATGGAACTCCCATTTGACCCTGTGATCCCACTTCTAGGAATATATCCCAAGAAACCAGAAACACCAATCAGAAAGGATATATGCACCCCTATGTTCATAGCAGCACAATTCACCATAGCTAAGATCTGGAAACAGCCTAAGTGCCTGTCAGTAGATGAATGGATTAGAAAACTGTGGTACATCTACATGATGGAATACTATGCTGCTGTAAAAAGGAAGGAACTCTTACCATTTGCAACGTCATGGATGGAACTGGAGAGCATTATGCTAAGTGAAATAAGCCAGTCAATAAAGGAAAAATACCACATGATCTCACTCATTCATGGACAATAGAGACCATTATAAACTTTTGAACAATAATAGATACAGAGGCAGAGCTGCCTCAAACAGATTGTCAAACTGCAGTGGGAAGGCCGGGGAGGGTTGGGGGGCAGGAGGTAGGGGGGTAAGAGATCAACTAAAGGACTTGTATGCATGCATATAAGCATAACCAATGGACATAAGACACTGGGTGATAGGGGAGGCTAGGGAACTGTCTAGGGCGGGGGGATAAAATGGATACATATGTAATACCCTTTGTAATACTTTTAGCAATAAAAAAAATAATAAAAATAAAAATAAAAATGTTTTTTGAGTGAGATTGAGAGAGTTGTTACCTAGTCCAAATCTTAGCTAAATAGTGAATCACTTAGAAGGAAAACCATGAATGCTTTTTAATTTCTACACCTAATTTTTAAAAAATTAGTGGATTGAACTAAATGCTTTCTAAGGTTGGAGGCAGTATAATTATGTTAATTTCACTTTTCCCACATAGATACTTTGGTAATGAAACATCTTTCATTGGTAACCATATGGAATCATTTTGTTGTAGAGTTGTGAGTTTGTCATTAGGGATGTTTATGTAATAGTCACTATTGGTTTTTACAGTTCTCTCTGATCTACTGGATTAAAACAGACATAGGATTATTAACATATAGTATTTTTTAAAATGTCCTTGTCCAATATATTCCTCTTTTTTCATTAATATACAAGATTAATTTACCAAAAAATCTTCTCTCTCTTGCACTCTTTTTTCTTTCTTTCTCCCCATCTCTCTCTTTCTCTATGTCTCTATCTGCCTATCTCTCTTCATATAAATATTAAGTTATTTATATATCTCTCTATATATAGTATACGTGTGGTAGTTATTATTGCATAACAACTTATAAAATGTAGTACCTTAAAAGTACCAATATTAATAACCTTTCTTCATATGCTTTTCTGTTATTTTATTTTATCCCTCCTTTCACTGAGTGTAATGACAATGCAAATATTAGTTCTGAGATCTCAAGAATTTTCAGTTCCTATAAAACAATATCTTCCCAAGTTAGTTATGTTTTGATGTCACCCTAAAATCAAGGAGGAAATATGCTATTAAATTGTTATATCATTAACTAGTTGGGGTATAACTGCATTTCTGGAATATTGGGAACCTGAAGATATATTGTTTGGTTTATCGCCAAATATCGCCTGACATTTCACTGTACAATATGACTGCACATCTGGACAGTTAGCTTCCTAGGGAATGTAGTCTTGCTGATTCTAAGTTTGGCTGGAGAATAAAAAGGTCCCAGGTCCCCAAAGTATGTTAATATTTCATATAAAGGGCATTTTCTTCTTCTGAATGAGAAAGCGAGAAAAAGCTACTTTAAGTAGGGCATAACCCTCTGTGGACATTATTCCACACAATCAAATGCTTGCTTTAGGGATTTAGGGATTCTAGGAGACAAAGAAAGCTGCAATGAGGTATACTGCTTTACTTCTGCTTGGTGTGTCTTCCTTAGTTCTGAAAACGATGGTTTTCTTAGCTAACTGTATTGTTATCTGTATGTATGCCTGTGTGTGCATGCATGTATGTGTTCCTGTGTGTGTATGTGTGTGTGTTTATGTCAGTCTTTGAAAATCCAAAACTCAGCCTAAGCATTGAAATTGATTTTTGGAAAGGTTAATAAGTCTATCAAAAATAATAATCAACAATGATAATGATTCCAGTAACCAGGCATTCTGGAAACTATCTCAAAAATGATGATGTTAGAAGAGGAAAGAAATAATATCCCCACAAACTATCCATTGCTTCTCTATTCTCAACTACTGGAAAAAAACAAACCATCTGCTTTTTCATACTATAAAGACAAAATTAAGAGTTATGACAAAAAAACTCACCTAGTTGCAAGTTTGTAAAGCTCAATAATATCTGGATTATTAGAAAATCAGTGGGTTAATTATATTGGCACCTACATAGACTGAGTCAAATTCATTATTTAAAAAATGAGCTTAGCCCTGGCCAGTGTCGCTCAGTTAGTTGGAGTGTCCTCTCATGCATCAAAGGGTCATGGATTCAGTTCCCAGTCAAGGTACATACCCAGGTTGTAGGTTCGATCCCTGGTTGGGTGTGTACAGGAGGCAACCAATCAATGTTTCTCTCACTCTGTGTCTCTTAGTTCTTCTCTCTCTAAAATCAATAAAAACATCCTCAGGTGAGGATTAAAAAATATTAAAATTCAAAAATGAGTTCACCTTTAACTCTATTCAAGGAACATAATGGTAGTGGCTGGAAATAAAAAGTCACTGTTTATGACATATTTACTTAATATTTTAACAATCTCTAATACCTGGATGGAACTGAGGTTCCTGTGAATTGCACTATTACCATATCTGTTAATTTCTTTTTTATTGCATTTCCATAAATCAATGTTATCACTTAGCTGCTATATTTTCATGCACTATTTCCCAAATATTCTACAGTATTTTTTTTTAACTTTTCTCTCCTTAGAACAGATTGGAAACTAAAAAAAATTGACTGATAATATAAGCACAAAGGGACCTGGTTGAACTAAAATACATCATATAACTAAATAATGGTTAAACAGAAAAATTAATATTTGAGAAAGAAAATGTTGATAGAAAAAATAATGAATAGAATTCCTATTAAGAAAAGTTGCCCCCGTTAAAACAATTACATTGCTAGATGATTAATTTTAAAGAGTAAGGATGGAATTAGCAATAGAATTAGAAAAGGAAGGCAGAGAAGAAAACAAAAATAAAATTACTTCAACATAGAGGATGGTCATTCAGAAAAATGTTGTAAATGGAATCTTTGAAATTTTGCATTATTAATTCTAATAAATGCACCGATTATTCCTCTTAGGCATTTTAAAAGAGCCCTGTCAGGGTAGCTCAGTTTATTAGAGAGTCTCCCAGATACACCAAGGTTTCAGATTTGATTCTTGATCAGGGAACATACAAGAATCAACCAATGGATGCATAAATAAGTGGAACAAATAGATCTCTCTCTGTCTCTCTTTCTCTCAAATCAATCAATAGTTGTTGTTTTTTTTTAATTATAGAAATACATTGCCTCAGTATGGAGGCTAGAAGTGTGAAATCAAAATTTCAGCAGTGCTGTGCTCTCCCTGAGGGCTATAGGGGAGAATCCCTCCCTGCCTCTTTAACCCTCTGATGTTTGCTGGCAATCCTTGGTGTCTCTTGGTTTGCAGATGCATCATGCTAGTCACTGTTCAGGCTATCTTTTTCCTGGGTGTCTTCACATCATCATCTCCCTGTATATGCCTGTGTTCACAAAGTGTTCTCTTATCTTATAATGACACTGGTTATATTGAATGAGGAACACATCCTATTTGAGTATGAGCTCATCATAACTCTTCTACAATGACCCTATTTCCAAATAACTTCACATTCTGAGTTGCTTGGGGTTAGAGTTAAACAAATCCTTTTGGAGAAACACAATTCAACTTGTTACAGTGGATTTTTCTTCTTTTTCTATTGTAGGCATTTAAACAATACAAATTCTTGTGTTTACATATCTGTGTACATGTAGGTATTTTTTATCTAAAGTTGCAAAAAAAGGTATTTTGGGGTCAAATGATATGTACCTACCCTAATATTTCAATAATATAGTTTTAAATTGTGTTCCTAAAAGAATTCATTCTTTTATCATCTCCCCAACAGTGTATGAGAGAGCCAATTTCACCACCTCCCTAAGAACATGTATTATCATTTTAAAAATTTTGTTGGCAAAACTTTATCTTAGTAAAGAGGCTGATATAATAGTTTCCTTTTTGGTCCAAGATTAATTTGGGGTAGATCACAGACCTACATGTAAAAGTTAAAATTATAAAATTTTTATGAGGAAAATATAAGATAATATTTTCATGACTTGGGTATTGACTATGGTTTCTTAGAACACGGAAGAGAATAAATGTAAAATTTTAAAATAATAGAAACTTTTAAAATTAGAAAATTAAAAACCTCCATTCATCAAAAGATACTGTTAATGAAATGAATAGACTTGGTGAAAATAGTCAACAAGCAGGTATGTCTTAAATCAGTGGTAGCCATATATATATATATATATATGCCTATGCGACTGCTCAACTGGTTGCTATGACACACACTGACTACCAAGGGGCAGACACTCAACGTAGGAGTTGCCCCTTGGTGGTCAGTGTGCTCCCACAGTGGGGTCACTGCTCAGTTAACTGATGGGTGCCAGATGCCAAGCTCATGGCTGGCGAGCACCACTGTGGCGGTGCGAGCCTCTCCCAGTCGGGACTGACTGGGTGCGAGCCTGTGGCAGGTGCAATGGGGCCGGGATGAGCAGGAGTGGTGTGGTGCCAGGCCTGGGCTCTGGCTCCTCCCTGGCTGCCTGCCACTTTGAGCACTACTACATCCTCCGAGTGGTCCTGGATTTCGAGAGGGTGCAGGCCAGGCTAAGGGACCCCACTGGTGAATGAATCCATGCATTGGGCCTCTAGTACTATATTAAGAAGTCCTATCCTATCTAATAAAATAGTAATATACAAATTGACCATCACACCAACACACAAGATGGCCACCCCCATGTGGACACAAGATGGCCGGCAGGGGAGGGCACTTGGGGGTGACTAGGCCTACAGGTGGAGGGCAGTTGGGGCTACCAGTCCTGTAGGGGAGGGCAGAAGGAGGGTTAAGGGCAGCAGGGGAGGGAAGATTGGGGGGACCAGGCCAGCAGGGGAGGGCAGTTGGGGGGACCAGGCCTGCAGGGGAGGGTAGTTGGGGGCAACCGGGCTGGCAGGGGAGGGCAGTTAGGGGTCAATCAGGCTGGCAAGGGAGTGGTTAGGGGGTGATCAGGCTGGCAGGCAGAAGCAGTTAGGGGCAATCAGGCAGGCAGGCAGGCGAGCGGTTGGGAGCCACCAGTCCTGGATTGTGAGAGGAATCCCAGATTGTTGAGGATGAAGGCTGGGCTGAGGGACATACCCTCCCTGTCCCTCTGTGCATGAATTTCGTGCACTGGGCCTCTAGTAATTCAATAATTAATATATAAATAATAAAGTTATAACATGAACAAAATATTTGAACTGACACTTCATAAAAGAAGATATATGAATGACCAAAATACACTTGAAAAAGTGCTCAATATCATTAGTCATTGTAGGATATCTTGGAAATTATTAAGTAATTAAAAATTAAAACCAAAATAGATACCAGCAAAAACCTAACAAAGTGACTAAAATTAAAAGGACTGGCAGTATCAAATGCAGGTGAGCGTGTGGAGCAACCAGAAGTTTCTTACACTGCAGTTGGGAGTGTGAAATGGCACACTTTTTGCAGAGTTCTGACAGTTTTTTATAAAACTTAACAGTTACCTACATTTGACTCAGCAGCACACATCTAGTTATTCATTTAATAAAATGAAAACATATGATTGCAAAAGTATAGTACTAGAATGACCATAGTAACTTTACTAATTTTAGCCTCAAAACTGGAAACAGACCAGTTGCCCATCCAATTGGAGCATGGATAAACAATACTATAGTTTGTACAGGGAAGTGCTTCCCCACAATAACATGGTAAGACAACAACATAGATGAATCTCAAAAGCATTATGTTGAATTAAAGTAGACAGACAAAATGGTACATGCTGATGTTTCCATTTATGTAAAATTCTAGAAAGTACAAAATAATTCATAGTGACAAAAAATAGATTGGGGGTTGTAGAAGGAAGGATGGTTTTCAAAGTAGCATGAGGACACTTTTGTGGGTAAAAAGAATTTTCAGTATCTTGAGTGCAGTAATGGAATGCCATATATATATCCTATCTAATAAAAGAGAAACATGGTAATTGGCATACCACCGCTACCCTTCCCATTGGCTAATCAGCAAGATATGCAAATTAACTGCCAACAAAGATGGCGGCTAATTTGCATACATAGGCACAGTCCTGGGAGGCAAATGGGGAAGGACAGAAGATGTTGCCTGCTGCTGATGGTGATTGGAAACTCAGGCGGAAGACAAGATCCAGCCCGGCCCCCCAGGCATGATGGTAGAAGTGGGGGCTTTGCCCAGACCCCCAGCCGTGATGGGAGAAGCTGGGGGCTTTGCTCGGGCTCCCCAGGCTTGATCGGAGAAGCGGGGCCTTTGCCCAGCCCCCCAGGTGTGATCGGAGAACCTGGGGGCTTTGCCCGGCCCCCCCAGGAGTAATGGGAAAAGCGGGGGCCTTTGCCCCCCCCAGGCATGATCGGGAAACCGAGGAGCTTTGCCCGGCTCCCCAGGTGTGATGTAAGAAGCAGGGGCCTTTCCCGACCCCCAAGCTGTGATCGGAGAAGTGGAGCTTTTGCCCGGCCCAACAGGCATGATCAGAGAAGTGGGGGCCTTTGCCTGGCCCCACAGGCATGATCATAGAAGCGGGGGGCTTTGCCCAGCCCCCCAGTTGGGATCGGAGAAGTGTGGGGCTTTGCAGTCCCCCAGGTGTGATCAGAGAACCCAAAGCCTTGGCTCCCCGGGTGTGATGTGAGAAGCGGGTGCCTTTGCCCGCCCCCCCAGCCGTGATCAGAGAAGCTGGGGGCTTTGTTCGGCCCCCCATGCGGGATCCGAGAAGCGGGGCCTTTGCCCCGACCCCCAGGCATGATGGAGAAACGGGGGAGTTTTGCCCGGCTCCCCAGGTGTGATGTGAGAAGCAGGGGCCTTTGCCCAGCCCCCCAGCCGTGATCGGAGAAGCGGGGCCTTTGCCCGGCCCCACAGGCATGATCGTAGAAGTGGGGGGCTTTGCCAGGACCCCCAGTTGTGATCGGAGAAGCTGGGGGCTTTTGCCCGGCCCCCCAGGCGTAATGGGAGAAGCGGGGGGCCTTTGCCACGCCCCCCAGGCATGATCGGAGAAATGGGGAGCTTTGCCCAGCTCCCCCGCTGTGATGTGAGAAGTGGGAGCCTTTGCCCGGCCCCCCAGGCATGATCAGAGATGTGGGGGCCTTTGCCGGGCCCCACAGGCATGATCTTAGAAGCAGGGGAATTTGTCCCCCCCCCAGGCATGATCTGAGAACCGGGGGCTTTTCCCGGCCCCCCAGGGGTGATAGGGAAACCAGGGAGCTTTGCCCGGCTCCCCAGGTGTGATGTGAGAAGCTAGGGCCTTTGCCCAGCCCCCCAGCGGTGATCGGACAAGCTGGTGAGGCAGGGAAGAGGCGGCACTGACACCTAAGTAGATTGCAAACACCTTTCAAACTGCACAGGTAAAACCCCATGAGAACCGCTGAAACCGGTTTGGCTCAGTGGATAGAGCGTCGGCCTGTGGACTGAAAGGTCCCAGGTTCGATTCCGGTCAAGGGCATGTACCTGGGTTGCAGGCACATCCCCAGTGGGAGATGTGCAGGAGGCAGCTGATTGATGTTTCTCTCTCATCGATGTTTCTAACTCTCTATCCCTCTCCCTTCCTCTCTGTAAAAAATCAATAAAATATAAATAAAAAAAAAACACCACGAGAACCTTTCAAACTGTGTGGGTAAAAGCCCCTGAGACCGAGTCCTGGTTACCACATAGATCAGAGCACCTTTCAAATGCAAACCCCATGAGACTGGGTCCTGACTGCCACGTAGATCACAAGCACCTTTCAAACTGCAAACCCCATGAGACCGGGTCCTGGCCTCCATGGAGATCGCAAGCACCTTGCATACTGCTCGGGTAAAACCCCATGAGACCAGGTCCTGACCGCCCATGTAGATAGAACTGCAAACCCCCTGAGACCGGGTCCTAGCCACTACATAGATCGTGAGTACCTTTCAAACTACGTGGGTAAAACCCATGAGACTGGGTCCTGGACTCTGTGCGTGCTGCCACATAGATCTTGGGGGGCCAGCAGCCGCCTCTTCCCTGCATTCCCCCTCCTGTCCCCCACCAGTGATCAGAGAAGTACCTATATTTTTTTTCAAAGTACCTGTATTTTTTAATAATTTCTTAACAATGTAAAAGAATTTTACATTATGATCCAAGGGTGGTGGGGTGAGGAGAAGGAGCAGCAGAAAAATCCAACAAACAAAAAGGGAAACAGAAATGCATGGTGAAAGGGATTTGAAGGGTGGGTAGGGGCATTGGCCAACTCTAATGCAATTGGTTTGTTACTGAGTACTATTCATGGGAAGACAGCATTCTGACTCCTTCTCTATACAGCATATTGGGAGTAAACATGATGCATCCAGGTGGAAATATGATTAGGGGTTGAAAGAGAGACAGGGAAAGAAGAAGTCAGAAATAGACACTTCGAGAGTTACTGGCTTGCTGGCTGCAAATACTGAGTCTCCAGTAGTGATAGAATAAAAAAGTGGGGGATATCTCTGGAAGATTCAAGAGATAGGGGGCAACTCTCCTGTGGTTTTGACTTGCCCAGCAGATTTCCACATACACACGTGTACACACCTATGTTTGCATGCACACACATATACACATAACTGACTGCCCTCCCTGGAAGCACAGAAGAAGAAGAAGCCGCCCACCTTTGGTCCTGACGCCAGCACCTGCTGCTGGCTGCAGCCCAGAAGACGGACAAGCCACCCGCCTGAGGTCCCAGGCTGCAGCCACCCAGAGAAGCTGCCAGCCCTGTGGTCCAGGGCACCAGTGCCTGTGGCCAGGGAAATAGGTTCCCTCTTCTCCTACTGTAGTCATTACTTCAATATCCCCCTTCTGAATTTCTCTCCTGTACTGCAACCCAACTCCACGTTTCATCGGAAGGATACGGAACAGAGAGAGCAGTGTTAAAAGCTTACATTTTTAAGCCGGTAAGGTTGGTACTTAAACACATAAATGGAAAACTAGAGTCCTTAAGGTAACAAAGGCTACAAAGGACAGGGATAGCGCATGACCTATTATGTCCAGCAATCCATATGGGGACTGAAAACTTTGCAATGATGACAATTAGTGAAGATATGAATCAAATAAAATAGTTGACAGGGACAATTCTTCCATCTTTGAAAATATCTACATCCAATTTGTTTAAATAGATTTTCACCTGCATAATATAACACATTCTGACAAGACCACCACCACCACCAATGTGGTCAGTGTTGTGCTGATAAATGTTTAATAACTGAGGGACACCCCCCCTCCCTGAGTGCACAAATTTTTGTGCACCGGGCTACTAATATATATATATATATATATATATATATATATATATATATATATATATATATGTCAGATTTCATCAGATGGTGTGTTTTAAATATGCACAAATTATTGCACATACATCTCATATGAATAAACTTGTAAGAAAAATGCCAAATAAAAATTGACCTCAAAGTAATAAATAATAAGCATGCTGATGAGTTTAGGGGTAAGTTGTACTGATGTTTGCAACATCCTTAAAATTGTATTATAAAAACAACTTTGATAATGGCTAGATAAGTGGTAAACAGTATAGCAAAACATTATAATTATAGAATCTAGATGGAAGGTATATGCATGTTCAAGATTATTTCAGGTTTTTTGCATGATTGAAAAATTTCATTGTAAAAACTGAACTGAAAACATATGATTGCAAAAGTATAGTACATAGTAAATGACTGAAAACAAACAATGATTCATTATTTTAAAATGTTTAAAGTTAAGAATTTTGGCAACCCATTAAGTATGATCTATAATAATAAAAACATAATATGCTAATTAGACCTGATGACCTTCTGGACGAAGCTGGGGCTGCGAGGGAAGCCCGGGTCCCAGGTGCCAGAAGAAGCCAGTGCAGGCAGTGGGGGAAGGAAGGCCTATTCTTGCACAAATTTCCTGCATCGGGCCTCTAGAATTTCATAAGCTCAGAAAATCAGGCTTCTTTCTTTCATGATGTCATTTTAGGATGGCATTGAAATATTGTTTCTTGATTGACTTGGTAATTGCTTTGGCCAGAAGTATTCAAAATGATTATTCTAAGAATATATCACTGTATACTAACAGAGAACTGGAAAACATTGACATTTCAGATGAGATGGGTCACATTTAGGGTGGTATGGCTGAAGACAATATTGACATTTCAAAACCTCTGACTTCAAGCACCTCCATATCCATCCTCTCTTCAAGGATAATATATTCATTAAAGGAAATGTACAAAAGGCTACAACTTGTATTGCCATCAAGATCTGTCAACTGTAGTTTCTAAGAAACCATGTACTTTGGTTCATCTCTTCAAGCACTATGTCCCACCTAAAATAATAAAAGTGTAATATGCTAATTAGACTAGATGTCCTTCCAGACAAAGCTGGGGCTGCAACCGTGGGATTGAGGCAGCCACGGGGGCTGTGAGAAAGGCATCGAGGAAGCCACCACAGCTGCAATGGAGGAATCCGGGCAACTGCCACAGCTGCCATGGAAGGATCCAGGCAGCCGTGCAGCTGTGAAGGCCTACTCTTGCACGAATTTTGTGCATCGGGCCTCTAGTTTTCACATAAAAAACCCTTCATTTTCACACTTAATGCTTCCATCACCTCTTCTTGGTAAACACCAAGTTTTTGACACAGGATCCAATCTTCACTTGGTCATGATCTCCAGGAAAACTGTTTAGACTGAATCTGGCATACAATGGGCACTAAATGCATATTTGTGTGTTTTTCTATTGTTGTTTGTTTATTTATTTTTAATTTTTTAAATTCATTGGTGTGACATTGATTAATAAAATTATATGGGTTTAAAATGTACAATTCTATAATACATTTACACAATGGAATACTACTTGGCCATAAAAAATAAGGAAATCTTACATTTTATGGTAAGATGGATCTGGAGTGTCTTATGCTAAGTTAAATAAACCAGTCAGAAAAAGACAAATACCATATGATTTAATTTATATGTGTCATCTCATGAATAAAATAAACTAACAAACAAAATAGAAACAGACTCATATACAGAGAACATATTGACAGCTGACAGATGGGAGGGATGTTGGAGGATGGGTTAAAAAAAACTGAAGGGATTGCATCAGTGCACATTTGTTGAATTCATAAATGAAATAATCTTCTCTTATTTTTTATTTAGGTATTCTTTTCCCAAACCAACATCACTTGTAATTCTATGAGCATTTTGAGAGGAAATTCATGGGCATGATATATATCTAGATAAAATTGGTATAAAAAAATACATGTGATTTAAAATTAACCAGATTTATATCTATTTCCTATTTCTACCATTTACTGGATATGTGGTTTTGATTAAAATGATAATTCTTTCTGAATTTCATTGTTTTCTGGAAAATGTGAGTAAATTTTTTTTTTATAAAATGGCCATCTGAAAAAAAAATAAAATGGCCATCTGAATTAAGTAAAATATGAAATAATCTGCTCTAGCATGTATGAAATCTGTGAGGGATATGATATATCATTCCTCTTTCTGGAAATAAAAATCTTGATTTGAAAGTCAAATGAGGACAGGCCAGTTCAATTATCTATTTAGGATAATATTTGAATGGCATGTTTAACTAACAGATTTATAAAGACAACAAAAGATTTGTTGGAACTAATAAAGCCTCCATTAAAGAGAAATAGCTTAATCTGGCCTTACAAACAGCAAGAGTAAATACCTTTCAGTCAAGGTTTCACTGATTTTCTCCTTAACCGAATATAACGAAAAGCTGAGATTCTTTTCTGGTAGTCTTGATTCTTTGCTTCTTGTCTTTTTCAAGCATGTTCTGTTGATGACTCTTCTTCTAGGATATTCGCATTCTATGTTATTCTTCCCTCTGTTAACATGTGAGTATTCCTGATATATTTATCTCTATGTGGCTTTATAAATATTTTTTCTTTTCTATTTAAGAACTTGGTGTCTTATGTACACGTGCCATATTCAATAGTTCACCCAAACAGAAAGCATTTTTCATCTGCTGTGCCATCTGAAGGAATTTTTTAAACCTTTGATAGGTAAAGATTATTTTCTTATTGTGGTCTAAAATGAAATCTATAATGCCTTCAGGATGGAACAAAAACACCACCATATATTCTCTGTAAAACCAGTTGCTATTTATTCCTGGCTAGGATAGCTAATCTCTTGCTCCTGTTTAACTATTTCCTGCCTACTATTACTTAGTCATAAATTAAAAGCACCTAGCAGAATACTTATTAAATAATAAGTAGTCAATAAATATTATCTCCCTCTCCTCCTGCCTGTCAGCATATGGCTGGGTATATGCTGGATATAAAACTAAAGGCTTTATATTTCATGATAATTAAGTTGACAGAAAAAGAGAACAAAAATCCATAATGAAAAGGATACCAATAAAAACAAAGTATAGAAAATAAATTATTGTGAAATTTAAAATGCCTATTATGACATTTTCTCAATAATTACAAATATATATAAAAGTATCATCTATCTCTGCTCCACTTACAATTGAAGCAAGACTTAAGGGCTATAACATTTCAAAGATCTTGCATCTGTCTAAACGTCCTTGATCTTGCCACAGAGTGATCTTTCTAAAATGCAGATTTTATCATTTCACTGACCTGTTTAAAATTCCTATGGATAAAATATAATAGAATTGAATGACATAAGCTCCTTGACAATATAAAATTCCTGGTATCTTCAGTATTCTTTCTATAAGCCTTCATTATTGATCCCCCCATTCATCCATAATGACTAGTTTTGTTTTCCAGTATGCTGATGCTTTAAATATAATTGCTTTTTCTGTTAGGTGTACCACCTGAACCAATATTCTGGCTCAAGACTGAAAAAAAGTCTTACTATGTTTCAAGAGTCATAACTTCACCAATTTGACTATTCAATCTCTCCTTTATAGTGCCCAATTACCACATAATTTGTTCACTTGTATGATAACACATAAAACAAATAACTGTAATTGGAGTGTTAGTAAATTGTAACCATTGCTTTAAACTCATACAAATATGAAGGCTGGGAAGTTTAGAAATGGTTTTCCTTCTAACAGTCATAATCATCCCCACCATGCCTCCTTTGGATATCCAGGATTCCACTCTGTTTTGGGAGCCTCACAGCTATAATACCACTGAAAGAAATCTGTCCATATAGCCATATGAAACAGGGTTGAGCAAGTTAATCAATCATGAGTAGTTCTTATTTCAGCTGGCAAATTCAGCGAGCTGTCATGGATGGCTCTCAATAGTGATAGAAACAGAGAATGTGACTATCATCACAGGTGAGTACCACTTCACATTTGTGCAGCTTTCTGGTACTATAAACAATAGTGCTCAGTAGACTTTCTGCACGTAATCACTCCCATCCCTCTTCCACCAGGTCTGATTCCTTTCTTGCCAGCTCCTGCAGTCCTACTTAGTCTTGCTGTATCAGTTACTCCTCTCTTTCCCAGCTCAGGGACCCTGCTACAAACTCTTTCTAAAGATTAACTAGCCTAAGCTTTTGTTGATTCTTTCTTTAATCTTTTGAAGTGGTATAAACTCAAGGTTTTCAAATATCAGGCCTTTGATCGTCAAGTTCCTTTTATCAAAGCAAGCCCCTATTTTAAAAATGAAAGTTTTGGCTTCCAAAATGATTGTCTGTTACCTAGGTTTTGTTTGTTTGTTTTTGTTGTTGTTGTTGTTGTTGTAGTTGTTGTTGTGTTTGTGTGTGTGTATTTTAGGATAAAAAATAAAAATTGTTATAGCAACCTTAATTTTTCTTGCAGCAATATGATTTTTTGTGACTAACAAAGAGGAACACATATCTGAAAGAGCAGGAAAAAATCACATAGACATTAATATTTCAAATTTTCTCAGTAGCTGGTTGCTTTGTTAGATATTTTAAGAAGCAATCAACCAAAGAAATAATAGCATTCCCTTTATAAAAACAAAACAACTATTCTTATGGAAGACATAATAAAATGTATTTGTCACTGATAAACTAAAATATATACTCAGTTTCATTCAGTTTTTTCATAACCAGTAAGTTAATTAAACTTCATTTCAATGACAGTACATTAAACCGGGCCTGTTATCATAACTCTCACTTGATATGGTGTCTTCAAACCCCCTCTGCTCTTCATGTCTGGACAAGTCTTACATGTAGGTGAGATCCATTTATTCCCTCCAATGGTGTTAGGATTCAGCTTCTGGGATTCAGACAGATAATTATTATCAGTGAAAATCCATAAACTTCACCCATATAATTTATTTTAGATGGGCTTTTGAGGAATTAAATGATGAAAAAAGTTTGGTCATATTTATGCTTATTTCCAAATAATTAGACAAGAGGAATGAAACATCTTAAACCCACTGGTATTGTTGTAAACTTACATCTGTTAAACTGATGATTTTAAAAAAACACACTCATTTTTATTATCTCCTTTACTGATTCTTAAAATAAAACTCTTGTATAGTTTTGAAAGTCAATTTTGTGCCAAGTTTTAAACAACAGTATTATCCCAAATTGGCCATACAGGCATAAAGAACACCTGTATCTTTATTGTTATTTATTAATATTAACATTTACTTTTAATTATATCTTAACCATATGTGTATTTTTAATAGAGTGCTATTAAATTTCAGAAAATGCTTGATGAAGCTATTAAAGAAACTTTATGGTTCAGCTAATTTTACACTCAATTGTCAATATTCAACAGTATTCTCAAATGCAAGACTATCAGGTTTTTTATTTGTTTTTATCATGTATTTATACTAACATTTAAAAGGCAAATAAATATGCCAGGTAGATATGTTTATAATGTCATAGCTTGTGCAGAAACTCTTACCAGGTTCTATTTTATTATTTAACTTAGATTTCCTAACTTTGCTATTAATCAAAATTACAAAAAGTCTGTTATGCTTATATATTTCAATTAATTTAAAAAAAACATCAGCTGCCACTAATATTATTTTGCATCACAATCACACTGTTAAAGTCAAGATAAATTACAAATAATGACCAGATTTTAGGGAAGTCAACTAGTATTTTCCTTAAAATTGCTTTATATTGATTACATATTCTACAGAAAAATATTGATCTTTCCTTAAAAATATATTTTAGGCCCTTTGTAAAACCTCCTAATTCCTTAAACATGTTTGTGCTGAGAGTGCTGAAAAACCAATGAATTACCTCATTTAGTAAATATAATGTCTGCTTCACTTCAGCCCATTATCCCCATGAAATTGATATTACTATCTTGGAGCTTCAATGAGTATTTTTTTGGGTTGTTCTAAGAAAGCCTAGGACACAGAAATCATGGCCCTATGATGACTGCTTCTGCACAAAGTTCATAATATTGTCATTTATCTTATAAAATAAATGTTTTTGTCACAGAAAATCAAATTATTCCATTAGAAAGACTAAGAAGTCACAATGATAAGGTAAGTTGACAGAACTAAAAAAGCCCAATACAAAAATATACTCTGTTTCTGAAACATGCCTGCCTCTTTTGATTCAAGGCAGGCACAAGGTTCATACCAGCCACATGGTGGTATGATGCCACCATGCACAAATTTTTAATTCATTCTATAGGCTAACAATTTGAAATACATCAGATTCCTTCAGACTTATAAAATTTAGTCTACAATAATGCTAGCTATTTTCTAAATACACTAGCTAGTTCTCCCTTATCCACAGTTTCATATTCCATACTTGTAGGGTCGTAGGGTCAACAATGGTCCAAAAATATTAATGGACAATTTCAGAAATAAACAATCCATAAGTTTTAAATTGCATTCCGTTTTGAG